>NC_041396.2:294002321-294747321 GCF_900747795.2 Erpetoichthys calabaricus | reverse complement strand
ACACCTAACAGGAGCAGTTGAAAGAAGTAGAAGAAAATAGGCATGTGCTTCTTACGGAAATAAAAGTTATTAGTTTGAACGGATTGATAATTCAGTCCAACTGTTACATTTTTTTGCCTGACACCTATGGAGCTACATACTAGATCAATTTCACTTCAATTGCATTTTAAAGAGGGACAACAATTTTTGACACACCAGCTCTATACACCATGACTCATTCATCTCGATCTCAGTTTATTACCTATAGCTGTTTCAACAATGTTCAGTTACATTTACAGTATCTTACAATTACAGATAGAAAAATTCAATTGATCTAAACACAAAAATGAAGGTAATCAAGCAGTATGAAGGAGGAATGAAAGCAAATGTGATCACATGTGACTGTAAGTTATCCCATTGTAACTGGTATTTACCACACGCGCAGTACCGCTATGCTCTGGCTTTGAATCTGGTTAACCTCCATGGCCTCTGTGTTGTGTCTCATAATGTGCTGTTTTTTCCAAACCACCACAAAGAGGTAAGGAAACCACACTGAACTCCATTATCTGTTAATGTTTAATACTAAGAGATAACGTTTGAGTGCCCAAACTCTGCTGGTACAATTCCTTTTCTCACAGTTAACACAATGAACACTGGGAGAGGCTCACACTGATGATGTATCATAACACAGGCAAGGTGGCATGGTTTTGATTGTTTTTTGCAAAGTGAGTGACATACTTGATAATTATCATTAAAACAACAATGAAGATTTTATTATAGATGAAACATATTGCACACTCCTATTGTATGCTTTTGTTTTTGTGCAAACCTTCAATAATTTACGGGTGATCACGCTGTTACCTCATCTCTTTATCACTGTCTTATCTCTTTTACAAAAGGTAAATCTGTTTGGGTTGTTCTGCTACATGTAAACCATTCTCCTATTTTCTTCTTTCACATTTGCAAATGGTGTTGTCTGTACTGATTTGTGTACAGACCCAGAGTCATACCTGAAGTATTACCTGCAGGTGAGCTCCTGCCAACCAAATGACAAACTTTGCTCAGCTAGTTTGTCACAGCAGTGCTTTTATAAATGTTATTGCATATCAGTGGTTATAGATTGTCTATTTTGTGAGACCAGTTAAAAATTAGAAATGAGTCAGTGTTGATAACGCTTACCTGTATGTGTGTGAAGCAAATGCCTATCTCTGCTTTAACCAACAATTTACAACTGCAACTGACCAATTTGCCCGTGTGGTGTGTTCCATGAGGACTTTAACTTATATTGTTTTTGGATAAACTTTATTTGTTTAATAATACAAATCCCCTTTTATCCATCCATTTCCTACCACCTTTCTAGTCTGGGTTGTAGGGACATTAGTCTAAGAAATGAAGAAAGGAGGCATTAAACAGTGTGACAGATGTATAAGTGGAGTGGTGTCTCTTAGCACACCGATGTGAAATGAGCTGGTGACTAAAGAAGCTTCACAACAACATACAATGGAGAGAATGGGCAGCATCAGTTACGATGAACTCTAATATTGCCATCATCATCTTTACTGTCACCAGTGAGTCAAGGGTCAGTCCTCTAATGCTCCCAGTCTCCCTGCTGTCTGTCAGTCTCTGTGCTTCTGTTTCTGTTACTACACAACAGACTAAGTGACATTGTTAGTAGTAAGAGAGCCAGATATTAAAATATTGGATATTTTAGGCACTTTGGCACACCAGCATCTGCCATTTTCTGACTTTTTTTTTGGCCTTGTATTTTGGTTTTGTTTGTGATCTGATATTTTGTAGTGTAACACATTTTGAAAATCCATTGTTGTTTAGAAAATAAAAATTTTATGCTAAACAGGTGGGAGAGCATTTTCATTTTTCATCCCGAACTCCACCTTTTTTGGCTTGTTATCAACTGTAATACCAGGGGATAAAGCTTAACTTTGAATTGCCTTCTTTTCCCTACTCTTTCACACAAGGAGTTTCTACTACAACAAGCTGGCTTGTATGACCCCTGCTGACAGGTTGATAAGCTTTCTGGAAGTCCTTTGTTTCCCGTGGCCATCGTGCCCTTCAGAACTCTTCTTGGCAGCACCCTTCAATGTGCACAGATTACCACACCGTGGGAGCACCTGATTACCCCCAATGGTGTGTAGAGATGTGCTTTAATACCCAAAGCAGACTTTATCTGTTGGGATAACTCATTATGTGTGTATAAATATACAATAGAATAGCACTATTACACTATAACTCTGTTTCTTGCTACAGTGTTGAATGGGCTGCATCTTCTCTTGTGACAGTTGGTTGTTCATAGCTTCAACAGGATGTGTAAAGTCAATTTTAATGTAATTGCCAAAAATGAAAATCAAATGTCTGTGCACTTGTCTTGATGTACGCACAAATGTCAAACAATACACCACCACATGATTGGTCAATACAGTTTTATTGAATTAATTGCAATACAGAGCCAATCTGTTTCAGAGGGCAGTTGTTAGGGTTTTGTCTTCAGCTATTCCTCACTAACAATAAATCAGGATTATTTTAGATGGCTTATTAGTAGCAGAGCATTCAAAACAAAGAAGTATACATAATCATATGAATGATAAACACAAAGGATGAAGAGCAAGTAACTCTCCTGGAACAATAGCCCTAGCTAATCCTGAGTGGACAATTCATGTTAAGAACGACACGATGCCCACTTTCAGCATCCCTCAAGGTGTCAAACAGGCTGCTTCCTTGTTCTCTGAGGAAACATTCAGAAGTCCCTGAGAATTATGGCACTCGATGACCCAGCCAGTGTCTATACACACACTTCATCTACTTGATCTCATTGGTTCTTTGTAGTCTAGCATGTGGCAACTCCTTGGAGTCTCCCTTGGGCAGAGTCATAGTCTTAGTAGCATCTGATAAAACATTTGTTATTTTTGCAATGAATACAAAAATATTTTGTTGGGAACACTCAATAAGGTTGTACTTTTCTTATAACAGAATACAAGTTAAATTGTTTACTTATTTTACTATACAGTAAAGTAGTGAAGTATTGGAGTGTGCTGATATGTAATCAAGTGTGTTCTCTGCAGATCCTGGCCTATTTCTTGAAATGAGGAAAAGCTTGGCAAAAATATCTGTTTGCTCACAGGTTATGGATAGAAACTGAGCAAGTTGGCACTTTTACTTAGGGGCTGGGAGATAAAAAGAGTGGAAAGTTCTACATATTCATGGATTGTAGTCCTGAAAGTGTACAGACCAGGTTCACTTGATCAGATGTGGAATGTGGATGGCAGCAGGAACTAAACCAGAAAACTAAGTATGTGGGACTTGTCCTTATCTTTAGGAAATTCTGTTTAGTGCTCTGCCGTGAAAGCCTGCTTTATAAATGTGGAGAGGACCTTTAATTATGGTCAATGCTTATATTGGGCTGATCTTCTGTTGTAGTGTTCCTAATTGTTTAGTTAGCTGCATTATCTGTTAACACGGCCTTTTTAAGGATAACAAAGTTTTTTTTTTCATTTAATACTAAATAACCTTTCTAAATCACATCTTACTGTGTCATATATCTGGTGTTTTCCAGTAGAAACAAAGTCTGTTTTTTGGGTGGGTGAGCTTATAAGAAAAACTAATAAAAGGTAAAAGCTTTCAGAAAGCATTCAGGTTGTTGCACTTGTTGAGTGGTACCCTTTGATGAAAGAGGAAGCTTGCAGAACCAAAGGGAAAGAAACTCATTCTGTTTTAAATGCGTCTTGTCATTTGAGTCATACTGCTTGAGGAGCTCCTTATGCGTCCCCCAGACATGCCTCCGCCTGAGACGCCACTGCTACCACTACGTGATGTGGCAAATCCTCCTCCTCCTCCACCTCCAAATCCTCCTCCTCCAAATCCTCCTCCTCCAAATCCTCCTCCGACTCCACTTCCAAATCCTCCATCGAATATACTTCCAAATCCTCCTCCATATCCTACTCCTCCTCCAGTTCCATATCCTCCTCCCATTGTTGCACTTCCAAATCCTCCTCCTCCTGCTCCTCCACCTATAAAAATGAAAAGGACACAGTTACGTCATATTACAACTTCAAAGCTTCAGTTTTAGCATGGTTCTTTCTGTATTCACTAAAATAATGGTGATAATGTACTCTTAAAAAAAAAAAGAAATTTACAATTCAATGGTCAATGCTTATATTGGGCTGATCTTCTGTTGTTGTGTTCCTAATTGTTTAGTAAGCTCCATTATCTTTTAACACGGCCTTTTCTAAGGATGACTTAGGTTTTTTTCATCTAATACTACATAACCTTTCTAAATCACATCTCACTGTGTCATATCTGGTGTTCTTTAGCAGAAACTCTGCTTTTGGGTGGTTGAACTTAAAAGACAAACAAATACAAGGAAATAGCTTTCAGAAAGCATTCAGGTTGTTGCACTTGTTGAGTTTTACCCTTTGATGAAAGAGGAAACTTGCAAAATCAAAGGGAAAGAAACTCATTCTGTTTTAAATGCGTCTTGTCATTTGAGTCGTACTGCTTAAGGAGCTTGTAATGCTAGACATGCCTCCGACTGAGATGCCACCGCCACCACTACGTGATATGGCACTGCTGAATCCTGCACCTCCATTACCTCCAAATCCTCCACCAACAATTCCTCCTCCTGCCCCGAAACCTCCACCTATAAAAATAAAAAGGACATAGTTGTCATATTACAGCTTCAGTGCCTCAGTGTGTTTCTTCCAGTATTCACTAAAATAATGAAGATAATGTACTCAAAAAAAAATAGAATTTCATTGAACTCTTCTGCTTACCAGATGAAGCGCTAGTAGAAGATGTCTGAACGTGGACTGCTGTGACTGCACCTCCTCCTGAACTAAGCCTGGCAGAAAAACAGACTGATTGAAGCCTCAGTATTACAATCTTTTGATGCTTTCTAAGTTTATCTTGATCATATCATATTTATATTTATACTTTCTTTTCTCTATTTTAAATGAGGTGCTACTACTTTCATGGCTGTTGTCTCACTAAAAATACCGCGTGGATTTCTCTCCACAGTGACAGGTGAGTTACTCTCATACCTGCTCTCCTCGCCTTCCAGTAGTTTCCTGTAGGTGGCGATCTCAATGTCCAGGGCCAGCTTGACATTCATCAGCTCCTGGTATTCACGGACCTGCAGGGCCATATCTTGTTTGGCTTTCTGCAAGGCGGCCTCCAGATCAGCGATGCGGGCCTTTGCATCTTTCACAGCCAGCTCTCCATGTTCCTCGGCTTCAGTGATTGCAGTCTCCAAGTTTGCCCTCTTGACAGGATAAAAACAATTTAACGATGTTTAAATTGGTAACCATTATGAAGTGTGGTTTTGGACTATATCTAATAATCCTGTAAACCACTGTTGTCGAACTCCAGTCCTGTTCGGCCGCAGTGGCTGCAGGTTTTCATTCTAACCATCTTCTTCATCAGTAACCTGTTTTTGCTGCTAATTAACTTCTTTTTGCCTTAATTGTAATTAACTTGACTCAGACCCCTTAGTTGTCTCTTTTTCTTTAATTAGCAGCCATACAATAATGAGACACAAAACAAGCTGCCACAGACCAGCATTCCTGCGCCCACCACACAATATCTGAAAATAAAGAAAGTTGGAGGTCTCAATAAGGTTGATCTCTCAGGTCACCAATATATTTTGCCAGTGGTCTTAGAAGAATAAATTAACAGTTTTGGAAATGTCTGCTGTGGCAGAATGAGAGCAGCAACAAGCTGTGGAATTAAATAACTGCTTTAATTACAAGCAAGAATCAGCTTCTCATTAAGAGACTGGGTGGAAGGAAATTGGTTGGAGATTGAAATCCCAGTTTAGCTGGACATCTGTTACCTCGTTTCACGTCTCATTTCTGTTTGGCTGCCATTTAATAAAGAAAGGAATAAATTGAGAGGTCTGAATCCTTAAAAACAGACTATTAAAATGAAAGGAAAAGGAAGTGAATTAGCAGTGAAAACTGGTCACTGATTAGGAAAAGTGTTAGAATGAAAACCTGCAGCCACTGCGGCCCACCAGGACTGGAGCTTAGACACCCCGATGTAAATTGTGATTCTTAGTCACAGGGCATCAAGACGCAGAAAACCTTTCTGTGTGTTATACATGTTTATATAAAATGGTAGAATGAGAACTTAATGGCTTACCTGTCCCTTGAGTGCTTCAATTTCAGCTGTCAGTCTGTTGATGAAACGCTTCAGGTCTGAAATTTCAGATTTGGTGTCTTTCAGATCATCATCGTATTTTACAGCTGACGATGTCATCTCTTCATACTACAAGAATGGTAAAAGTCTTAAGATATTTTTATATTAATATGTGAATCGCTTCTCTATTCTTTTGTCATGTCTGGGTCTAGTAATAATACGGCACATTTCTCCATTGCTTACCTTCTGCATGTACCAGGTCTCAGCCTCTGCTCGGCTGCGGTTGGCAATGTCTTCATACTGAGCGCGCACTTCTGCCACGATGGCATTCAGATCGAGATTGCGGCTGTTATCCAACTCTAGAATCACTGAGGTGTCTTTAACCTGATTCTGTAATTCGGTGAGCTCCTGTGATTACAAACCAGAGGAAACATCAACAACTTGCGATGTATCAGTGTTCAATTATGTCATATCATTCTGACAAATTAAGATGATTACCGCATCGTAGAGGGCACGCAAAAAGTTAATCTCATCTTGAAGTGCCTGGACCTTGGCCTCCAGTTCAACCTTGTTCATGTAAGCACCATCAACATCCTAGAGAGAAGAAAGTGGCATGCAAATGCTGCAACTGTGAACTGTTTGGCATCAACTTACAGTATTACCTGAATCTGAGTGGCATGGAGTATTTTTCCAAATGTAATTTTGACAAATTTCATAATCCTATGCTATTTAAATAGGCTCTGAACATTCTGAATTACATTTTATTTGTTGTACTAGGGTGTTGTACCGTGTTAGCCATTATGAATGTAGAGAAAAGTCAAGGAAAATGACACCTTTTATTGGCTAACTAAAAAGATTACAATATGCAAGCTTTCAAGGCAACTCAGGCCCCTTCTTCAGGCAAGATTTTATTTGTTAAAATTCATATTTTTACCTTTTTCAGCAGGACAAAATCATTTTCCACTGTAGCCCTTTTGTTGATTTCATCTTCATATCTGAGTAAAAATCAAAGTATTTCGTCAGTTTGCCATTAACTGCCTAAGTGCACAGAGTCTGTGTGGATGTTTTATGGGTTCGACCAGCTGGGATGAGATCCCGTGGAACACCCAGGACTTGCTGGGAGGATTATATCTCCCATACAGCCTGGGAACGTGTTGGGATCCAACAGTATGAGTTAGCAGATGTGGCTGGGGAAGGTGAAGTATGGGCCTCACTGTTATGACTGTTGACCCAGGTGACCTGGCTTCAGAGAAGCAGTGGAGAATAAATGAATGAATGTTTTAGAATTATATTCGTGCACATTTAATATATATTGCTTTATCTCAGTTTCTTATGACCCTGAATGGAATTAAACAGTAATAAAAAATTAATGAATGAATGACTGAATCAATCAATCAGTTAATTATATTTAAAATGTATTTAAGTCTTCCAAGAATATAATATTTTAAAAATGACAGCAGTGTAAAAATTGCTTCTGTTCAGTTTAGCCTATCAAAATAGCAGGCAGCATTCAACTGCAGGTGGGATGGCCGTTCATCAAAGGACCTGGTCATGTACAGACCCACGCTTACACTGACTGGCCAAATTAGTGTCAACAGTTAACTTCATGTGCATTACTTTGGGATTTGAGGTTTAACTATACCACCCATACCCTTGATTATTTGACAGTCGATATTTTATGTTAATACTCTCCCTGTACATTAGCTATTAGTTAATATAAGGTTGAAAGAAAGAGACTGTTAGAGACAGAGGATGATCAGTGAGCCAGAATGGTCAGACCGTGGTGGGTATTTTAGCCAGTACATCGGGAACACCCTACTCTTTTCAATTGATGCCCATGATGCATGTATGTATGTGCGTCTCGGGAATTGCAGATCTGACATTGTGGTCAGCAACACAGGAGCGCCGCAGGGGACTGTACTTTTTCCGGTCCTGTTCAGCCTATATACATCAGACTTCCAATATAACTCGGAGTCCTGCCACGTGCAAAAGTTTGCTGACGACACTGCTATCGTGGGCTGCATCAGGAGTGGGCAGGAGGAGGAGTATAGAAACCTCATCAAGGACTTTGTTAAATGGTGCGACTTTAACCACCTACAACTGAACACCAGCAAAACCAAGGAACTGGTGGTGGATTTTAGGAGACCCAGGCCCCTCATGGACCCCGTGATCATCAGAGGTGACTGTGTGCAGAGGGTGCAGACCTATAAATACCTGGGAGTGCAGCTGGACGATAAATTGGACTGGACTGCCAATACTGATTCTCTGTGCAAGAAAGGACAGAGCCGCCTGTACTTCCTTAGAAGACTGGCATCCTTCAACATCTGCAGTAAGATGCTGCAGATGTTCTATCAGACGGTTGTGGCGAGTGCCCTCTTCTACGCAGTGGTGTGCTGGGGAGGCAGCATTAAGAAGAAGGATGCCTCACACCTGGACAAACTGGTGAGGAAGGCAGGCTCTATTGTTGGCATAGAGCTGGATGGTTTGACATCCGTAGCAGAGCAACGGGCACTCAGCAGGCTCCTATCAATTATGGAGAATCCACTACATCCATTAAACAGTGTCATCTCCAGACAGAGGAGCAGTTTCAGCGACAGACTGCTGTCACTGTCCTGCTCCACTGACAGACTGAGAAGATCATTCCTCCCCCAAACTATGCGACTCTTCAATTCCACCAGAGGGGGTAAACGTTGAACATTATTCAAGTTATTGTCTGTTTTTTACCTGCATTTTTTATTACTCTTTAATTTAATATTTTTTGCTGCTGGAGTATGTGAATTTCCCCCTGGGATTAATAAAGTATCTATCTATCTATCTATCTATCTATCTATCTATCTATCTATCTATCTATCTATCTATCTATCTATCTATCTATCTATCTATCTATCTATCTATCTATCTATCTATCTATCTATCTATCTATCTATCTATCTATCTATCTATGCCCCCTGCTGTCCTCACCAACACCTTTTCCCGCAGCAACCCAAGATTCTCCTACTTATTCTCCCATCCTAAACACGCTCAGCTTCAGGTGGATTTTATATTTTTCTACGTAACAATAGTGTTGAATGATTATGTGTTGCTTTTCTTCTCAGATACTCTACTCCATGTCCCAGTGTTATTCCACTCCAGTGTTATTCATTGGGTGGAGACTCCATGAGTCTGAAGCTGGCACATTACACTTTCAGCATTACTGACATTTACTGACATTTCCACTTTCCCTTGTACTGTACTGTACTGTACTTTTTTTAGAAAGCAGTCTCCCTTTTCCCACTTTGTTCTTTTCTACTCATAAATGACTGATGCTTTATTTTTTCTGTAATTTTGTTATAGCTGGAATCTTATGCAAATACTATTAGTCTGTATTCCATGAACAGATGAATACAGTGAATTGAATGAATTCAAAAAATCATTTCTGAATTGTTCTTTCCTCACTGAACCCCATTCCAATGGACTTTACAGGTATATTTCATATTTCTCATATGTCTATAGCACTGGCAGGTTAAGTTCCTCAGTCAGAGTTACATAAGTTTTGTATTATTTTTACACTGAAGACAATGTTCATCTTACAAACAGCTGATGTTGGTGGTTGCAAGGCTGTAGACAGTTCTGGCTGCACTGGGTGAAACGCAGAAGCCAGCAATTGTAGAGCTTACCCATGCAAACCCCTGCATTGGGCCCAATTTAACTTCACAAAGTAATACGTAGATTTAAAAAACTGTTTTTAGGGGGATTTAGGTGGTCTCACAAATGTGTTAACTTGAGTGGCAGTCAGTGCTCTCGGGTACACTTTCTCCTTCAGCCACATGGCGCTATGTATAGTTGTGCAGCTACTTTCATGCCTGCCGTGTGACATTATCTGCATTTGCAAAGTTAGATGTGGGTGGCTTGGAATTTGTCACCCATCTCATCCTATTTGCTACAGCAAATCTGGCAAAGAACTTCTGTGTTTACCTCCTCGAAATGATCAGTTCATAAAATGCTGCATAATCTCCCAAATATTAAGTTATTACTAGGGGGCTCTGCCCCCTGCTTGCTTTGCTCCCCAACCCCAGGGCAGGCGCTATGCGCAAGCCACTTCGTGGCTCTGCTGCTCACATATGGTTAAGCGGATGTGCCTCCAGGTCCATCTATGAAGAGTAACCTCTGACGAATTTTACCCAGAATTCTTTTTTGAATTGTGTCAAAAACTGCTCTTTGATCATCGTTTCATTTTGAGTACATTTCCCGATATAATTTTCCATGGCCTTCCACAGATAAATCTTCATCTGCTGTTATCTCTTTCTTTACCACACATTCGTCTATTTCTTCTGGAAGTCCAAATTGCTGTATCGTTAAATCTTCTGCTTCTAACAATTCTTTGATGATCGAAAGAGCCGTTTGTTCATTAGACTTTTCATATAATGGTCCTTTGAACGCTTCCCATAATTTTAAAGCATCAACTTCACCCGTTATAATTAAGTACACTAAGAAGTGACTTAATTTGTCAGGCATCATTACAGAAGTGGCATCAGACATCATTTCGAACATATAATTGTCTGATTTACATAATCCAGCTGCTTGTGACGCTTCTTGAAAAGTACCATACTGTACTTAGTTCCAGCTATAGTTAGAACATCTTTATATGATGTTGCTCCTTTCAATTCACGTAACAACAATTTTAAATGAAACCATTTTTACAATTAATTTTTCTTGGATACCACACTCCTTTTTTGTTTCTTCCATGTGTAATGTTGTGGTATTTGCGCATACGTATATGCTTTTGCATTTATTTCAGTTTAATTAAGTTCAAAATAAGCCACAAATTTGTATGTTTAGTTTTCGCTACCATTAAAGCTTCAGCTTCTTTGCCTTCTTTAAATTGAATCATATTCTAACCTGGTAAATGAATTGGTAATAATTCAACAGAATGACTTTGACCGTGCATTGGCAATTCCATTAAATGCTTTCTATTGCACTGACGTGCCGAGTATCTAAATATGCTTGAACTTCGTCATGAGACTGTTCTTTGGATAAAGTTACGTCTACTCTATCGTGCCCTTTATGAATGTACCGTATTTTTCGCACCATAAGACGCACTTTTTTCCCCAAAAGAAGGTTGGAAATGTCTGTGCGTCTTATGGAGCGAATATTGCATCACAGACCATGATGTGTATTACCTGACAAAAGTCGACATCCAGGGGTAGAGGGTGACAAAACTCACTGATACGTTACAGGCATTCCCTCTGTGCTTGGAGGAATGTTAGACTCATTGACTTGGCATCTAATCCTTGCATGTGTGTGAGTTGTAAAATGTAAACAAATGTAAACAAAGGCAAGATGGCATCGACATCTCACGATGGAGCGAAGCAAGTGCAGAAAACAAATGTTTTGCGCATTATCACTGAGTCGGACTCTGATTTTTCAGAATCTGATTTTGTTGAGAGTGATCAGGAGATCGAACAAGAGAGTGAGGATCTGGCATCAGCTGATTGGGACACCAGCCGATGCCGCGCCAGCTGAGCGCATTCGTGCAGCCGATGCGCCTATGGCAAGGTTTGTGTGGGAGGAATACCTAGACATTGATCCGTGGGAGCCAAACTGGCTACCGGACTTCACAAGACAGTATGGCTTGCTGTTGGACTCGACAGATTACCAGCCGCTGGACTACACTTCAGGCTGTTCTTTCCTGAAGCTGCCTTTCAGCTACTGTCAGACGAGACAAACAGGTATGCAGAGCAATTTTTTTGAATCGAGGGCTGTGCTTGCACCGCATTCTCGTTTTTCAAACTGGAAACCCACAACAAAACACGAGATGAAGGGCTTTGTGGCATTACAAATATAGATGGGACTAGACTGGCGATATAACTTCAGGGAGCATTGGTCCAAACATGCGTGATGATAGGTACGTGCTCCTGCAATGTGACTGTGAGCAACTGAGCTTCATAAATTCTAAAACTAGCGATGAGGAGTTCTTGGGGTTTCCATCAAACTAGAAGAGTGCTTGAACCATAAAGTCTCTCCTTATTTGTTAATGACAGTGATGATGTTTCTTAATACCACTGTTGAATTTACATGGTTGAAATATTATTGTGCTATATTTTATTAAACATATTAGTACACCATTTGGTTCAGAATTTAATCTCCTCCTCTAAACCTAGGTGCGTCTAATGGTCAGGTGCGTCTTATGGAGAAAAAATACTTTACTTGTAGATGTACTTAATACTCATAACCGATGCACAATACTCAACACTAATATGACAATTGAATCGTTTGAGCAAATAGGGGTTATACGGTATAATCATTGAATTATAGATCTTCACAATTTTACAATCTTAATTTTCGTGATAAGTGTGTTGTTCGTGACGATTATCTCTACGGCGACTATCAGGAAAGCCAGTCTTAGTCACATCTGTTGAATTAACGAAAGCTTTAGGAAATTTCTGTAAACACTTTTTTTCTTTTGAGTCACAGCATACTGAATCTTTTAAATGAAGTCCATGAGACATGTGTTTAATGACTTTGACAAACCGATCTACATCTTCAGCAGTTAATAATTTATTTTGCAAAGTAACCAATAAATGCCCAAGTAATCAATAACGTCCAAATAATAAGTATTCTTTTATTGGGAACTTAAAGTGAGGAAAACGTAAAAATTTATAAGAGTTGAGAGTGCAAGAACTGTGTCTGACAAAAGCATTCACACGAATGAGACGTGAGAGGACCGGTAACTGAAAATGGTTGAGAGGAGGGCAGGACCCACTTGAAACAATCTCTTGGATAGAGTCTCGTCTCGTCTCATCTCAAGATGTCCTTTTATAATAGAGAGATATATTTTAGAATGAGTTTCTCTTTGTTTTCTTCTGTTTAAAGGAACTGTTAACGTGTCATTACATCATTACAGTTCGTAGACTTTGAACCAGTCTAACACTTGGGTAGTATAAATTTTTTCACATAAGTTAAGCTTTGATGCTCAGTTTTTAGAGTGTGAAGACTTTTATTGTAATGCATTAACTGTTTAAGACGAATTCTGAAATTACTATTTTTAAGATCAAATTCCACATTATTTTTTATTAATGTGGCTGTGGCCATGTTGAAAAAAAGTATGTGTTTTGTTACGAGTAACGTACATGTAGTGGACTGATTGTGTTTTATGATCTTCAGTTGATCTTGTGAAAATAATGTGTTGATTAATTTACCAGTAAAACTACAGCAAGTAGCCAACACTGCTTGAATTAGTTGAATTAGTTTAATAATATTAATGATGATGATTGATGCTTAATTTTGATTTAACTTTAATTTGATACTTGATTTGGATGATAAATTGGACTGGTCAATACTGATGCTCTATGCAAGAGAGGACAGAGCCGGCTGTACTTCCTTAGAAGACTGGCGTCATTCAACATCTGCAATAAGATGCTGCAGATGTTCTATCAGA
Organism: Erpetoichthys calabaricus; assembly: GCF_900747795.2. NCBI lineage: Eukaryota > Metazoa > Chordata > Cladistia > Polypteriformes > Polypteridae > Erpetoichthys > Erpetoichthys calabaricus. The sequence continues at coordinate 294,733,778 of NC_041396.2, read as the reverse complement.
CGGTTGTGGCGAGTGCCCTCTTCTACGCAGTGGTGTGCTGGGGAGGCAGCATTAAGAAGAAGGACGCCTCACGCCTGGACAAACTGGTGAGGAAGGCAGGCTCTATTGTAGGCATGGAGCTGGACAGTTTGACATCCGTGGCAGAGTGAAGGGCGCTGAGCAGACTCCTATCAATCATGGAGAATCCACTGCATCCACTGAACAGGATCATCTCCAGACAGAGGAGCAGCTTCAGCGACAGACTGAGGAGATCGTTCCTCACCCACACTATGCGACTCTTCAATTCCACCCGGGGGGGTAAACGTTAACATTATTCAAAGTTATTGTCTGGTTTTTCCAGCATTTTTATTACTCTTTAATATTGTTTTTGTATCAGCATGCTGCTGCTGGGGTATGTGAATTTCCCCTTGGGATTAATAAAGTATCTATCTATCTATCTATCTATCTATCTATCTATCTATCTATCTATCTATCTATCTATCTATCTATCTATCTATCTATCTATCTATCTATCTATCTATCTATCTATCTATCTATCTATCTATCTATTATCTATCTATCTATCTAATTGATTCCTGAGGGGAGATTTCACATTACCTTTGGGGGTCTTTGTTTATTTTACCTCATTATTTAATATTCAGGTATATCTCACATACCTTCATTGTGAAGCTACTACTTATTTTCCTATTCTAGTATTAAACCATCATCAAATTCCTCTTGTCATCCTGTACCTTCATCTGCTCTCATATTAGAGCCATTTGGACACATATCATCCTCTTTATCTGCAACATGAAACTAATTTAAATCACCTCCATTCCATCTTATCTTTTGATTTCACAGTAATTCTTTTTCTTATTGTACTGAGATAAAATGTATAATAACTTAATATTTTGGAGCTTACACTGCATTTTATGAGCTGACCATTTTGGGGTGAAAAAGAAGGAGTGCTTTGGCAGATCAACTAAAATGCCCCACAGAGGCAAGGAGGGTGGGATGGGGTGATGAACTCCGAATGTCAAGTAGGAGTGGACATACTTGGCGGGTAGGATGAAGTTTTCAGAATAAAAGTTTGTCACACATGAAGTTGTCAAGTTAGGCTACATTTAATAGGGAAAATAGAATATACATATAAGACCAAGAAGAGCCAGCCTAAGATCCACACGATTTTACAAAGGCCAGCTTGGATGTTTCCAATTAAATTTGACAATAAAGTTAAGCCCAGCAGATAGGATCGGGTGGTGGAAGTTATTGCAAACCTTATCTTGTGAAGGCAGGTTTGCATAAATCTGTTCTTTCTCATTTAAGAACTGCAGTGTCTCTGACCGCAAGGGCCTACAATGGAGAGTGCACACAGCAGGAAAGATCATTGGGACCTTTCTACCCTCCATTAAAGACATTTTATCAAGCGTTGTACTTGCAAAGCCCATGGCATTCTGAAGGATTGCCCACACCATTCCCACAGTCTCTTTGTCCTACTTCCATCTGGCAGAAAGTATCGTAGCATTCAAACCACTTCTGCCAGCTTCCGTAGTTCCTCCCTCCTGACATTGCCTGTCCTACTCAACATTTGCCCCCTAGCTGCAGCAGTACCCTTCTCCACCTGACTAACAATACAAACATAGATGTTACATGGGTGGGTCTGAAATCCCTAACCCCCCCACTCCCTGTGTATGTGCACATCCCGCTGAGCTCTGCAATCTGCCCCCCCGAGGACCATGACAGTTTGTTCACTCCTGAGATTTGTACTCGAAATTTTCAGAAGCTCAGGCTTACTTTTCAGAAGGCAAAGGATAATCCACACGTGTGAAATGAAAAATTAAATTATTATGAGTTATTTTTGACAGCAGTCTCACTCCATACTACTTCCTCTTGCATTTATTCATTAGTTTCTTTCTTGTTGTAACTCTGCCTAACACTCATGTACCTTCCTATTGGAGTACAATAAGTTGCACTTTTGTTGTTACCCCTTTATATTTGAAGTGCGTAATCAGCATTTTCACATTCAGCATTGCCTGCCTTATTTAAATTGCTTTATTTTCGTGAACTCACTTGTTCTTGAAGTCTTCCACCAAGCCTTGCATGTTTTTCAAATCTAAATCCAGCCTAATTTTCTCATTGTTCAAGCCGTCTAGCTGCCGACGCAGATTAGCAATGTAGGCTTCAAACATGGGTTCAATATTAGATCTTACACCACCTGGACCACTACCACTTTGCTCTTGCAGGAGGTTCCATTTGGTCTCCAGCATCTTGTTCTGCTGCTCCAGGAAGCGGACCTGCAGATAGGTGCAAATAAGAAACAAGAGGCTGAGTGGACTGAGCATTAACATATTAATGAAATGTGCTAATATCATTATAAGGTTGCCAGATTACATTTTGAGAATACAGTGTCGAAAAACATTTTTCCTTTCTTTATACTGGTGTGCATTGAACATCACAGTAACGCCATCTTGATTCTCCTCATCTTTGCAGCTCTCTCATTGTAAAGCACTGCCATTGAAAGCCACGCCTTAGCTGATCTCGTTCTGACACCTTCTTCAGGTGTGATTGGTTAGCAGAAGGGTGTGGAAGGACAAGTAGATCCCTTTTACATGTCAGCAGTCATTATGTTAATTCTTTTCAATGGCAAGTAAAAAAATGAATCAACTCTACTTAGATTATAGATTTATGTTGGTTCAAGAATCTGTAGACTTGATAATGTGACTCCAATTGCACCCAATATTTTTCTAATGTAAATCCAATTATTGCTGTACATGGTTATGTTTATTTATGTGGAAATAAAATTATATACAAGTTGTCAAAATATGTTAGAGCCCCTGTGTACAACTAAATCCTAATTATACCACATAGCTGGAGGAACTCAGAAGAGGTACTTCGCAACAGCAGAATATTGGGGGTGTTTGCTGCAGCGCCCCCAAATCTGACGCTGTATCCCTTCTTGTGCAAAACAAAATTGAAATCCAACTTCCATAAATGTTTGATTCAGACAGCCCGAGGCTATGACTATAGGTGACATCCTCTTTAATAAAATCCCCGTGTGCGTCCATGTGTCCGTGTCTTCTGGTGAAGTGCGCGTGCGCAGGGCACGGAGCGATACTTCAAAGCAGATGCTTCAAAGGCCACCTGACGCGTCACACAAGACAGAGAGGGCGGGACCTATAAAATATCACGCGGCAGATCCAATCGGAATACGGTAAATGAGGTAAGACCTAAAACAGAAAACACGACAAATCCAGTCGGGTACTGAGACGCAGAGACCAGCTTCCCCATTGTTGTGCAAGTGTTCACTCTGACTATGTCAGATTTGCGATTAAGAAGCTTGGCCCGGTAAAGTGTAAAGTAAAAGTAGATTTATTTTCGCGCACATTATGTCAGTTGCTGGGGAGAATCTGCTGATTGCCCACTGTTGTCGCAGAGAATTAAACGCATATTATGGACAGCAAAGCCAGTATTACTGTCAGAGAAAATTACAGGCATTTTACGGAAAAAATGTAATGAGGTAAAAGGTTCCTTGCCATTTACTGTTCTAGCGCCCGTTATTGTAACGGGCTTAATGACTAGTTTTTAATAAACACCAACATTGCTGCTACAGGTGCCATTCAGACAGAAGTAACCATTTTGCTTTTTATTCTTTTTTAGTTAAAGTGCTGCCTTCTTTTAGCTGTCTAATAAGAACAACCAATCCTCAGAAACACATCTCTACAGCATTTACACACCAGTTCTGTTCAAATATATTTCAAAAGCACAATATTAAAGGGATCATTAAAGCAGAGATAAGTTAAAAGCCATCTTTGCAGCATGCTTCATTATCGACTGCCATTCAAATTTAAGGTACAAATAGCCTGGCATGCTTGCCTTCTTCATATTTCAAAATCGACACAACTAGAAATGTTCCCAACAGATAATGTTTGGAAACAAATGCCAATAAAATGAATTTCTTGATCTTTTGTGCTATGGCTAAATGTTCAAACTCTTCAATCCAAAATCTTGATGTGTTAGCTTAAAACATTCAATTTCTTGTATCTTTACAAGTGCTTATCCTTATCAGACCCAACTGAATTTATTAAATGGGTAGACTTACCTTGTCAATGAAGGAGGCAAAGCGATTGTTGAGGATCTTGATCTGCTCCTTTTCCTGGGCTCGTACTTGCTGAATGTTGGGATCAATTTCCAGGTTGAGAGGGGCCAGTAAACTCTGGTTAACGGTGACTGATGTGATTGGTGTTGCTGGACCCATTACACCGTGCAATCCGCCACCCATTCCACCGCCAATTCCACTGCCCAATCCGCCACCAATTCCACCGCCAATTCCACCGCCGAATCCGCCACCATATCCGGTACCTAATCCTCCAACGAGCCTGCTACTGAATCCTCCACCATATCCTCTACCTAATCCTACTTCTGCCCCTCTAGAAAGTGGTGATCCAATTCCACCCCCAGAACGAACCGCAAAGCCGCCACCACCACCACCACCACCAGCCTTATAGCTGCTACCACTTGAGAATAAAGTGCTAACAGGAGCTGCCCTGGACCTGGACACAAAGCTCATTCTTTGCCTGCTCATCGGCACAATCATTGATTTAGAGGTTCCTCGTCCCCCACTGCTCCTTATACTAGTAGTCTTGCTGAGACTCATTTTTGCCTTTCACTAGTTTGTCTAAATCTAATTGGTGCAAACAAACTGGAATAAGAACTGAGACTAGAGCAAGCTGTGAGAAAGGCTCTGGCCAAGAACAGTCCGCAGTCCAAGAAGGAGTCCTATGTGATGCCTACAGAGGTGAGCTCTTTTATAGCTTAGTTCTGCCCATTCCAGAAGGCGGGCCTACCCCTCCTACTGCCTTGCCCTGCTGTGGACCGTCCCATCTAAATAAATAAGTATCAGAGTGATGTAAGAGGTATAAACTGTTGTGCCGGGACACAGCCCAGCAAATGGCAGTCTACCAGGGAGAGAGCAAAGTCAGAGAGGTGGGTGATGTCTGTTGCTTTGTTCCTGGACAGAAGAGGCATCTCTAAGTGGATTCAGAAAACCAGCACATGTGATAAAACTCTGTAGTTGATCCCAAAGGACCTCTGCCACTAACCACAGTGCTGTCTTTCTCCTTTTTGCAGAACCTATCTTTCATACAATTTCCTTCTGTAATACTCATTGAACCTTTCCTCCATCTTGCTGTAAAAAATTGAAGAGAATATGAATACCCCTACAAGAATGCCACAGAGAAGACAAAAATATTACTGGTTTCTGGCCTTTACTGAAGGGTTGATAGCATTAGGAGCAGCAAAGTTGTTTGCATTTGTAATAAACTCTATTAATCCCGTAAAGCATCCATTGTCCTTAGACAATTGTAAAACTTTTTCATATTATATTTAAAATATTGCTTTATCTCATCACTCATTTAAGCAAATGGTGAACAAGCTTCTCTTCAAATGCTTAACTTTTCAGAGCCAATTGTTGTATCTTATTGAAAGAGACCCTCATCTCCAATATAAAAAACATTGTGAAACCCACTTTAGTTAATTCCGTCTATCCTGACAACATCAAGTACAATACAGTAACCACTCCTAGAAGGTGAGGTGGGGTCCAATCAATCATAGACCCACTCACAGGATTTAGAGTTGCCTGTTAACAAAACATGGCTGTCTTTGGAAGTGCAGAAGGAAAAGATGGACATCAGGAGAATGTACTTTGTGGTGTATTTTAGCATAACATAATGTTCTTCAGTCCACTTCATCAATTTAGGATCATAGAAGGCCGTACTGACCCCAGCAGCACTGGGCACATTGTCACCTCACACGTGCACCAACTTTTGTGCACGGATGTAAAAGCATTAATACCAAAGGATAATCACTAATTAAAAAAACAGTCCTAGTATTCTAAAGTTTTCTTTCATTGGGAACCTGATACTCTAACCAAACAAATCTTTTATGTCTTCATTTTTAGTTAATGTTACAACAACCCAGCCATCTTAAGCATCACTGTTCCTAGAATGTCATTAGATTGTTGCATGTATTTCAGAAGCTTTTCTGTAAGGAGGCATTCATATTGACCAGCATCTCACAAACAGTATAAATATAAATAAAATTAAATACAATAGAAACAGGCAATGAAAAAATTACCCCAAACACAGCAGTAGTAGTCATGTAAACTGTAAAGTTCTCCAGATTTCACTGTTGCCTACATAATCTCTGTCTACTGTCTACTTGCCTTTAAACACAGATAAAACAGAGATGTTAATTGTTGGAGAGAATGATGATGATGATAACAATTTTTTGTCATCATTTAACTCAGTTGGAATCCCCATTAATTTTACTGAATCAGCCCGCAATCTCGGAGTTATCTTTGACTCTAGCATGTCATTTAAAGCGCATATTACAAAGTTGTCCAAATCGTGTTTCTTACATCTTAAAAATGTTAGGAAATTAAGGCGTTTTGTAAATAAGCAGGATTCTGAGATATTAATTCATGCATTTATTTCTAGTAGAATTGACTACTGCAATGCGGTGTTCACTGGATGTTCAAACTGTTCTTTATACAGCCTCCAGTTAATCCAAAATGCGGCTGCAAGAATTATTACAAGAACAAGAAAATACGAACACATAACTCCAGTTCTTAAATCCTTACACTGGCTCTCGGTTAAGTTTAGGGCTGATTTCAAAATCCTCCTTTTAACATATAAAGCATTAAATGGCCAAGGTCCGGCTTACTTGACTGAACTTATCATGACTTACAAACCAGAGCGCACATTAAGATCTCAAGATGCCGGTCTGCTTATGATTGTGAGGATTAATAAAATAACAATAGGAGGTCGAGCTTTTAGTTACAGGGGCCCTAAACTGTGGAATGGTCTGCCTGCTACTATAAGTGATGCCCCTTCACTCTCAGGCTGAAGACTCACAACTTCAGTTTAGCACACCCTGACTAGAGCTGCTGATTAACTGTACAGACTGCATCTCTGTTGTTAGTCATTAGCACTAAAACATAAGTAACATGATAGTTAGAATTGGATACTAACCCTCACCTATTCCGTTTCTCTTCTCGGTACTCAAATGTGGCACTTGGTGCCACGGCCTTCCTGTCAGGTTGTTTTGCCTGCCTAAGGTAAAGTCATCCCTGATGCAGGATCGCAGGAATTGTGGGAAAGAGGGGTCCTTTCATCGGATTGGCTGTCCCAGCACTGTTTCAGCCTTGGAATGGCCAAATGGGGGAGGCCGGTTGATGGATGAGGTCTCCAGGACTCTAAATATATCCAAATCTTATTATGTGATATCATCTACTGTTAAATTCTGCTCCGTACTTCTAAAAGTTTTATTTTTATACTGTATTGAGGATTTGTTCTATTCTGTGTATTGTATTGTATTGTATTGACCCCCTTCTTTTGACACCCACTGCACACCCAACCTACCTGGAAAGGGGTCTATAATTGAACTGCCTTTCCTAAGGTTTCTTCCATTTTTTCCTACAAGGTATTTTTGGGAGTTTTTCCTTGTCTTCTTAGAGAGTCAAGGCTGGGGGGCTGTCAAGAGGCAGGGCCTGTTAAAGCCCATTGCGGCACTTCTTGTGTGATTTTGGGCTACACAAAAATAAATTGTATTGTATTGTATTGTGTCTAATTCCTGCTTCTTTCAGCCCACATTTGAAATGCTTTCTTTCAGACAGCATATCCTCACTAGGTGCTTTACACTGTAATCTTAATCCCAGTGTTGATTTTAAAATAACAAGATAAAGGACAAGATCATTCTAGTCGTAAAATGTGATGGAAACATATGTGGATGAGTCTGCTTGGAGAAACATGAACTGATAGGCCAAGGGGATAAGATAACTATGAGATGATATTAGGGGAGAGTCAGGACCAGTGTAATTGATGCATAAGAGTGAAATTTGAGAAGAATGTTAAAGATATGATCAATGAGAATGCAACAAAAGAAATATGTTTCCAGTCATTCCTGGAATATAAGGACTGATGGATCTGTGGAACGAAACTGTGATTTTAAATTGAGTTCAGGATAAGTTTTGCACAAACATTAAAAAGTTTTACTTTACACAGAGAACCACAGATACATGGGATAGGCTACCAAGTAGTGTGGTAGACTGTAGGACTTTAGGGACCTCCTATACTCGACTTGCTGCTGTTTTAGAAGAAGTAGAAATGACTGGTGAGTTTTGTTAGTCTGAATGGCCTGTTCTGCTTCAGATTGTTCTAATGCTTTAACTTTACAAAGTGACATAGAGTGAGAGTTGTAGTAAACAGGAGTCAGAGAGCTATATTAGTGTCGAGCAGAAGTTAACAGAGGTCTTTGAAATATTGAGAAAAGTCAGTGTCAGAGCACCACAGGTGAAGAGTCAGGAATGACAGGTCACCTGGAGAGCTACAACTCACAACTTTGTAAAGCTACTTTGGCAAGCTGAGCCTGTATGTACAGGGCCCCAAAGTCTGTATGAGGATCAGCCCATCAGTCTGAGGCTGAACACTAACTATTGAAGTACAACGTACCTGTGATTAAAGCTCTCTTCTGGTTTAAATTGCTACTGTGCCTTTTGGTCATTTGTATAGTTTGTCAATTATTATCAACTGATGCCGTTTGTCATTTACCTTATCCAGTTGTGCCTCCTGGCTGCTAGTCCAACCCATGGGAAACGGTACCAGAGGTTAAATAATAATGTATATTATGTTTGCAAAGCCTTGGAAACAAATTCTTACTTATGCACAGGTGGTTGAAATAAAGCCAAGAAACTTGGGCCAACTTATTTTGAAGTTCACAATTGCACTGGAGTTCATTAACTTTCAAGTGCAAGGCTTCTGAAGAATTCTCAACATTGATAGCAAACCGAGATGAAACAAACTGCAAAGTCTCCCTCACAGATCCCGGAAGCATGATTCAAATTCATAACGATTCAAGGCAGCCTGAGTTTCATATCTGGTGCAGTCCTGAGTTCTTTGATCTCTAATCTGTGCCACTTTTACACAATGTGTCCCCTTGGTGGACACAGCCATTTTTCAAAGTTGTTAAGAACAGGGAGGAACGTAGGGTTACATACAAGAGTGGAGGAAGATGCACATAGGTGGATTACATCCTTTGCAGAAGAGTCTATCTGAAGGAGATTGAAGACTGTAAAATGGTGGCAGGGGAAAGTGTAGTTAAGCAGCATAGGATGGTGGTCTGTAGCATGACGTTGGAGATCAAAAAGAGGAGGAGAGTGAGAGCAGAGCCAAGGATCAAATGGTGGGATTTGAAAAAGGTAGACTGCAAAGTTAAGTTTAGGGAGAAGGTGAGACAGGCACTGGGTGGTAGTGAAGGAGTACCAGACAGTTGGGAAACTACAGCAGATGTAATAAGGGTGACAGCAAGAAAGATGCTTGGCGTGACATCTGGACAGAGGAAAAGGAATCCTAGTGGTGGAATGGGAAGGTACAGGAGAGTATACAGAGGAAGAGGATGGCAAAGATGAAGTGGGATAGTCAGATAGATGCAGAAAGTAGACAGGAGTACAAGGAGATAAGTCGCAAGGTGAAGAGAAAGGTGGCGAAGGCTAAAGAAAAGGCATATGATGAGTTGTATGAGAGATTGGACATTAGGAATGGAGAAAAGGACCTGTACCAATTGGCTAGACAGAGGGACTGAGCTTGGAAAGATGTGCAGCAGGTTAGGGTAATCTATAATAATAAAAGGGCAAAGCCCTCACTGACTGACTGACTGACTCACTCACTCACTGACTGACTGACTCACTCATCACTAATTCTCCAACTTCCGTGTAGGTGGAAGGCTGAAATTTGGCAGGCTCATTCCTTACAGCTTACTTACAAAAGTTAGGCAGGTTTCATTCGAAATTATACGCGTAATGGTCATAACTGGAACATATTTTTTGTCCATACACTGTAATGGAGGAGGCGGAGTCACGTATCGCGTCATCACGCCTCCTACGTAATCACGTGAACTAAAAACAAGGAAGAGATTTACAGCACGAGTCAAACGCGGGAACGAAGGTAAATGACGTTAATTTTTGACTGTCTTTTAATACTGTGTAAGCATACATATTAACACATGTGCAATTAAACGTGTGCATTTACGGGGTGATTTCTCAGGCTTAAAAGCTCGCCTTTTACTAAAAAGGTAAATGCAAAACTATTTTTCAATCAGTTTAATGAAACGCTCCCGTTAAGGATTGCAATAACATATTCGCGAGATAAAAGAACGAAGTAGGGGGAAATGACGTAAGAGCCGCAAACAGCGAACAGCAAAAAATTAATTAAACAATTGAGAAGGGAGCGAGTGAAGCATTCAAGCATGTTCATAAGGGAAACAAAGCACGGTGTAAAACGTAAGTTTAAATTAAGTTTATAGAAACGCTCCCCCTGCGGATTGCAATAACATATTCGCGACATAAAAGTTTAATGAGAAGACACGAGGTATACACGAACCACACGCCGAGGCGCAACGTTAGGGGCAACAGTTTCAACCATTCTATGATCTGCTTCTCGCAACTGAAAGACGGCACATGGCGGATGTTAGCCGACTTGCTGACCGCAACATTAGGGGCTTCAACTCTGGCGCTGACGCCACATCTCAGTGCCAACACTTTCCAGACTCTACTTAAAAGACACGCCCTCCTCACTGGACAGTTAAAAAGACCAATCAAACTAACGATGACATCAAGTATTACCCAATCAAAAGTAGGAAAGGAGGCATCTTCATAAAATGCGTGTGGGATGATTTGCATGAGACGCTGCTTTAAAAAAAAATGATAAAAAAAATACGGGACAAATCCCGTCCAGTATTGATTCAAAACGGGACGCGCAATTTTCATTCTCAAATGCGGCACGATTCCGTATTTTAAAGGACGGGTGGCAACCCTACAGTGCCAGGTAACCACCCATACAATCAGATTGTGATTCAGACTAGGAATGCAATGAATGTAATTACCCCCGATCTACATACAAGGCGAAAGTCTTGCAACATTCAAAGATGATGGTTTGGGATAAGTACACCATACAACATAAAAGAGCTTATGAAGCCTTGAACCGAAAAAAGCAACATCTCAGAGATCGTAAAAAAAAAATAGGAGGTAATGTCGTTTTACTCGCTGTAGATTTTAGTCAAACATTACCAGTTATTCCACGAGGGAGACCAGCAGATGAACTCAACGCGTGTTTAAAATCCATGCTTCTCCCACGCTCGGTTATATGTCGCGTGTTCTCGGGTAGGTACACCCAAAAAAGGTATACATTTAAGCATGTAATGGACAAACAAAAAATGAGGTATACCCGAAGGCACTGCAGTAGTACTTAATCTAACTTTACTTCTTAAATGTTAATGTTTTACTGTTTAATAATTTATACGCTTCTTATATGTTGTTCAAATTCTTTTATCAAAATACCAGTGACAGCGCAATGCACGATAACATGGAGTGAATACACCATACGCATCTGCCCACGGCCGCCCTGGTGTGCGCAGATAGGAGTTGATTCTACAATAAAATAAAATAAACATAAAAAGAGTAATACAATCATCACCCATAAAGCGGATAGTAGACGTGACGTACTATATGTGTACCAGATTTCAAGTCAATAGGTGAAACGGTTTGCGAGCTACAGGTGATTTAAAATCCTGGACAGACACACAAATTGCCACGGTAGCAAATTACAGAAGAAGATTTTACTGTTTAATAATTTATATTTATATAAAATGTGCTTTTTATATATTACTTCATATTCTCATATGATAATGATGTTAATATTTATATTGATTTCTATGTTATTGAAACTGCATGTATGTGTGTATATGTATGTATATATATATATATATATATATATATATATATATATATATATATATATATATATATATATATATATACTAGCAAAATACCCACGCTTCCCAGCAGAGAAGTACTGTGTTAAAGAGGTTATGAAAAAAAAAGGAAACATTTTAAAATAACGTAACATGATTGTCAATGTAATTGTGTTGTCATTGTTATAAGTGTTGCTGTCTTTTATATATATATATATATATATATATATATATATATATATATTATATATATAATATACACACACACATAAACATTTATATACATATACATATATATACATATCTACATATACACATATCTACATATATATACACACATACATAAACACACACATAAGACTTATTGACTGAAACGGGCTTTCACGAAAACAGTTAGGGCTTTGCTACAGGATACACCCTCCACAAGTTAACCAAGTAAAAATAAAATATATATTTCTGTTTTATTTAAACCTTTTAAGTTCATATGCATAGCCCCATTTGGCTGTTTAATTTTTTTTTTTCTTTCTTCACTAATATATATATATATATATATATATATATATATCTATATATATGTGAATGTATGTATGTATATATCTATGTCTATATATATATATATGTAGATTTGTAAATTTGTATATGTATATATATGTTTATGTGGATGTGTATATACGTATGTATATGTAGATATGTGTATATGTACATATGTATATATATATGTTTATGTATATATATGTTTATGTGTGTGTGTGTGCATATTATATATATAAAAGACAGCAACACTCATAACAATGACAACACAATTACATTGACAATCATGTTACGTTATTTTTAAAATGTTTCCTTTTTTTTTCAAAACCTGTTTAACACATTACTTCTCCGCTGCGAAGCGCGGGTATTTTGCTAGTAAAGGATAAAGATGGAAATGTACGCACAAGCGAGGGGAGTGTGTTGAGCTGATGGAAAGAGTACTTTGAGAGGCTTATGAATGAAAAGAATGAGAGAGAGAAGAGGTTGGATGATGTGGAGATAGTGAATCAGGAAGTACAACAGATTAGCAAGGAGGAAGAATGGACAGCTATGAAGAGGATGAAGAATGGAAAAGCCATTGGTCCAGATGACATACCTGTAGAAGCATGGAGGTGTTTAGGAGAGATGGCAGTGGAGTTTTTAACCAGATTGTTTAATGGAATCTTGGAAAGTGAGAGGATGCCTGAGGAGTGGAGAAGAAGTGTACTGGTGCCGATATTTAAGAATAAGGGGGATGTGCAGGGCTCTAGTAACTACAGGGGGTAAAATTGATGAGCCACAGCATGAAGTTATGGGAAAGAGTAGTGGAAGCTCGGTTAAGAAGTGAAGTGATAATTAGTGTGCAGCAGTATGGTTTCTTGCCAAGAAAGAGCACCACAGATGCGATGTTTGCTCTGAGGATGTTGATGGAGAAGTGTAGAGAAGGCCAGAAGGAGTTGCATTGCATCTTTGTGGACCTGGAGAAAGCATATGAGAGGATGCCTCGAGAGGAGTTGTGGTATTGTATGAGGAGGTCGGGAGTGGCAGAGAAGAGTTGTACAGGATATGTACGAGGGAAGTGTGACAGTGGTGAGGTCTGCAGTAGGAGTGACAGAGGTGGGATTACATCAGGGATCAGCTTTGAGCCCTTTCTTATTTGCAATGGTGAAGGACAGGTTGACAGACAAGATTAGACAGGAGTCCCCGTGGACTATAATGTTTGCTGATGACATTGTGATCTGTAGTGATAGTATGGAGCTGGTTGAGGAGCCCCTGGAGAGGTGGAGATCTGCTCTAGAGAGGAGAGGAATGAAGGTCAGTAGGAACAAGACAGAATACATGTGTGAGAATGAGAGAGAGGTCAGTGGAATCATGAGGATAATGGGAGTAGAGTTGGTGAAGGTGGATGAGTTTAAATACTTAGGATCAACAGTACAGAGTAATGGGGATTGTGGAAGAGGGGTGAAGAAGAACCTGCAGGCAGGGTGGAATGGGTGGAGATGAGTGTCAGGAGTGATTTGTGACAGATGCGTATCAACAAGAGTGAAAGGGAAGGTCTACAGGACGGTAGTGAGACCAGCTATGTTATATGGGTTGGAGATGGTGGCACTGACCAGAAAGCAGGAGACAGAGGTGGAGGTAGCAGAGTTAAAGATGCTAAGATTTGCATTGGGTGTGACGAGGATGGATAGGGTTAGAAATGAGGACATTAGAGGGTCATCTCAAGTTGTACTTTTGGGAGACAAAGTCAGAGAGGCGATATTGCATTGGTTTGGACATGTGCAGCGGAGAGATGATGAGTATAATGAGAGAAGGGTGCCAAGGATAGAGCTGCCAGGCAAGAGGAAAAGAGAAAGGCCTTAGAGAAGGTTTATGGAAGTGGTGAGAGAGGACATGCAGGTGATGGGTGTAGCAGAACAAGATTCAGAGGACAGAAAGATATGGAAGCAGATGATCTGCTGTGGCAACCCCTAACGGGAGCAGCCGAAAGAAAAAGAAGATGTTTGCTGGGGCATAACTGCCATGTGTGTAGCTCGTGACATCATATGGGCCCCAACGTTCGGGGTGCCCTGGCGTTACATGGAAATTTAAAAGAAATCTTCATATAAATCAATAATAAATACAACGGCAAAAAAGATTTCCAAATATTACTTGAGTAACCCAGGTGTTGATTTGGACTCGTTTTGTGTGCTTTAAAATAAAACATAATTAAGTCGAACGCAGTCAGCACGAATTTGCTAGTAATGTTTATGAGCACATTTCTTATGCGGTTTCACAATCAGTCATTTCAGACAATAATTGTAGGTGACGGTAATGACATTTCAAAACTAAAGTGGTCAGGTAATCTGTGGTAGTCTGTCACAATGTGAGGTTCATTTGAATTAATTATTCTTCTAGTCAAAAGTAGTAAGTATAACTTTTATAATATGTTTGAAAGCATAGATAGAAATATGCGCCCAAGTTATTTCATTAGTATGGCATTTCTCAAATGTATACATATAGCTACCTGAAAAGTAAGGATTGATTCATAAAAATTACCTGAGGCATGGTTATAAGAAAATCACGTTTGTTTATTTGAAATTATCGTATGATCCAAAAAATTTCAGTTTTAGGGTGGCTGTGAATAAAGAACTCATGTCTTAGTTTAGTTCAAAAGTGATCTACAGTAATCCCTCGTCCATCGCGGGGGTTGCGTTCCAGAGCCACCCGCGAAATAAGAAAATCCGCGAAGTAGAAACCATATGTTTATATGGTTATTTTTATATTGTCATGCTTGGGTCACAGATTTGCGCAGAAACACAGGAGGTTGTAGAGAGACAGGACGTTATTCAAGCACTGCAAACAAACATTTGTCTCTTTTTTAAAAGTTTAAACTGTGCTCCATGACAAGACAGAGATGACAGTTCGTCTCACAATTAAAAGAATGCAAACATATTTTCCTCTTCAAAGGAGTGCGTGTCAGGAGCAGAGTCTGTCAGAAAGACAGAGGAAAGCAAACAAATCAATAGGGCTGTTTGGCTTTTAAGTATGTGAAGCACCGCGGCACAAAGCTGTTGAAGGCGGCAGCTCACACCCCCTCCGTCACGTGCAGAGATGGAGAGAGAGAGAGAGAGAGAGACAGAGGAAAACAAACAGTCAAAAATCAATAGGTGCCCTTTGAGCTTTTAAGTATTTGAAGCACCGCGGCACAAAGCTGTTGAAGGCGGCAGCTCACACCCCCTCCGTCAGGAGCAGCGAGAGAGATAGAGAGAGAGACAGAGGAAAACAAACAGTCAAAAATCAATAGGTGCCCTTTGAGCTTTTAAGTATGCGAAGCACCGTGCAGCATGTCCTTCAGGAAGCAGCTGCACATAGAAGGTAGCAACGTCCCTATTGTTTAGGTGTGCGAACAGCCCCCCTGCTCACACCCCCCTACGTCAGCGCAAGAGAGAGAGAGAGAGAAAGTAAGCCTGGTAGCTTCTCAGCCATCTGCTAATAGCGTCCCTTGTATGAAACCAACTGGGCAAACCAACTGAGGAAGCATGTACCAGAAATTAAAAGACCCATTGTCCGCAGAAACCCGCGAAGCAGCGAAAAATCCGCGATATATATTTAAATATGCTTACATATAAAATCCGCAATGGAGTGAAGCCGCGAAAGGCGAAGCGCGATATAGTGAGGGATATGTTATCAATATGTCTAACCTCAAAATAATTAATAACAGATGTAATCAGAAATTTATAAGCATTAATCAGGCGTTAATGTGACAACAAAATAAATGTCAACGTAATAGCAAAACATGTAATACAAGATAAGATACACAATTTTATTTCACAGCCGCCCTAAATCTGTAATTTTTTGGAGGATACATTAGAAGTGTCATTGGGTGACAGTTGGTTAAGACAGATTTGATTATTGTCCGAATTAATTCCAGACATGCAATATTTTCTCTTTCAATTCCTTGGCCATACTTGAGGTATTTTTTTAATCACTTGTTGTGCATCTACACTCGTGACCAAATGAGAAAAAGTTATTTTAATGCTTCCCTTCTAATTCTTGTGCTATATTTAGCTAACATAATATTCATACATATTCGCAATCCAAGCAAAATTGTTTTTCAACAAACAGGAAATTAATCTCCTATTAGGGATCGTTTTTAAAGTAGACGCTAAAAAGTAATTGTTTTACGATCGTTTAATTTGATCACGAGTATACATACATACATACACATGTATACAGTGGGGTGTGCTATAACGTACTTTTGAATTCGGGAGTTCACTTTTGGTATTTCTTTTTTTCCCTACAAATGGGCTATTACAAAGAATTTTCCTATCTTTCATCATGAAATGTGTATAGAAAAGTGGTGCTCAGAAAAGTAAGGAAAAAAGAGAAAAGCTTGGCTCTTTTATAAATAGAGTCAAGAAGAGCTAAACAACTATATGTTAAGAAAATAGTACAAGATTTTGCCAAATTAAAATCCTGAATTAGGAATATATATTAAAATTATTTGTTTTTGTTAATTTTTCTATAGTGTAATCCACCTTTAGTATGCAATACAGTTCCTTATGGATCATTTCTCTTTTTTGTATTGTATACAAATGACAAAATTATAACGATACTTCCTAAAGTTACATCATTGCCAGTGCTACTGCACTATTATGTATTTTTAATCAATTTCACTTCTTTTTCAAGTTTACAAAACATTTAACAACAGTAGTTCCTTTAACATACGTGTGCTGGTACTGCATACTAAAGGTGGGTTTTTTTATAACTTCAACATGTGATGAAAATAATTTTTTTGAGATGATTACTATCAGTATTAACAATATATAATTTCAAAATAAATGTTAAAAAGCATTGTAATACTTGTGAAAGTAGCAGTCTCAACACACGATAAAGGTTTGTAGCAGCCACCCGTATATTGTCCCTGGCTGCAAAAGGGTAAAGAAAACAAAGTTGTAGTGTTTTGGTTGATTTCCAGGACTGAACCGATAAGGTTTTGAAAGATGGCGGTTTTATACATAGACATACTGTATATAGATAGACACCGCATTCAGTGTGTTGCCCAGTCGACATGATACGTCAGCACGTATGCCATATTGCGAGTGGCAAAAGTGCCATTTAAACTAATACGGGTAAACGTGGAAACCAGGTTTTATGATGAAAAAACAATAACGTTTAAAACAGTATCATTTACATACAACCGATTTTGGCAAATTGTTGAAATGCAATTATATATTTCAATGTATACACTAATAATGACAATTATTAAGTTATTATCATTATTATTATTAATAATAAATAATTCCTCCCATATAAGTAACATTTCTCAGACTGCCTTCTTCCATCTCCAAAACCTTTCTAGACTTTGTCCTGTTCTTACACAACACAGTACTGAAGTATTGTTTAATGCCTGAGTCACCTCACGTATAGATTATTGTAATGCTATTCTATCTGGCATCCCACAAAAAACGTATCCATCGCTTACAGCTTCTTAAAAATTCTGCTGCCAGGATATTAACCTGCTGTTCTAAATCCACTGAACATATTACACCTCTTCTCTCTCAGCGTCACTGGCTCCCTGTTAACTACAGAATACAATACACAATACCGCTCTTAACATTTAAAGCTCTCCACAACCTCACTGATCTCCTCCAGACTTACACTCCTCTCGATCACTCAGATCCTCATCTGCAGCTCGACTTTCTGTACCGCACATCAAACTCTGTGCTATGGGAGCTCGAGCGTCTCTCCTTGTGCTCCTCCACTTGGGAATTCTCTTCCCTCTCATATCCGTCAGCTCGATTCAATAACACATTTTAAAACTGCCCTGAAAACGTATCTTTTCAAACTGGCATACCAATTGTGAATTTTGCACTATTACTGCCAGTTATCTTTGTTTGTCTTTCTTTTAACAGTGAAATGATACACTCAATGACAAAAACAAACAATTCTATTGTATACAAATTGGCTTTAATAATTTCTGAAAACATTTCACTCATTCCTCTCTCAATCTCTCTCTCTCATACACACACACACACGCACACACTAACAATGTGGTTACTTAAATATATACAGGATAGGATCTAAAATCCATGACACAGAACTGTCTTCCATAGCTTTTTCCATTTGTTGCCACTCTGTAATTTGAGAGTATTCAGTCTGGCAATATGGTGCAGCCTTAGTTTGTGGAAGACAGACACAACTAAAGACATGAGCATGAAATGATGGTTGTCAATTTCAAACTTTGTTTCCTCAATGTGCTCCTTGAGAAAAAACACATCATCTGAACCAATCTCAGCCCGAACAAACTGATTGATCAAAAATATACTGACAGCTTGCCCTAATGTCGACTGTCAGATAACACGCTCAGCGACTTTGACCACCTTGACTGGACCCTCAGAAGGAATCATCAGATCTTTTTTAATGTGAGCGAGTGGTAGCTTTGATCATTTGATGCCAGTACAGCATCTGTTACCAAACTAGCATGGCACACGTCACCGGACAGCTTTCTCAAAATCCCGTCTAAGGGCCACCTGACCTCCCACTGCTTCCTGAGGTGGATTTCTTTGGGAAACTTTAAAAGTTTGAGAAATGTTAACAGCTAACAACAATCTACATAGTTAGTGACTAAATACATTCAGCCAAAACGTTGTTTGGAGGCTCACTTGAGCACATAAATGCATAGCTTTGCTAGCTTAGCCTGGCGTAGCTAAAGTTAAGATTATAAAATGGGATTATTATCTAATGGCCAACCAAAACAATTGTTCAGCTTCACCTATGAAATGTAATTCCTGTGGTGTGATTTGGAGCGTACAGCGGTTTGTACAATCCCAAGCAGCACATGCATGAAGTTAGAGGTGGGCGGTATGACCAACATTCTATATCACAGTATTTTTCTAAATTCTGACAGTTTCACGGTATTCAATGGTATTTTTTTCCCCATGCATGAGTGAATGTTAACCACATTTTCCACTGCAATTACTGCAGTAGACTGGCTAAGAATAACCTATTCCACTGTTATGAGAATTGTACATCGTACAAAAAAACATTTTAATTTGCACACAAGTATTAAAACAGGTTTGCATGGCCCCATAAAGTGATAGTTTTCAAGGGGGTGGCACTAATGAAGAGAAGGAATCACATTGCATGACAGTTGCAGTCAAAATATAGAACCTTTTTATTGAACAAATTTTTCAAGAACTTAAACTATGATTTTGACAACATATTTTCAGCCATCCAAAGAGGCATTTAGACTTAGTAAAATATCCAGAGGTGCTTGTCAATAGTTGTATTGCACTGAACATGTTTTAGAAAAGCAATAAATAGTAAATATTTTTTGTGAACCAACTACACTTTGTTAATGTTAACCATCTCTGTCCACTGACAGGTTAAAGTGACTTTTTCAACAACTTTACCATCAATAAACTGTATAATATTTAAACTAATAAATAATTACAATAAAATACATAATAGTATTACTGATAGTTGCACTATTACTTCAAGACTTCAAGCCCAGGTGCATTACACAGTATTCACCAAATTAAAATAAAATAAAACAAGTGCAACTTGGTGATGACATCCTTACCAACTGTACCATCATTTAGGCAAATTGCATTAATATGGACCTTGCTTCAAGCTAAGCTATATACATAAATAATAAAACTGCACCTTGCATTTACAGTATGATGCTATTTGTGGTATAGCCCTACAGAAGTGCATTAGGGCCACGGTGAAGAAAAAAAAAAATACAGTAAAGAGGGAAGAAAAAAAACAAATTACCGGTATGTGTCAAGAATAAAGTCGACATGCTGACTTTATTCTCGACATTTCCACTTTAATTTTGACGCTTATGTCAAGATTAAAGTCGACATTTCCACTTTATTCTCATAGTTTACTTCATGATTAAAGCAGAATGTCATAAACTAAACTTCATCCTAAAATCAATGTTTAATTTACTCGATTTTCTCAAACCCCGTCATAAGTTAATGTAGCACATTAAATGCTTTGTGTTGTGTTCCCCGACCCAGTTGTTAATCACTACGCTTCTTAAACTGACTTCCTCCGCACTAAGAGGAGGCAGCAATCACTGCACAGAATCCATTCACTTCATGATATTCCTGCTCTCTAAAAATTTAGAATGCTAAGATAAATACTTGATATCATTTTCATGATGAAATGCATTAATGCAGGTATTAAACAAGCATGGCAGTGAGGCGGTAGTGCTGCTCCCTCGCAGTAAGGGGTCCCCAGGTGTACATTCAGTGTAGAGACCTTTATGGCAGGTGTGACGAGGCTCCAAAAACTGGATGTATGAATGGGTATCGCACAGGTTTAACTTAAATATTGTGTAAATGTTGGGTTTGTGATCTGGTGGTCGGAGACACGAACACAGAATTCAATGGATGTTCTTCTGAGCGGACTTTCTTTACTGCATGTGTGCCGTCTCTGTCTGACGTACCAAACCCCCAGTTCCTATCCTTCCTTTTACTTTCTCCACATAACCAATCACCACACGATAAATGTCTTTGTGAAATTGAAACTAGTTATAAACTTAGCCCACGGAGTGTTCAGAACTTTAAAAATATCTTTGCTATACATGTTTAATTATGCCATCTATTCAGGGTTGCGCCCATCCCAGCAAACATTGTGTGCAAGGCAGGAGAAAATCCTAAACAGGTCGCCAGCACATCGCAGGGTGAATACGAGTAACACATACACTAGCAGGGTCAATACAGCAGAACAAAATCCCACATCCTACATGACTTTGAAAGGAAACTGAAGCGCCGAGTAAACCCACCAGAAACAAATGCAAATTCAAAGCAGGGAACACCCAGGACCCCTTTGCTGCGAGGCAGCAGTGTAACCTCCATGATTAATATCTGCTTTAATGCATTTCATCATGAAAATGATATCAAGTATTTATCTCAGCATTCTAAATGTTCTGAGAGCAGGAATATCATGAAGTGAATGTATTCGGTGCGGCGATCGCTGCGGGTGCCTCCTCAGTACAAGAGGAAGTCAGTTTAAGAAGCACTTACTCGATTTAACATGGCTCGGGGAACACTTAACACAAAGCATTTAATGTGCTATATAACTTATGACAGGGTTTGAGAAAATCTAGTTAATTAAATATTCATTTTACGATGTTCTACTTTAATGGCAAATTACGAGAATAAAGTCAACATGTCGACTTTAATCTTGACATAAACGGTGAGAATAAAGTAGAAATGTCGAGAATAAAGTCAACATGTCGTCACACTATTACACAGTACCCAGGTACATTACACAGTATTGAAAACAAATAAACCAAGTACAACTTGGCTTGCAGTATTATCCAGTAGTATAGAAACAGTATTTACACATTTGAACATAATGGTCCACATCTGACCTTTTAAAACCAAAGCATCTCCAGATAACGGACGCGACTCCTTTTTTTCAGCAAAAGTTATTCTGTGTCATCACGTTCAACTTTATCGTCTGCTACAGCTTCAGTTTCAGTTTCGGAATGTTCTCTGTCCATTTTCAGAGTGCAATACCTACACTACCACTACCTATTTAGCGGTGTAGCAGTGAAAAAGAGCCCCCGTGCAACACCGCTGTGATTAGCGGTGTAGCAGTGAAAAAGGTCCCCACTTGAACAGTTTTCCCGCTGCGCCACGTTCCGAACGTCGTTTAGGCAATTTAAACCGTGTTGCGGTATAAGAAAAATCCATATCATAACAAAAATAAAAAGGTTTTTTGGTAAGAACCGGTATATCGCCCAGCACTACGTGAGGCATCTTTATCCATTACTTCACTCCACAGCAGTGCCACTAGTAATATGGAAGCGATGTTGACTTACGATGCTGCTGGTCATGAGGCATCTTGTAATTCTATGTCTATGGTTTTATAGGCCATGAACCGGAAGTGATGTCATCTGGCTGGAACCGGAAGTGATGTCATCTGACCAGATCCGGAAGTGATGTCAGTCTGGGCGGCGGAACTGGAAATGACATCAGTCTGGGCGCCTGAACCGTAGGTAATGTCAAATCAGGCAGGTTTTCCCGTATTTGGGCTGCAGAGATAACAGAGGTAGGTTTAGTGCACCCCGCCACCCCCTGGCCTGGTGGGTAATTACCCCCACTTGGTTCTCTCAGCTCCTTCCTAGTCGTACGTGTGTGATATCCTCGTGTATATTTTTAAAAATGATGTGGGCCATTTCATAAATGATGCCCACATTGATAGCAGTGCGAAGTGGGAGAGGCAGTCATAGTGCAAAGGACATCACTTGTAGTTAAAGACTTCAGAAATTAAATTGTGTGTTAGTTAAATTATATAGTTATATTTCTCCTGTTTGAATAAATATGTACAAGAATATTTGATATACATATATGAATATTGAGGTACCTAATCCTAGGAGCCCCATTAAAAACTTTCACACAGGCCTCATTCTGTCTAGTTATGCCCCTGGTTGTTTGTGTACGTTGCATAAACCAATCAAAAGCAATAATAGTTTTTTTACATGTCCAAGAATGCCTTCTTTAAAATAAATAATGAGTTCCCATTTTGTCTGCTCGCTCTTGCTAAAATATTCATTTTTCACATGTACTGTATACCCCAAGACAAGCAGCGTGTCACAACTGTGGGAAGTTTATTTTTATCAAAGATCTCACCTATTCGAGACTCAAACAGTCTCCATTGAAAAGCCAAGATTCAGCCCATTCTAATGATGTATAATTGTCTATGATTGGTCATCTATATTATATGTCACAACTGTGTGTAAAAGACAGGCAATAATTGGCTTTTATAACAGCTCATCTTTATGCATCATTATGCACAAAGCTAGATTGAGATTCTAGTCACAGTTTTGACTCTAATGTGTTTGATGATAGACTTAATGCTATCCTTAATTTTTAAGTACTTCTTTTAGCATAACTTTGAAGCTTTGTGACGTTCAGTTTTACAGTTTGTGTGTCATGGGTTCAATTACCATACCTGGACGCTGTCTGCTGCGTGTTTTCCCTATGTCAGTTTACTGAGCGGTGCTTTTTAAATTTCAACTCAAAATACAGGCAATTTTTCTTAGCATTCCTGTGAATACTGTTACACTGTAGCTCTCAAAGTTTCATGTGAGAACCCCCCCCCCCCCCCCCCCCCCTTTGATTGAATGTAAATGTTTCACACTTTTGTGAACACATGAGACAAACTAGGCATTTCAGCAATATGGTTTGCTCACGGTATAACAGCACACATGCCCCACGCCTCTTTTATTCCCAACTCTACTGTCCCTGCCTCCACCAAACTGAAACTCAGAAACGAGCACAAATACTAACATGAAATAATAGTTTGAACTTTTGGGAGGTAAGGTTTGGGTGGAATTATGAAGTGGTCGCTCTGTGAAGCAAAGACAGTTAGGAAAACAATAAAAAAATTTCCCACAGCTGTGTTGATCCCTTCAGTGGTGGTGGCAGTGATGGGTCATATCACCAGTGAACAAGTCTCATGTGCATATAAGGCAGCACTTACTACCTGCAAATTGAAAGTGAAACACTGGAGCAGATGTGTGTGTGTGTGTGTGTTGATATGACTTGCTCTGTGTGTGCTCCAATTTCCTTCCTGTGCTCAGGGTTACCAGCAGAGTCATCGTCCCCAACCTTGTATCCCGGCATTTGAAGATGCTGGGATGAAAATGGATCTATGTACTTAGTTTATTACAGAGGTGAAATGCAAGAAACAAAAAACAATGACAAGAAAATAAGTAAATAAAATCTCACCGAACTTTGATAGAGAAATTGCAACAGAATATAGGAGAAGATGTGTAAACTGCAGCACAAAAACCAAAATCTAAACCAAGAAAGTGTCAGAGCTAAGAAGTGAAATTACTAGAATAGATGAGAAACAAGCCAGGCGTCCAAATGAAGTTCTCCACAGGAAAAGGCAGGCCCTGCATACAGAACTTAACATCTTAACAACTAAAGAAACTGAACAACTTATTTATATGTCTAGACAGCATTACTATGAACACGGAGAAAAATCTAATAAGCTTTTAGCTCAACAAATTCACAAACAAGAAGTTCACAATGCAATACCAGTAATCACCAACAGGAATGGAGAAGAAATCATTGACCATAATAAAATAATGCACACATTTAGAGATTATTATAAATCCTTATATTCTACTGAGTTCAAAGAAGACAACACACAATCTAATGCATTTCTGGATACATCACAGATACCACAAATAGATGCTTTAAGTGCTGAGGAACTGGATAAACCTCTAACGCTAACAGAATTACTAGACGCTATAAAGTCACTACAAAGCGGGAAATCATCAGGCCCTGATGGTTACCCCGTAGAATTTTATAAGAAATTCTCCACTCAGCCATCTCCCCTCTTATTGGCAACATTTACAGAAGCTAGAGACAACCAAATACTACCTCAAACATTTCGACAAGCATTAATCACCGTCTTTCCTAAACAAAATAAGGACTTGTTACAATGTGCATCATACAGACCAATTTCTCTCCTGAATAATGATGTTAAGATACTCTCAAAAATCCTAGCTAGACGGATGGAGAAAGTGCTGCCCTCGGTAATATCACAGGATCAAACTGGATTTATTAAAGGCCGACACCTATCTTCAAATCTCCGACGCTTGCTTAATGTTATATATTCACCAGCAAATCAAACACCCCAGAGATATTACTATCATTAGATGCAGAAAAAGCATTTGATATGATTGAATGGAATTACCTTTTCACTGCATTGGAGAAATTTGGGTTTGGCCCGAATATTTGTGCATGGATCAAACTACTATATACCAATCCAGAAGCTTCAGTTTGTATTAATAACATTTGCTCAGACTACTTTAAACTCGAACGTGGTACCAGACAAGGATGTCCCTTGTCGCCACTGTTGTCTGCAACCGCTATTGAACCACTGGCGGTTCACTGTCGAAATTCTTATCAGATAAAGGGGATTGTCAGAGAAGGACTGGAACAGAAAATTTCTCTATATGCAGATGATATGGTCTTATATATATCAGACCCAGAAAACACTGTCCCTGCTGTTTTAACACTAGAATTACAAGAGTCTACGAAAAAACTCGAGATCCGGCCCACCTTAAAACCATTCGCAGCTCTCTTTTGTCTTCTAAATGTGCCGATTAAGACGAGCCAGCAAGCAGCCGGCTATTCCATCCCCCACCGTCCCAGCTCATGCCTTGTTTGATTATCTGGGAGTGACTGAACTGCTAGAGTTTTAGTGTGGAAATAATAGATCGTTATTTGGAACACACACAGTTCATGTGTGTTCCATTTCTACAGCAATCTGTGTAAACACATTTTTAAAACAGAAACGTTTTTCATATTTTAGTAGTAAATGACAAAATGTAGGCATAAATTATATAATGTATGAAGCCTGAAGTCCAAAGATCAAGTAAAATCACTTCCAGAAAAGGTTCGAGACTGATACAATAGCTTCCCTGGTGTAGCGATAAGATTTGCTGACTTGTAATTGAGAGTCCCCGGTTCGATCCCCACTCACTCCTATATTTGCTGTTTTCAGCACTGAATAAGCTCACACGCTCTAACACATCCCCCCCCCCCCCCAAAAAAAGAGCAGCTTACTACTGAAAACGGACATAAAATTTATAAATTGGTATGCACTGTAAATCGTTAACTCTAAAATGTAGTACACACATACATTTGGTTTGCGTGTGTAACACACGTTGTGCATTTATAGGACTTGTAATAGTTACCGTTTTTTTTTTTACTTTTATTCTCTCTAAATCACGATCACGATACATACTACCCCCCCCCCCCCCCACCCCCCCCCCCCCAGGGATCTGACGCTGTTATTTTTTAATTGAAACGGAATAACTGGAGATGTGAGTGGTGTTTTGAGACAATGGAACTGGACATTCTCTCATCTGGAGGGATAAAAGCTGACACACAAACGCTGGCGAATCTGCCTTCTTCGTGCCTCACTGTCACTTGATTTTTTTATTCGGTTTTATTGAGTGTTCCTGCTCATGCTGAATTAGAGTGCACCTTATGGTGAATGATGTCAAAACAACAAAAAAAACACAGACGTAGGTATATATGATATTTGGAATTATTTGTTTTATGACCTGTATAGTACATTTCTGAAAACTTTGTGGCACGGATGCAACATTATTGATATTATTCATATTCATTCGCATAACATCTTGCGTTTTGTAATCAGTGAATGCGTATTTTTTTTCCCGATCTTGCCAGTCCCCACATGTTGCTGTATGCTGTTTCTTTTGTACTTCAGGACATGCAGAGGATAGAATAGTACAGAGCAGTAAGTTCAGCGTTAAATGCAATAATCAGATTCAAATGTTAACTGTTCACACACGCGCAAGGATCGTCTTTCCTACATTTACAACGTGTGTACCTGTTACAATGTACACGCTTCTCTCTATGCTGTGGTTCCTATTACACACCTGAAAGAAAGAGACAATATATGTGAAAACATCATCGCACTAATGCAATATTATTTGAAAACGAACAGCGTCAGATCGGGTGTGGATTTATGTTGGCGCTATTACTGAAAGAAAAAAAGATCAACATATGCGTTGATCCAGCAGAACTGAATAAGCTCACGCGCTCTAGCATCCCCACCCCCGATCTGACTCTAAGAAACAGCGCAAGTACAGACGCAAACCAAGTGTGATCAAGATTTCCCGGTTCGATCTCACTCACTCCTATATTTGCCGTTTTCAGCACTGAATTAGCTCACACGCTCTAACACATCCCCCCCCCCTCCCCCCCCAAAAAAAGAGCAGTTTACTACTGAAAAACGGACATAAAATTTATAAATTGGTATGCACTGTAAATCGTTAACTCTAAAATGTCGATCGCGGTTATTTCTGTTGATTAATTCATGCTTTTTACTTAGAGTCAGAACAGGAGTTTGTTCAGCTTATTCAGCTTCTGATCTGACTCAAACAGCGCCAGTATAACTTCACACCTGACCTGACGCTGTTCGTTTTCAAATAATATTGCATTACTTCGATGATGTTTTCTGATTGGTACTATTCGCGTCATAAAGTGATTTCTTCAGATATATTTGTCTCTTTCTTTTTTAAAATGTGCGTTGTAGCACTCAGCAACTGGCCACCTGCATGTTCTTGCGCACACTGAATAAGACAGAGCTATATGCAATCATCACATTCAAATGTTAACAGTTAACAGTTATATAGCACGGAATGGAAATCAGCAGTTCTTAGCATTGCACCACGCAAGCTGTCATATCAACCGCCTACTGTAACTTGCTTTCTTTTTTCTTCGGTTATATTCTTGAATAAAAGTGCACTTGTTTTATTATACTTTTACATGGGGTAGGGAAGGATCCTGAACACGACTGAGACAATGAAAAGTGAATTAAAAAAAAAAAAAACAAAGCTAACCTTTGCAAATATCATAAATTACACCGGCTGTTACAGACTGAAATCAAATGTATCTTTTTATTCTAAAACAGTAAAAATAAGAACACTTCACTTCTCATAAGGGAATCATGCAGGATCGAACTCATGACCTTCTGATTGCCAGTCAGCAACTGATACTGTTGCGCCACAGCAGCTATTATAGTAAATAGGTGTCAATGTCCCACACTAAGGCGGCTTTTTTTGGCGGCGGCTTTTTTTTTTGTACCTTTTGTGAAAGTGTTTCTTTGATATTTGGACTTCAGGCTTCATACATTATATAGTTTATGCCTACATTTTGTCATTTGTTACTAGAATATAAAAAACGTTTCTGTTTTAAAAATGTGTTTACACCGATTACTGCAGAAACGCAACACACATGAAAAGCGTGTGTTCCAAATAACGATTTATTATTTCCACTCTAAAACTCCACTCACTCCCAGATAATCAATCAAGGCATGAGCTGAGAGAAGTTCGTCCAAGTTCTAAGTCGGTGGGGGGATGGAATAGCCGGCTGCTGGCAGCTTGTCTTTATCAGTACATTTAGATGACAAAAGATGCTGGCGGAGAGGTGAGAATGGTTTTAAGAAGCGATTTAAGGTGGGCCGGATCTACGAGTTTTTTCGTAGGCTCTGGTAATTCTAGTGTTAACAGCACTAGCAGAATTTCAAAAGATATCCAGTCTTAGAATTAATCTGAATAAAAGTATACTCTTTCCAGTGAATTCACAAGCATATAATATTAGATTAGACACCCTACCTTTTACCATAGCAGATCAGTTTAAATACCTAGGGGTAAATATCACAAGTAAACATAAAGTTCTTTATCAACAAAATTTTGGCGTCTGTATGGAAAAAATTAAGCAAGACTTGCATAGATGGTCAAAACTTCATCTCACTGTAGCCGGAAGAATTAACGTTGTTAAGATGAATATCCTTCCTAAACTTCTCTTTTTATTTCAAAACATTTCAATATATATCAATAAATCGTTTTTTAAACAGTCAGATTCAATAATAACCTCATTCATTTGGAACTCAAAACACTCGCGTATCCGAAGAGCGACCCTACAGAGACCTCAGGCAGAAGGTGGCATGGCTTTACCTAATTTTCAGTTTTATTACTGGGCAGCAAACATACAAGCCATAAAAACCTGGACACAAATAGATGAACATACACAGGCTTGGTCCGCAATAGAAGTAAAATCCTGTAGTACTTCTTTATATTCCCTGCTCTGCTCTCCAATAAATGAAAGTTATCACAAATATACTAATAACCCAACTGTGCTTTACTCACTCAGAATATGGAACCAAATTAGAAAGCATTTTAAGATGGAAAATCTTTTATCAGTGGCACCTCTGCAAGAGAACCACCTCTTTCAACCTTTGCAAGTATATCCAGTTTTTAATACCTGGAAAAGTTTTGGGATTAAAATGCTCAGAGATCTTTATATAGACAACATATTTACATCTTTTGAACAATTACGTTCAAAATTCAACCTCCCAGCTACACATTTCTTTTACTATCTTCAAATCAGAAATTTTGTTAAACAGAAATTGCCCAATTTCCCCCACCTTGCACCCTCCACAATGCTGGAAAATATACTGCTCAATTCCGAGGAAACAAACACTATTTCCGCAATATATAAAATCTTATTAGAGTCCCTACCTTTCAAAGATCCAAGAGGACATTGGGAAGAAGATCTCTTAATCAATATATCAGAAAAGGAGTGGAAGGTAGCAAAGCAGAGAATTCACTCGAGTTCTATATGCGCAAAGCATAGAATTATTCAACTAAAAATTATATATCGAGCTCATCTGTCTCGCTTAAAACTGTCCAAAATGTTTCCAGGCCAGGATCCAACCTGCGAGCGCTGCAACCAAGCTCCTGCCTCACTGGGTCACATGTTTTGGGCCTGCACCAAACTAACATCATTTTGGACCAAAATTTTTAAGTGCCTCTCAGACAGCCTTAGTATCACAATCCCTCCTAACCCATTAACAGCTGTGTTTGGTGTTCTTCCAGATGGACTTAAAGTGGAAAATGACAAGCAAACTGTGATTGCACTCACTACACTTTTGGCACGCAGACTTATTTTGTTAAATTGAAAGAATCCTAATTCTCCTCTTATAAGTCAGTGGGAAACCGATGTTTTATATTATTTGAAATTGGAAAAAATCAAATTCTCAGTTAGAGGATCTGTACAAAATTTTCTCAAAACCTGGCAGGATTTAATCAATATTATTTTAGAATAAGAGAAATAACTATTACCGCATTTAACTCCCTTCTCCATCTCTTACTTACATAGATATTTACTTCTCCCCTTCTTTTGTCTAATGTTGCCTTATTAAAAAGCCTTAAGCAATTTTCCTTTAGCTAAGCTCTCCTTCTCAGGGGTGGGGTTTGATTTGTCTTCAAATTTGTTGGGTTATAAATTGATCTGTTTGTATGGAATGATTACAATGAAAATTAATAAAATAAAAATATAAAAAAAAAAAAAAAAATCCATTATACAACATACAAGAAGTCACTGTGATGAGTGGTAAATGAGATTGTTTCAAGGACTGGCATGAAAATTTATTTTGAAAATAATGATTTGGATGAGTACATAATTGTGCATACGTAACTGCAAATTGTTTACATGTTTCTTCAGAGTTATACAAACTTTTGTGTTTAGGTATATAATGTATATTTTTTTCTAAACAATAGCAAAATGTAAATGATACCGCAATACTTGTTTTAAAGAGATTGTTGAGCTTCATGAGACTAAATATTTCTAAACAGGTGGACACTCTTTGACAAAAAATATAACTTTAAATTGTTTAAATTACATTACAATGTTATACCATCTAAACTTAGCACAATGATAGCTGACAGACAGGGGCAAAAACAAAATTTGATTACAGGGTTGTGCCTCATAAAATGTCTTAGTTATGTACTGTAAAATCCAGTTTTTTGGATAGAAAATCCTAAAGAATCAAATATTTTTTGTGTTTTATTTAGTTGATATTGATATAAAGAAATATTTTTAATCATAGTGTTGTACTCACTATTCTTCAGCCATTTGCAGTTCCTTTATTACTTAAGCAGAGTAATAGCTGTTTATTTTTGGGTATGTAATTTATGGTCAATAATCGCCAAAAACCATTTAATGCCTAAGTGGTTCAAATTGTGAAAATGAGCAGGTTTTGCTTGCTGCAGTTGTCTCAGATCAGTGTAAAGTTTGAAGAACTGCGATATTGGCAGAAAATTATATCTCTGTATTTTCTGGGACCTTGACGATAATGATAGACAATATATTGCATCCTTTGCAAATATATTTGTAAAACTCTTATTGATCTAACTTTGTCTTTTTAATAGGATATTTATTGTGGTGTGTATGTTGGTAGATAAAGATTAACTGATCTTGAATTTGCTGACAATGCTGTGATCTTCATGGAGTCATTGGAGGCTCTGATCAGGACACTCGAGAGACTGAGCGAGAAGTCTGAGTGTCTTTGTTTGAAAATGTCCTGGATTAAAAAAACCAACATCCAGGCCGTTAATGACCTCTTGGGCACAGCGATCAGCAGTGTGTCTGTCTGTGGAGAGAGTGTCAAAGTCAAAGAGAACTTTATTGTCATCTCAACCATATACAAGTTGTCACAGGTGGCTGGGTGCGGCCCGCAATCAGCCGCCTACTTAAGGAGCCGCCGCCCTGCAATCAAGGCTGGAGTCGGGTAGGAGGAGGACAAGGCCGGTGCAGTGGGGGCGAGGAGAGGCCCGACTGTGTTGTGTGAAGAAGAGAGAGAAGGCTGAAGGAGCCAGGACTTTTGGAGACTGTGGGGGGTTTGTTGGTGTGGTGCACTGAGGACTTTGTATATAGTAGTGAGTAGTAAAATAAACGTGTGGTGATGGCTGTAAACGTGTCTGCCTGTCTGTCTCCGGGACACGCCCTTTCACAAAGTATACAGTTAGATGAAATTGCGAAGCTCAGGGTCCACAGTGTAAGACCATGAAGTGCAAATAATAAATTAAAAATAGAATTAAAATTAAAGTTAGAATTTAAAATTAAAACACAAACAAGACAAGACATTGTGCAAAGACAAGACAAAGAAGTAGCAGCAATGTTGATGTGTAGTGAGCAATTTGAACATTGATGCAATGTATGCTATTTGCAATCTAGATACATAAATATAGTCAATAGATATGGAATCTCTCTAAATATAAAAGAAAATCCTGGAATGGAAAGCAAAAGCAAGGCTACAATACGTGATCCTCTCGGAAGACAATTTTAAAGACCCACGAATAGTGTAAAGGCAGTCACGCAGCACACACAGCTCCATGGCTCTCAGTGCATGTAAAGTGTATAAGGTCAATACGGTAGAAATGAAACGTCGACGACTAAACGAAGACGAAGGAAAAGTGCGGAGAAAAGAGACCCAAATGCGGTGGAGAGAAAAAAATGCTAAAAAGAAAAACAATAATCTAGGTGCAAATTTAGAAAATAAGGAAAGTGATAATCAGCCCAGAACAAGTGGAAATGAAAACAAAGCACCTCCAATAGGGCTCAGAATTAAAAGATTAGAACTTCATAATTGGGAGCAGCGTTATACCACCTGCAAGAAAGAGATTTAACCACGCCCGGGTCAGAAATAAAGGACAATTATTGTTTTTACAACGTCATGCGAGATAAGTCAGTGAGCCATCATTTAAAACAAGTGCACAGACCTCTAACTAAGCAGTTGTTGGGTTGCTTTTGGCAGACACGCACAATGTGCTCCCGGCTCTTAAAACAACGACATGAGACAAGCAGAACAGGCAGCTCGCCAGCAGGTTGAAGCCATTTTTGTTTTAAGTGACTGATAGGTCTGATAGATAGATAGATAGATAGATAGATAGATAGATAGATAGATAGATAGATAGATAGATAGATAGATAGATAGATAGATAGATAGATAGATAGATAGATAGATAGATAGATAGATAGATGTGAAAGGCACTATATACGATAGATAGATAGATAGATAGATAGATAGATAGATAGATAGATAGATAGATAGATAGATAGATAGATAGATAGATAGATACTTTATTAATCCCAAGGGGAAATTCACATAATTGAGTGAGGGGGGTGGAGTACAGCACGGAAGACTGATAGTGGGGTACTGATTGATGCGGTAAGGGGGAGGCGAGACCCGGGGGAGGAAGAGTCGGAGAGGGTGCTTGACAGTTGTGTTTGGGGTTACGAAGTCGGCGATTGTTCAAGTAAAACTTTTGTGACACTTTATTACGTCAGTCGCTACAGTATCAAAAAAAAAAAAAGATAGTAAAGATCTCATTAGCACAAACAAAAGGTGATTAATCATCAGAGCCAGGTGTAATTGAAAAAATAGCATGACAAAGCAAGGTCGTCCCACAACAGTTAAAGCAACGACAAGTTTAATTTCAGAGTATACACAATTCGGTCAGGTGTATATTTATGATGACGGAGAAGCGATGCAAATTTTAACAGGCGACAAGTAAGGTGATGTATATATTCCGCGAATAACATTGGATACCAAAGGAGATTGTGATATGCCATTCGTATTAAAATGTTTATAGTTTACCGTGAGAATAGCTTTTGCTACGACAATTAACAAATCAAAGGGACAACCATTGGAAAACGTCAGATTATTTATTAGAGAAACAGAAACAATATTCACTCACGGGCGATTATACGTTGCGTTGTCACAATGTATTTCCAAAAACGGATTCAAAATCAATGCGATCTTGAAGAAAAGGTAATTCCATTTATTGTTTTTAATAAACCTTTAAATTAAAAAGTGCAACTAATGAAATTGAAACAATTCCAAAGAAAAAAAAGCTTTTAAAATTGTATATCCGATTAACCAAACAGCAGGCACGGTGGTGCAGTGGGAAGCGCTGCTGCCTCACAATAAGGAGATCTGGGTTCGCTTCCCTGGTCCTCCCTGCGTGGTGTGTGCATGTTCTCCCCGTGTCTGCGTGGCTTTCGTCCAGGTTCTTCTTCCCACAGTCCAAAAACATGCAGGTTGGTGGACTGACGATTCTAAATTGTCCCTATTGTGTGCTTGGTGTGTGTGCAAGCCCTGCGATTGGCTAGCGCCCTGCCCGGGGTTTGTTTCCTGCCTTGCGCCCTGTGTTGGCTGGGATTGGCTCCAGTAGACCCCAGTGACCCTGTAGTTAGGATGTAGCAGGTTGGATGATGTATGGATTAACCAAACACAGGGGTTGATGAGCAAAACGAGCAGGGGGCAAAGCCCACTAGTATAATAAATAAATAAATAAATAAATAAATAATAGATATAGATAATACAGAAATAATCAGTGTATGATAATAGCCGTTTAAGACATTTGTAAACAATGACAGGTCAGAATGTTTCACAGCAGAAGGATATCAAGAGTGTCAGAATAGATATGGTTCAACTGTATTAGAAAAATTAAAGAACAAACAACATATAGAAACTT
Source organism: Erpetoichthys calabaricus (assembly GCF_900747795.2). Taxonomy (NCBI): domain Eukaryota; kingdom Metazoa; phylum Chordata; class Cladistia; order Polypteriformes; family Polypteridae; genus Erpetoichthys; species Erpetoichthys calabaricus. The sequence goes on along the minus strand of NC_041396.2, from coordinate 294,699,610 downwards.
TAAACAGAACTTTTCTTTACTTTGCAATACCGGCTTTTCTCTATTTCTGTGTGAACTGCCAGCATCCCGTGAAGCATACTGGAGCTGCAGAACTTTGGTATTTTTGGGTAAACACAGCTGCAATTATAATGAGAGCAATTTAAACAGAGACTTACCCTTAATGTAAACAAGGTATAAATCCAAAGGGAATAAAATACTAAGTATAATTCAACTACAGGGCATGAACATTACAGTCTGGATTAACATAAACTGCTCTGCTATAAGGTGAATTGTGCAGCCTACGAGCAAGAACAAAAAAGTAACATGCTGTACTACAGTGTACAAATCCAAATTTCTGTCAAATACTGCACAGGTAAAAAACAGCATTTATAAATTTATGTTGTATGTTGCGCAAAGATACAAAAAAAAAAACAAACCAATAACATTTTTAAACAAATTTTTAACTTCAAGTTCTGCCCAATATTGCACAAGAGATATAAGTTATAAAATGACGCAATTGTAAAATTCTACTGAGGAAACTTCAAGTTGTGTGACAGAAGCACTGGTCTGTCCACAGCATCTGACTTCAGAGAAGCCCGGTTACCTGTTACAACCGGTGCTGAAAGCCTTCCCAGAAGGCCTGCTTGAAACAGGGATGCACTGGCACTTTTTTTGCAGGTTTCCCCAAATTGGGGAAATGTACTTCTTGTGTTTTCCACCACTCAAGTGGATTTTCATTACTGCCCACCTCAGGTATCAATCATCAAGTCGCTCTTGATCTCTTTTTCAATGGCAGTGTGCAGAGACTCTCCTCTGAATTCCTGTGTTTGTCTTACAATACTGTAGCATCTTGAAGACTGGTTTTCTTGTTTGCTCTTTCTCTTGTGTCATCACCTTCTCCATTTTCTGAAATGGGGTGAGGACGCAGGAATTTGTGCAAGAGTTTTATATAATAAAGAATGAAAGTGTGCTTTGGAATTGAGGACCCCAACAAAGATATCTTTCAAAATAAAACACACTCAACAGGCATGGAGTGGATGAAAGGAGAAATGGGGTAGAGGTTATCCTGAATCTACAATATGTCAAGAGTGGTTTTGGGGTGAAAAGAGTTTTGGACACAGTGTTGACTGAGATGCTGGAAACTGAATATGTGATGATGATTGTTATTAGTGCATATGGCCTGCAATGGGTGTGCGATGGATGAGAAAGAATTTTTCTGGAGTGAGTTGGATAAAGTGGGGAGAGAGTAGTAAATATGGTGTAAAGGTGGGGAATGAAGAAGGTCAGATGGTAGTGAATTTTGCAAAAAGGATGGACACGACTGTGGTGATTACAATGATCCCTCGCTATATCACGCTTCGACTTTCGCGGCTTCACTCTATCGCGGATATTATATGTAAGCATATTTAAATATATATTGCGGATTTTTTGCTGGTTCGCGGATTTCTGCGGACAGTGGGTCTTTTAATTTCTGGTACATGCTTCCTCAGTTGGTTTGCCCAGTTGATTTCATACAAGGGACGCTATTGGCAGATGGCTGAGAAGCTACCCAACCATATCGCATATTACGTATTAAATAAAACTCCTCAAATATATTGTGAGCACAGGGGCTGTTCGCACCCCTAGAGGATATGACCGCTCTTCAAAAAACGCTGAAAGATTACCTTCACATTGCTCCCTTCCTTGCTGGGCTTACATGTGGCTGCTTTGTCGGTGCTTTCGCATACTTAAAAGATCAAACAACATGTATTGATTTTTGATTGTTTGCTTTTCTCTCTCTCTCGCTCTGACATTCTCTGCTCCTGATGGAGGGGTGTGAGCAGAGGGGCTGTTTGCACACTGGCCTAGAGGATACGGACGCTCCTCTAAAAAATGCCGAAAGACTACCTTCACATTGCACCCTTCCTTGCAGCTGGTGGTGCTTCGCATACTTAAAAGCCACACAGCCCTATTGATTTTTGACTGTTTGCTTTTTTCTCTCTCTCTCTCTCTCTGATGCGCACTCCTTTGAAGAGGAAGATATGTTTGCATTCTTTTAATTGTGAGACGGAACTGTCATCTCTGTCTTGTCATGGAGCACAGTTTAAACTTTTGAAAAAGAGACAAATGTTTGTTTGCAGTGTTTGAATAACGTTCCTGTCTCTCTACAACCTCCTGTGTTTCTGCGCAAATCTGTGACCCAAGCATGACAATATAAAAATAACCATATAAACATATGGTTTCTACTTCACGGATTTTCACATTTCGCGAAGCGGATCTGGAACGCAACCCTCGCGATCGAGGAGGGATTACTGTATATATTTTAAGAAGTGCGAGGAACACAAGGTGCTAACCAAGAGCAAAGGAAGATGCACACACGTGGATTATATCCTGTGCAGTAGTATCAGTCTGAAGGAGATTGGAGACTGCAAAATGGTGGCAGGGGAAACCATAGTTAAACAGCATAGGATGGTGGTCTGCCGGATGATATTGGAGACCAAGAAGAGGAGGAGAGTGAGGGCAGAGCAAAGGATCAAATGGTTGAAGCTAAAAAAGGAAGACTGTAATGTGGAGTTCAGAAAGGATGTAAGACAGGTGGTACTGAAGAGTTACCATATAGCTGCGCAAGCAGAAGTGGTAAGTTTGACAGCCAGAAGAATGCTTGGTGTGGTATCTTGACAGTGAAAGCAGGACAAAGAAACCTGGTGGTAGAATGGGCAAGTACAGGAGAGTATACAGAGCAAGAGGTTGGCGATGGCTAAAGAGAAGGCATATGATGATTTAGGTTAGGATGATAAACGATAAAGATAGAAACGTACTCACAAGTGAAGAGAGTGTGTTGAGCAGATGGAATGAGTACTTTGAGAATCAGGAAGTACAACAGATTAGCAAGGAGGAACTAAGGACAACTATGAAGAGGATTAAGAATGGGAAGGCTGTTGGAACAGATGACATACCTATGGAAACATGGAGAGGGTTGGGAGAGATGGCAGCGGAACTTTTAATCATATTGTTTAAATGATGCAATGCTTGGAAAGTGAGATGATGCCTGAGGAGTGAAGCAGAAGTGTACTGGTACCGATTTCTGAGAAAAAGGATGATATGCAGAGCTTTAGTAACTACAGAGGGATAAAATTGATCAGCCACAGCCTGAAGTTACAGGAATGAGTAATGGAAGCTTGGTTAAGAAGGGAGGTGATGATTAGTAAGCGGCAGTACGGTTTCATGCCGGGAAAGAGTGCCACAGCTGTGATGTTTGCTCGGGGGGTGTTGATGGAGAAGTATTGAGAAGGCCAGAAGGAGTTGCATTACGTCTTTGTGGACCTGGAGAAAGCATATGACAGGGTGCCTCGAGAGGAGCTGTGGCATTGTATGAGGAAGTCGGGAGAGGCAGAGAAGTACAGTATGTAAGATTGGTACAAGATATGTACGAGGGAATTAGTGAGGTCTGCGGTAGGAGTGACAGAGGGCAGGATTATATGGAAACAGATGATCTGCTGTGGCGACACCTAACAGGAGCAGCTAAAAGAAGTACAAGAAAATAGGCATGTGCCTTTTACGGAAATAAAAATTATTAGTTTGAACGGATTAATAATTTGTTTCAGCTGATATATTTTTTGCCTGACACCTATGGAGCTACATACTAGATCAATTTCACTTAAATTGCATTTTAAAGAGGGACAACAGTTTTTGCCACACCAGCTCCATACACCATGACTCATTCATCTCGATCTCAGTTTATTACCTATAGCTGTTTCAACAATGTTCAGTTACATTTGTCTTACAATTACAGATAGAAAAATTCAATTGCTGTCAACACAAAAATGAAGGTAATCAAGCAGTATGAAGGAGGAACAAAAGAAAATGTGATCACATGTGACTGTAAGTTATCCCATTGTAACTGGTATTTACCACACGCGCAGTACTGCAGAGCTCTGGCGTTGAATCTGGTTAACCTTCAAAGTCTCTGTGTTGTGTCTCATAATGTGCCGCTTTTTGTAAACCACCACAAAGAAGTAAGGAAACCACACTGAACTCCATTATCTGTTAATGTTTAATACTAAGAGATAACGTCTGAGTGCCCAAACTCTGCTGGTACAATTCCTTTTCTCACAGTTAACACAATGAACACTGGGAGAGGCTCACACTGATGATGTATCATAACACAGGCAAGGTGGCGTGGTTTTGATTGTTTTTTGCAAAGTGAGTGACATACTTGATAATTATCATTAAAACAACAATTAAGATTTTATTATAGATGATACATATTGCACACTCCTATTATATGCTTTTGTTTTTTGTGCAAACCTTCAATTATACGGGTGATCACGCTGTTACATCATCTCTTTATCACTGTCTTATCTCTTTTACAAAAGGTAAAATCTGTTTGGGTTGTTCTGCTACATGTAAACCATTCTCCTAACTTTCTTCTTTCACATTTGCAAATGGTGTTGTCTATACTGATTTGTGTACAGACCCAGAGTCATACCTGAAGTATTACCTGCAGGTGGGCTACTAACTTTGCTCAGCTAGTTTGTCACAGCGTGTTTTTATAAATTTTATTGCATATCAGTGGTTATAGATTGTCTGTTTTGTGAGACCAGTTAAAAATTAGAAATGACTCAGAGTTGATAACACTTACCTGTATGTGTGTGAAGCAAATGCCTATCTCTGCTTTAACCAACAATTTACAACTGCAACTGACCAATTTGCCCGTGTGGTGTGTTCCATGAGGACTTTAACTTATATTGTTTTTGGATGAACTTTATGTTGTTTAATAATACAAATCCCCTTTTATCCATCCATTTCCTACCACCTTTCTAGTCTGGGTTGCAGGGACATTAGTCTAAGAAATGAAGAAAGGAGGCATTAAACAGTGTGACAGATGTATAAGTGGAGTGGTGTCTCTTAGCACACCGATGTGAAATGAGCTTGTGACTAAAGAAGCTTCACAACAACATACAATGGAGAGAATGGGCAGCATCAGTTACGATGAACTCTAATATTGCCATCATCATCTTTACTGTCACCAGTGTGTCAAGGGTCAGTCCTCTAATGCTCCCAGTCTCCCTGCTGTCTGTCAGTCTCTGTGCCTCTGTTTCTGTTACTACACAACAGACTAAGTGACATTGTTAGTAGTAAGAGAGCCAGATATTAAAATATTGGATAGTTTAGGCACTTTGGCACACCAGCATCTGCCATTTTCTGACTTTTTTTTTGGCCTTATATTTTGGTTTTGTTTGTGATCTGATATTTTGTAGTGCAACACATTTTGAAAATCCATTGTTGTTTAGAAAATAAAAATTTTATGCTAAACAGGTGGGAGAGCATTTTAATTTTTCATCCCGAACTCCACCTTTTTTGGCTTGTTATCAACTGTAATACCAGGGGATAAAGCTTAACTTTGAATTGCCTTCTTTTCCCTACTCTTTCACACAAGGAGTTTCTACTACAACAAGCTGGCTTGTATGATCCCTGCTGACAGGTTGATAAGCTTTCTGGAAGTCCTTTGTTTCCCGTGGCCATCGTGCCCTTCAGAACTCTTCTTGGCAGCACCATTCAATGTGCACAGATTACCACACCCTGGGAGCACCTGATTACCCCCAATGGTGTGTAGAGATGTGCTTTAATACCCAAAGCAGACTTTATTTGTTGGAATAACTCATTATGTGTGTATAAATATACAATAGAATAGCACTATCCATATTACTAAACGAGAATGGTAAACCGGATGGACGCAGGGACATCCGGCCATGGGCCGTGGACGCAAACGACGTACTGCGCAGGCGGCCCCACAAATACCCCCCCTCCCTAGAACACCACAACCGGATGGAATGCAACGTGAAATAAGAAATGAGGCACCGCGCCCAAAGCACACAGAAAAAAGGAGTCATACGCCAGCGCCGCACGAAGCCCATGGCACACGAAACGGGACACACACAAAGAAGAGGATTGAGACCCACGACACACAAAGCCCCCCTCCAGTAACTGAAATAAGAAATGAGGCGACGCGCCCCTAGAACACCACAAACAAAGGAGTCCCACGCAAGCGCCACATAGCATACGAAACGGTTCGCACACAAAAAAGACGATTCAGACCCACGACACACAAACACCCCCTCCACTAACAGAAATAAAAAGTCATGCAACCAGCCCCTAGCACACAAAAAAAAAGAATTGGACGCAGGCGCCACATAGCACATGAAACAGGACACACACAAAAAAGAGGATTCAGACCCACAACACACAAAGCACCCCTCCACTAATAGAAATAAAAAATGAGGCAACGCGCCCCTGGCACACAAAAAAAAAAGGAGTCAGACGCGAGCACCACACTAAGCCCATGGCACACGAAACGGGATAGACTACAGACATAGCAGAGGAAACGGGACGTACACAAAAAGGAGGATTCAGACCCACGACACACAAAGCCACCCTGCACTAACAGAAATAAATAATGAGGCAACGTGCCCCTACCACACAAAAACAAGGAGTCACACGCGAGCGCCACACAAAGCCCATGGCACACGAAACGACACAGACTACGGATTTCACACACTAACATAAAGAAGACATGAGACACAAGGCACCTCTCCACTAACAAAAATATAAAATCAGGCAACGCCCCCATATCACACAAAAACGAGGAGTCAGACACACACCCCAAAGTTAAACGGGACAGACTACGGACTCCACACACGGTCACCCATCGAGCCCGAGAATGAGGCTCATAAACGGAAGATCGACCAAAAGCGAACACTCGAGATCATACAAATACCCCACACATACGGACAACACAACATATTTGAATCAGATTATCCCCGTCTAACGGTACTTTTATTAGGAGGAGATTTTACACAGTGCTTAGCTGTTGTTCCACATGCCATGCGCTCAGCTATTGTTCATTCCACCTTAATAGGTGAATCTCATTACACTGATGCACTATTAACCGTTCAACCGCAGAAAAGGCTCCATATTAACAGTGAGTGCGAGCCTCCTTATTACTCATCCATATTACTAACGATAAAGAACAAACAAGTCATGAATTCACGATCACGGGTACAGAACGAGACGGCTCGAGTAACGGGACCACAAAAACGAACCCGCATCAAAAAAAAAAATAAACGTCTGCGCCTACAACGCACTTCTGAAACCGCAGAAGAAAAAATGTTACGCGGACAATTGGCATTGCTTTCAAAAGATACAGTTGGTACAAAACATGCGATATCCAGATCCAGAATATAACAATTAGTTATTACAACTGGGAGATGGGACACTCACCAATACAGATGGACTTCACCCAGATATTATTACAATTCCTCAGGCCTTTATCTGCGACGACTTAATTACGGAAATATTTGGAACAGCACTGTCATTAGACCAAATACCCCTTTTAACACAACGGACTATATTATATCCAAAAAATATTAATGTTGATCACATAAATAACCAAGTCATTTCATTACTTCCTGGAGAGGCAAGGCTCTTTCTAAGCTCTGACAAAGTTGACTCTGATGACAACAATGACCATCTTAATTTCCCCTTACAATATTTGAACACTATTAACCCAGCCGGATTACCACAACACAATCTTAACCTTACAATCGGAACAATAATCATGCTATTAAGAAACCTTAACACTAAACAGGGTTTATGCAATGGCACACGTTTAGTCGTCAACACCATCACACACAATGTTATTGAAACAAAACTTCTTACAGGATCACATGCTAACAATACTCTTCTGATTCCTACAATTGACCTTACAAGTTCTAACCTACAATTACCTTTTACACTTAAACGGCGACAGTTCCCCATTAAACCTGCATTTGCCATGACCATCAACAAATCACAAGGACAAACCATGAACAAGGTTGGCATCTACCTCTCTGAACCCGTTTTTGGACATGTACAACTTTATGTGGCCTTCTCACGAGTTTGACTTTCATCTGACGTTAAAGTTGAGCTTATAAATGATCCATGCCAAGGACAACTCATTCAAGGACAAGACACCATCTTTACTACTAATGTTATGTACAAACAAATTTTCCGATAAATCTTTACACTGTGCCATGCAATTTATTCTTTGCTTCCTATGTGCGTCATCTACACCTTCACACTATGCTATATCTCATACATACATCACGCTATTTATAATTACCCAACACCAGGGGTTGGCGAGCGAAGCGAGCAGGGGGCGGAGCCCCCTAGTTACACTATAACTCTGTTTCTTGCTACAGTGTTGAATGGGCTGCATCTTCTCTTGTGACAGTTGGTTGTTCATAGCTTCAACAGGATGTGTAAAGTCAATTTTAATGTAATTGCCAAAAATGAAAATCAAATGTCTGTGCACTTGTCTTGATGTACGCACAAATGTCAAACAATACACCACCACATGTTTGGTCAATACTGTTTTATTGAATTACTTGCAATACAGAGCCAATCTGTTTCAGAGGGTAGTTGTTAGGGTTTCATCTTCAGCTATTCCTCACTAACAATAAATCAGGATTATTTTAAATGGCTTATTAGTAGCAGAGCATTCAAAACAAAGAAGTATACATAATCATATGAATGATAAACACAAAGGATGAAGAGCAAGTAACTCTCATGGAACAATAGCCCTAGCTAATCCTGAGTGGACAATTCATGTTAAGAACGACACGATGCCCACTTTCAGCATCCCTCAAGGTGTCAAACAGGCTGCTTCCTTGTTCTCTGAGGAAACATTCAGAAGTCCCTGAGAATTATGGCACTCGATGACCCAGCCAGTGTCTATACACACACTTCATCTACTTGATCTCATTGATTCTTTGTAGTCTAGCATGTGGCAACTCCTTGGAGTCTCCCTTGGGCAGAGTCATAGTCTTAGTAGCACCTGATAAAACATTTGTTATTTTTGCAATGAATACAATAATATTTTGTTGGGAATGCTCAATAAGGTTGTACTTTTCTTATAACAGAATACAAGTTAAATTGTTTACTTATTTTACTATACAGTAAAGTAGTGAAGTATTGGAGTGTGCTGATATGTAATCAAGTGTGTTCTCTGCAGATCCTGGCCTATTTCTTGAAATGAGGAAAAGCTTGACAAAAATATCTGTTTGCTCACAGGTTATGGATAGAAACTGAGCAAGTTGGCACTTTTACTTAGGGGCTGGGAGATAAAAAGAGTGGAAAGTTCTACATATTCAGGGATTGTAGTCCTGAAAGTGTACAGACCAGGTTCACTTGATCAGATGTGGAATGTGGATGGCAGCAGGAACTAAACCAGAAAACTAAGTATGTGGGACTTGTCCTTATCTTTAGGAAATTCTGTTTAGTGCTCTGCCGTGAAAGCCTGCTTTATAAATGTGGAGAGGACCTTTAATTATGGTCAATGCTTATATTGGGCTGATCTTCTGTTGTAGTGTTCCTAATTGTTTAGTTAGCTGCATTATCTGTTAACACGGCCTTTTTAAGGATAACAAAGTTTTTTTTTCATTTAATACTAAATAACCTTTCTAAATCACATCTTACTGTGTCATATATCTGGTGTTTTCCAGTAGAAACAAAGTCTGATTTTTGGGTGGGTGAGCTTATAAGAAAAACTAATAAAAGGTAAAAGCTTTCAGAAAGCATTCAGGTTGTTGCACTTGTTGAGTGGTACCCTTTGATGAAAGAGGAAGCTTGCAGAACCAAAGGGAAAGAAACTCATTCTGTTTTAAATGCGTCTTGTCATTTGAGTCATACTGCTTGAGGAGCTCCTTATGCGTCCCCCAGACATGCCTCCGACTGAGACGCCACTGCTACCACTACGTGATGTGGCAAATCCTCCTCCTCCTCCACCTCCAAATCCTCCTCCTCCAAATCCTCCTCCGACTCCACTTCCAAATCCTCCATCGAATATACTTCCAAATCCTCCTCCGAATCCTCCGAATCCACCTCCATATCCTACTCCTCCTCCAGTTCCATATCCTCCTCCCATTGTTGCACTTCCAAATCCTCCTCCTCCTGCTCCTCCACCTATAAAAATAAAAAGGACACAGTTACGTCATATTTCAACTTCAAACCTTCAGTTTTAGCATGGTTCTTTCTGTATTCACTAAAATAATGGTGATAATGTACTCTTAAAAAAAAAAAGAAATTTACAATTCAATGGTCAATGCTTATATTGGGCTGATCTTCTGTTGTTGTGTTCCTAATTGTTTAGTAAGCTCCATTATCTTTTAACACGGCCTTTTCTAAGGATGACTTAGGTTTTTTTCATCTAATACTACATAACCTTTCTAAATCACATCTCACTGTGTCATATCTGGTGTTCTTTAGCAGAAACTCTGCTTTTGGGTGGTTGAACTTAAAAGACAAACAAATACAAGGAAATAGCTTTCAGAAAGCATTCAGGTTGTTGCACTTGTTGAGTTTTACCCTTTCAGGAAAGAGGAAACTTGCAAAATCAAAGGGAAAGAAACTCATTCTGTTTTAAATGCGTTTTGTCATTTGAGTCGTACTGCTTAAGGAGCTTGTAATGCTAGACATGCCTCCAACTGAGGTGCCACCTCCACCACTACGTGATATGGCACTGCTGAATCCTGCACCTCCATTACCTCCAAATCCTCCAGCACCAACAATTCCTCCTCCTGCTCCGAAACCTCCACCTATAAAAATAAAAAGGACATAGTTGTCATATTACAGCTTCAGTGCCTCAGTGTGTTTCTTCCAGTATTCAATAAAATAATGAAGATAATCTACTCAAAAAAAAAAAAAATAGAATTTCATTGAACTCTTCTGCTTACCAGATGAAGCGCTAGTAGAAGATGTCTGAACGTGGACTGCTGTGACTGCACCTCCTCCTGAACTGAGCCTGGCAGAAAAACAGACAGATTGAAGCCTCAGTATTACAATCTTTTGATGCTTTCTAAGTTTATCTTGATCATATCATATTTATATTTTTACTTTTTTTTCTCTATTTTAAATGAGGTGCTACTACTTTCATGGCTGTTGTCTCACTAAAAATACCGTGTGGATTTCTCTCCACAGTGACAGGTGAGTTACTCTCATACCTGCTCTCCTCGCCTTCCAGTAGTTTCCTGTAGGTGGCGATCTCAATGTCCAGGGCCAGCTTGACATTCATCAGCTCCTGGTATTCACGGACCTGCAGGGCCATATCTTGTTTGGCTTTCTGCAAGGCGGCCTCCAGATCAGCGATGCGGGCCTTTGCATCTTTCACAGCCAGCTCTCCATGTTCCTCGGCTTCAGTGATTGCAGTCTCCAAGTTTGCCCTCTTGACAGGATAAAAACAATTTAACGATGTTTAAATTGGTAAACATTATGAAGTGAGGTTTTGGACTATATCTAATAATCCTGTAAACCACTGGTGTCGAACTCCAGTCCTGTTCGGCCGCAGTGGCTGCAGGTTTTCATTCTAACCATCTTCTTCATCAGTAACCTGTTTTTGCTGCTAATTAACTTCTTTTTGCCTTAATTGTAATTAACTTGACTCAGACCCCTTAGTTGTCTCTTTTTCTTTAATTAGCAGCCAAACAATAATGAGACACAAAACAAGCTGCCACAGACCAGCATTCCTGCACCCACCACACAATATCTGAAAATAAAGAAAGTTGGAGGTCTCAATAAGGTTGATCTCTCAGGTCACCAATATATTTTGACAGTGGTCTTAGAAGAATAAATTAACAGTTTTGGAAATGTCTGCTGTGGCAGAATGAGAGCAGCAACAAGCTGTGGAATTAAATAAGTGCTTTAATTACAAGCAAGAATCAGCTTCTCATTAAGAGACTGGGTGGAAGGAAATTGGTTGGAGATTGAAATCCCAGTTTAGCTGGACATCTGTTACCTCGTTTCACGTCTCATTTCTGTTTGGCTGCCATTTAATAAAGAAAGGAATAAATTGAGAGGACTGAATCCTTAAAAACAGACTATTAAAATGAAAGGAAAAGGAAGTGAATTAGCAGTGAAAACTGGTCACTGATTAGGAAAAGTGTTAGAATGAAAACCTGCAGCCACTGCGGCCCACCAGGACTGGAGCTTAGACACCCCGATGTAAATTGTGATTCTTAGTCACAGGGCATCAAGACGCAGAAAACCTTTCTGTGTGTTATACATGTTTATATAAAATGGTAGAATGAGAACTTAATGGCTTACCTGTCCCTTGAGTGCTTCAATTTCAGCTGTCAGTCTGTTGATGAAACGCTTCAGGTCTGAAATTTCAGATTTGGTGTCTTTCAGATCATCATCGTATTTTACAGCTGACGATGTCATCTCTTCATACTACAAGAATGGTAAAAGTCTTAAGATGTTTTTATGTTAATATGTGAATCGCTTCTCTATTCCTCTGTCATGTCTGGGTCTAATAATAATACGGCACATTTCTCCTTTGCTTACCTTCTGCATGTACCAGGTCTCAGCCTCTGCTCGGCTGCGGTTGGCAATGTCTTCATACTGAGCGCGCACTTCTGCCACGATGGCATTCAGATCGAGATTGCGGCTGTTATCCAACTCTAGAATCACTGAGGTGTCTTTAACCTGATTCTGTAATTCGGTGAGCTCCTGTGATTACAAACCAGAGGAAACATCAACAACTTGTGATGTCTCAGTGTTCAATTATGTCATATCATTCTGACAAATTAAGATGATTACCGCATCGTAGAGGGCACGCAAAAAGTTAATCTCATCTTGAAGTGCCTGGACCTTGGCCTCCAGTTCAACCTTGTTCATGTAAGCACCATCAACATCCTAGAGACAAGAAAGTGGCATGCAAATGCTGCAACTGTGAACTGTTTGGCATCAACTTACAGTATTACCTGAATCTGAGTGGCATGGAGTATTTTTCCAAATGTAATTTTGACAAATTTCATAATCCTATGCTATTTAAATAGGCTCTGAACATTCTGAATTACATTTTATTTGTTGTACTAGGGTGTTGTACCGTGTTAGCCATTATGAATGTAGAGAAAAGTCAAGGAAAATGACACCTTTTATTGGCTAACTAAAAAGATTACAATATGCAAGCTTTCAAGGCAACTCAGGCCCCTTCTTCAGGCAAGATTTTATTTGTTAAAATTCATATTTTTACCTTTTTCAGCAGGACAAAATCATTTTCCACTGTAGCCCTTTTGTTGATTTCATCTTCATATCTGAGTAAAAATCAAAGTATTTCGTCAGTTCGCCATTAACTGCCTAAGTGCACAGAGTCTGTGTGGATGTTTTATGGGTTCGACCAGCTGGGATGAGATCCCGTGGAACACCCAGGACTTGCTGGGAGGATTATATCTCCCATACAGCCTGGGAACGTGTTGGGATCCAACAGTATGAGTTAGCAGATGTGGCTGGGGAAGGTGAAGTATGGGCCTCACTGTTATGACTGTTGACCCAGGTGACCTGGCTTCAGAGAAGCAGTGGAGAATAAATGAATGAATGTTTTAGAATTATATTCGTGCACATTTAATATATATTGCTTTATCTCAGTTTCTTATGACCCTGAATGGAATTAAACAGTAATAAAAAATTAATGAATGAATGACTGAATCAATCAATCAGTTAATTATATTTAAAATGTATTTAAGTCTTCCAAGAATATAATATTTTAAAAATGACAGCAGTGTAAAAATTGCTTCTGTTCAGTTTAGCCTATCAAAATAGCAGGCAGCATTCAACTGCAGGTGGGATGGCCGTTCATCAAAGGACCTGGTCGTGTACAGACCCACGCTTACACTGACTGGCCAAATTAGTGTCAACAGTTAACTTCATGTGCATTACTTTGGGATTTGAGGTTTAACTATACCACCCATACCCTTGATTATTTGACAGTCGATAATTTATGTTAATACTCTCCCTGTACATTAGCTATTAGTTAATATAAGGTTGAAAGAAAGAGACTGTTAGAGACAGAGGATGATCAGTGGGCCAGAATGGTCAGACCGTGGTGGGTATTTTAGCCAGTACATCGGGAACACCCTACTCTTTTCAATTGATGCCCATGATGCATGTATGTATGTGCGTCTCGGGAATTGCAGATCTGACATTGTGGTCAGCAACACAGGAGCGCCGCAGGGGACTGTACTTTCTCCGGTCCTATTCAGCCTATATACATCAGACTTCCAATATAACTCGGAGTCCTGCCACGTGCAAAAGTTTGCTGACGACACTGCTATCGTGGGCTGCATCAGGAGTGGGCAGGAGGAGGAGTATAGAAACCTCAGCAAGGACTTTGTTAAATGGTGCGACTTAAACCACCTACAACTGAACACCAGCAAAACCAAGGAACTGGTGGTGGATTTTAGGAGACCCAGGCCCCTCATGGACCCCGTGATCATCAGAGGTGACTGTGTGCAGAGGGTGCAGACCTATAAATACCTGGGAGTGCAGCTGGACGATAAATTGGACTGGACTGCCAATACTGATTCTCTGTGCAAGAAAGGACAGAGCCGCCTGTACTTCCTTAGAAGACTGGCATCCTTCAACATCTGCAGTAAGATGCTGCAGATGTTCTATCAGACGGTTGTGGCGAGTGCCCTCTTCTACGCAGTGGTGTGCTGGGGAGGAAGCATTAAGAAGAAGGATGCCTCACACCTGGACAAACTGGTGAAGAAGGCAGGCTCTATTGTTGGCATAGAGCTGGATGGTTTGACATCCGTAGCAGAGCAACGGGCACTCAGCAGGCTCCTATCAATTATGGAGAATCCACTACATCCATTAAACAGTGTCATCTCCAGACAGAGGAGCAGTTTCAGCGACAGACTGCTGTCACTGTCCTGCTCCACTGACAGACTGAGAAGATCATTCCTCCCCCAAACTATGCGACTCTTCAATTCCACCAGAGGGGGTAAACGTTGAACATTTTTCAAGTTATTGTCTGTTTTTTACCTGCATTTTTTATTACTCTTTAATTTAATATTTTTTGCTGCTGGAGTATGTGAATTTCCCCCTGGGATTAATAAAGTATCTATCTATCTATCTATCTATCTATCTATCTATCTATCTATCTATCTATCTATCTATCTATCTATCTATCTATCTATCTATCTATCTATCTATCTATCTATCTATCTATCTATCTATCTATCTATCTATCTATCTATGCCCCCTGCTGTCCTCACCAACACCTTTTCCCGCAGCAACCCAAGATTCTCCTACTTATTCTCCCATCCTAAACACGCTCAGCTTCAGGTGGATTTTATATTTTTCTACGTAACAAAAGTGTTGAATGATTATGTGTTGCTTTTCTTCTCAGATACTCTACTCCATGTCCCAGTGTTATTCCACTCCAGTGTTATTCATTGGGTGGAGACTCCATGAGTCTGAAGCTGGCACATTACACTTTCAGCATTACTGACATTTACTGACATTTCCACTTTCCCTTGTACTGTACTGTACTGTACTTTTTTTAAAAAGTAGTCTCCCTTTTCCCACTTTGTTCTTTTCTACTCATAAATGACTGATGCTTTATTTATTTCTGTAATTTTGTTATAGCTGGAATCTTATGCAAATACTATTAGTCTGTATTCCATGAACAGATGAATACAGTGAATTGAATGAATTCAAAAAATCATTTCTGAATTGTTTCTTTCCTCACTGAACCCCATTCCAATGGACTTTACAGGTATATTTCATATTTCTCATATGTCTATAGCACTGGCAGGTTAAGTTCCTCAGTCAGAGTTACATAAGTTTTGTATTATTTTTACACTGAAGACAATGTTCATCTTACAAACAGCTGATGTTGGTGGTTGCAAGGCTGTAGACAGTTCTGGCTGCACTGGGTGAAACGCAGAAGCCAGCAATTGTAGAGCTTACCCATGCAAACCCCTGCATTGGGCCCAATTTAACTTCACAAAGTAATACGTAGATTTAAAAAACTGTTTTTAGGGGGATTTAGGTGGTCTCACAAATGTGTTAACTTGAGTGGCAGTCAGTGCTCTCGGCTACACTTTCTCCTTCAGCCACATGGCGCTATGTGTAGTTGTGCAGCTACTTTCATGCCTGCCATGTGACATTATCTGCATTTGCAAAGTTAGATGTGTGTGGCTTGGAATTTGTCACCCATCTCATCCTATTTGCTACAGCAAATCTGGCAAAGAACTTCTGTGTTTACCTCCTCGAAATGATCAGTTCATAAAATGCTGCATAATCTCCCAAATATTAAGTTATTACTAGGGGGCTCTGCCCCCTGCTTGCTTCGCTCCCCAACCCCAGGGCAGGCGCTATGCGCAAGCCACTTCGTGGCTCTGCTGCTCACGTATGGTTAAGCGGATGTGCCTCCAGGTCCATCTATGAAGAGTAACCTCTGACGAATTTTACCCAGAATTCTTTTTTGAATTGTGTCAAAAACTGCTCTTTGATCATCGTTTAATTGTGAATACATTTCCCGATATAATTTTCCATGGCCTTCCACAGATAAATCTTCATCTGCTGTTATCTCTTTCTTTACCACACATTTGTCTATTTCTTCTGGAAGTCCAAATTGCTGTATCGTTAAATCTTCTGCTTCTAACAATTCTTTGATGATCGAAAGAGCCGTTTGTTCATTAGACTTTTCATATAATGGTCCTTTGAACGCTTCCCATAATTTTAAAGCATCAACTTCACCCGTCATAATTAAGTACACTAAGAAGTGTCTTAATTTGTCAGGCATCATTACAGAAGTGGCATCAGACATCATTTCGAACATATAATTGTCTGATTTACATAATCCAGCTGCTTGTGACGCTTCTTGAAAAGTACCATACTGTACTTAGTTCCAGCTATAGTTAGAACATCTTTATATGATGTTGCTCCTTTCAATTCACGTAACAACAATTTTAAATGAAACCATTTTTGCAATTAATTTTTCTTGGATGCCACACTCCTTTTTTGTTTCTTCCATGTGTAATGTTGTGGAATTTGCGCATACGTATATGCTTTTGCATTTATTTCAGTTTAATTAAGTTCAAAATAAGCCAAAAATTTGTATGTTTAGTTTTCGCTACCATTAAAGCTTCAGCTTCTTTGCCTTCTTTAAATTGAATCCTATTCTGACCTGATAAATGAATTGGTAATAATTCAACAGAATGACTTTGACCGTGCATTGGCAATTCCATTAAATGCTTTCTATTGCACTGACGTGCCGAGTATCTAAATATGTTTGAACTTCGTCATGAGACTGTTCTTTGGATAAAGTTACATCTACTCTATCGTGCCCTTTATGAATGTACCGTATTTTTCGCACCATAAGACGCACTGTTTTTCCCCAAAAGAAGGTTGGAAATGTCTGTGCATCTTATGGAGCGAATATTGCATCACAGACCATGATGTGTATTACCTGACAAAAGTCGACATCCAGGGGTAGAGGGTGACAAAACTTACTGATACGTTACAGGCATTCCCTCTGTGCTTGGAGGAATGTTAGACTCATTGACTTGGCATCTAATCCTTGCATGTGTGTGAGTTGTGAAATGTAAACAAAGGCAAGATGGCATCGACATCTCACGATGGAGCGAAGCAAGTGCAGAAAACAAATGTTTTGCGCATTATCACTGAGTCGGACTCTGATTTTTCAGAATCTGATTTTGTTGAGAGTGATCAGGAGATCGAACAAGAGAGTGAGGATCTAGCTTCAGCTGATCGGGACACCAGCCGATGCCGCGCCAGTTGAGCGCATTCGTGCAGCCGATACGCCTATGGCAAGGTTCGTGTGGGAGGAATACCTAGACATTGATCCGTGGGAGCCAAACTGGTTACCGGACTTCACAAGACAGTATGGCTTGCTGTTGGACTCGACAGATTACCAGCCGCTGGACTACACTTCAGGCTGTTCTTTCCTGAAGCTGCCTTTCAGCTACTGTCGGACGAGACAAACAGGTATGCCGAGCAATTTTTTTAATCGATGGCTGTGCTTGCACCGCATTCTCGTTTTTCAAACTGGAAACCCACAACAAAACACGAGATGAAGGGCTTTGTGGCATTACTAATATAGATGGGACTAGACTGGCGATATAACTTCAGGGAGCATTGGTCCAAACATGCGTGATGATAGGTACGTGCTCCTGCAATGTGACTGTGAGCAACTGAGCTTCATAAATTCTAAAACTAGCGATGAGGAGTTCTTGGGGTTTCCATCAAACTAGAAGAGTGCTTGAACCATAAAGTCTCTCCTTATTTGTTAATGACAGTGATGATGTTTCTTAATACCACTGTTGAATTTACATGGTTGAAATATTATTGTGCTATATTTTATTAAACATATTAGTACACCATTTGGTTCAGAATTTAATCTCCTCCTCTAAACCTAGGTGCGTCTAATGGTCAGGTGCGTCTTATGGAGAAAAAATACTTTACTTGTAGATGTACTTAATACTCATAACCGATGCACAATACTCGACACTAATATGACAATTGAATCGTTTGAGCAAAAAGGGGTTATACGGTCTAATCATTGAATTATAGATCTTCACAATTTTACAATCTTACTTTCCGTGATAAGTGTGTTGTTCATGACGATTATCTCTACGGCGACTATCAGGAAAGCCAGTCTTAGTCACATCTGTTGAATTAACAAAACCTTTAGGAAATTTCTGTAAACACTTTTTTTGTTTTGAGTCACAACATACTGAATCTTTTAAATGAGGTCCATGAGACATGAGTTTAATGACTTTGACAAACCGATCCACATCTTCAGCAGGTAATAATTTATTTTGCAAAGTAACCAATAAATGCGCAAGTAATCAATAACGTCCAAATAATAAGTATTCTTTTATTGGGAACTTAAAGTGAGGAAAACGTAAAAATTTATAAGAGCTGAGAGTGCAAGAACTGTGTCTGACAAAAGCATTCACATGAATGAGACGTGAGAGGACCGGTAACTGAAAATGGTTGAGAGGAGGGCAGGACCCACTTGGAAAAAATCTCTTGGATAGAGTCTCGTCTCGTCTCATCTCAAGATGTCCTTTTATAATAGAGAGATATATTTTAGAATGAGTTTCTCTTTGTTTTCTTCTGTTTAAAGGAACTGTTAACGTGTCATTACATCATTACAGTTCGTAGACTTTGAACCAGTCTAACACTTGGGTAGTATAAATTTTTTCACATAAGTTAAGCTTTGATGCTCAGTTTTTAGAGTGTGAAGACTTTTATTGTAATGCATTAACTGTTTAAGACGAATTCTGAAATTACTATTTTTAAGATGAAATTCCACATTATTTTTTTATTAATGTGGCTGTGGCCATGTTGAAAAAAAGTATGCGTTTTGTTACGACTAACGTACATGTAGTGGACTGATTGTGTTTTATCATCTTCAGTTGATCTTGTGAAAATAATGTGTTGATTAATTTACCAGTAAAACTACAGCAAGTAGCCAACACTGCTTGAATTAGTTGAATTAGTTTAATAATATTAATGATGATGATTGATGCTTAATTTTGATTTAACTTTAATTTGATACTTGATTTGGATGATACATTGGACTGGTCAATACTGATTCTCTATGCAAGAGAGGACAGAGCCGGCTGTACTTCCTTAGAAGACTGGCGTCCCTCAACATCTGCAATAAGATGCTGCAGATGTTCTATCAAATGGTTGTGGCGAGTGCCCTCTTCTACGCGGTGGTGTGCTGGGGAGGCAGCATTAAGAAGAAGGACGCCTCACGCCTGGACAAACTGGTGAGGAAGGCAGGCTCTATTGTAGGCATGGAGCTGGACAGTTTGACATCCGTGGCAGAGTGAAGGGCGCTGAGCAGACTCCTATCAATCATGGAGAATCCACTGCATCCACTGAACAGGATCATCTCCAGACAGAGGAGCAGCTTCAGCGACAGACTGAGGAGATCGTTCCTCACCCACACTGTGCGACTCTTCAATTCCACCCGGGGGGGTAAACGTTAACATTATTCAAAGTTATTGTCTGGTTTTTCCAGCATTTTTATTACTCTTTAATATTGTTTTTGTATCAGCATGCTGCTGCTGGAGTATGTGAATTTCCCCTTGGGATTAATAAAGTATCTATCTATCTATCTATCTATCTATCTATCTATCTATCTATCTATCTATCTATCTATCTATCTATCTATCTATCTATCTATCTATCTATCTATCTATCTATCTATCTATCTATCTATCTAATTGATTCCTGAGGGGAGATTTCACATTACCTTTGGGGGTCTTTGTTTATTTTACCTCATTATTTAATATTCAGGTATATCTCATATATATTCATTGTAAAGCTACTACTTATTTCCCTATTCTAGTATTAAACCATCATCAGCTTCCTCTTGTCATCCTGTACCTTCATCTGCTCTCATACAGTATTAGAGCCATTTGGACACATATCATCCTCTTTATCTGCAACCTCAAACTAATTTAAATCACCTCCATTCCATCTTATCTTTTGCTTGCACAGTAATTCTTTTTCTTATTGTACTGAGATAAAATGTATAATAACTTAATATTTTGGAGCTTATGCTGCATTTTATGAGCTGACCATTTTGGGGTGAAAAAGAAGGAGTGCTTTGGCAGATCAACTAAAATGCCCCACAGAGGCAAGGAGGGTGGGATGGGGTGATGAACTCCGAATGTCAAGTAGGAGTGGACATACTTGGCAGGTAGGATGAAGTTTTCAGAATAAAAGTTTGTCACACATGAAGTTGTCAAGTTAGACTACATTTAATAGGGAAAATAGAATATACATATAAGACCAAGAAGAGCCAGCCTAAGATCCACACGATTTTACAAAGGCCAGCTTGGATGTTTCCAATTAAATTTGATAATAAAGTTAAACCTAACAGACGAGCAAATAGGATCGGGTGGTGGAAGTTATTGCAAACCTTATCTTGTGAAGGCATAAATCTGTTCTCTCTCATTTAAGAACTGCAGTGTCTCTGACCGCAAGGGCCTACAATGGAGAGTGCACACAGCAGGAAAGATCATTGGGACCTTTCTACCCTCCATTAAAGACATTTTATCAAGCGCTGTACTTGCAAAGCCCATGGCATTCTGAAGGATTGCCCACACCATTCCCACAGTCTCTTTGTCCTACTTCCATCAGGCAGAAAGTATCGTAGCATTCAAACCACTTCTGCCAGCTTCCATAGTTCCTCCCTCCTGACATTGCCTGTCCTACTCAACATTTGCCCCCTAGCTGCAGCAGTACCCTTCTCCACCTGACTAACTATATAAACATAGATGTTACATGGGTGGGTCTGAAATCCCTAACCCTCCCACTCCCTGTGTATGTGCACATCCCGCTGAGCTCTGCAATCTGCCCCCCCGAGGACCATGACAGTTTGTTCACTCTTGAGATTTGTACTCGAAATTTTCAGAAGCTCAGGCATACTTTTCAGAAGGCAAAGGATAATCCACACGTGTGAAATGAAAAATTAAATTATTATGAGTTATTTTTGACAGCAGTCTCACTCCATACTACTTCCTCTTGCATTTATTCATTAGTTTCATTCTTGTTGTAACTCTGCCTAACACTCATGTACCTTCCTATTGGAGTACAATAAGTTGCACTTTTGTTGTTACCCCTTTATATTCGAAGTACGTAATCAGCATTTTCACATTCAGCATTGCCTGCCTTATTTAAATTGCTCTATTTTCGTGAACTCACTTGTTCTTGAAGTCTTCCACCAAGCCTTGCATGTTTTTCAAATCTAAATCCAGCCTAATTTTCTCATTGTTCAAGCCGTCCAGCTGCCGACGTAGATTAGCAATGTAGGCTTCAAACATGGGTTCAATATTAGATCTTACACCACCTGGACCACTACCACTTTGCTCTTGCAGGAGGTTCCATTTGGTCTCCAGCATCTTGTTCTGCTGCTCCAGAAAGCGGACCTGCAGATAGGTGCAAATAAGAAACAAAGCTGAGTGGACTGAGCATTAACATATTAATGAAATGTGCTAATATCATTATAAGGTTGCCAGATTACATTATGAGAATACAGTGTCGAAGAGCATTTTTCCTTTCTTTATACTGGTGTGCACTGAACATCACAGTAACGCCATCTTGATTCTCCTCATCTTTGCAGCTCTCTCATTGTAAAGCACTGCCATTGAAAGCCACGCCTTAGCTGATCTCGTTCTGACACCTTCTTCAGGTGTGATTGGTTAGCAGAAGGGTGTGGAAGGACAAGTAGATCCCTTTTACATGTCAGCAGTCATTATGTTAATTCTTTTCAATGGCAAGTAAAACAAATGAATCAACTCTACTTAGATTATAGATTTATGTTGGTTCAAGAATCTGTAGACTTGATAATGTGACTCAAATTGCACCCAATATTTTTCTAATGTAAATCCAATTATTGCTGTACATGGTTATGTTTATTTATGTGGAAATAAAATTATATACAAGTTGTCAAAATATGTTAGAGCCCCTGTGTACAACCAAATCCTAATTATACCACATAGCTGGAGGAACTCAGAAGAGGTACTTTGCATTGTCTTTGGCAACAGCAGAATATTGGGGGTGTTTGGTGCAGCGCCCCCAAATCTGACGCTGTATCCCTTCTTGTGCAAAACAAAATTGAAATTCAACTTCCATAAATGTTTGATTCAGACAGCCCGAGGCTATGACTATAGGTGACATCCTCCTTAATAAAATCCCCGTGTGCGTCCATGTGTCCGTGTCTTCTGGTGAAGTGCGCATGCGCGGGGCACGGAGCGATGCTTCAAAGGCCGCCTGACGCGTCACACAAGACAGAGAGGGCAGGACCTATAAAATATCTCGCGGCAGTTCCAATCGGAATACGGTAAATGAGGTAAGACCTAAAACAGAAAACACGACAAATCCGATCGGGTACTGAGACGCAGAGACCAGCTTCTCCATTGTTGTGCAAGTGCTCACTCTGACTATGTCAGATTTGCGATTAAGAAGCTTGGCCCAGTAAAGTGTAAAGTAAAAGTAGATTTATTTTCGTGCAAATTACATTAGTTGCTGGGGAGAATCTGCTGTTTGCCCAATGTTGTTGCAGAAAATTAAACGCATATTATGGACAGCAAAGCCAGTATTACTGTCAGAGAAAATTACAGGCATTTTACGGAAAAAATTTAATGAAAAGGTTCCTTGCCATTTAATATAGACTGTTCCTTCTAATGTTTATGGACTACTGTTCTAGCTCCCGTTATTGTAACGGGCTTAATGACTAGTTTTTAATAAACACCAACATTGCTGCTACAGGTGCCATTCAGACAGAAGTAACCATTTTGCTTTTTATTCTTTTTTAGTTAAAGTGCTGCCTTCTTACAGCTCTCTAATAAGAACAACCAATCCTCAGAAACACATCTCTGCAGCATTTACACACCAGTTCTGTTCAAATATATTTCAAAAGCACAATATTAAAGGGATCATTAAAGCAGAGATAAGTTAAAAGCCATCTATGCAGCATGCTTCATTATCGACTGCCATTCAAATTTAAGGTGCAAATAGCCTGGCATGCTTGCCTTCTTCATATTTCAAAACTGGCACATCTAGAAATGTTCCCAACAGATAATGTTTGGAAACAAATGCCAATAAAATGAATTTCTTGATCTTTTGTGCTATGGTTAAATGTTCAAACTCTTCAATCCAAAATCTTGATGTGTTAGCTTAAAACATTCAATTTCTTGTATCTTTACAAGTGCTTATCCTTATCAGACCCAACTGAATTTATTAAATGGGTAGACTTACCTTGTCAATGAAGGAGGCAAAGCGATTGTTGAGGATCTTGATCTGCTCCTTTTCCTGGGCTCGTACTTGCTGAATGTTGGGATCAATTTCCAGGTTGAGAGGGGCCAGTAAACTCTGGTTAACGGTGACTGATGTGATTGGTGTTGCTGGACCCATTACACCGTGCAATCCGCCACCCATTCCACCGCCAATTCCACTGCCCAATCCGCCACCAATTCCACCGCCGAATCCGCCACCATATCCGGTACCTAATCCTCCAACGAGCCTGCTACTGAATCCTCCACCATATCCTCTACCTAATCCTACTTCTGCCCCTCTAGAAAGTGGTGATCCAATTCCACCCCCAGAACGAACCGCAAAGCCGGCACCACCACCACCACCAGCCTTATAGCTGCTACCGCTTGAGAATAAAGTGCTAACAGGAGCTGCCCTGGACCTGGACACAAAGCTCATTCTTTGCCTGCTCATCGGCAGAATCATTGATTTAGAGGTTCCTCGTCCCCCACTGCTCCTTATACTAGTAGTCTTGCTGAGACTCATTTTTGCCTTTCACTAGTTTGTCTAAATCTAATTGGTGCAAACAAACTAGAAAAAGAACTGAGACTAGAGCAAGCTGTGAGAAAGGCTCTGGCCAAGAACAGTCCGCAGTCCAAGAAGGAGTCCTATGTGATGCCTACAGAGGTGAGCTCTTTTATAGCTTAGTTCTGCCCATTCCAGAAGGCGGGCCTACCCCTCCTATTGCCTTGCCCTGCTGTGGACCGTCCCATCTAAATAAATAAGTATTAGAGTGATGTAAGAGATGTAAACTGTTGTGCCGGGACACAGCCAAGCAAATGGCAGTCTACGAGGGAGAGAGCAAAGTCAGAGAGGTGGGTGATGTCTGTTGCTTTGTTCCTGGACAGAAGAGGCATCTCTAAGTGGATTCAGAAAACCAGCACATGTGATAAAACTCTGTAGTTGATCCCAAAGGACCTCTGCCACTAACCACAGTGCTGTCTTTCTCCTTTTTGCAGAACCTATCTTTCATACAATTTCCTTCTGTAATACTCATTGAACCTTTCCTCCATCTTGCTGTAAAAAATTGAAGAGAATATGAATACCCCTACAAGAATGCCACAGAGAAGACAAAAATATTACTGGTTTCTGGCCTTTACTGAAGGGTTGATAGCATTAGGAGCAGCAAAGTTGTTTGCATTTGTAATAAACTCTATTAATCCTGTAAAGCAGCCATTGTCCTTAGACAATTGGAAAACTTTTTCATATTATATTTAAAATATTGCTTTATCTCATCACTCATTTAAGCAAATGGTGAACAAGCTTCTTTTCAAATGCTTAACTTTTCAGAGCCAATTGTTGTATCTTATTGAAAGAGACCCTCATCTCCAATATAAAAAACATTATGAAACCCACTTTAGTTAATTCCTTCTATCCTGACAACATCAAGTACAATACAGTAACCACTCCTAGAAGGTGAGGTGGGGTCCAATCAATCATAGACCCACTCACAGGATTTAGAGTTGCCTGTTAACAAAACATGGCTGTCTTTGGAAGTGCAGAAGGAAAAGATGGACATCAGGAGAATGTACTTTGTGTTGTATTTTAGCATAACATAATGTTCTTCAGTCCACTTCATCAATTTAGGATCATAGAAGGCCGTACTGACCCCAGCAGCACTGGGCACATTGTCACCTCACACATGCACCAACTTTTGTGCACGGATGTAAAAGCATTAATACCAAAGGATAATCACTAATTAAAAAAACAGTCCTAGTATTCTAAAGATTTCTTTCATTAGGAACCTGATACTCTAACCAAACAAATCTTTTATGTCTTTATTTTTAGTTAATGTTACAGCAACCCAGCCATCTTAAGCATCACTGTTCCTAGAATGTCATTAGATTGTTGCATGTATTTCAGAAGCTTTTCTGTAAGGAGGCATTCATATTGACCAGCATCTCACAAACAGTAGAAATATAAATAAAATTAAATCCAATAAAAACAGGCAATGAAAAAGCACCCCAAACACAGCAGTAGTAGTCATGTAAACTGTAAAGTTCTCCAGATTTCACTGTTGCCTGCATAATCTCTGTCTACTGTCTACTTGCCTTTAAACACAGATAAACAGAGATGTTAATTGTTGGAGAGAATGATGATGATCATAACAATTTTTTGTCATCATTTAACTCAGTTCGAATCCCCTGTCAATTTTACTGAATCAGCCCGCAATCTCGGAGTTATCTTTGACTCTAGCATGTCATTTAAAGCGCATATTACAAAGTTGTCCAAATCGTGTTTCTTACATCTTAAAAATGTTAGGAAATTAAGGTTTTTTCTAAATAAGCAGGATTCTGAGATATTAATTCATGCATTTATTTCTAGTAGAATTGACTACTGCAGTGCGGTGTTCACTGGATGTTCAAACTGTTCTCTATACAGCCTCCAGTTAATCCAAAATGCGGCTGCAAGAATTATTACAAGAACAAGAAAATACGAACACATAACTCCAGTTCTTAAATCCTTACACTGGCTCTCAGTTAAGTTTAGGGCTGATTTCAAAATCCTTCTTTTAACATATAAAGCCTTAAATGGCCAAGGTCCGGCTTACTTGACTGAACTTATCATGACTTACAAACCAGAGCGCACATTAAGATCTCAAAATGCCGGTCTGCTTATGATTGTGAGGATTAATAAAATAACAATAGGAGGTCGAGCTTTTAGTTACAGGGGCCCTAAACTGTGGAATGGTCTGCCTGCTACTATAAGTGATGCCCCTTCACTCTCAGGCCTCTTCACACCTCAGACTCACAACTTCAGTTTAGCACACCCTGACTAGAGCTGCTGATTAACTGTACAGACTGCATCTCTGTTGTTAGTCATTAACACTAAAACATAAGTAACATGATAGTTAGAATTGGATACTAACCCTCACCTATTCCGTTTCTCTTCTCGGTACTCAAATGTGGCAGTTGGTGCCACGGCCTTCCTGTCAGGTTGTTTTGCCTGCCTAAGGTAAAGTCATCCCTGATGGAGGAAGTGTGGGAAAGAGGGTTCCTTTCATCGGATTGGCTGGCCCAGCACTGTTTCAGCCTTGGAATGGCCAAATGGGGGAGGCCGGTTGATGGATGAGGTCTCCAGGACTCTAAATATATCCAAATCTTATTATGTGATATCATCTACTGTTAAATTCTGCTCCATACTTCTAAAAGTTTTATTTTTATACTGTATTGAGGATTTGTTCTATTCTTTGTATTGTATTATATTGTATTGACCCCCTTCTTTTGACACCCACTGCAAACCCAACCTACCTGGAAAGGGGTCTATAATTGAACTGCCTTTCCCAATGTTTCTTCCATTTTTTCCTACAAGGTTTTTTTGGGAGTTTTTCCTTGTCTTCTTAGAGAGTCAAGGCTGGGGGGCTGTCAAGAGGCAGGGCCTGTTAAAGCCCATTGCGGCACTTCTTGTGTGATTTTGGGCTATATAAAAATAAATTGTATTGTATTGTATTGTGTCTAATTCCTGCTTCTTTCAGTCCACATTTGAAATGCTTTCTTTCAGACAGCATATCCTCACTAGGTGCTTTACACTGTAATCTTAATCCCAGTGTTGATTTTAAAATAACAAGATAAAGGACAAGGCCATTCAAGTTGTAAAATGTGATGGAAACATATGTGGATGAGTCTGCTTGGAGAAACATGAACTGATAGGCCAAGGGGATAAGATAACTATGAGATGATATTAGGGGAGAGGCAGGACCAGTGTAATTGGTGCATAAGAGTAAAATTTGAGAAGAATGTTAAAGATATGATCAATGAGAATGCAACAAAAGAAATATGTTTCCAGTCATTCCTGGAATATAAGGACTGATGGATCTGTGGAACGAAACTGTGATTTTAAATTGAGTTCATCGAGAACACTTGTTTAGGATAAGTTTTGCACAAACATTAAAAAGTTTTACTTTACACAGAGAACCACAGATACATGGGATAGGCTACCAAGTAGTGTGGTAGACTGTAGGACTTTAGGGACCTCCAATACTCGACTTGCTGCTGTTTTAGAAGAAGTAGAAAGGACTGGTGAGCTTTGTTAGTCTGAATGGCCTGTTCTGGTTCAGATTGTTCTAATGCTTTAACTTTACAAAGTGACATAGAGTGACAGTTGTAGTAAACAGGAGTCAGAGAGTTATATTAGTGTCGAGCAGAAGTTAACAGAGGTCTTTGAAATATTGAGAAAAGTCAGTGTCAGAGCACCACAGGTGAAGAGTCAGGAATGACAGGTCACCTGGAGAGCTACAACTCACAACTTTGTAAAGCTACTGTGGCAAGCTGAGCCTGTATGTACAGGGCCCCAAAGTCTGTATGAGGATCAGCCCATCAGTCTGAGGCTGAACACTAACTATTGAAGTACA
The DNA here is from genome assembly GCF_900747795.2 of Erpetoichthys calabaricus. Lineage (NCBI taxonomy): Eukaryota > Metazoa > Chordata > Cladistia > Polypteriformes > Polypteridae > Erpetoichthys > Erpetoichthys calabaricus. The sequence continues at coordinate 294,671,619 of NC_041396.2, read as the reverse complement.
ACGTACCTGTGATTATATCTCTCTTCTGGTTTAAATTGCTACTGTGCCTGTTGGTCATCTGTATAGTTTGTCAATTATTATCAACTGATGCCGTTTGTCATTTACCTTATCCAGTTGTGCCTCCTGGCTGCTAGTCCAACCCATGGGAAACGGTACCAGAGGTTAAATAATAATGTATATTATGTTTGCAAAGCCTTGGAAACAAATTCTTACTTATGCACAGGTGGTTGAAATAAAGCCAAGAAACTTGGGCCAACTTATTTTGAAGTTCACAATTGCACTGGAGTTCATTAACTTTCAAGTGCAAGGCTTCTGAAGAATTCTCAACATTGATAGCAAACCGAGATGAAACAAACTGCAAAGTCTCCCTCACAGATCCCGCAAGGATGATTCAAATTCATAACGATTCAAGGCAGCCTGAGTTTCATATCTGGTGCAGTCCTGAGTTCTTTGATCTCTGATCTGTGCCACTTTTACACAATGTGTCCCCTTGGTGGACACAGCCATTTTTCAAAGTTGTTAAGAAGAGGGAGGAACATAGAGTGGAGGAAAGATGCACACAGGTGGATTACATCCTTTGCAGAAGAGTCTATCTGAAGGAGATTGAAGACTGTAAAATGGTGGCAGGGGAAAGTGTAGTTAAGCAGCATAGGATGGTGGTCTGTAGGATGACGTTGGAGATCAAAAAGAGGAGCAGAGTGAGAGCAGAGCCAAGGATCAAATGGTGGGAGTTGAAAAAGGTAGACTGCAAAGTTAAGTTTAGGGAGAAGGTGAGACAGGCACTGGGTGGTAGTGAAGGGGTACCAGACAGTTGGGAAACTACAGCAGATGTAATAAGGGTGACAGCAAGAAAGATGCTTGGCGTGACATCTGGACAGAGGAAAAGGAATCCTGGTGGTGGATTGGTAAGGTACAGGAGAGTATACAGAGGAAGAGGATGGCAAAGATGAAGTGGGATAGTCAGATAGATGCAGAAAGTAGACAAGAGTACAAGGAGATAAGTCGCAAGGTGAAGAGAGAGGTGGCGAAGGCTAAAGAAAAGGCATATAATGAGTTGTATGAGAGATTGGACATTAAGAATGGAGAAAAGGGCCTGTACCGATTGGCTAGACAGAGGGACTGAGCTGGGAAAGATGTGCAGCAGGTTAGGGTAATAAAGGATAAAGATGGAAACGTACGCACAAGCGAGGAGAGTGTGTTGAGCTGATGGAAAGAGTACTTTGAGAGGCTTATGAATGAAAAGAATGAGAGAGAGAAGAGGTTGGATGATGTGGAGATAGTGAATCAGGAAGTACAACAGATTAGCAAGGAGGAAGAATGGACAGCTATGAAGAGGATGAAGAATGGAAAGGCCGTTGGTCCAGATGACATACCTGTAGAAGCATGGAGGTGTTTAGGAGAGATGGCAGTGGAGTTTTTAACCAGATTGTTTAATGGAATCTTGGAAAGTGAGAGGATGCCTGAGGAGTGGAGAAGAAGTGTACTGGTGCCGATATTTAAGAATAAGGGGGATGTGCAGAGCTGTAGTAACTACAGGGGGTAAAATTGATGAGCCACAGCATGAAGTTATGGGAAAGAGTAGTGGAAGCTCGGTTAAGAAGTGAAGTGATAATTAGTATGCAGCAGTATGGTTTCATGCCAAGAAAGAGCACCACAGATGCGATGTTTGCTCTGATAATGTTGATGGAGAAGTGTAGATAAGGCCAGAAGGAGTTGCATTGCATCTTTGTGGACCTGGAGAAAGCATATGAGAGGATGCCTCGAGAGGAGTTGTGGTATTGTATGAGGAGGTCGGGAGTGGCAGAGAAGTATGTAAGAGTTTTACAGGATATGTACGAGGGAAGTGTGACAGTGGTGAGGTCTGCAGTAGGAGTGACGGAGGTGGGATTACATCAGGGATCGGCTCTGAGCCCTTTCTTATTTGCAATGGTGAAGGACAGGTTGACAGACAAGATTAGACAGGAGTCCCCGTGGACTATGATGTTTGCTGATGACATTGTGATCTGTAGTGATAGTATGGAGCTGGTTGAGGAGTCCATGGAGAGGTGGAGATCTGCTCTAGAGAGGAGAGGAATGAAGGTCAGTAGGAACAAGACAGAATACATGTGTGAGAATGAGACAGAGGTCAGTAGAATGGTGAGGATGATGGGAGTAGAGTTGGTGAAGGTGGATGAGTTTAAATACTTGGGATCAACAGTACAGAGTAATGGAGATTGTGGAAGAGGGGTGAAGAAGAACCTGCAGGCAGGGTGGAATGGGTGGAGAAGAGTGTCAGGAGTAATTTGTGACAGACGGGTATCAGCAAGAGTGAAAGGGAAGGTCTTCAGGACGGTAGTGAGACCAGCTATGTTATATGGGTTGGAGATGGTGGCACTGACCAGAAAGCAGGAGACAGAGGTGGAGGTAGCAGAGTTAAAGATGCTAAGATTTGCATTGGGTGTGACGAGGATGGATAGGGTTAGAAATGAGGACATTAGAGGGTCATCTCAAGTTGTACTTTTGGGAGACAAAGTCAGAAAGGCGATATTGCATTGGTTTGGACATGTGCAGCGGAGAGATGATGAGTATAATGAGAGAAGGGTGCTAAGGATAGAGCTGCCAGGCAAGAGGAAAAGAGAAAGGCCTTAGAGAAGGTTTATGGAAGTGGTGAGAGAGGACATGCAGGTGATGGGTGTAGCAGAACAAGATAGAGGACAGAAAGATATGGAAGCAGATGATCTGCTGTGGCAACCCCTAACGGGAGCAGCCGAAAGAAAAAGAAGAAGTTTGCTGGGGCATAACTGCCATATGTGTAGCTCGTGACATCATATGGGCCCCAACGTTCGGGGTGCCCTGGCGTTACATGGAAATTTAAAAGAAATCTTCATATAAATCAATAATAAATACAACGGCAAAAAAGATTTCCAAATATTACTTGAGTAACCCAGGTGTTGATTTGGACTCGTTTTGTGTGCTTTAAAATAAAACATAATTAAGTCGAACGCAGTCAGCACGAATTTGCTAGTAATGTTTATGAGCACATTTCTTATGCGGTTTCACAATCAGTCATTTCAGACAATAATTGTAGGTGACGGTAATGACATTTCAAAACTAAAGTGGTCAGGTAATCTGTGGTAGTCTGTCACAATGTGAGGTTCATTTGAATTAATTATTCTTCTAGTCAAAAGTAGTAAGTATAACTTTTATAATATGTTTGAAAGCATAGATAGAAATATGCGCCCAAGTTATTTTATTAGTATGGCATTCCTCAAATGTATCAATATAGCTACCTGAAAAGTAAGGATTGATTCATAAAAATTACCTGAGGCATGGTTATAAGAAAATCACGTTTGTTTATTTGAAATTATTGTTTGATCCAAAAAATTTCATTTTTAGGGTGGCTGTGAATAAAGAACTCATGTCTTAGTTTAGTTCAAAAGTGATCTATATGTTATCAATATGTCTAACCTCAAAATAATTAATAACAGATGTAATCAGAAATTTATAAGCATTAATCAGGCGTTAATGTGACAACAAAATAAATGTCAACGTAATAGCAAAACCTGTAATACAAGATAAGATACGAAATTTTATTTCACAGCCGCCCTAAATCTGTAATTTTTTGGAGGATACATTAGAAGTGTCATTGGGTGACAGTTGGTTAAGAAAGATTTGATTGTTGTCCGAATTAATTCCAGACATTCAATATTTTCTCTTTCAATTCCTTGGCCATACTTGAGGTATTTTTTTAATCACTTGTTGTGCATCTACACTCGTGATCAAATGAGAAAAAGTTATTTTAATGCTTCCCTTCTAATTCCTGTGCTATATTTAGCTAACATAATATTCATACATATTCGCAATCCAAGCAAAATTGTTTTTCAACAAACAGGAAATTAATCTCCTATTAGGGATCGTTTTTAAAGTAGACGCTAAAAAGTAATTGTTTTATGATCGTTTAATTTGATCACGAGTATACATACATACATACACATGTATACAGTGGGGTGTGCTATAACGTACTTTTGAATTCGGGAGTTCACTTTTGGTATTTCTTTTTTTCCCTACAAAAGGGCTATTACAAAGAATTTTCCTATCTTTCATCATGAAATGTGTATAGAAAAGTGGTGCTCAGAAAAGTAAGGAAAAAAGAGAAAAGCTTGGCTCTTTTATAAATAGAGTCAAGAAGAGCTAAACAACTATATGTTAAGAAAATAGTACAAGATTTTGTCAAATTAAAATCCTGAATTAGGAATATATATTAAAATTATTTGTTTTTGTTAATTTTTCTATAGTGTAATCCACCTTTAGTATGCAATACAGTTCCTTATGGATCATTTCTCTTTTTTGTATTGTATACAAATGACATAATTATAACGATACTTCCTAAAGTTACATCATTGCCAGTGCTACTACTGCACTATTATGTATTTTTAATCAATTTCACTTCTTTTTCAAGTTTACAAAACATTTAACAACAGTAGTTCCTTTAACATACGTGTGCTGGTACTGCATACTAAAGGTGGGTTTTTTTATAACTTCAACGTGATGAAAATAATTTTTTTGAGATGATTACTATCAGTATTTGCAAAATATAATTTCAAAATAAATGTTAAAAAGCATTGTAATACTTGTGAAAGTAGCAGTCTCAACACACGATAAAGGTTTGTAGCAGCCACCCGTATATTGTCCCTGGCTGCAAAAGGGTAAAGAAAACAAAGTTGTAGTGTTTTGTTTGATTTCCAGGACTGAACCGATAAGGTTTTGAAAGATGGTGGTTTTATACATAGACATACTGTATATAGATAGACACCGCATTCAGTGTGTTGCCCAGTCGACATGATACGTCAGCACGTACGCCATATTGCGAGTGGCAAAAGTGCCATTTAAACTAATACGGGTAAACGTGGAAACTAGGTTTTCTGATGAAAAAAGAATAACGTTTAAAACAGTATCATTTACATACAACCGATTTTGGTGAATTGTTGAAATGCAATTATATATTTCAATGTATACACTAATAATGACAATTATTAAGTTATTATTATTATTATTATTAATAATAAATAATTCCTCCCATATAAGTAACATTTCTCAGACTGCCTTCTTCCATCTCCAAAACCTTTCTAGACTTTGTCCTGTTCTTATGTAACACAGTACTGAAGTATTGTTTAATGCCTGAGTCACCTCACATATAGATTATTGTAATGCTATTCTATCTGGCATCCCACAAAAACGTATCCATCGCTTACAGCTTCTTAAAAATTCTGCTGCCAGGATAATAACCTGCTGTTGTAAATCCACTGAACATATTACACCTCTTCTCTGTCAGCGTCACTGGCTCCCTGTTAACTACAGAATACAATACACAATACCGCTCTTAACATTTAAAGCTCTCCACAACCTCACTGATCTCCTCCAGACTTACACTCCTCTCGCTCACTCAGATCCTCATCTGCAGCTCGACTTTCTGTACCGCACATCAAACTCTGTGCTATGGGAGCTCGAGCGTCTCTCCTAGTGCTCCTCAACTTGGGAATTCTCTTCCCTCTCATATCCGTCAGCTCGATTCAATAACACATTTTAAAACTGCCCTCAAAACGTATCTTTTCAAACTGGCATACCAATTGTGAATTTTGCACTATTACTGCCAGTTATCTTTGTTTGTCTTTCTTTTAACAGTGAAATGATACTCAATGACAAAAACAAACAATTCTATTGTATACAAATTGGCTTAATAATTTCTGAAAACATTTCACTCATTCCTCTCTCAATCTCTCTCTCTCTCACACACACACACACACACACACACTAACAATGTGGTTACTTAAATATATACAGGAAAGGATCTAAAATCCATGACACAGAACTGTCTTCCATAGCTTTTTCCGTGTGTTGCCACTCTGTAATTTGAGAGTATTCAGTCTGGCAATATGGTGCAGCCTTAGTTTGTGGAAGACAGACACAACTAAAGACATGAGCATGAAATGATGGTTGTCAATTTCAAACTTTGTTTCCTCAATGTGCTCCTTGAGAAAAAACACATCATCTGAACCAATCTCAGCCGAACAAACTGATTGATCAAAGATACACTGACAGCTTGCCCTAATGTCGACTGTCAGGTAACACGCTCAGTGACTTTGACCACCTTGACTGGACCCTCAGAAGGAATCATCAAACCTCCTTTGTTTTTTACGGTGAGCGAGTGGTAGCTTTGATCATTTGATGCCAGTACAGCATCTGTTACCAAACTAGCACGGCACACGTCACAGGACAGCTTTCTCAAAATCCCGTCTAAGGGCCACCTGACCTCCCACTGCTTCCTGAAGTGCATTTCTTTGGGAAACTTTCAAAGTTTGAGAAATTTTAACAGCTAACAACAATCTACATAGTTAGTGACTAAATACATTCAGCCAAAACGTTGTTTGGAGGCTCACTTGAGCACATAAATGCATAGCTTTGCTAACTTTGCCTGGCGTAGCTAAAGTTAAGATTATAAAATGGGATTTTCTAATGGCCAAATATAACCAAAGCAATTGTTCAGCTTTACTTATGAAATGTAATTCCTGTGGTGTGATTTGGAGCGTACAGCGGTTTGTACAATCCCAAGCAGCACATGCATGGTTAGGCGTGGGCGGTATGACCAAAATTCTATATCACGGTATTTTTGTAAATTATCGCAGTTTCACGGTATTCAATGGTATTTTTTTCCCCATGCATGAGTGAATGTTAACCACATTTTCCACTGCAATTACTGCAGTAGACTGGCTAAGAATAACCTATTAGACTGTTATGAGAATTGTACATTGTACAAAAAAACATTTTAATGTGCACACAAGTATTAATACAGGTTTGCGTGGCCCCATAAAGTGATAGTTTTCAAGGGGGTGACACTAATGAAGAGAAGGAATCACATTGCATGACAGTTGCAGTCAAAATATAGAACCTTTTTATTGAACAAAGTTTGCAAAAACTTAAACTATGATTTTGACAACATATTTTCAGCCATCCAAAGAGGCATTTAGGTTAGAGGTGCTTGTCAATAGTTGTATTGCACTGAACATGTCTTAGAAAAGTAATAAATAGTAAATGTTTTTTGTAAACCAACTACACTTTGTTAATGTTAACCATCTCTGTCCACTGACACGTTAAAGTGACTTTTTCAACAACTTTACCATCAATTAACTGCATAATATTTAAACTAATAAATAATAACAATAAAATAAATAATAGTTTTATTACTGATAGCTGCACTATTACTTCAAGACTTCAAGCCCAGGTCCATTACACAGTATTCACCAAATTAAAATATAGTAATCCCTCGCTATATCGCGCTTCGCCTTTCGCGGCATCACTCCATCGCGGATTTTATATGTAAGCATATTTAAATATATATCGCAGATTTTTTGCTGGTTCGCGGATTTCTGCGGACAATGGGTCTTTTAATTTCTGGTACATGCTTCCTCAGTTGGTTTGCCCAGTTAATTTCATACAAGGGACGCTATTGGCAGATGGCTGAGAAGCTACCCGGCTTACTTTTCTTTCTCTCTCTCTTGCGCTGACTATCTGTGATCCTGACGTAGGGGGATTGAGCAGGGGGGCTGTTCGCACACCTAGACGATACGGACGCTCGTCTAAAAATGCTGAAAGATTATCTTCACGTTGCTACCTTCTGTGTGCAGCTTTTAAGTATGCTGCACGGTGCTTCGCATACTTAAAAGCTCGAAGGGCACGTATTGATTTTTGATTGAAAAACAAACTCTGTCTCTCTCTCTCTCTTTGTCTGCTCTTGACGGAGGGGGTGTGAGCTGCCGCCTTCAACAGCTTTGTGCCGCGGTGCTTCGCATACTTAAAAGGCAAACAGCCCTATTGATTTGTTTGCTTTCCTCTATCTCTGTGACATGATCTGCTCCTGATGCGCACTCCTTTGAAGAGAAAGATATGTTTGCATTCTTTTAATTGTGAGACGGAACTGTCATCTCTGTCTTGTCATGGAGCACAGTTTAAACTTTTGAAAAAGAGACAAACGTTTGTTTGCAGTGTTTGAATAACGTTCCTGTCTCTCTACAACCTCCTGTGTTTCTGCGCAAATCTGTGACCCAAGCATGACAATATCAAAATAACCATATAAACATATGGTTTCTACTTCGCGGATTTTCTTATTTCGCGGGTGGCTCTGGAACGCAACCCCCGCAATGGAGGAGGGATTACTGTATATATTTTAAGAAGTGCGAGGAACACAAGGTGCTATACAAGAGCAAAGGAAGATGCACACAGGTGGATTATATCCTGTGCAGTAGTATCAGTCTGAAGGAGATTGTAGACTACAAAATGGTGGCAGGGGAAACCATAGTTAAACAGCATAGGATGGTGGTCTGCAGGATGATATTGGAGACCAAGAAGAGGAGGAGAGTGAGGGCAGAGCAAAGGATCAAATGGTTGAAGCTAAAAAAGGAAGACTGTAACGTGGAGTTCAGAAAGGACGTAAGGCATATGATGATTTAGGTTAGGGTGATAAACGATAAAGATAGAAACGTACTCACAAGTGAAGAGAGTGTGTTGAGCAGATGGAATGAGTACTTTGAGAATCAGGAAGTACAACAGATTAGCAAGGAGGAACTAAGGACAACTACGAAGAGGATTAAGAATGGGAAGGCTGTTGGAACAGATGACATACCTATGGAAACATGGAGAGGGTTGGGAGAGATGGCAGCGGAACTTTTAACCAGATTGTTTAAATGATGCAATGCTTGGAAAGTGAGATGATGCCTGAGGAGTGAAGCAGAAGTGTACTGGTACCGATTTCTAAGAAAAAGGATGATATGCAGAGCTTTAGTAACTACAGAGGGATAAAATTGATCAGCCACAGCCTGAAGTTACAGGAATGAGTAATGGAAGCTTGGTTAAGAAGGGAGGTGATGATTAGTAAGCGGCAGTACGGTTTCATGCCGGGAAAGAGTGCCACAGCTGTGATGTTTGCTCGGGGGGTGTTGATGGAGAAGTATTGAGAAGGCCAGAAGGAGTTGCATTACGTCTTTGTGGACCTGGAGAAAGCATATGACAGGGTGCCTCGAGAGGAGCTGTGGTATTGTATGAGGAAGTCGGGAGAGGCAGAGAAGTACAGTATGTAAGATTGGTACAGGATATGTACGAAGGAATTAGTGAGGTCAGCGGTAGGAGTGACAGAGGGCAGGATTATATGGAAACAGATGATCTGCTGTGGCGACACCTAACAGGAGCAGCTGAAAGAAGTAGAAGAAAATAGGCATGTGCTTCTTACGGAAATAAAAATTATTAGTTTGAACGGATTAATAATTCGTTCCAACTGATATATTTTTTGCCTGACACCTATGGAGCTACATACTAGATCAATTTCACTTAAATTGCATTTTAAAGAGGGACAACAGTTTTTGCCACACCAGCTCCATACACCATGACTCATTCATCTCGATCTCAGTTTATTACCTATAGCTGTTTCAACAATGTTCAGTTACATTTGTCTTACAATTACAGATAGAAAAATTCAATTGCTGTCAACACAAAAATGAAGGTAATCAAGCAGTATGAAGGAGGAACAAAAGAAAATGTGATCACATGTGACTGTAAGTTATCCCATTGTAACTGGTATTTACCACACGCGCAGTACTGCAGAGCTCTGGCGTTGAATCTGGTTAACCTCCATAGCCTCTGTGTTGTGTCTCATAATGTGCCGCTTTTTGTAAACCACCACAAAGAAGTAAGGAAACCACACTGAACTCCATTATCTGTTAATGTTTAATACTAACAGATAACGTTTGAGTGCCCAAACTCTGCTGGTACAATTCCTTTTCTCACAGTTAACACAATGAACACTGGGAGAGGCTCACACTGATGATGTATCATAACACAGGCAAGGTGGCGTGTTTTTAATTTTTATTTGCAAAGTGAGTGACATACTTGATAATTATCATTAAAACAACAATTAAGATTTTATTATAGATGATACATATTGCACACTCCTATTATATGCTTTTGTTTTTTGTGCAAACCTTCAATTATACGGGTGATCACGCTGTTACATCATCTCTTTATCACTGTCTTATCTCTTTTACAAAAGGTAAAATCTGTTTGGGTTGTTCTGCTACATGTAAACCATTCTCCTAACTTTCTTCTTTCACATTTGCAAATGGTGTTGTCTATACTGATTTGTGTACAGACCCAGAGTCATACCCGAAGTATTACCTGCAGGTGGGCTACTAACTTTGCTCAGCTAGTTTGTCACAGCGTGTTTTTATAAATTTTATTGCATATCAGTGGTTATAGATTGTCTGTTTTGTGAGACCAGTTAAAAATTAGAAATGACTCAGAGTTGATAACGCTTACCTGTATGTGTGTGAAGCAAATGCCTATTTCTGCTTTAACCAACAATTTACAACTGCAACTGACCAACTTGCCCGTGTGGTGTGTTCCATGAGGACTTTAACTTATATTGTTTTTGGATAAATTTATTTTGTTTAATAATACAAATCCCCTTTTATCCATCCATTTCCTACCACCTTTCTAGTCTGTGTTGTAGGGACATTAGTCTAAGAAATGAATAAAGGAGGCATTAAACAGTGTGACGGATGTATAAGTGGAGTGGTGTCTCTTAGCACACCGATGTGAAATGAGCTTGTGACTAAAGAAGCTTCATAACAACATACAATGGAGAGAATGGGCAGCATCAGTTACGATGAACTCTAATATTGCCATCATCATCTTTACTGTCACCAGTGTGTCAAGGGTCAGTCCTCTAATGCTCCCAGTCTCCCTGCTGTCTGTCAGTCTCTGTGCCTCTGTTTCTGTTACTACACAACAGACTAAGTGACATTGTTAGTAGTAAGAGAGCCAGATATTAAAATATTGGATAGTTTAGGCACTTTGGCACACCAGCATCTGCCATTTTCTGACTTTTTTTTTTGGCCTTGTATTTTGGTTTTGTTTGTGATCTGATATTTTGTAGTGCAACATATTTTGAAAATCCATTGTTGTTTAGAAAATAAAAAATTTTATGCTAAACAGGTGGGAGAGCATTTTCATTTTTCATCCCGAACTCCACCTTTTTTGGCTTGTTATCAACTGTAATACCAGGGGATAAAGCTTAACTTTGAATTGCCTTCTTTTCCCTACTCTTTCACACAAGGAGTTTCTATTACAACAAGCTGGCTTGTATGATCCCTGCTGACAGGTTGATAAGCTTTCTGGAAGTCCTTTGTTTCCCGTGGCCATCGTGCCCTTCAGAACTCTTCTTGGCAGCACCCTTCAATGTGCACAGATTACCACACCCTGGGAGCACCTGATTACCCCCAATGGTGTGTAGAGATGTGCTTTAATACCCAAAGCAGACTTTATCTGTTGGGATAACTCATTATGTGTGTATAAATATACAATAGAATAGCACTATTACACTATAACTCTGTTTCTTGCTACAGTGTTGAATGGGCTGCATCTTCTCTTGTGACAGTTGGTTGTTCATAGCTTCAACAGGATGTGTAAAGTCAATTTTAATGTAATTGCCAAAAATGAAAATCAAATGTCTGTGTACTTGTCTTGATGTACGCACAAATGTCAAACAATACACCACCACATGATTGGTCAATACTGTTTTATTGAATTAGTTGCAATACAGAGCCAATCTGTTTCAGAGGGTAGTTGTTAGGGTTTCATCTTCAGCTATTCCTCACTAATAATAAATCAGGATTATTTTAAATGGCTTATTAGTAGCAGAGCATTCAAAACAAAGAAGTATACATAATCATATGAATGATAAACACAAAGGATGAAGAGCAAGTAACTCTCATGGAACAATAGCCCTAGCTAATCCTGAGTGGACAATTCATGTTAAGAACGACACGATGCCCACTTTCAGCATCCCTCAAGGTGTCAAACAGGCTGCTTCCTTGTTCTCTGAGGAAACATTCAGAAGTCCCTGAGAATTATGGCACTCGATGACCCAGCCAGTGTCTATACACACACTTCATCTACTTGATCTCATTGGTTCTTTGTAGTCTAGCATGTGGCAACTCCTTGGAGTCTCCCTTGGGCAGAGTCATAGTCTTAGTAGCACCTGATAAAACATTTGTTATTTTTGCAATGAATACAATAATATTTTGTTGGGAATGCTCAATAAGGTTGTACTTTTCTTATAACAGAATACAAGTTAAATTGTTTACTTATTTTACTATACAGTAAAGTAGTGAAGTATTGGAGTGTGCTGATATGTAATCAAGTGTGTACTCTGCAGATCCTGGCCTATTTCTTGAAATGAGGAAAAGCTTGACAAAAATATCTGTTTGCTCACAGGTTATGGATAGAAACTGAGCTAGTTGGCACTTTTACTTAGGGGCTGGGAGATAAAAAGAGTGGAAAGTTCTACATATTCATGGATTGTAGTCCTGAAAGTGTACAGACCAGGTTCACTTGATCAGATGTGGAATGTGGATGGCAGCAGGAACTAAACCAGAAAACTAAGTATGTGGGACTTGTCCTTATCTTTAGGAAATTCTGTTTAGTGCTCTGCCGGGAAAGCCTGCTTTATAAATGTGGAGAGGACCTTTAATTATGGTCAATGCTTATATTGGGCTGATCTTCTGTTGTAGTGTTCCTAATTGTTTAGTTAGCTGCATTATCTGTTAACACGGCCTTTTTAAGGATAACAAAGTTTTTTTTTCATTTAATACTAAATAACCTTTCTAAATCACATCTTACTGTGTCATATATCTGGTGTTTTCCAGTAGAAACAAAGTCTGTTTTTTGGGTGGGTGAGCTTATAAGAAAAACTAATAAAAGGTAAAAGCTTTAAGAAAGCATTCAGGTTGTTGCACTTGTTGAGTGGTACCCTTTGATGAAAGAGGAAGCTTGCAGAACCAAAGGGAAAGAAACTCATTCTGTTTTAAATGCGTCTTGTCATTTGAGTCATACTGCTTGAGGAGCTCCTTATGCGTCCCCCAGACATGCCTCCGCCTGAGACGCCACTGCTACCACTACGTGATGTGGCAAATCCTACTCCGATTCCAGTTCCATATCCTCCTCCTCCTCCTCCTCCTCCTCCTAGCATTCCAAATCCTCCTCCTCCTCCACCTACAAATCCTCCTCCGATTCCACTTCCAAATCCTCCTCCTCCTCCTCCTCCTCCTCCTAGCATTCCAAATCCTCCTGCTCCTCCTCCTCGCATTTGAAATCCTCCTCCTCCACCTAAAACATAAAAAGGACATAGTTGTCATATTACAGCTTCAGTGCCTCAGTGTGTTTCTTCCAGTATTCAATAAAAGAATGAAGATAATGTACTCAAAAAAAAAAAAATAGAATTTCATTGAACTCTTCTGCTTACCAGATGAAGCGCTAGTAGAAGATGTCTGAACGTGGACTGCTGTGACTGCACCTCCTCCTGAACTGAGCCTGGCAGAAAAACAGACTGATTTAAGCCTCAGTATTACAATCTTTTGATGCTTTCTAAGTTTATCTTGATCATATCATATATATATTTTTACTTTCTTTTCTCAATTTTAAATGAGGTGCTACTACTTTCATGGCTGTTGTCTCTCTAACAATACCGTGTGGATTTCTCTCCACAGTGACAGGTGAGTTACTCTCATACCTGCTCTCCTCGCCTTCCAGTAGTTTCCTGTAGGTGGCGATCTCAATGTCCAGGGCCAGCTTGACATTCATCAGCTCCTGGTATTCACGGACCTGCAGGGCCATATCTTGTTTGGCTTTCAGCAAGGCGGCCTCCAGATCAGCGATGCGGGCCTTTGCATCTTTCACTGCCAGCTCTCCACGTTCCTCGGCTTCAGTGATTGCAGTCTCCAAGTTTGCCCTCTTGACAGGATAAAAACAATTTAACGATGTTCAAATTGGTAACCATTATGAGTGAGGTTTTGGACTATATCTAATAATCATGTAAACCACTGGTGTCGAACTCCAGTCCTGGTGGGCCGCAGTGGCTGTAGGTTTTCATTCTAACCATCTTCTTCATCAGTAACGTGTTTTTGCTGCTAATTAACTTCTTTTTGCCTTAATTGTAATTAACTTGACTCAGACCGCTTAGTTGTCTCTTTAATTAGCAGCCATACAATAATGAGACACAAAACAAGCTGCCACAGACCAGCATTCCTGCACCCACCACACAATATCTGAAAATAAAGAAAGTTGGAGGTCTCAATAAGGTTGATCTCTCATGTCACCAATATATTTTGACAGTGGTCTTAGAAGAATAAATTAACAGTTTTGGAAATGTCTGCTGTGGCAGAATGAGAGCAGCAACAAGCTGTGGAATTAAATAACTGCTTTAATTACAAGCAAGAATCAGCTTCTCATTAAGAGACTGGGTGGAAGGAAATTGGTTGGAGATTGAAATCCCAGTTTAGCTGGACATCTGTTACCTCGTTTCACGTCTCATTTCTGTTTGGCTGCCATTTAATGAAGAAAGGAATAAATTGAGAGGACTGAATCCTTAAAAACAGACTATTAAAATGAAAGGAAAAGGAAGTGAATTAGCAGTGAAAACTGGTCACTGATTAGGAAAAGTGTTAGAATGAAAACCTGCAGCCACTGCGGCCCACCAGGACTGGAGCTTAGACACCCCGATGTAAATTGTGATTCTTAGTCACAGGGCATCAAGACGCAGAAAACCTTTCTGTGTGTTATACATGTTTATATAAAATGGTAGAATGAGAACTTAATGGCTTACCTGTCCCTTGAGTGCTTCAATTTCAGCTGTCAGTCTGTTGATGAAACGCTTCAGGTCTGAAATTTCAGATTTGGTGTCTTTCAGATCATCATCGTATTTTACAGCTGACGATGTCATCTCTTCATACTACAAGAATGGCAAAAGTCTTAAGATGTTTTTATGTTAATATGTGAATCGCTTCTCTATTCCTCTGTCATGTCTGGGTCTAATAATAATACGGCACATTTCTCCTTTGCTTACCTTCTGCATGTACCAGGTCTCAGCCTCTGCTCGGCTGCGGTTGGCAATGTCTTCATACTGAGCGCGCACTTCTGCCACGATGGCATTCAGATCGAGATTGCGGCTGTTATCCAACTCTAGAATCACTGAGGTGTCTTTAACCTGATTCTGTAATTCGGTGAGCTCCTGTGATTACAAACCAGAGGAAACATCAACAACTTGCGATGTCTCAGTGTTCAATTATGTCATATCATTCTGACAAATTAAGAAGATTACCGCATCGTAGAGGGCACGCAAAAAGTTAATCTCATCTTGAAGTGCATCGACCTTGGCCTCCAGTTCAACCTTGTTCATGTAAGCACCATCAACATCCTAGAGACAAGAAAGTGGCATGCAAATGCTGCAACTGTGAACTGTTTGGCATCAACTTACAGTATTACCTGAATCTGAGTGGCATGGAGTATTTTTCCAAATGTAATTTTGACAAATTCCATGATCCTATGCTATTTAAATAGGCTCTGAACATTCTGAATGACATTTTATTTGTTAAAATGCATATTTTTACCTTTTTCAGCAGGACAAAATCATTTTCCACTGTAGCCCTTTTGTTGATTTCATCTTCATATCTGAGTAAAAATCAAAGTATTTCGTCAGTTCGCCATTAACTGCCTAAGTACACAGAGTCTGTGTGGATGTTTTATGGGTTCTACCAGCTGGGATGAGATGACGTGGAACACCCAGGACTTGCTGGGAGGATTATATCTCCCATACAGCCTGGGAACGTGTTGGGATCCCACAGTATGAGTTAGCAGATGTGGCTGGGGAAGGGGAAGTATGGGCCTCACTGTTATGACTGTTGACCCAGGTGACCTGGCTTCAGAAAAGCAGTGGAGAATAAATGAATGAATGTTTTATAATTATATTCGTGCACATTTAATATATATTGCTTTATCTCAGTTTCTCATGACCCTGAATGGAATAAAACTGTAAAAAAATAATTAATCAATCAATCAATCAATCAATCAATTATATTTAAAATGTATTTAAGTCTTCCAAGAATATAATATTTAAAAAATTACAGCAGTGTAAAAATTGCTTCTGTTCAGTTTAGCCTATCAAAATAGGAGGCAGAATTCAACTGCAGGTGGGATGGCCGTTCATCAAAGGACCTGGTCATGTACAGACCCACGCTTACACTGACTGGCCAAATTAGTGTCAACAGTTAACTTCATGTGCATTACTTTGGGATTTGAGGGTTAACTATACCACCCATACCCTTGATTATTTGACAGTCGATATTTTATGTTAATACTCTCCCTGTACACTAGCTATTAGTTAGTATAGGGTTGAAAGAAAGAGACTGTTAGAGACAGAGGATGATCAGTGGGCCAGAATGGTCAGACCGTGGTGGGTATTTTAGCCAGTACATCGGGAACACCCTACTCTTTTCAATAGATGCCCAGGGATGCCCCCTGCTGTCCTCACCAACACCTTTTCCCGCAGCAACCCAAGATTCTCCTATTTATTCTCCCATCCTAAACACGCTCAGCTTCAGGTGGATTTTTTATTTTTCTACGTGACAATAGTGTTGATTGATTATGTGTTGCTTTTCTTCTCAGATACTCTACTCCATGTCCCAGTGTTATTCCACTCCAGTGTTATTCATTGGGTGGAGACTCCATGAGTCTGAAGCTGGCACATTACACTTTCAGCATTACTGACATTTACTGACATTTCCACTTTCCCTTGCACTGTACTGTACTGTACTTTTTTTTAAAAAGCAGTCTCCCTTTTCCCACTTTGTTCTTTTGTACTCATAAATGACTGATGCTTTATTTATTTCTGTAATTTTATTATAGCTGGAATCTTATGCAAATGATATTAGTCTGTATTCCATGAACAGATGAATACAGTGAATTGAATGAATTCAAAAAATCATTTTTGAATTATTTCTTTCCTCACTGAACCCCATTCCAATGGACTTTACAGGTATATTTCATATTTCTCATATGTCTATAGCACTGGCAGGTTAAGTTCCTCAGTCAGAGTTACATAAGTTTTGTATTATTTTTACACTGAAGACAATGTTCATCTTACAAACAGCTGATGTTGGTGGTTACAAGGCTGTAGACAGTTCTGGCTGCACTGGGTGAAACGCAGAAGCCAGCAATTGTAGAGCTTACCCATGCAAACCCCTGCATTGGGCCCAATTTAACTTCACAAAGTAATACGTAGATTTTAAAAACTGTTTTCAGGGGGATTTAGGTGGTCTCACAAATGTGTTAACTTGAGTGGCAGTCAGTGCTCTCGGCTACACTTTCTCCTTCAGCCACATGGCGCTATGTGTAGTTGTGCAGCTACTTTCATGCCTGCCATGTGACATTATCTGTATTTGTAAAGTTACATGTGGGTGGCTTGGAATTTGTCACCCCATCTCATCCTATTTGCCACATAAAATCTGCCAAAGATCTTCTGTGTTTACCTCCCTGAAATGATCAGTTCATTAAATGCTGCATAATCTCCGAAATATTAAGTTATTACTAGGGGGCTGTGCCCCCTGCTTATTTTGCTCGCCAACCTCAGGGCAGGTGCTATGCGCCAGCCACTTTGTGGCTCTGCTGCTCACGTATGGGTAAGCAGATGTGTTGCCAGGTCCATCTATGAAGAATAACCTCTGATGAATTTCGCTGAGAATACTTTTTTGAATTGTGTCGACAACTGCTCTTTGATCATCGTTTAATTGTGAATACATTTCCCGATCTAATATTCCATGGTCTTCCACAGTTAAATCTTCATCTGCTGTTATGTCTTTCTTTACCTCACATTCGTCTATTTCTTCTGGAAGTCCAAATTGCTCTATCATTATATCTTCTGCTCCTCACAATACTTTGATGATCAAAACAGCTGTTTGTTCATTAGACTTTTCATATAATGGTCCTCCCATAATTTTGAAGCATCAACTTCACCCGTAATAATTCAGTACATGAAAAAGTGTCTTAATTTGTCAGGCATCATTACAGAAGTGGCATCAGACATCATTTCGAACATATAATTGTCTGATTTACATAATCCAGCTGCTCATGCCACTTCTTGTACTGTACTTAGTACCAGCTATAGTTAGAACATTTTTATATGATGTTGCTCCTTTCAATTCACGTAACAACAATTTTAAATGAAACCGTTCGACATCTTTTGGTGATATAATATTTAATCAAGCAACTTTTGTGCAATTAATTTTTCTTGGATGCCACACTCCTTTTTTGTTTCTGCCACGTGTAATGTGGAGGAATTTACGGATACGTATATGCTTTTGCATTTATGTCAGTTTTATTAAGTTTTAAATTAGCCAAAAATGTTGTATTTTTAGTTTTTGCTACCAGTAAAGCTTCAGCTTCTTCACCGTCTTTAAATTGAATCATATTCTGACCTGGTAAATGAATTGGTAATAATTCAACAGAATGACTTTGACCGTGCATTGGCAATTCCATTAAATGCTTTCTATTGCACTGACGTACCGAGTATCTAAATATGCTTGAACTTCGTCCTGAGACTGTTCTTTGGGTAAAGTTACGTGTACTCTATCATGCGCTTTATGAAAGTAAATTGTAGATGTACTTAATCCTCATAACCGATGCACAATACTCAATATTAATATGACAATCAAATCGTTTGAGCAAATAGGGGTTATACGGTATAATCATTGAATTATAGATCTTCACAATTTTACAATCTTACTTTTCGTGATAAGTGTGTTGTTCATGACGATTATGTCTACGGCGACTATCAGGAAAGCCAGTCTTAGTCACATCTGTTGAATTAACGAAAGCTTTAGGAAATTTCTGTAAACATTTTTTTTCTTTTGAGTCACAACATACTGAATCTTTTAAATGAAGTCCGTGAGACATGTGTTTAATGACTTTGACAAACCGATCCACATCTTCAGCAGGTAATAATTTATTTTGCAAAGTAACCAATTAATGCCCAAGTAATCGATAATGTCCAAATATTAAGTATTCTTTTATTGGAAACTTAAAGTGAGGAAAATGTAAAAATTTATAAGAGCTGAGAGTGCAAGAACTGTGTCTGACAAAAGCATTCACACGAATGAGACGTGAGAGGACTGGTAACTGAAAATGGTTGACAGGAGGGCAGGACCCACTTGAAAAAATCTCTTGGGTAGAGTCTCGTCTCGTCTCATCTCAAGATGTCCTTTTATAATAGAGAGAGATATTTTAGAATGAGTTTCTCTTTGTTCTGTTTAGTGGAACTGTTAACGTGTCATTACATCATTACTATTCGTAGGCTTTGAACCAGTCTAATACCTAGGTAGTATAAGTTTTTTTCACATAAGTTATGGTGCTTTGATGCTCAGTTTTTAGAGTGTGAAGACTTTTATTGTAACGCATTAACTGTTTATGACGAATTCCAAAATTACTATTTTTAAGATGAAATTCCACATTACTTTTTAAATGTGGCTGTGGCCATGTGTTTTGTTGTGACTAACGTACTTGTAGTGGACTGATTGTGCTTTATGATCTTCAGATGATATTGTGAAAATAATGTGTTGATTACTTTACCAATAAAACTACAGCAAGTAGCCAACACTGCTTGAATTAGTTGACCCCTTTTAATAATATTAATGATGATGATTGATACTTAATTGATTCCTGAGGGGAGATTTCACATTACCTTTGGGGGTCTTTGTTTATTTTACCTCATTATTTAATATTCAGGTATATCTCACATATATTCATTGTGAAGCTACTACTTATTTCCCTATTCTAGCATTAAACCATCATCAGCTTCCTCTTGTCGTCCTGTACCTTCATCTGCTCTCATATTAGAGCCATTTGGACACATATCATCCTCTTTATCTGCAACCTCAAACTAATTTAAATCACCTCCACTCCATCTTATCTTTTGCTTGCACAGTAATTCTTTTTCTTATGGTACTGAGATAAAATGTATAATAACTTAAAGTTTGGAGCTTACGCTGTATTTTATGATCATTATGGGGTGAAAAAGAAGGAGGGCTTTGGCAGATCAACTAAAATTCCCCACAGAGGCAAGCAGGGTGGGATGGGGTGATGAACTCCGCATGTCAAGTGGGACTGGACATACTTGATGGGTAGGATGAAGTTGTCAAAATTAAAAGATTGTCATGAATTCTCTGAAGTTTTCACAAGTTAGGCTACATTTAATAGGGAAAATAGAATACACATATAAGACCAGGAACAGGCAGACTAAGAGCCACACAATTTTACAAAGGCTAGCTTGGATGTTTCCAATTAAATTTGACAATAAAGTTAAACCTAACAGATGAGCAGATAGGATCGGGTGGTGGAAGTTATTGCAAACCTTATCTTGTGAAGGCAGGTTTGCATAAATCTGTTCTTTCTCGTTTAAGAACTGCAGTGTCTCTGACCGCAAGGGCCTACAATGGAGAGTGCACACAGCAGGAAAGATCATTGGGACCTTTCAACTCTCCATTAAAGGCATTTTTATTAAGCGTTGGGTCTGAAATCCCTAACCCCCCCACTCCCTCTGTATGTGCACATCCCGCTGAGCTCTGCAATCTGCCCCCCCGAGGACCATGACAGTTTGTTCACTCTTGAGATTTGTATTTGAAATTTCCAGAAGCTCAGGCATACTTTTCAGAAGGCAAAGGATAATCCACACGTGTGAAATGAAAAATTAAATTATTATGAGTTATTTTTGACAGCAGTCTCACTCCATACTACATCCTCTTGCATTTACTCATTAGTTTCATTCTTGTTGTAACTCTGCCTAACACTCATGTACCTTCCTATTGGAGTACAATAAGTTGCACTTTTGTTGTTACCCCTTTATATTCGAAGTACGTAATCAGCATTTTCACATTCAGCATTGCCTGCCTTATTTAAATTGCTCTATTTTCGTGAACTCACTTGTTCTTGAAGTCTTCCACCAAGCCTTGCATGTTTTTCAAATCTAAATCCAGCCTAATTTTCTCATTGTTCAAGCCGTCCAGCTGCCGACGCAGATTAGCAATGTAGGCTTCAAACATGGGTTCAATATTGGATCTTACACCACCTGGACCACTACCACTTTGCTCTTGCAGGAGGTTCCATTTGGTGTCCAGCATCTTGTTCTGCTGCTCCAGGAAGCGGACCTGCAGGTAGGTGCAAATAAGAAACGAAGCTGAGTGGACTGAGCATGAACATATTAATGAAATGTGCTAATATCATTATAAGGTTGCCAGATTACATTTTGAGAATACAGTGTCGAAGAACATTTTTCCTTTCTTTAAACTGGTGTGCACTGAACATCACAGTAACGCCATCTTGATTCTCCTCATCTTTGCAGCTCTCTCATTGTAAAGCACTGCCATTGAAAGCCACGCCTTAGCTGATCTCGTTCTGACACCTTCTTCAGGTGTGATTGGTTAGCAGAAGGGTGTGGAAGGACAAGTAGATCCCTTTTACATGTCAGCAGTCATTATGTTAATTCT
The DNA here is from genome assembly GCF_900747795.2 of Erpetoichthys calabaricus. NCBI lineage: Eukaryota > Metazoa > Chordata > Cladistia > Polypteriformes > Polypteridae > Erpetoichthys > Erpetoichthys calabaricus. Next base: position 294,650,224 of record NC_041396.2, on the reverse strand, counting down.
TTTCAATGGCAAGTAAAAAAAATGAATCAACTCTACTTAGATTATAGATTTATGTTGGTTCAAGAATCTGTAGACTTGATAATGTGACTCCAATTGCACCCAATATTTTTCTAATGTAAATCCAATTATTGCTGTACATGTTTATGTTTATTTATGTGGAAATAAAATTATATACAAGTTGTCAAAATATGTTAGAGCCCCTGTGTACAACTAAATCCTAATTATACCACATAGCTGGAGGAACTCAGAAGAGGTACTTTGCATTGTCTTTGGCAACAGCAGAATATTGGGGGTGTTTGCTGCAGCGCCCCCAAATCTGACGCTGTATCCCTTCTTGTGCAAAACAAAATTGAAATTCAACTTCCATAAATGTTTGATTCAGACAGCCCGAGGCTATGACTATAGGTGACATCCTCTTTAATAAAATCCCCGTGTGCGTCCATGTGTCTGTGTCTTCTGGTGAAGTGCGCGTGCGCAGGGCACGGAGCGATACTTCAAAGCAGATGCTTCAAAGGCCGCCTGACGCGTCACACAAGACAGAGAGGGCGGGACCTATAAAATATCACGCGGCAGATCCAATCGGAATACGGTAAATGAGGTAAGACCTAAAACAGAAAACACGACAAATCTAGTCGGGTACTGAGACGCAGAGACCAGCTTCCCCATTGTTGTGCAAGTGTTCACTCTGACTATGTCAGATTTGCGATTAAGAAGCTTGGCCTGGTAAAGTGTAAAGTAAAAGTAGATTTATTTTCGCGCACATTACGTCAGTTGCTGGGGAGAATCTGCTGATTGCCCACTGTTGTCGCAGAGAATTAAACGCATATTATGGACAGCAAAGCCAGTATTACTGTCAGAGAAAATTACAGGCATTTTACGCAAAAAATTTAATGAAGTAAAAGGTCCCTTGCCATTTACTGTTCTAGCGCCCGTTATTGTAACGGGCTTAATGACTAGTTTTTAATAAACACCAACATTGCTGCTACAGGTGCCATTCAGACAGAAGTAACCATTTTGCTTTTTATTCTTTTTTAGTTAAAGTGCTGCCTTCTTTTAGCTGTCTAATAAGAACAACCAATCCTCAGAAAACATCTCTGCAGCATTTACACACCAGTTCTGTTCAAATATATTTCAAAAGCACAATTATGCCTTATTTATAAAGGCATCATTAAAGCAGAGATAAGTTAAAAGCCATCTTTGCAGCATGCTTCATTATCAACTGCCATTCAAATTTAAGGTGCAAATAGCCTGGCATGCTTGCCGTCTTCATATTTCAAAATCGACACAACTAGAAATGTTCCCAACAGATAATGTTTGGAAACAAATGCCAATAAAATGAATTTCTTGATCTTTTGTGCTATGGTTAAATGTTCAAACTCTTCAATCCAATATCTTGATGTGTTAGCTTAAAACATTCAATTTCTTGTATCTTTACAAGTGCTTATCCTTATCAGATCCCAACTGAATTTATTAAATGGGTAGACTTACCTTGTCAATCAAGGAGGCAAAGCGATTGTTGAGGATCTTGATCTGCTCTTTTTCCTGGGCTCGTACTTGCTGAATGTTGGGATCAATTTCCAGGTTGAGAGGGGCCAGTAAACTCTGATTAACGGTGACTGCTGTGATTGGTGTTGCTGGACCCATTACACCGTGCAATCCGCCACCCATTCCACTGCCAATTCCACTGCCCAATCCACCACCCATTCCGCCACCCATTCCGCCACCATATCCGCCACCATATCCGGTACCTAGTCCTCCAACGAGCCTGCTACTGAATCCTCCACCATATCTTCCACCTAATCCTACTTCTGCTCCTCTAGAAAGTGGTGATCCAATTAAACCCCCCAAACCAACCCCAATGCCGCCACCACCACCATACTTATAGCTGCTACTGCTTGAGAATGAAGTGCTAACAGGAGCTGCCCTGGACCTGGACACAAAGCTCATTCTTTGCCTGCTCATCGGCACAATCATTGATTTTGAGGTTCCTCGTCCCCCACTGCTCCTTATACTAGAAGTCTTGCTGAGACTCATTTTTGCCTTTCACTAGTTTGTCTAAATCTAATTGTTGCAAACAAACTAGAAAAAGAACTGAGACTAGAGCAAGCTGTGAGAAAGGCTCTGGCCAAGAACAGTCCGCAGTCCAAGAAGGAGTCCTATGTGATGCCTACAGAGGTGCGCTCTTTTATAGCTTAGTTCTACCCATTCCAGAAGGCGGGCCTACCCCTCCTATTGCCTTGCCCTGCTGTGGACCATCCCATCTAAATAAATAAGTATCAGAGTGATGTAAGAGGTGTAAACTGTTGAGCCGGGACGCAGCCAAGCAAATGGCAGTCTACCAGGGAAGAGAGCAAAGTCAGAGAGGTGGGTGATGTGGGGATGTCTGTTGCTTTGTTCCTGGACAGAAGAGGCATCTCTAAGTGGATTCAGAAAACCAGCACATGTGATAAAACTCTGTAGTTGATCCCAAAGGACCTCTGCCACTAACCACAGTGCTGTCTTTCTCCTTTTTGCAGAACCTATCTTTCATACAATTTCCTTCTGTAATACTCATTGAACCTTTCCTCCATCTTGCTGTAAAAAATTGAAGAGAATATGAATACCCCTACAAGAATGCCACAGAGAAGACAAAAATATTACTGGTTTCTGGCCTTCACTGAAGGGTTGATAGCATTAGGAGCAGCAAAGTTGTTTGCATTTGTAATAAACTATTAATCCTGTAAAGCATCCATTGTCCTTAGACAATTGTAAAACTATTTCATTTAATTTTATATTTAAAATATTGCTTTATCTCATCGCTCATTTAAGCAAATGGTTGTATGAACAAGCTTCTCTTCAAATGCTTAAGTTTTCAGAACCAATTGTTGTATCTTATTGAAAGAGACCCTCATCTCCAATATAAAAAACATTGTGAAACCCACTTTAGTTAATTCCATCTATCCTGACAACATCAAGTACAATACAGTAACCACTCCTGGAAGGTGAGGTGGGGTCCAATCAATCATAGACCCACTCACAGGATTTAGAGTTGCCTGTTAACAAAACATGCCTGTCTTTGGAAGTGCAGAAAGAAAAGATAGACATCAGGAGAATGTACTTTGTGGTGTGTTTTAACATAACATAATGTTCTTCAGTCCACTTCATCAATTTAGGATCATAGAAGGCCGGACTAACCCCAGCAGCACTGGGCACATTGTCAGCTCATGCATGCACTGTGGACGATCACTTAGACAAGACAGCAGGTGTGGTTATAATTGCAGCTTTATTTTCCATCGTCACAGTGAGCAGGTTTCAGAAAAGCAGGCAATCAATATTACATGACAGTGTCAGGGCTCTTCTGAACCCTGTCTGTTGGGTGGGGCAAAGTTTTTATACCCCTAGCATGCGTGATTTAATATTCATTATGAAATGCAACAGTCGACACTTTATTATACACAATCCTTGAGCCCCTTCAATGCCCCTTGTGCAACTTGATTCCTTGGCCACTTTGTTATGCCGTTCAGATGTAAACTAAGGGAAAACGTGATAAGGCAGTCTCATGTGTGAAGTGCTTAGACCTTGAGTCCTTTTGACAAATATTTTTCTGCTTGCTCAGCAAAGCATGTTTTTAAAGCTTACTTCTGCTTAACTCCTTAGACAAGGATTAGTACAAGGGAACGAAGAGAACATTCATCTTCCACAGCACCCACTTTGTGCACGGATGTAAAAGCATTAATACCAAAGGATAATCACTAATCAAAAAACAGACCTAGTATTCTAAAGATATTCTTTCATTGGGTACCTGATACTCTAACCAAACAAATCTTTTAAGTTTTCATTTTTAGTTAAAGTTACAGCAACAAGTTACAGCAACCCAACCGTCTTAAGCATAACTGTTCCTAGAATGTCATTAGATTGTTGCATGTATTTCAGCAGCCTTTCTGTAAGGAGGCATTCATATTGACCAGCATCTCACAAACATTAGAAATTTAAATAAAATTTACAATAAAAACAGGCAATGAAAAAGCACCCCAAACACAGCAGTAGTAGTCATGTAAACTGTGAATCACATAAGTTCTCCAGATTTCACTGTTGCCTGCATAATCTCTGTGTCTAATTCCTGCTTCTTTCAGTCCACATTTGAAATGCTTTCTTTCAGACAGCATATCCTCAGTAGATGGTTTAAAGTGTAATCCTAATTCCAGAGTTGATTTTAAAATAACAAGGTAAAGGACAAGATCAATCAAGTCATAAAATGTGATGGAAATGCATGTGGATGAGTCTGCTTGGAGAACCATGAACTGATAGGCCAAGGGGATGGGATAACTATGAGATGATATTAGGGGAGAGGCAGGAACCAGTGTAATTGGTGCATAAGAGTAAAATTTGAGAAGAATGTTAATGATATGATCAATGAGAATGCAACAAAAGAAATGTATTTCCAAGCATTCCTGGAATATAAGGACTGATGGACCCATGTAACGAAACTGTGACTTTAAATTGAGTTCATCAAGAGCACAATTAGAAACTTGTTAAGGATAAATTTTGCACAAACATTAAAAAGTTTTACTTTACACAGAGAACCACAGATACATGGGATAGGCTACCAAGTAGTGTGGTAGACTGTAGTACTTTATGAACCTTCAAAACTCGACTTGCTGCTGTTTTAAAAGAAGTAGAAATGACTGGTGAGCTTTGTTAGTCTGAATGGCCTGTTCTGGTCCAGATTGTTCTAATGCTTTAACTTTACAAAGTGACATAGAGTGAGAGTTGTAGTAAACAGGAGTCAGAGAGCTATATTATTGTCGAGCAGAAGTCAACACAGGTCTTTGAAATCTTGAGAAAAGTCAGTGTCAGAGCACCACAGGTGAAGAGTCAGGAATGACAGGTCACCTGGAGAGCTACAATTCACAACTTTGTAAAGCTACTGTGGCAGGCTGAGCCTGTATGTACAGTTCCCCAAAGTCTGTATGAGGATCAACCCATTTGTCTGAGGCTGAACACTAACTATTGAAGTACAACATACCTGTGATTAAAGCTCTCTTCTGGTTTAAATTGCTACTGTGCCTTTTGTGTCATCTGTATAGTTTGTCAATTATTATCAACTGATGCCGTTTGCCATTTACTTTATCCAGTTGTGCCTCCTGGCTGCTAGTCCAACCCATGGGAAATGGTACCAGAGGTTAAATAATAATGTATATTATGTTTTCAAAGCCTTGGAAACAAATTCTTACTTATGCACAGGTGGTTGAAATAAAAGCCAAGAAACTTGGGCCAACTTATTTTGAAATTCACAATTGCACTGGAGTTCATTAACTTTCAAGTGCAAGGCTTCTGAAGAATTCTCAACATTGATAGCAAACCGAGATGAAAAAAACTGCAAAGTCTCCCTCACAGATCCCGGAAGGATGATTCAAATTCATAACAATGCAAGGCAGCCTGAGTTTCATATCTGGTGCAGTCCTGACTTCTTTGATCACTGAACTTTGCCACTTTTACACAATGTGTCCCCTTGGTGGACACGGCCATTTTTCAAAGTTGTTAAGAAGAGGGAGGGACGTAGGGTTACATACAAGAGTGGAGGAAGATGTACTTTAGGCTCGGGCGGTAATACGGTAATATGGTATCCCGCGGGATCTAAAAATAGCAACGGTATCAGTTTCAATACCATTATACCATCATAAAAACAATGCACTTATATGGGAGACAAGGATTAAATATTAAATATAATTTATTTAATGCCTAAAAATGTGTATGCATGGTTGTCATCATGTGACAGCGTAGAGGAGAAAGAGAGAGGTGGGGAAAGATGGCGAGTCGCGCACCAAGTGACCTGGTCTCGAAAAAGAACACAACTTCTGCAGTTTGGCAGTATTTCGGGTTTCGACCGAACGAGAAGGGAGAGGCGGTAAATACGGACGAGGCAATTTGCAAATTGTGCAACAAAAAGGTGATCGCGAGAGATGGAAATACCTCGAATCTAAGGTCGCATATACGAAACCACCATCCACTCACTGCTGAGAGGATGGACCCGAGTTTACTCAGTGCAACAGTTTCAACGCCTCCCGATGCAGGACCAACAACATCTAGGTCCACCGCCAGTACGCAGCCGACGATAATGGGGGCCTTCGGGAAAGCAACAAAGTACAAAAGGGACAGTGTCCGTTGGAAAACCTGTACTGATGCAGTGACAAAATACTTGGCGAAGGAAATGGTCTCTTTCCACACAGTGGAAAAAAAGTCCTTTACGGACATGGGAAAGGTCCTAGATGCCCAGTACGAGCTGCCTGGACGTAAATATTTCTCACAAACAGCCCTCCCACATTTATATAGTAAAGTTAGAGACAATGTTCAAGTGCTACTGTCAGTGGCAGACAGTTATTCCTTAACAACTGACATGTGGTCGTCAGTTAACATCACACCATATATGTCTCTGACTATCCATACTATTACACCTGACTGGAAACTTGAATCCAAATGCCTCCAAACTACGTATTTTCCTGAGAGTCATACAGCGGACAATCTTGCTACTGCGCTCAGAGCTGCACTTCAGGAATGGCAACTTGATGAGAAAAAACTTTCAGCCATAACCACTGACAACGCTGCCAACATTCATGCCGCAATCAGGTCCCTGCATTGGCCGTGGCTATCCTGCTTTGGTCACAATCTAAACTTGGCTGTCACAAATGGATTGCATGACCAGAGGCAAAAAACCGAGCGCGCCCTCGGACTATGCCGTAATATTGTCGGGGCCTTTTCACACAGCTGGCAACGTAAGCATGAACTCCACAAGAAGCAAGTGGACTTGGGACTCCCAAAACATAGTCTCATAACGGTAAGCATAAAACGTGCAGAGAGTTCCTCAGGGGCAGGGGCTCAAATATAAAAAAAGGGGCATATATATATGCTTTGCATCACATAAATAAATATTGAAAAGTAGGCTATATTAAAATAGAAAAACATTTTTTAAATTGTAATTTTTTCCTGTATTTTTTATCAAATAAATGCAGGCTTGATGCGCGTAAGGGACTTATTTAGCCAAAAATAAATGTGCATGCAAATTTGACCAAATGGAATAATATACATTAATGGACTTATTTATTTATTCATTCATTCGTTTATTTAGGCCTATTTATTCATTCATTAGTTTATTTAGGCCTATTTATTCATTCATTCGTTTATTTATGCCTATTTATTCATTCATTTGTTTATTTAGGCCTATTCATTCATTTAATCGTTTATTCATCATTCATTAATTAATTCATCCATCCATCTGTCAGCAGGACTGCGCAACTCGCTGGGGCTCCAAACTGGCAATGGTGGAGCGCATCCTCGAGCAGGCCCAAGCGATCAGACACGTCCTGTCTGATGACAGAAGGAGCAGCCTGTCCCTGACCTGGCAGGACATGGACGTCTTGAAAGCTGTTCACGAAGCACTGAAACCAGTCGGTGACTTCACTGATATTTTGTCAGGAGAAAATTATGTGACCAGTTCCTGTATCCTCCCCATACTACAGCTCTGCAGGGACAATGTGTTGGCTGCGTCAGAAAATGACCTCCAGCTAACAAAGTCAATCAAAACTGGAATTCTAACAAAGCTGGAGGCCAAGTATGAATCCAACTCAGTGCACAAAATATTGCGAAAATGCACTTTCCTCGACCCTCGTTACCGTGGAGGATATGAGACAGATGACAACGCATTGGCTGAGACCAAGGCTGAGATCGTGAGCTTAGAGGCAGCAGGTCCAGTGGCCATCAGAGTGGAAGAGGGAGAGGCGCAACCTGCACCCTCATGAAAAAAGATGACTCAGGGAAGTATGCTGCAAAAAAAATCTGATGCAATGGCAGGTCCCGTCGGCATCGGCACCGTAGAGGACCGAGTCGGAGCTGAAATAACAGCCTACTGTTTGGAGCCAGTTACTCAAGGAGACGAGGACCCACTTCTCTGGTGGAAAAATGCTGCCGGGCGTTTTCCCCAGATGTCGCGAGTGGCACGAAAGTACCGGTGCGTCTGTGCCACAAGCACACCATCGGAGCGGGTTTTCAGCACTGCAGGTAAAGTTGTCGGTCCACAACGTGCCCTGTTAAAGCCGGACAAAGTAAACATGCTGGTTTTTCTAGCGAAAAATCTTGACTAGATTGATGCCACTTGCCATTCGTTCCTATTCGCACTGTGTTTATTTTTATTTATTTAATTGATTCAGGTATTTTTATTTGGTTTACGTTAAAAACAATATTGGAAAGAAGACTGGAAAGAAGTTTTTGTTTAGGACTATTGCTTTGCAATACGTTTTATAATATGGACTAGCAAAATACCCACGCTTCGCAGCGGAGAAGTAGTGTGTTAAAGAGGTTATGTAAACATATATATACATGAACATATATACTTATATATACATATCTACATATACACATATCTACATATATATATATACACATCCACATATATATACATATATCAACATATATATACACATACATATACACACATACATATATATATATACATATACATATATATATATATATATATATACACATATATATATATATATATATATATATATATATATATATATATATATATATATATATATATATATATATATATATATATACACATACAGACACATATATACATATACATATTTACATATCTACATATATATACACATATATACATATCTAAATACATACACATATATCTCTATCTATATATATATATATCTATCTGTCTATATCTATCTATTTATATATATATGTCTATCTATCTATATCTATATATATATATATATATATATGTGTATATATATATATATATATATATATATATATATATATATATATATATATATATATATATAGCAAAATACCCACGCTTCGCAGCGGAGAAGTAGTGTGTTAAAGAGGTTATGAAAAAGTAAAGGAAACATTTTAAAAATAACGTAACATGATTGTCAATGTAATTGTGTTGTCATTATTATGAGTGTTCCTGTCATATATATATACATATACATATACACATATATTATATATATACATACATATACACATATATTATATATATATATATATATATACATATACACATATATTATATATATATATATATATACACATATATTATTATATATATATATATATATATATATATATATATATACATATACACACATACATGCACTTACAATAACATAGAAATCAATATAAACAACATTAACATCATTATCATATGAGAATATGAAGTAATATATAAGAAGCACATTTCATATAAATATAAATTATTAAACAGTAAAATCTTCTATAATTTGCTACCGTGGCTATTCGTTTGTCTGTCCAGGATTTTAAATCACTTGTAGCTCACAAACCGTTTCACCTATTGACTTGAAATCTGGTACACATATAGTACGTCACATCTACTATCCGTTTTATGGGTGATGATTGTATTACTCTTTTAATCTTTATTTTATTTTATTGTAGAATCAACTCGTATCTGCGCACAGCAGGGCAGCCGTGGGCAGATGCGTATGGTGTATTCACTCCATGTTATCGTGCATTGCGCTGTCACTGGTATTTTGATAAAAGAATTTGAACAACATATAAGAAGCGTATAAATTATTAAACAGTAAAACATTAACATTTAAGAAGTAAAGTTACATTGAGTACTACTGCAGTGCCTTCGGGTATACCTCATTTTTTCTTTGCCCATTACATGCTTAAATGTATACATTTTTTGGTGTACCTACCCGAGAACACGCGACATATAACCGACCATGGGAGAAGCATGGATTTTAAACACGCGTTGAGTTCATCTGCTGGTCTCCCTCGTGGAATAACTGGTAATGTTTGACTAAAATCTACAGCGAGTAAAACGACATTACCTCCAATTTTTTTTTTTACGATCTCTGAGATCTTGCTTTTTTCGGTTCAAGGCTTCATAAGCTCTTTTATGTTCCATGGTGCACTTATCCCAAACCATCATCTTTGAATATTGCAAGACTTTCGCATTGTATGTAGATTGGGGTAATTACATTCATTGCATTCCTAGTCTGAATCACAATCTGATTGTATGGGTGGTTACCTGGCAGGTAACGCTTATGCTTGGTCATCAAGTCGTCTAACATCCGCCAAGTGCCCTCTTTTAATTGCGAGAAGCAGATATATATAGCCAAATTCTCGCGCTTCGTTGCGGCGAAGTACTGCTTTTAATTTTTTATTAAGAAGAAAACCTTTTTAAACGGATCGAAAATATACCAATAACAATTTGTTAAGGATCTGTTTTTTTGTGAACCTCCCTTTTCACAGCTGTCGCGCTACGGCGTGTGTTTCGTTTATTTGACAGCATGTAGATCGTGGTAATTACATTCATGGCATTCGTTTTCTGAATCACAATCTGATTGTATGGGTGGTTACCTGCCAGGTTACGCTTGTGGTTGGTCAGCAAGTCGCCTTACGTCCGCCACGTGCCCTCTTTCTGTTCCCAGAAGCAGATCATAGAATGGTTTTAATAGTTTACTTTCAAATAATGCAAAGAGTATGCGACACGTGTTTCTCCCTAATTCTGGGCTCATCAGGCGTACACACTCACTGCATCCCCTCTCGGGAATCGAATCTCTATCGTCAGCGCCAGAGTTGAAGCCCCTAACGTTGCGGTCAGCAAGTCAGCTAACATCCGCCATGTGCCGTCTTTCAGTTGCGAGAAGCAGATCATAGAATGGTTGAAATTGTTTACTTTCAAATTATGCAAAGAGTACGCGACGCACCCAAATTCTGTGCTCTTCATGCGTACACACTCATTGCTTCCCCTCTCGGGAATCGAATCTGGAACGTCAGCGCCAGAGGTGAAGCCCCTAACGTTGCCCTACGGCGTGTGGTTCGTTTATACCTCGTGTCTTCACATTAAACTTTTATCTCGCAAATATGTTATTGCAATCCGCAGCGGGAGCGTTTCTATAAACTTTCTATAAACTATAAACCGTGCTTTGTTTCCCTTATGAAGATGCTTGTATGCTTCACTCGCTCGCTTCTTATTGTTTCGCTTCCTTCTCAATTGTTTAATGAATTTTTTGTTCTTCGCTGTTTGCGGCTCTTCCTTCATTTCTCCCTACTGCGTTCTTTTATCTCGCGAATATGTTATTGCAATCCGCAGCTGGAGCGTTTCTATAAACTTAATGTAAACTTACGTTTTACACCGTGCTTTGTTTCCCTTATGAAGATGCTTGTATGCTTCACTCGCTCGCTTCTTATTGTTTCGCTCCCTTCTTTATTGTTTAATGAATTTTTTCTTCTTCGCTGTTTGCGGCTCTTCCTTCATTTCTCCCTACTGCGTTCACAGTCTTTTCACGTGATTACGTGGGAGGCGTGATGACGTGACACTCAACTCCGCCTCCCACGGCCATCGAGCTGCCGTCCATTACAGTATATTGTCAAAAAAGAGGTTCCAGTTATGACCATTACGCGTTGAATTTCGAAATGAAACTGCTTAACTTTTGTAAGTAAGCTGTAAGGAATGAACCTGCTAAATTTCAGCCTTCTACCTACACGGGAAGTTGGACAATTAGTGATGAGTGAGTCAGTCAGTCAGTCAGTCAGTGAGTGAGTGAGTGAGTCAGTGAGGGCTTTGCCTTTTATTAGTATAGATGATGTTTATGTTAATTAAACTCTTGTTGACTGTTGTGGGTCTATTTGCACTTTTTTATAAGCTGCTCTTCTTTGTTATTAAAAGTTGTTCAGGCGGTGTGATTTAATTTAATTGATTTGTCTGCGCATCTCCGCGCGAAAACTGTTCTGGATGTTTATGTTAATTTAATTCTGTTTGACTGTTGTATTTGCACTTTTTTATAAACTATTTGTTGCTAATAAAAGTTGTTAATATTGTTCTGCATGTTATTTTGTTATTGTTTCAGTATTAGTGTTTGATATTCAGTTTCTGAACGGTTTAGGCACGAGCCAACAGTTTGGTGACGCTGTCTGAGCCTTACGTCACATTTTTTTTATTATTCACGGTAATACCGTATACCGAGGTAAAATAGGGAGGAGGTTTGACGGTATCAAAATTTGGATACCGCCCAACCTTAATGCACATAGGTGGATTACATCCTTTACAGAAGAGTCAATCTGAAGGAGATTGAAGACTGCAAAGTAGTGGCAGGGGAAAGTGTTGTTAAGCAGCATAGGATGGTGGTCTGTAGGATGACGTTGGAGATCAAGAAGAGGAAGAGAGTGAGGGCAGAGCCAAGGATCAAATGGTGGGAGTTGAAAAAGGAAGACTTCAAGGTTGAGTTTAGGAAGAAGGTGAGACAGGCACTGGGTGGTAGTGAAGAGGTACCAGACAGTTGGGAAACTACAGCAGATGTAGTAAGGGTGACAGCAAGAAAGATGCTTGGTGTGACATCTGGACAGAGGAAGGAGGAAAAGGAAACCTGGTGGTGGAATGGGAAGGTACAGGAGAGTATACAGAGGAAGAGGATGGCAATGAAGAAGTGGGATCGTCAGACAGATGCAGAAAGAAAGTAGACAAGAGTACAAGGAGATAAGTCGCATGGTGAAGAGAGAGGTTGCGAAGGCTAAAAAAAAAGCGTATGATGAGTTGTATGAGAGATTGGAGACTATGGAGGGAGAAAATGACCTGAACCAATTGGCTAGAGAGAGGGACCGAGCTGAGAAAGATGTGCAGCAGGTTAGGGTAATAATAGATAAAGATGGAAACGTACTCATAAGCAAGAAGAGTGTGTTGAGCTGATGGAAAAAGTACTTTGAGAGGCTTATGAATGAAAAGAATGAGAGAGAGAAGAGGTTGGATGATGTGGAGATAGTGAATCAGGAATTGCAACGGATTAACAAGGAGGAAAAAAGGACAGCCCCTCCTCGAACCGCCACCTTATCGTGGTGGAGGGGTTTGCGTGTCCCAATGATTCTAGGAGCTCTGTTGTCCGGGGCTTTATGCCCCTGGTAGGGCCACCCAAGGCAAACTGGTCCTAGGTGAGGGATGAGACAAAGTGCGGTTCAACAAAACCTTCTATGATGAATACAAAATTTGGACAGCGTTTTCCCTCGCCCGGACGCGGGTCACCGGGGCGCCCCTCTGGAGCCAGGCCTGGAGGTGGGGCTCGATGGCAAGCGCCTGGTGGCCAGGCTTGCACCCATGGGGTTCGGCTGGGCACAGCCCGAAAAGGCAATGTGGGTCCCCCTTCCCATGGGCTCACCACCTATGGGAGGGGCCAAGGAGGTCAGGTGCAGTGTGAGTTGGGTAGTGGCCGAAGGTGGGGACCTTGGCAGTCCGATCCTCGGCTACAGAAGCTGGCTCTTGGGACATGGAATGGCACCTCTCTGAAGGGGAAGGAGCCTGAGCTAGTGCGCGAGGTCGAGAGGTTCCGGCTAGATATAGTCGGGCTCACCTCAATGCACAGCTTGGACTCTGGAACCAATCTCCTTGAGAGGGGCTGGACTCTCTACCACTCTGGAGTTGCCCCCGGTGAGAGGCGCCGAGCGGGTGTGGGCATACTTATTGCCCCCCGACTTGGAGTCTATACATTGGGGTTTACCCCGGTGGACGAGAGGGTAGCCTCCCTCCGCCTTCGGGTGGGGGGACGGGTCCTAACTCTTGTTTGTGCGTATGCACCGAACGGCAGTTCAGAGTACCCACCCTTTTTGGAGTCCCTGGAGGGGGTGGTGGAGGGCATACCTTCTGGGGACTCCCTCGTACTGCTGGGAGCCTTCAATGCTCACGTGGGCAATGACAGTGAGACCTGGAAGGGCGTGATTGGGAGGAATGGCCCCCCCCGATCTGAACCCGAGTGGTGTTTTGTTATTGGACTTCTGTGCTTGTCACGGATTGTCCATAACAAACACCATGTTCAAGCATAGGGGTGTTCATATGTGCACTTGGCACCAGGACACCCTAGGCCTCAGTTCGATGATCGACTTTGTGGTCGTGTTGTCGGACTTGCGGCCACATGTCTTGGACACTCGGGTGAAGAGAGGGGCGGAGCTGTCAACTGATCACCACCTGGTGGTGAGTTGGCTTCGATGGTGGGGGAGGATGCCGGTCAGGCGTGGTAGGCCCAAACGTGTTGTGAGGGTCTGCTGGGAACGTCTGGCAGAGCCCCCTGTCAGAAGTAGCTTCAACTCCCACCTCCGGCAGAACTTCGACCATGTCCCGAGGGACATTGAGGTGGTCTGTAGGATGACGTTGGAGATCAAAAAGAGGAAGAGAGTGAGGGCAGAGCCAAGGATCAAATAGTGGAAGTTGAAAAAGGAAGACTTCAAGGTTGAGTTTAGGGAGAAGGTGAGACAGGCACTGGGTGGTAGTGAAGAATTACCTGACAGCTGGGAAACTACAGCAGATGTAGTAAGGGTGACAGCAAGAAGGGTGCTTGATGTGATATCTGGACAGAGGAAGGAGGAAAAGGAAACCTGGTGGTGGAATGGGAAAGTACAGGACATTATACAGAGGAAGAGGATGGCAAAGAAGAAGTGGAATAGTCAGACAGATGCAGAAAGTAGACAAGAGTACAAGGAGATAAGGTGCAAGGTGAACAGAGAGGTGGTGAAGGCTAAAGAAAAAGAGTATGATGAGTTGTAAGAGAGGTTGGACACTAAGGAGGGAGAAAAGGACCTGTACCGATTGGCTAGACAGAGGGACCAAGCCAGGAAAGATGTGCAGCAGGTTAGGGTAATAAAGGATAAAGATGGAAACATACTCAGAAGCGAGGAGAGTGTGTTGCGCTGATGGAAAGAGTACTTTGAGAGGCTGATGAATGAAGAGAAAGAGAGAGAAAAGAGGTTAGATGATGTGGAGATAGTGAATCAGGCAGCGCAACGGATTAGCAAGGAGGAAGTAATGGACAGCTATGAAGAGGATGAAGAATGGAAAAGCCATTGGTCCAGAAGACATACCTGTAGAAGCATGGAGGTGTTTAGGAGAGATGACAGTGGAGTTTTTAACCAGATTGTTAAATGGAATCTTAGAAAGTGAGAGGATGCCTGAGGAGTGGAGAAGAAGTGTACTGGTGCCGATATTTAAGAATAAAGGGGATGTGCAGGACTGCAGTAACTACAGGGGGATAAAACTGATGAGCCACAGCATGACGTTATGGGAAAGAGTAGTGGAAGCTCGGTTAAGAAGTGAGGTGATGATTACTGAGCAGCAGGATGGTTTCATGCCAAGAAAGAGCACCACAGATGCGATGTTTGCTCTGAGGGTTTTGATGGAGAAGTATAGAGAACGCCAGAAGGAGTTGCACTGCGTCTTTGTGGACCTGTAGAAAGCATATGACAGAGCCCCGCCCACCAACTCTAACCCTCCCCCCGCGTCATGGGATACGCATGACAGAGCCCCGCCCGCCAACTCTAACCCTCCTCCCGCGTCCACCCTCGCTCTCGAGGCATGCACACTGCCTGCTCATATGCCCGCCCCCAACTCCTCACCAAACACATGCTGAGTTGCTTCATCTGTGCTACAGTCCACATGCACCTCTGAGCCACGTTGACTGTTCATTTTCCTAACATGGCCAACGCTTCACATGTATTTCATGGAAACAACTCTTCTTTCAAGGTTATACAAATTCCTGCATCAGGTAACTGTTTCTTTCTATCAGTCGGATATTTCTGAAAAAATGTCATCGACGAAACTGTTGCTCTCGAACTTCGCAACATGGCTGTAACCTTTGTTTGCCAACATTGCGATAACTTCGGTGACGTGCTGTCCGTTGTTCTTAGTCACGGAAGCATAGTCATACAGTCTGTTCAACAATACGCTGACTACATGAATACTTCCAGAGTTTCCAGAAATTGTGGCGATGTCCCAAATACTTCCAGCTACTATCACCATTCACTTCCGAGAACATCCTTCATTCCCCGAAGAATTTCTTAGCAGTCTTACTCCCACTGGCATGCCTCCGCATACACTCAAATTTAAAATTGGTTCAGTCGTCATGCTTCTCAGAAACCTCAAGCCAGCAAGAAGTCTCTGTAATGGCATTAGACTGACTGTTACCAGGATTCACTGCAATGTACTCGAGTGTAAAACTATCGCAGCTGCTACCTCACAAACTGTCCTTATTCCCCGGATTTCCCTGACCCCATCAGATTCAAATTTGCCTTTTATTTTTACACGCAGACAATTTCCTGTTAGATTGGCCTTTGCAATGACAATTAATAAGGCACAGGGCCAAACTTTCAAAAAGATATGCCTGTATCTGCCAAAACCAGTTTTCAGTCACGGACAATTGTATGTTGCTCTCTCCAGAGTTCCATCTTTTCATTCACTCCCAGTCGTATCCTCAAACCCACTCCATGTGGACAACTGTGTCTTTCAGGAAGTGTTCACCCATCAATAAATAATTATATGGCAATGTTGTTGTTGTTGTTAGTTGCATTGGCGATCCTAAATTGTCCCTAGTGTGTGCTTGGTATGTGTGGGTGTGTGTGTGTGTGTGTGTGTGTGTATGCGTGTGCCCTGCGGTGGGCTGTGTTGGCTGGGATTGGCTCCAGCAGACCCCCGTGACCCTGTGTTGGGATATAGCAGGTTGGATAATGACTGACTGACAATCATCCAGTCTGCAGCATTAGCAAAGAAAACGTACTTCTGGGAGTCCATAGTCAGTTATAAACAGACAAAGTCAAGAGTTCTGAGGACCAAGGTCAACTGAGCGCTCACCTCCTAATGTGTATTCTATAAAATAGCATTTAATTGCCAGAAAGTGTTCAAAAAGATGAAAATATTACTTTTATTAAATCTCATGTCCCCAAACATCTCTAGTACCACTTCCAATGGGTTGGACTAGCAGTCAGGAGGTACAACAAGATAGAGTAAATGACAAACAGCATCAGTTGATAATAATTACCAAACTATACAAATGATCAAAAAACACAGTAGCCAAATGAACTGGAGCAGAGCTTTAATCACATGTATGTTGTACTTAAATATTTAGTGTTTAGCCTCAAGACTGATGGGATCGATTCTTTTACAGACTTTGGGGACTTGTTCATACAGGTTCACTTACAACAGTAACTTTAGAAAGTGGTGAATTTTAGCACTCCAGGTGACCTGTCATCCTTGATTTCTTCACCTGTGGTCCCCTAATACAGACTTTTCTTCATAATAATAATAATAATAATAATAATACATTTTATTTATATACAGTAATCCCTCCATCGCGGGGGTTGCGTTCCAGAGCCACCCGCGAAATAAGAAAATCCGTGAAGTAGAAACCATATGTTTATATGGTTATTTTTATATTGTCATGCTTGGGTCACAGATTTGCGCAGAAACACAGGAGGTTGTAGAGAGACAGGAACGTTATTCAAACACTGCAAACAAACATTTGTCTCTTTTTCAAAAGTTTAAACTGTGCTCCATGACAAGACAGAGATGACAGTTCTGTCTCACAATTAAAAGAATGCAAACATATCTTCCTCTTCAAAGGAGTGCAGAGTCTGTCAGAGAGATAGAGGAAAGCAAACAAATCAATAGGGATGTTTGGCTTTTAAGTATGTGAAGCACCGCGGCACAAAGCTGTTGAAGGCGGCAGCTCACACCCCCTCCGTCAGGAGCAGAGAGAGAGAGAGAGAGAGACAGAGAAAAACAAAGTCAAAAATCAATACGTGCCCTTCGAGCTTTTAAGTATGTGAAGCACCGTGCAGCATGTCATTTCAGGAAGCAGCTGCACAAAAGATAGCAACGTGAAGATAATCTTTCAGCATTTTTAGACGAACGTCCTTATCGTCTAGGTGTGCGAACAGCCCCCCTGCTCAATCACCCTACGTCAGGATCAGAGAAAGTCAGCGCAAGAGAAAGAGAAAAGTAAGCCGGGTAGCTTCTCAGCCATCTGCCAATAGCGTCCCTTGTATGAAATCAACTGGGCAAACCAACTGAGGAAGCATGTACCAGAAATTAAAAGACCCATTGTCCGCAGAAATCCGCGAACCAGCAAAAAATCCGTGATATATATTTAAATATGCTTACATATAAAATCTGCGATGGAGTGAAGCCGCGAAAGGCGAAGCGCGATATAGCGAGGGATTACTGTATAGCGCCTTTCCCATGCTCAAGGCTCTTACAGAATATAAGAAAGTATAGCAGGGTATACAGTATATAGCATTGTACAAACCAGAAAAATAAATAAAGAAGATTACGACAGTGAATTCAGAGAAAAAAAAAAACAGACAACATAATTGATGGTCTCGCACACACACACAGGTTACATTAGCATCTTGACAGAGAAGTAAACTGAGAGAAGGGTAATAAAGTCAAGTCGAGCTAAAAGCCTTCCTGAACAGATGAGTTTTGAGTTGTTTTTTCCAATTCATGGAGTCAGCTGACCTGATTAATTTCGGTAGGTCATTCCAGAGTCTGGGCGCTATACAGCTGAAGGCCCTGCTGTCACCCATGGAGTGTAGATTAGTGTGGGGTACAACAAGATTGCCAGAATCAGAGGACCTTAGTGGGCGGGCAGGCACATAGTGATGGAGAAGGTCACTGATGTAGTTTGGTGCGAGGTTATTTAAAGCTTTGTAGGTTATTAGTAGGATTTTATATTCGATTCTGTAAGACACAGGGAGCCAGTGAAGACGGAGCAGGATGGGTGTGATGTGCTCGCTGCTGCTGGTTCGAGTAAGGACTCTTGCAGCTGAGTTTTGAATAAGCTGGAGCTGTGATATAAGATTAGAAGGGGCACCTGCCAGTAGGGAATTACAATAATCAATGCGGGATGTGATAAAAATGTGGACAAGTTTCTCAGCATTAGAGAAGGAGAGGAAGGAGCGAACAAGGGATATGTTATGGAGGTGAAAGTAAGAAAGTTTCTTAATGTGATTTATGTGGGCTGAATAAGAGAGGGAGGAATCAAAAATGACACCAAGATTTTTTACAGTAGAGGCAGGTCTGATGATATCACTGCCAAGATAGACTGGGAAGGAGCTCATTTTATTAAGTTTCATTTTAGTCCCAGTTTGCAGGAGTTCAGCTTTATTGCAATTTAATTTTAAAGAGTTCTGCTCCATCCAGGTTTTAATTTCACTAAGGCAGGTTGTGAGCTGAGAAAGCTCTGATGAAGTTCCACTTTTAACATTGAAGTAGAGTTGAGTATCATCTGCATAAAAATGATAACCCAATCCATAACTACGGATAATATGGCCAAGGGGAAGCATATAAATACAGAAAAGCAGAGGACCGAGGACAGAGCCCTGAGGGACTCCTTGTGTGACTGGCGCTGAGCTGGATCTGCTGTTGCCAAGACTAACAAACTCTTGCCTATCAGTCAGATAGGACTTGAACCACTGGAGGGCAGTGCCAGAGATACCCAGCATATTCTCCTTTCTGGACAGTAGAATGTCATGTCTGACCTGAGTGTCAAATGCTGCACTGAGGTCTAATAGAATTAATATGCTGGTTTGTCCAGAGTCTGCTGCCATAAGCAAATCATTGGTTACCCGTAGCAGAGCAGTTTCACAGCTGTGCCGCGCCCTGAAACCAGACTGAAAGGGTTCCATCAAATTATTAGAGGTTAAGTAATTGGTGAGTTGGGAAAGCTACAACACACTCAAAGACTTGTGATGTGACTTCTGGTCAACACTAATATACGTTCTATATATACGTTCACTCTCTCTCTCTCTTATCAATTTGTATAGTTAGAACATTAGAGCAACCTAGAGGAGAACAGACCATTCAGCCCAACAAAGCTCGTCAGTCCTATCTATCCACTTAACTCTTCCAAAACAACATTAAGTCTAGTTCTGAAAATCCCTACAGCCCTACTGTCTACCACACTACTTAGAAGCTTATTCTATGAGTCTATGATTCTCTGTGTAAAGTAAAACTTCCTAATTTTTGTGTGAAATGTACCCTTCACAAGTTTCCAACTGTGTCCCAGTGTTCTTGATGAACTTATTTTAAAGTATCAATATCTATCTACAGTTCCATGGTTATATTCAAGGCATGTTTGGAAATACTATAAATTTGGAAATACTATATAGCATGTTTGTTTCATAACTTTTATGGACAGAATTTCTAGGCTCAGCCAGGGTGTTGAGGGGGTCCGGTTTGGTGGACTCAGGATTGGGTCACTGCTTTTTGCAGATGATGTTGTCCTGTTTGCTTCATCAGGCCATGATCTTCAGCTCTCTCTGGATCGGTTCGCAGCTGAGTGTGAAGCGGCTGGGATGGGAATCAGCACCTCCAAATCCGAGACCATGGTCCTCAGCCGGAAAAGGGTGGAGTGCCCTCTCAGGGTTGGGAGCGAGATCCTGCTTCAAGTGGAGGAGTTCAAGTATCTCGGGGTCTTGTTCACGAGTGAGGGAAGAATGGAGCGTGAGATCGACAGGCGGATCGGTGCGGCGTCCGCAGTGATGCGGGCTCTGCATCGGTCTGTCGTGGTGAAAAAGGAGCTGAGCCATAAGGCAAACTCTCAATTTACCAGTCCATCTTTGCTCCTACCCTCACCTATGGTCATGAGCTATGGGTAATGACCGAAAGAACGAGATTGCGAATACAAGCGGCTGAAATGAGTTTCCTCCGCAGGGTGTCTGGGCTCTCCCTTAAAGATAGGGTGAGAAGTTCAGTCATCCAGGAGGGGCTCAGAGTAGAGCCGCTGCTCCTCCGCATCGAGAGGAGTCAGATGAGGTGGCTCGGGCATCTGATCAGGATGCCTCCTGGACGCCTCCCTGGTGAGGTGTTCCGGGCACGTCCAACCGGGAGGAGGCCCCGGGGAAGACCCAGGACATGCTGGAGGGACTATGTCTCCCGGCTGGCCTGGGAACGCCTCGGAATTCTCCCAGAAGAGCTAGAAGAAGTGGCCGGGGAGAGGGAAGTCTGGGCATCTCTGCTCAAGCTGCTGCCCCCACGACCCGACTTCGGATAAGCGGAAGAGGATGGATGGATGGATGGATGTTTGGAAACATTTTTTCTCTTGCATACTAATTGAAAATACTTTTAAGATTCTTCTCAAATCATCAACTGCACTGGTCCTGCCTCTCCACTCTTGCCATTTCACATTATTATTCCCTTGGCCTATCAGTTCATGCTTCTCCATGCAGAGTCATCCACATTTATTTACTTCACATTTTTATGACAAGAGTGATCTTGTTCTTTTGAAATCAACTCTGGAATTAAGATTACAGTGTAAAACAACTAGTGAGGATATATAATCTGAAAGAAATTATTTAAAATATAGACTGAAAGAAACTGGAATTAGACACAGAGGTTATGCAGACAACAGTGAAATCTGGAGAACTACTATGATCTCCAGTCTTATGTGAATGAGCACTACTGGTGTGTTTGTGATGCTTTTTCATTGCCTGTTTTTTATATTGTTTTATTTTTATTTATATTTCTAATATCTGTGTGATGCTGGTCGACATTAAAGCCTCCCTAAAGAAAAGCTGCCAAGATACATGCGATAATCTGATGACACTCACCTTTTTCACTTCCCACTCTGCATATTTAACTTCTGCCACTAATCAAAAGACTCAAGAGACCATTAATACATAGAACATATTTTTTTAATTGAAAATAAAAAATGCAGGAAAGTAGGGCTGTAAAATTAATTGTGACCATGATTACAGGTGTCAAGATATACTTATGCAAAGTAGCAATTACTGAATTCCATTTAGTGTTCCTACTCTGACAAAAATTGAGCTTTCCCAGTTACAATCTGCTCTAAACTGTAAAGGAGCATTGTAAACAATCACAGATACATTCAGTAAGCATGAGTGCATCAACAAATCAGAGGCACTCGTATCATCTATATATATAATTCACTAAGGCAAGACAACCATGGAAAGCACGCCGGAAGGGGGCGTGGATTCACTAAGCTGCCGACAAGTAAGACACCCATGGCGCACGCAGGAAGGAGCCACGCCCACAAACTCTAAGCCCATTGGATACGACAACAACTCACAGAGCCACGCCCACCAAGTCGGACGCGACGCCTCCGAAAACATGCCGTCATTTCTGTTTGTCTGTGCCACAGTGTACATACAGCTCTGAGCCACGTTGACTTTTCATTAGTCAACCTCAGTGGAACCTTGGTTCACACAGAGGCAGCACCAGAGAGAGACAGAGGCACACACAGGCAGCCCGACAGAGACCCACGCACACACAGGCAGCGCGACAGAGAGAGCCGCGCAATCCTTTAAAACTGAGGTTAAAACACAATGAAGGAAACAGTCTTTAAAAACCAATAAGCCCTGTGCCTCTTTTTCATTAGCGTCTCACCTGCTTCACCGCCCTGCAACAGTCGAGACGCTCTCTCTGCAGCTGACCTTCTCTGTGCCTGACTCCACTACTGTCAGTCACCTGATTAAAAATGGTGAACTCCTTCAATGTTACTATCTTGCTTGGCTTTTAAATAAAGTTCGGATTTGTTGAAATGTTCCTTTTTTTCCCCCCTGTGCTTAAAACTCATTTTAAAAAAAAGTGTTTATACAACTGCTGCAATGTTAGAGTGAGAGAGGGCTCGCCTGCTTCTGAGAGACAGAAGGGGAGGGGGCTCATGTGCTGCTGAGAGAGAGAGAGAGGGGGGCTGGGGAGGCTTGCGTGCTGCTGAGAGAGAGAGAGAGGGGGGGGCTGGGGAGGCTTGCGTGCTGCTGAGAGAGAGAGAGAGGGAGAGGGGGGGCTGGGGAGGCTCGTGTGCTGCTGAGAGAGAGAGGGAGAGGGGGGCTGGGGAGGCTCGCATGCTGCTGAGAGAGAGAGAGAGAGTGGGGGGGGGGGGGCCTGGGGAGGCTCGGGTGCTGCTGAGAGAGAGAGAGAGAGTGGGGGGGGGGCTAGGAAGTAACTTTCACCAGCGTGGCCTCCATCGTCACAGACGATCCCGCTTTCAGTCACGGACAATTGTATGTTGCTCTCTCCAGAGGTCCATCTTTTCATTCACTCACACTGGTATCCACAAACCCACCCCATTTGGACAACTGTGTCGTTCAGCAAGTGTTCACCCATCAATACATAATTATGCGGCGTATGTTACGCCGCGGGTTGGCTAGTATAACTAATTACAGATGACTGTGCTAAATGCATTTTTAGCAGTCTGATCCCTAACAATATCTTTTAAAAAGTGAATTTCTTTCTCTTTTGTTTGCAGCAGACAACAGAAAAGCATTTAGAAGTATAAGTAATGTTGAACCTAAATTGCCTGACACTTTGTAGATGTTTTATTACTGAAATGAAGTGAATTGTCTGTAATTTGGTATTATTTTGTTTTCAGCAATGAGGATGTTGATTAAAAATGCATACTGTGAAAAATGTTGCAGGCATGCACTCAAACATTTATGCAACCATCTGAAATTCAACCACACAGTCTACTACAATATGTGAATGAAAGTGAAGCAAGCAGCATGAAGTCTCAGTACAATCAGGTTGAAGACATATACATGAGTGTACAAGAGAACAATCTGGATGAGAACAAGCCATTCAGCCCAACCATTCTCGCCAGTCCTCTCCAGTTAATTCTTCTAATGATCATCTTTACCGGTTTATGCCAGATCCTCATGTTGATTTGCACTTTCAGTTCCAGTATTTGTAAAAGTCTTTTAAAAGGGAACATTGGAACAATTATTCCTTAAATTTCTAAAAGTATCTGTTGTCTTAGTGGATGGGTAGTTAAAGAACCACACCTCCCATACAACAGGAGTCACATTTTATACTTAATAACAAGTGCAGAAAGCCTATCAGTGGCAGGTTTGTAAACTACCACACTCCCACCTCCTAGGAACTCATTTGGAATACGACAAAACCCTAAAAAGAATACAGATGAGACTCTTTTACCTTGAGGTAAATGAGGTTTCATTTACGCAGTTCCAGTCCAGTATGTCAAATGTGACAGATTCTTTGGAGAGACCATGCGCCTCTGGGTCCCTTGCTTTTAAATGATATACTTTTCCAATTCCAACATAGTCAGACCACTAAATCCCTCAGCCTGAGGATATACATATCTTCTGGTCCTTGTATATTATGCTACATGCTAGCCAGAGGCTATTCTGTTGAAACAGGCCAACTCAAAATACATTGCACAGGAACTAGTGAGGGTCTTTGCACATGCCAGCATCCCTAAAAAAATCCTGATGAACAAAGGCGCATTCTTCACATTGGAAACTTTCAAGGAGCTAATTAAATTACTCAGAATTAAATGTGTTAAAACCTCAGTATATCATCCTCAGACTGATATTTTACTCAAGCAGTTTAAACAAATACTAAATCAAATGTTAAGAAAAGCAGTTGGTACAAACAAGATAGACTTGTACCAGCTCCTGTCACTCATCCTCTTTGTGTAGCAGGAAGTCCCGCAAGATTCCATGGGTTCTCATCCTTTGAGTTGCTATGCGGATGACAGCCTCAAAGTATTTTGGATATCATGAAAGTAACTTGGAGGAGCCTGTTTCCTAACTACATTAGATATTATAAAAGGGTTTTGCTAATTCCTTTAACGGAACCAGCAAAGGAAAAGACCACATTCAGCCCCACCAGCAAACACTGACAATACCGTATCCTTCCATTTGTTTTGCATTGGGCTCTGGCCACCCTCTAGTATCTGGTGGATAAAGACTTTTGACCCCACAATACCTATAGGGCCCTCTACCTAAATGATATAGTCATCTGTTCTATTACATGGGAGGAACTTTACTTATTACAGCCATCCTTCAGGTGCTGTGCGAAGCAGGTCTCCAAATAAATCCCAAAAAATATTTCTTTGGGCTAAGTGATGCTAAATATTTAGGCTACATGGCAGGCAGAGGGGCGGTTAAACCACAGTGTTCTAAGTTTATGGCTATCCATAACTGTCTTCATCTGTGAACCAAGTGGCAGGTACAAAATGTCTTGGGTTTAGAGGGGTATTACAGTCATTTTTCTGAGACAGCTACATCTTTAACTGAACTGACAGAAAAGTGTGCTCCCAACTTCGTAGCATATGATGAAAAGACTGTGGTTGCCTTCGTTGACTGGAGAAAGGCCTTGACTTTAACACCTGTATTGATATCCCCTAATTTCTCTTTACTTTTATTTTCTAGGCCAAGGTTCTAGACACTGGCCTGGGTGCTGTGCTGAGCCAAAGTGTTGATGGTGTTGACCACTTTGTGATTTTCCTGAGCTGAAAACTATTGGCCTGAAGATGAGGTATGCAGATGTAGAACGGAAAGGTCTGGTGATCAACTGGGGAATGCTGAAGTAGGCCCGAATTTACCCTTATCACTAACTATGCAATTTTACAGTGAATGGCTATGGACCAGGGGCCTCATGTATAAACGGTGCGTACGCACAGAAATGTTGCATACTCCCGTTTCCACGCTCAAATCGCGATGTATAAAACCTAAACTTGGCGTAAAGCCATGCACATTTCCACGGTAACTCATACCTTGGCGTACGCAATTTCTTCGCTCGGTTTTGCAGACTGGCGGCACCCAGCGTCAAAGCAGTGCTACTGTTCCTGCGTAGACACCCTTTCTTTCTTAGCTCCACATTCCTGACGCGGCTTTATAAATACACGGAAACTAACTGCATATTGTTTATTAGTGTAATGCATCTGATTTGATCGGGAAGAGAATTATCGGTATACAGCATGAAGCAGACGCTGCCTGAGCCACGGCAAAACGCTTCAGAGACTTCCCAGTACGGATTCGCGATTTAGAAAAGGTTTCATTCCAAGAACTCTAAACACACTCAATCAGTCCATCAAGTGCTCCTTGTAGAACTGTTTACTTATAAGTACAATCACCTCACTGTAAACGTGCACTACAGTTATAATATTGCACAACCTGCGCCACTTTATAAAGCGCGTATTTACATATGATGACGGTATTCATTTTTAAGATGAAATGCAGCAAAATATGTTGATTATATTATACAGATAAAACTTTAACTTCATTTAAATAACCTGTATTGTTAATAATTAAACATGTGAGGACACGGTGCCGCAGCGCTAGCTAGTTCAGGGATTGTTCCTGCATTGCGTTGTATTATTGCTGGTGCTGACGCGACACTGGAATGCTAGATGGATAGAATAATTAAACATGTACTACGAAGATATTTCAATGTTCCTTAAAAGTTTTGAAGAATCGGCGTTTTAAGCTTACAGATGGCTTCACGTCTATATAGCTGATTGTGTGGCGATTGGGTTTTTTGGAGAAAGAAAAGGACAGGAATTGGAGGTTAGTACGTTTGAAAGACACAGTACTGCTGTGATAAATTACATCATTGAAGGTCGCGCATGGCGCAGCAAGCCTCTTGTGTGAGAAATGAACAAGCACTGCGCCACCGTGTTCCCATGTTTAATAACATGCTTTCATTCCTATCATCATGAAAAAGATATCACGTATACATCTCAGTATTTTAATTATTCAGAGAGCTGTAATACCACGAATGTAATGGATTATGTGCCCTGTCGGAGAAAGAGAAAGCCCGTTTAAGAAGCAGGTAGTGATTCACACATGTAGAGCACATAGAAGATCAAATACAGAACAAAGCATTTAATGTGCCACTTTAGTTACAATGAGATTTGAGAAACTAGTAAATTAAACGATTTTAAGATGAAGTTTATGATGTTCTACTTTAATGGCAAAATAAACTACGTGATTAAAGTGGAAATTTCGGGATTAAAGTTGACATTTCGTGCTTTTTTCCCCACTGTGTGCCTATTTTTTTTGTCTGTACCCTAATAAGCTTTCATATGACACTCAGACGGTCCGCTACGACTCGCCTTTTAATGGCTACTTTGATATGTGATTTCTTTTTTATTTCGGGCACTGTGCGACTTTGTGAACTTGAGCCTTCGAGTTTCTCCGACACTCTGTCACTCGATCAACTTCCTTTTGTTGATTATACCACTGTTTAAACCAACAAATAGTACGTTTTTCCTTTGCCTCCACTTGGTATTCGCTGAAATTCTTATATTTCCCCCCGTGCTTTTCCCATTGTCCATTCACATAAGGCTATTTATATTGATTTGCATATTCAAAGAGGCGTAATTCTGGGAGGAGATGGGGCGGGACAGAAGGAGCGTGCACGTGCGTTACATTTCACGCTGATCGGGATTTATGTAGTGGAAGAACGTGAAAGTTTGCGTGCGCACAGATTCCTGCATCTGGATTTTTCTGTGCGTACGCACAATCCCGCTTTTGTGCTTACGCCATGTTATAGTGTGAGTTCTACGCATGGCCATACATGAGGCCCCAGGAGTCAAATCCAAGTGTCACATTGTCACACAAGCATGTATAGTTAATATTTTATATAGCCCTCCTAAACTATCAAGTGTTTTTTGGCAGAACATTTTACTGTTTTAACAACTTTGTGTGTAATGTCTACTAATGTCATCCTTATGGGTGATTTTAAAATACATTTTGACATGCCAACTGATGCACTGACAAATGATTTTAACAAAATGTTTGACTGTTTTAATTTAGATAGATAGATAGATAGATAGATAGATAGATAGATAGATAGATAGATAGATAGATAGATAGATAGATAGATAGATAGATAGATAGATAGATAGATAGATAGATAGATACTTTATTAATCCCAAGGGGAAATTCACAATTTACTGTAATTAAATTTAATTAATTAAATTTACAATTTAATTCAATATGTCAACTTTTCGACTCATAACAAGGGTCATATTTTAGACTTAGTTTGTTGCCCAGGTATCATACCTCACAATCTTATTCCTACTGAATTACCCATCTTGTATCACAGAATGATTACATTTGATGTTAGCTTACCTCTCAGTAAAATAAAGGTTCAGCGTGTGATTTCATTTTGTAATGTCAAGCATGTAAACCCAGAGAGCCTTATAAATTTATTGCAATTCCAGCCTGTTTCTCCTTCTGCTACCACACCATCAGAATTAGTAGACCATTACAATGCTGCTCTGTCTTCTGCCTTTGATACACTAGCTCCCTTAAAAACACGGACTGTTACATTTACTCACACTGCTCCCTGGTTTACATCTGAACTCACTCAGCTCAAAGCCACGGGCCGACAGTTGGAGTGCCTAGCTAAAAAGACGGGTCTTGTTTAACATAAGGAAATGTATTCAGATCATATGTTAAAATACAAAAATGCTATCTCTGCTGCCAAAACTGTAAACTATTCTAACATTATCAATACAGGAGGGAAAAATACTAGAGCTCTTTTTTCTACAATGAAAAGGCTAATTACACCACCAGAAAATGCTGCTTACCATAACCTCTCTGTTAAATACTGCTGTACTCAAAAATTGAAAAAATCCACCAGCAACTTGCTTCCTCTGTTTATAACAAAATCTAATTCTTCCACATGCCAATTAGATCCAATACCTACAAGCTTTGTTTAGTTCTGTCACATATTTCCCCCATGATAACTACTATAGTTAATTCTTCCCTTACTACAGGCACAGTCCCCCTCTCACTAAAATGGCCTCAATTATTCCAATTCTCAAAAAACCTGGTTTAGACCCTAATATCCTCATACAATTATCAGCCTATCTCAAATGTTCCATTCATATCTAAAGTTCTTGAAAAGATAGTTGCCTACCAGCTTCAGTCCCATCTTTAAAAAATTACCTTTTTGAACAGTTTCAATCTGGGTTTCATCCTTTCATGTATCATCAGATACTTTTGAAATGATATCACTAGTTTTGGAGTATGTGGCCTTGTCCTCCTGTGGTTTTCTTCCTGCCTCACTGATAGGAGGCAATTTGTTCATTTAAAGGGCTTTAAATCTGAGAATGCAGTCATTACTCAGGGAGTTCTGCAGGGTGTTGTTTTGGGGCCGCTTCTTTTTCTCATTTATATATTCCATCCATCCATCCATCCATCCATCCATCCATCCATCCATCCATCCATCCATCCATTTTCCAACCCGCTGAATCCGAACACAGGGTCACGGGGGTCTGCCGGAGCCAATCCCAGCCAACACAGAGCACAAGGCAGGAACCAATCCCAGGCAGGGTGCCAACCCACCGCAGTTTATATATTCCCAATAGGTAATATCTTTCTGCGCCATGGTATTAAATTTCATTGTTATGCTAATGACACACAGCTACTGTATATCTATCCACTAAATCCACTTCTGTTTTCCCTCCAGATACTCTTATGGCATGTCTCCAAGACATGAAGTCATGGATGACTCACAATTTTCTCCGAATAAATAGTAATATAACTGAGGTGCTCCTCATTGGTTCTAAATCCACACTTGCTAAGGTTAACCATTCTTGTATTTGAATTAACAATATTAACACAAACATCTCATCCAAAGGTTAAGAGCCTGGGTGTCATTCTAGACAGTACCCTCTCTTTTTCTTCCCATATAAGTAATGTTTCTTGGTCTGCCTTCTTCTTCCATCTCCAAAACATTACTAGACTTCGTCCTGTTCTTAGATAGATAGATAGATAGATAGATAGATAGATAGATAGATAGATAGATAGATAGATAGATAGATAGATAGATAGATAGATAGATAGATAGATAGATAGATAGATAGATAGATAGATAGATAGATAGATAGATACTTTATTAATCCCAATGGGAAATTCACATTCTTCAGCAGCAGCATACTGATACAATAAATAATATTAAATTAAAGAATGATAATAATGCAGGTGAAAAACAGACAATAACTTTGTATAATGTTAAATGTTAACGTTTACCCCCCCGGATGGAATTAAAGAGTCGCATAGTTTGGGGGAGAAACGATCTCCTCAATCTGTCAGTGGAGCAGGACGGTGACAGCAGTCTGTCGCTGAAGCTGCTCTTCTGTCTGGAGATGATACTATTAAGTGGATGCAGTGGATTCTCCATAATTGATAGGAGCCTGCTGAGCGCCCTTCGCTCTGCCACAAATGTCAAACTGTCCAGCTCCATGCCAACAATAGAGCCTGCCTTCCTCACCAGTTTGTCCAGACGTGAGGCGTCTTTCCTCTTAATGCTGCCTTCCCAACACACCACTGCGTAGAAGAGGGCGCTCGCCACAACTGTCTGATAGAACATCTGCAGCATCTTATTGCAGATGTTGAAGGACGCTAGCCTTCTAAGGTAGTATAACCGGCTCTGTCCTTTCTTGCACAGCGCATCAGTATTGGCAGTCCAGTCTAATTTATCATCCAGCTGCACTCCCAGGTATTTATAGGTCTGTACCCTCTGCACACAGTCACCTCTGATGATCACTGGGTCTATGAGGGGTCTGGGCCTCCTAAAATCCACCACCAGCTCTTTGGTTTTGCTGGTGTTCAGGTGTAGGTGGTTTGAGTCGCACCATTTAACAAAGTCATTGATTAGGTCCCTATACTCCTCCTCCAGCCCATTCCTGATGCAGCCCACGATAGCAGTGTCATCAGCGAACTTTTGCACATGGCAGGACTCCGAGTTGTATTGGAAGTCCGATGTATATAGGCTGAACAGGACCGGAGAAAGTACAGTCCCCTGTGGCGCTCCTGTGTTGCTGACCACAATGTCAGACGTGCAGTTCCAAAGACGCACATACTGAGGTCTGTCTTTAAGATAGTCCACAATCCATGCCACTAGGTATGAATCTAATCCCATCTCTGTCAGCTTGTCCGTAAGGAGCAGAGGTTGGATTGTGTTGAAGGCGCTAGAGAAGTCTAGAAACATAATTCTTACAGCACGACTGCCTCTGTCCAAGTGAGAGAGGGATCGGTGTAGCATATAGATGATGGCATCCTCTGCTCCCACCTTCTCCTGATATGTAAACTGCAGAGGGTCAAGGGCGTGTTGAACCTGTGGCCTAAGGTGGTGAAGCAGCAGCCTCTCCATGGTCTTCATCACGTGACGTTAGAGCGACAGGCTGGAAGTCATTCAGCTCACTAGGACGTGATACCTTTGGGACTGGGGTGATACAAGATGTTTTCCAAAGCCTTGGGACTCTCCCCTGTTCCAGGCTCAGGTTGAAGATGCGCTGTAGAGGACCCCCCAGCTCCGATGCACAGACCTTCAGCAGTCGTGGTGATACTCCATCTGGACCCGCTGCTTTGCTGGCACGAAGTCTCCTCAGCTCTCTGCTCACTTGCGCTGTTACACAACACAGTTCTGAAGTATTGGTTAAATACCTAGTCACCTCATGTATAGATTACTGTAATGCTATTCTTACTAGACTTACACTCCTCTCGCTCACTCAGATCCTCATCTGCAGCTCTACTTTCTGTACCACACATCAAACTCTGTGCTATGGGAGCTCCAGCACTCTCTCACAGTGCTCCTCAACTCTGGAATTCTCTTCCCTCTCATTTCTGTCAACAAGACTCAATAACACATTTTAAAACTGCCCTCAAAACTTACCTTTTCAAGCTTTTCATACCAACTATGAATTTAACACTGTTACTGCCTGTTTGCTACTACCTATGTACCTTATTGAATTATGATTTTATTGTCCTGTTTTTTTTTTATTTTCTTCTTCTTCTTCTTTCGGCTGCTCCCGTTAGGGATGCCACAGCGGATCATCGGTTTCCATATTATCCTGACCTCTGCATCTTTCTCTGTTACACACACCACTTCCATGTCCCCTCTCACCACATCCATAAACCTTCTCTGAGGCCTTCCTCTTTTCCTCTTTATTGTAAAAAATAAAAATTAATTGAATTTTTATAACTTTAAAAACTATTTTTTTTATTTTGTGAAAAGCTCAGGATTAAACAATTGCATATTAAAATTTTTAAGTGCTTCTGTGCTAAATGGAGGTTGTACTGTACTCTATCTATATAGAACACAGTATATGTATCTGGCAGCACAAACCTTTACTTTTAGTGTTATCATTCAAAAGTAATAATTCAGATTATATCAAGGGCAATAATCACCATTTTGCGGTAATTAGGCACCCCT
Source organism: Erpetoichthys calabaricus (assembly GCF_900747795.2). Lineage (NCBI taxonomy): Eukaryota > Metazoa > Chordata > Cladistia > Polypteriformes > Polypteridae > Erpetoichthys > Erpetoichthys calabaricus. The sequence goes on along the minus strand of NC_041396.2, from coordinate 294,618,444 downwards.
ACAGAGAAGTTAGGACAATAGGAATAACTCAAAATGAAAATAAAAACATAAAAATAAAGAATAATCAACTATAAATAATCTTCCTCTCACTTTCTCTTAGCTGAAGTCATCTTAAATATAAGATCCTTGCAGATTTAATCCTTACAGTGATAGTGCAGATGTACCATTAGAAATTGTATTGAACATGGCCATGGACTCTAAACATATTTTATTAGATCCACCCTTGATTAATGTAAATAATCTGCTTCTCTACTGAAACCATTCAGCAAGTAGACATGGTCAAAAGATTTAGTTACTGTTTAACCAAACAAAAGAAGTTAAAAATTCCTGTGATCTAAATCACTTTGACCATGAGATGACTATTGGTCTCAGATATGGCTGTTCCAGATGTTGTCTTTGAATTTTACTTGTTACCACCTCTCCAGTGACGTGTAGTTAACAATGCTGAATTTCATTCCTGTTAGTGTAACTACAGTGGGAATGTCAGTCAGTCAGTCATTATCCAACCAGCCATATTCTAACACAGGGTCACAGGGGTCTCCTGGAGCCAATCCCAGCCCACCGTAGGGCACACACACACCCACATACCAAGCACACACTAGGGACACACTAGGGACAATTTAGGATCGCCAATGCACCTAACCTGCATGTCTTTGGACTGTGGGAGGAAACCGGAGCAACCGGAGGAAACCCACACAAACACAGGGAGAACATGCAAACTCCATGCAGGGAGTACCCGGGAAGCAAACCCAGGTCTCCTTACTGCGAGGCAGCAGTGCTACCACTGCGCCACTGTGCCACCCACAGTGGGAATGTGATCATAAAAATTATAAGACTAAAGATTGGAAAAATATCACCTGGTTGGACAAATCTTGGTTTCTGCTGTAAAATGAAGATGATCAGGCAGTATTTGTCATAAATTCTTTCTTGTGTCAGCAGTACAGTAAGTTGGTGGCGTAGTATTTTGGTATCTTGGGAAGGGCTTTCTTGGTATACATTAGGCCTCTTTGCACCAATTCAGCTCCGTTCACTCTGGGATTATCTGAATACAATTCTCTTTTAGAAAACTATTCGCAATGTGCTTCCTTAGGGGCAGCTGCTTATTTAAAATGGGAGGTAATGGATGGAAAAGGGCTTTTTTAAAGGTATACTTTTAATATAAATTATAAGGCCAAGGATAGATTTTTTTATACGTCTCAAACGGCTATAAAACGTCACTGTTGTCTATTTTATTTAATTGTGTATGATTTTTAAAATCCTTAACTGTGTACAACCTTTACGTATCATGGACAGAAGGTCTGGGTGCTCAGGGGGATGGAGAGTGTGAGATTGCAAGCGAACTCACAAGGGAATCCCCCAGCTGGACGCTCATAGCTTACAGCTATAGGACAGTTCGCGCCTGCGCTGAAATCAGCCCCTAAACAGTACTACTCGAGTGCGCGCACACAACACAGCAGGGAGGGGTTAGGAGGCTGTCAGTTTCCCAGTTTGCGGAGCTCCAGGCTTAGTGTTTGCAGCTATACCCAGCTGCTGATAAGGATGCTTGCGCAGAACGCAGCAGGAGGGTTTTACAACTCTTGACATGTGTCTGCTCGCAGGGGCCCAGAGACTGTCAGCTTATTAGAGACCCAGGTACTCTGCTATGTAGACAGAGAGAGCCGCTTGCCTGCGTGTACGTCTGGAGCTTCGGCTGCCTGCTCCGCTCTCATACCTCAACTGTGGGGAGAGAATGAAAGCGCGTGCCTGCTAACAGCACAAAGACTGTCTGGGGTCTTTCTCTGCTTGACTTAGATAAAATAAAAAATGGTTTACAAGTGCTAAACCAAAGTTTAAATATTTAAAGTAATAGATATTTTAAATACAGGAGTTCTTACCCAAAACAGTAGAGGCAGGAAAGGCTATAAGGTAGATCGCTCCGGCTGGAACATGCTCTGAGCCTGTCCTCGGGAGAAGTGAAAGGGGCCAGTCATCAGGGCCTGCCTGACCGGAAGCCGAGACAGAGGCAGGGCCTTCATACCTGGGCACATGTCAACGGCCCTGACATGCCTAGACTTGTCCTCGGGAGAGGGTTAGGGGGCGGGTTCAAGGATGGGGCACACATCCATCAAGTCTGCTCTTGGCAGAAAGGAGAACCAATCAGGTGGGTGGGGGCGGCTTCAAGGAAGTGGCACACATCCATCAAAACCCCCCTTGACAGGTCCCTGGGGGTAAACAGGGGGTGGGGGCGGGTTCAAGGAAGGGTCACACATCCATCAAAAAGGGGTGGGGCTTGATGACAGCCAAAGGGGCGTGGCTTAAAGGTCATAAATCTTTTTGACAGAAAGTGCATGGCTTATACTACTACTGTACTTTAACCATTTGATATACAACTGAAACCACAAGTAATGAAACATCATGATGTTCAGCAAAATTTTCAGAATTTGTTACTTGTAAGGACAACATTAAAAATAATTTTTCAAAAAATATGTCTTAAGAATAATGATCAATTCAGTATTATGATCTATGTAAATACTGCAGAGTTTAACTTAAGTATATTTGCACACATTTCAGTCACACCATGTAGAAATGACAACACTTTTTAAACATGGTCCCTCCATTTCAGGGCACCAAAATATTTGGGACAATTAGAGCCAGAGGTGTTTGTGATTCCTCTGGTGTATTTCATGGCTTCATAAGTTACCTCAGTTTGCTTCTACCCTTTGGAGTCCAGAGTTGCCATTGTTCAACACGATGACAAGCTGTGCCAAGTCAAAAGAAGTCAAAGAAGCCATTATGAGGTTCAAACACAAGAATAAAACCATTGGAGACATCGTTACAACCTTAGGATGACCAAAAACAACTGTCAGGAATATCACGAAGAAGAAAGAACACACTGGGGAGCTCAGTAATCACAAAGGGACTGGTAGGTCAAGAAAGACCACCACTGCTGATGACAGAAGAATCTTCACTATGGAAAAGAAGAAGCTCCAAACGCCTGTCCAACAGAACAGAAACAGATGTGGATTTGTCAGAAATGACTATCCACAGAAGAATTCATGAACAGAAATAAAAAGGCCCCACTGCAAGATGCAGACCACAAAAACAGGATGGCTAGATAACAGTTTGTGAAAAATGACTTAAAAGAGCCTGCAGAATTCTGGGAAAAGGTCTTATGGACAGACAAGACAAAGATGAACCTGCATCAGGCTAATTGCAAGAACCAAGTGTGGAAATGAAAAAGAACTGCCCAAGATCCTATCATTCTGCCTCACTTGTAAACATGGTGGTCTGGGTGTTATAGCTTTGGCACGTGTAGCTGCCACAAGAACTGGCACACTTCTCTTCACTGATGATTAAACTGCTGGCAGCAATGGCACAATGAATTCTTGGGTGTATAGAAACGTCTGATCTGCTCAAGCTCCACTAAATGCCTTCAAACTCATTGGGTGGCACTTCATCCTACAACATAATAATGATCTGAAACATACTGCTAAAGTAACACAGGAGTTTTTAAAAGCTGTATATATATATATATATATATATATATATATATATATATATATATATATATATATATATATATATATATATATATATATATATATATATCAGTATACACTGCTTGTTAACGCAAATATCATGTCAGCCAATCAGATGGTAGCAACGCCATGCATTTTGGCCTGTAGACATTGTCAAAACTACCTGCTGAAGTTCAAACTAAGCATCAGAATGGGGAAAAGAAAGTTACTTGATTGAAGTGACTTTGGACATGGCATGGTTGTTTGTGCCAGAAACTGCTGATCTACTAGGATTTTCACGCACAACCATTTCTAGGGTATAACACAGAATGGTCCGAAAAAGGGAAAATATCCATTGAGCGCAGTTTTATAGGCGAAAATGTCTTGTTGATGCCATAGGTCAAAGGAAATGGCCAGACTAGTTCGAGCTGACAAAAAGGCAACAGGAACTCAAATAACCAAGGTATGCAGAAGAGCATTGCTGAATGTACAATATGTCAAACCTTGAAGTAGACGGGCTACAGCAGCAGGAGACCACACTGGGTGCCACACTAATCAACTAAGAACAGGTAACTGAGGCTACAGTTGTCATGGGCTCACCAATATTGAACAAGATTGGAAAAACATTGCTGATCTGATGAGTCTCGATTTCTGCTGTGACATTTGGATGGTAGGGTCATAATTTGGTGTCAACAACATGAAAGCATGGAGCCATCCTGCCTTGTATCAAAGATCTAGGCTGGTGTTGGTGGTGTAATGGTGTAGGAGATATTTTCTTGGCACACTTTGTGCCCCTTGGTACCAAATGAGCATTGTTTAAATGCCACAGTATTGTTGCTGACCATGTCTATACCTTTATGAGTGCAGTGTACCCATCTTCTGATGGCTACTTACAACAGGATAATGTGCCACTGACAAAGCTCAAATCATCTCAATCTGGTTTCCTGAACATAACAATGAGCCCTCCACAGTCACCAGATCTCAATCCAATAGAGCACCTTAGGGATGTGGTGGAACGGGAGATTTGCATCATGGATGCGCAACCGACAAACCACGGGCCCCTATAGGGTTGAGCTTCTAAGCTCTGCTCCCATGGTCCCCAAAGCCACCAGGGCGGTCACTCCCTCATGGTTTGGAGGAGGAGTAAGCCCTCCTCCAGTCCTCCTGGGCGTCCCGGCTGGGTACCATCCCCAGCCCCTTGCTACAATAATAAATATATATATATATATATATATATATATATATATATATATATATATATATATATATATATATATATATATAATATATATATATGAATGGTATATTTGGCATTTACAATTAGACAGCAATGTTAACTTACTTTAGTTATTCGTTTAGAGGGGAAGTCAGAACCTCTCTTGTGTTTAATCTCAGCCGTGGTCCATGATTCTGCTGGTATCTTAGTCAATCGGGCAATTTACTGATGTACTGACTATAGAAATATGAACCTCCTGTGGCTTTACGTTATCAACAGCAAAAGACCTGGGGCCTCATGTATAAACAGTGCGTACGCACAAAAATGTTGCGTAAGAACGTTTCCCCATTCAAATCGCAATGTATAAAACCTAAACTTGGCGTAAAGCCACGCACGTTTCCACAGTAGCTCATACCCTGGCGTACGCAAGTTCTCTGCTCGGTTATGCAGACTGGCGGCACCCAGCATCAAAGCAGTGCTACTGTTCCTGTGTGATTACCCTTTCTTTTTTAGATCCACATCCCTAACGCGGCTTTATAAATACACTGAAATTAACCTCATATTGTTTATTAGTTTAATGCATCAGATTGTAATTAACCTGTAACAATATAATGCTCCACAGAATGGTCACACTATTCTAAATACAATAGCTGTTTTAGCGTTATTACTCTCACTGCACCTTCTTCTTCTTTCAGCTGCTCCCGTTAGGGGTTGCCACAGCGGATCATCTTTTTCCATATTACTCTCACTGCACCACTCATATTTATATCACTGTATCTGAGTGGGGAATCACAGCTGTACAGCAGCTAATCAGAAAGAGAATTATCGGTATACAGCATCAAGCACACGCTGTGTCAGCCATGCTGTCTATTTGAACTGCTCTCATACAGCAAACACTTCAGAGCCTTTCCTGTACTGACCTCGCGGTTCAGAAACAGTTTCATCCCAAGAACTACAGTATAAACACACTCAATCAGTCCATCAAGTGCTCCTTATAGAAGTGTTTGTACCTATAAGTACCATCACCTTACTGTAAACTTGTGATAGTTATAATATTGTACAACGTGAGCCACATTATAAAGCACGTATTTACATATGATGACGATATCATTTTTAAGATGAAATGCAGCAAAATGTTTATTATAATATACAGATAAAACTTAAACTTCATTTAAATAATCTACATTGTTAATAATTAAACATGTGAGGACACAGTGCCGCAGCGATAGTGAGGCGCTGGCGCTCCATTCACGGGTTGTTCTTGCCTCACGTTGTCTTCTTGCTGGTGCTGGAAGGATAGATGGATAGAATAATTAAACACGTACTACGAAGATATTTCAATGTTCCTTAAAAGTTTTGAAGAATTGGCGTTCTAAGCTTACAGATGGCTTAACGTCTATTACGGAGCTGATTGTGTGGCAATTGGGTATTTGGAGAAAAGAAAAGTAAGGACAGGAATTGGGGGTTAGTACATTTGAAAGAGACAGTACTGCTACAATAAAGTATTTCATCAAAGATCGCGCATGGCGCAGCAAGAATCTTGCGTGAGACATGAACAATCACTGCGCCACCGTGTTCCCATGTTTAATAACATGCTTTAACTCCTATCATCATGAAAATTATATCACGTATACATCCCAGTATTTTATTTATTCAGAGAGCTGTAATATCACAAATGTAATGGATTATGTGTCCTGTTGGAGGAAGAGAAAGCCCGGAAGCAAGTAGTGATTCACACACACAGAGCACATAGAAGATCAAATACAAAACAAAGCATTTAACGTGCTACTTTAGATACGATGGGATTTGAGAAACTAAACATTAAATGATTTTAAGATGAAGTTTATGATGTTCTATTTTAATGACAAAATAAACTACATGATTAAAGTGGAAATTTAGAGATTAAAGTTGACATTTCATGCTTTTTTCCCCACTGTGTGTCTATTTTTTTTTTCTCTGTACCCAAATAAGCTTTCATATGACACTCAGATGGTGGGCTACAACTCGCTTTTTCACGGCAACTTTGATATCTGACAGCTTCTTTTTTATTTCGGGCACTGGCTATGTCACTCGATCAACTTCCTCTTGTTGTTTATATCTGTTTAAACTAACAAATAGTAAGTCTTTCCTTGTCTCCACTTGGTATTCAGTGAAATTCTTCTATTTTCCCCCGTGCTTTTGCCATTGTCTTTTCACAGAAGGCTGATCTTAAGGGCTATTTATATTGATTTGCATATTCAAAGAGGCGTAATTCTGGGTGGAGTTGGGGCGGGACAGCAGGAGCGTGCACGTGCATTACTTTTCACGCTGACCGGAATTTATGGAGCGGAAGAACGTGGAAGTTGGCGTTCGCACAGATTTATGCATCTGGATTTTTTTCTGCATAATCACATTTCCGCTTTTGTGCTTACATCATGTTATAGTGCGAATTCTACGCACACGTTATGCATGAGGTCCCTGATCTAATGAGAGTTCTTTTACTTCCGTTTCATATTTTCATATTTTTATTGTGAGATAATATACCAGGTTTTAGCCTAAGTATAGAAAATGTGTATATACTATGCATGTGAAGATGGTGATATTCTACTGCTCTGTTTTGAGAATATATCGAGTTATGTCAAATTCACATATTGGGTCAAAAAAATGTCAGTTTAATTCCATATTGCCCAGCCATAGCAGAAATGGGTTGTTCACGTTATTACTTACTTCCATTGATGCCTTTGAATGCCAAAGTATCATCTGTTCTAACAGAATGGTTTATCCCTTGAAAAAGGTTCTACTTTGTATATGTTTTTTAATATATGTAACATCTTCTCTAAACACACAACACTTATTTATATGTTTAACAGGAATGTTTTAGGAGATTTTTCAGCCATAGACATTTCATCCATTGTAACCACAGGCTTGCTATTAGTCAGAAAACAGCACCACTGGTTTTTGCTCAGTAAATTTGTCTAATTGTTTCCAGTAATATTTAAACCAAATTCTTTCATGGTTATTATCTGGCCCTGCAAGACTAATCTAATAACTGTCTAATGGACAAAATAAAATAGTGACACAGGTTATTTTAGATGTCTTTACTTTGTAATTGTAGCAGCTGTGAAAGGCACTATATTAACTGCACCAGAGAGGTGTTTGCTGTTTTTGTGTTTCTATGTCACTGTTAATTGTTATCTGAAAATTTGTTTAAGCAATTCAATAATGTTCCATTTACCCTTGGAAAAGAGCACAGAAAGAGCACTGAAGCACATAAGAATTAGGAATTTCAGTACCTTTACCCTATTATACATGAGCCAAACCACAATAAAACAAGGGCATACTACATATATAGCCTCCTTTTCATAAAAATTAATCTCACAAAAAATGAGCTATTTATGATAAAAGCTATCTGCCAAATTGAAGTCACATCATAATGCATAAAAGTTAGTCTTTCTACTTTTACAAACTGTATATTAATTATTTTCTTCTGATTGCTATTTACCATAATGAAATTCTTCACTTCGATTTTCACACTTGCTCATTATTCACACTTTAGGATTTCAGCTTTTTAACTAATTTCGACATTTAGAGTTCAGCTCTTTATCTGTCCAGCTCATTAGCTTTCTGTGTCTTACTGTGATCAGGTGGGCACCATACAAATACAACTGAGTAAAATCAAACATAATCCATACATTGAAAAGCTTCAATTATTTTTTAATATTTTCTGTACAGAATTAATATGTTTAACATAAAATTAATCTACAAATATTTTGCGACAATTTTACATGTGACAGTTTTATATTGAAATGGGTGCATCCCCTCTCTCTAAGCCTGTCTACAGAGGACAGTACTAAAAAAATTAACATCAAGCCATTTTCTAACCCACTCATCCAGTCCAATGTTGCAGGAGGCTAAATTGAATACAGTTAACAGAATAAAAACAGAATAAAAACAAATCATCTGTCAAAAAAAAACAAAACATTACTACACCCTACCTCAAGGCCTTTAATTTTTCAACAGCAAACTTTGTTTCCATTTAATTACATCTCCACTTACATTACAGTGATGACTACCATTTAAACTAGAAGACTGATGGTTCAGTTTTTACCTTGGACCCACTTTGTGATTTAAACTGCTTGTGGTCCACTGGCAAAAAATGCAAACAAACAATTGTGCAGTATCCTTATTTGGAAGAAGGCATCAACCAGACATAAAGTTAATGCTTACATGACCTCTAGTGGTCATCTTCATCAGTATGTATCTCAAAATATATGTAGTATAACTGAGGCTGTGATTCAAAAATGTCTGAAGTCTTACATGGTAAACATGGTAATTCCATCCATCCATCTATTTTCCAACCCGCTGAATCCGAACACAGGGTCACGGGGGTCTGCTGGAGCCAATCCCAGCCAACACAGGGCACAAGGCAGGAACCAATCCCGGGCAGGGTGCCAACCCACCGCAGGACAACATGGTAATTCCCTATGAAAATATTCATATATTAGCCATGCGTTATGAGTTTAGCTTCATAAGGATTTGTTCACAATTAATTTTAATCAGAATCCAACAGGCAGATTGTTCACTTTTAATAAGGTGGCAGATCAGTAAATATGAATGGGTGTTACTGTAAAACAAAATAATAGACACAATGCCTGATGTTGTATTTATTTTTTGTTGTTTTTGCTGTTATGTGTACTATTCATGAGGCACTTGGCAAACATTCAAATTATGCAGCAGCTATCCAGCAATCACTTGAACTTCAGAACAGCTTATCCACCTGAAGTTAAGCATGTTTTGGCCTGGCAAGCACTTGGATGGGAGACCAATCAGGAAAGCTTGGGTTGCTGCTAGAAGAGGAGTGGGTGAAGCAAGCAGGTAGCATTTAACCTGTGGTCCCTGTGTGGATTCCAGTGTTCCAGTACAGTGACAGGGACACTATGCTGAAAAAACTGGTGACGTCCTTTGGATGAGACATAAAACCGAGGTCCTAACTCTCTGTGGTCATAAAAGATCAAATGGTGCAGAATGGCTGCTGTTGTATCATCCAGGTGGATCCTGCACATTAGCAATGATTCACCACTGTCTATGTAAAGTGCTTTGATTAGTTATTTTGCCTAGGTGTCCACTTCTAGAGAGAGAAGCCATTGTATTAAAACCCCTCCATTACTACCCAATTTAATATCTAAACTCTAAATATTACTTTGTAACCCTTTCCAGTTCTGTGCAAATCATCAATTCTGTATCATAGATCGTCTGAACTTTCATTTTGGCAAGGCATTAATCACATCAGCAGATACTTCTTGGTTATAACAAACGCAAAATGATGGAGTCTTTTTTATTGGTCAAAGCATCTCGAAGCTAAACCTCCAATCTCATTTCAATGGTTGGACTCCAGGATCAAACATACTGTTTCCAACCTACAATGTTAATGTTTGAACGGTATATTCAATATGTACAAAGAAAATGCGCTGATTTGTATGCTATTAGTTAAACCTGTGTTTGCTCATTATTGTAACTCAAATAAAGGTGTTTTGCGACATTATTTACACGTAAATCCAGTATTTTTCAAAGAGTTCTCATACTTTTTCTTATGAAGAAAAGATACAGAGAGCAGCACAATGAGCCAGCAGTGTTCTGTTAAACCCTACAACCAAGATGATTTTGACAAGTCAAGTGAATCATGAAGCCTCCAAAACCTGCATCTTGTCACTAAGTGTCTGGTTACCACATTATTGAAATCCCAAGTCAAAGATCCTCAGCATCAGCTGTGATCAGCCAAGGAAGCAAGACAAGTATATCAGAAAGCCCTAGCATTTCCAAATTAAATGCCTATTAAAAGTATTCAGTCCCTTAAATGTTTTCACAATTTATTGTTATATAAACATTGATTTACAGTGGAACTTTAGAACATTAGAACAATCTAGATGAGAACAGGCCATTCAGCCTAGCAAAGCTCACTAGTCCTATCTACTTCCATCCATCCATCCATTTTCCAACCCTCTGAATCCGAACACAGGGTCATGGGGGTCTGCTGGAGCCAATCCCAGCCAACACAGGGCACAAGGCAGGGACCAATCCCGGGCAGGGTGCCAACCCACCGCAGCCTATCTACTTCGTTCTTCCAAAAAAACATTAAGTCTAGTTTTGAAACTCCCTGAAGTTTTACTGTCTATCACACTGTAGCAGTGCTTCTAGTAGTTTAAACTGCATCTCCCAGCAGTCCCTGTAGGGGCTGTTGGGGTCAAAGGTGGTCAGAGGGGTTTAAAAGGAGGGCAGGAGTCCAAAAGAAAAAAAAGTGTTTTTTTGTTATTGTATTTTGTGTTTCGTTTACCTGTCGGACTGCCATCTGTCAATTAAGCCATATTTAGTCGCTGTGTCCTGGATTGTATTTGTTGTTAGGGTCTGGATCATCTTCTGTCTACCTGTGTACTGAGGACTGATTGTGGATTCACGGCTTTCCCGCAAGTATAGGAGCGCTCCTGAACCATCCATCCATCTTCACCCTTACAGTGTCTACCAGTAGGACTGTTTTTTCATTCCCTTACAACATACAGATCTCTGGACTTACTCTCGTCATCTCTCATTACATCCGGTGTGGTATTCCATGGACTTTGCTGTGTGGTGTTATGTTTTTGTGTTTAATGTAATATCGCCATAGGGGTAACTGGGGTGGTATTATTTATATTATTTAATTTCATTATATTCTTTAATTGTTATTAGTTCCCAATGTGCTTTATTTTGTCTCTGTTTGTGAGTGTGTGTGGGTCAGGCCAAGGCTGGGAGCGTCCCTGGGATCCTCTATAAAAATAAATAAATCACCGTCATCTTGATGGTGTGAATCTTAGCGGCACCGGACCACTACAGATTTTGGCAAGCTGGGTAGGAGCCAGGTTTTATTACGTTCCCTTCTAGTCCGACTTCAAGCATGTCTGTTGAAAGCGCAGTGCAGGGCGAGAAGCTTGAACTGAGTGTGCCGCTGGTTGATATGCGTCTGATGCGTCTGTCACATAACAGTCAGAGCCCCTCTCGAGTAGGAGTTGAGCCTGCTGGATACCCTGTGTGTCTCCAGTCCGGAGCAGCCTGAGGCCAGCGAGCGAGGGGTTCTGCAAGACCTGACGCTGCGCCTAGAACAGCTAGAGACGCGAGTTGACGACATCGCCCGTAGTTTTATCAATTGGGATGAAACTGTCCACAACCTCATCAATGCCACGGCTGCCCGAGTTTCTGGTGAGGCGGTTGTGAGGGTGCAGTGTCTTGAACAGTCCTTCACGCGGTGTGTGCAGCTCCTGGAAGCAAATATGAGAGAGGAGATCAGAAGGCAGGTACAGGAAAGTTGGCATGCCGTCTCACAGCCACTACGGCAGTCAACTCCTGTAGCGGGAGTGGGGAATGACTGGGGACAGTCCTTGTCCACTCAGTGTGCACCCATGAACATTGTCGACTTTGTAGAGGAGGTCGACATGTTCATGGAGCTGCATCCTCTGACTGGAGCCAAGCTGCGGATATTCCTGAACACGGCACTCAGCGAGCCGGCACTCTCTTGGTGGTTTGCTGAGCAGCACAAGTGTAATACCTGGGCGGAATTTCGCGTTGCTTTCCTGAAAGTGTTCCTCTCAGATGAATACCAGGCACTGTTGGAAGAAAAGCTTCGGACCTTTATGCAAAAGCCATTGCGGAGTCTCAGGGACTCTGTCTTTGAATTCCATGCGTTGTGCCTGAAGTGGCGATCTGAAATGCGTGAGGAAGAGATATTGCGACGGGTCCTGGATGCATGTGACCCTTGGGTGGCAGCTACTCTGAGGGGGGGTCGTGAAATTGGTAGATGAGTTGGTAAAGGTGGGGTCCCGAGTGGAAAAGGACTGGGCGGCTATCGGAATTAGTGGGTCTCGAAAGGGTCCCACATCTCAAGAAGTCCCCTGTCCCAAACCACAAGGAAAAGCCCCAGTGGATCCCCATGCCGATCTCACCTTGGTGCAAGCCACCTTGCCCTTCTTAGTAGTGCCCGTACAAGTGCAAGGAGTCACTGGAGAGGCAGTCGTAGATACAGGGAACACTTATACCCTTATGAAATACAGCTTGTGGGAAAAGCTTAAAGTGCCTCATGAGCAGTTAAGGGAAAGTGCAAAAGTAAAATTATTTCTCGTGGATGGAAGGGCGCACGGGGCCAGGGGCAGGGTTCCTATGAGGCTCTGCTTACATGAGACACACTGGGAGACAGAAGTTTACATCCTGGAAGATGACCACCTGTCAATGCCCTTATTACTTGGAATGGACTCTCTTATGTCGGTAGGTCTTACCATCCATCTGTCGTGGCTGGAGTACGAGTTGCTGGGGCAGGAGGTCCATCAGTTTGGGACGAAGGCTCAAAGTAATCTGGTTTGGCCTAACTTGTATTATTACTTTGCGCAGTTGGTGTATGACCCCAGCCCAGTAGAGAAGGCAATTCTTGAACAGCCGGAGCTCATTCAGCCACTGCTTAGGAGGTGGCGTTCTGTGTGGACGGACAAATTGGGTCAGATTGAGGTGGTGTGTCACCACATTCACACAGTCGACCCTGTCCTGGTTCGGCACAGAGCCTACAGAGTGTCACAGAGGAATAATCAAGGAGTGGGTTGACCAGATGTTGGCGGATGGGGTCATCAAGCCTTCCACCTCGCTGTGGGCTAGCCCTGCGGTGCTCGTTCAAAAGGCCGATGGGACCTACTGATTCTGTGTGGACTATCGGGAGCTGAACAAGAAGACCCTGGATGATGCTTACCTCATGCCACTCATTCATGACATCTTGGAGTCTTTGCATGGGGCAGCGGTGTTCAGCTCCCTAGATTTGAAGTCCGGGTATTGGCAGGTGAGGATGGGGAAAAGTAGCATGGAGAAGACCTCCATCATCACCCCAGAGGGGTTGTTCCAGTTTCGGGTGATGCCCTTTGGACTTAAAAACGCTGGGGCATCATTCCAACGGCTAATGGAACAGGTCCTCCGGGGGCTCATTGGGAAGACCTGCTTTGTTTACATAGATGACATCGTTGTATTCTCCCTATCTGTCCAACAACATCTAAAGGACCTAGACCACATTTTCCAGTGACTGCGTAAGGCTCATCTTACACTCAACACCAAGAAGTGTAGATTTCTACAAGACCATCTGAATTTCCTTGGCCATGTGGTGTCGGCAGATGGAGTCTGTGTGGACCCAAAGAAAATTAAGTCCATCTTGAACTACCCAGCGCCCCAGGAGGTAAAAAGTCTCTAACGCTTCCTGGGGATGACTGGGTGGTTCCATAAATTTGTACATGGGTTTGCCAACATCGCTGCCCCATTGTTCCAGCTGCTGAGGAAGGGATCCCCTTGGGAGTGGTCACCAGAGTGCCAGGACTCCTTCGAAAGATTCAAACAGGCACTGACATCACCACCAGTCCTGGGACAGCCTGATCCATCATTAACCTTTCAGGTCCACACTGACGCGAGTGACCTCGGGCTCGGCACCATTCTCTCTCAAACAAGTCAAGGAGAGGAGAGGGTGGTGGCCTATGCCTCACGGTCACTAAAGGGCGCCCAGTATAATTATTCCACTACCGAGAAGGAATGCCTCGCTGTCGTGTGGGCTGTGGAGAAGTGGAGTCACTTTCTGGAGGGAACTTCATCTGAAATCTACACTGACCATAGGGCTCTGACCTGGGCATTCAATTGCCTGAAGACCACATCTAGGCTAACCAGGTGAGTACAACAGTTTACGTTCAAGGTGTGCTATCAGAAGGGCTGTGCTAATGTTGTGCCCGATGCATTGTCACGGGTTCAAGAGCCTGCACCGGTGGTATGTGCGGTATCGGTCTCTAACCCTTGGCCTGTTCTTCCTCTGAACATGCAGGAAATCGTTCAGTCTCAAACAACCAGTCCTGTATGTCAGGGGTTGAGAGAGGGCCTAGGGGGGAGGCCTGACCACAAACATTATAGGGAACTTCAAGGGGCACTCTATCGCTGTGTTCCAACAAAAGATCGAGGTTACCATTATCAGTTGGTAGTGCCAGAGACATATGTGCCCAAGTTCCTACAGTATTACCATGATAGCCCGATCGGTGGTCATTTTGGACGTACAAAGACTCTGTTTAAAATCCTGGAGGTGGCATGGTGGCCGACGATGCACAAAGACATCTGTCCCATGTCCAGACTTGTACCACATGTCAGCGATACAAAACCCCACCTGGTCTTCTCTCGAGACAGCTTCAGCCAGTAACCATCACTACCCCAGGGGAGAGCCTAGGCATAGACCTAATGGGACCATTTCCTGCCAGTAAGGACCGGAAGACCTACCTGATGGTGGTTGTGGACTATTTTACCCAATGTGTGGTGTTATTTCTTATGGCTAATGCCACAGTCAAGAAGATATGTTCCACCCTGAAGGATGAGATATTTACCCGATCAGGGGTGCCAAAGAACATCATCACAGACCGGGGCCCACAGTTTACCGGCTCAGAGGCCGAAGAATTTTGGAAACAATGGGGGGTGGTTCACCTGAAGACAACAGCATACCATCCCCAATCTAAAGCGGGTGAACCGGACCCTGAAGACAATGATAGCATCCTTCGTCGGAGACCACCATCAGGATTGGACAAAGTGGCTGTCTGAGCTATGGTTCGTATTGAACACGGAGGTGCACGAGGTTACAGGTGATACCCCTGCATTGTTAGCTTTAGGCAGACAGCTACTGTAAATGGTCAACTGGAAAGAATAATTGATCACAACCCACCCAAACCAGACACATCAATACATGATCACTTACAAACTTTACAACAATCATACAACGGGTGAAGGAGAGGATGGTGAGGTCCCAGTCCAGACAGTCTCAATCGTACAACCAAAGACATAAGCTTGTACAATTCTCGGTTGGGGAGAAAGTCTGGATCAGGACTCATCCCCTCTCCAAAGCCTCAGATAAGTTCATGGCTAAACTGGCTCCGAAGTGGTTCGGCCCGGCAACTGTTGTCCAAAAGAAGGGACCGGTGATCTATCCAGTAGAGTGGGGATTGCCGGAGGACTAAGAAGGTAGACACAGTAAACATCTCAAACCTCAAGCCTTGGTTCGGTCGTACACCACGGCCTGGGGATGGGGATTGTAGAAGTGCTTCTAGTAGTTAAAACTGCATCTCCCAGCAGTCCCTGCTGGGGCTGTTGGGGTCAAAGGTGGTCAGAGGAGTTTAAAAGGAGGGCAGGTGTCCAAAAGAAAAAAAGTGTTTTTTTGTTGTTGTATTTTGTGTTTCAGTTATCTGTCGGACTGCTTTCTGTCAATTAAGCCATATTTAGTCGCTGTGTCCTGGATTCTATGCATTGTTGGAGTCTGGATCGTCTTCTGTCTACCTGTGTGCTGAGGACTGATTGTGAATTCACGGCTTTCCTGCAAGTATAGGAGCGCTCCTGAACCATCCATCCGCCTTCACCCTTACAGTGTCTACCAGTAGGACTGTTTTTTAATTCCCTTACAACATACAGATCTCTGGACTTACTCTCGTCATCTTTCATTACATCCGGTGTGGTATTCCATGGACTTTGCTGTGTGGAGTTGTGTTTTTGTGTTTAATGTAATATCGCCATAGGGGTACTGGGGTGGTATTATTTATATTATTTAATTTCATTATATTCTTTAATTGTTGTTAGCTCCCAGTGTGCTTTATTTTGTCTCTGTTTGTGAGTGTGTGCGGGTCGGGCCAAGGCTGGGAGCGTCCCTGGGATCCTATATAAAAATAAATAAATCACCGTCATCTTGACGGTGTGAATCTTAGCGGCACCGGACCGCTACAACACTACTTGGTAGCTTATTCCAAGTGTCCTTGGTTCTCTATTGTGGAAGCCAGCCCTGGACACAGACAGACAGACACCTCCATGTCTAGAAAAGCACACGTTTATTTACAGTACAGTCAACAGCACATGGTGCCCCTGCAGCAATCACCCATTTTCCTCTGTCCTTCAAAAGGTCCTTCGCCACCTCCACTCCTCTCCACCGAGCTCTGTCCTCTTCCTCCCAACTGCAGCCTCCGAATGGAGTGAGATGGCCCCTTTTATTCAGCCCCAGATATGCTCCAGGTGCCTGATGACAGACTTCCGGCAGCACTCCCCAGTGTGGTGGAAGTGCTGCCCTGAAGCACTCCAGGCATAAACAATCCCTGGTTTGTCAGCACTTCCTAGTGTCCTGGAAGTGCTGTCCCCTAGGGATTAAGGACTGGCCGGGTACCCAGGGAAAAGAAGCACCGCTCTCCCGGTTCCTCCTTCCTCCAGGCATCCTGGCGGGGCAGGGCTCCTGGCCATCTATTACACTGTGTAATGAAAAATTTCATAATGTTTGCGAAATTTATCCTTAACAAATTTCCAACTGTGCCCCTGTGTTATTAACTCATTTTAAAGTCACAGTCTCAATCCACTGTACTAAATCCCTTCATAATTTTAAACACTTCAGTCAGGTCTCCTCTTAATCTTCTTTTGCTTAAACTGTAAAGGCTCAGCTCTTTAAATCTCTCTTCATAACTCATCCCCTGTATCCCTGAATCAGCCTAGTTGCTCTTCTCTGGACATTCTCTGGTGCTGCTATGTCCTTTTTGTAGTCTCGAGACCAAAACAGCACACCATACTCCAGATGAGGCCTCACCAGTGTGTTATAAAGCTTGAGCAGAACCTCCTGTGACTAGTACTCCACACATCAAGGTGCTATATAATCTAACATTCTGTTAGCCTTCTTAATGGCTTCTGAACACTGTCAGGAAGTTGATAGCGTAGAGCCCGCTATGACTTCTAAATCCTTCTCATAAGGCGGACTCTCGATTTTCAGACCTCCTACTGTGCATTCAAACCTCACATTTTTACTTCATATGTGTAATTCTTTACATTTACTAACAATAAATCTCATCTGCCACAAATTTGCACAAGCCTATATGCCATCCTTGTCCTTCTGTGATGATTCAACAGATTCCAAATTATCTGCCAATCCACCTATCTTGGTGTCATCTGCAAACGTAACCAGCTTGTTACTTATATTGCTCTCTAAATCATTTCTTTATATTAAAAATAGTAGCGGCCCTAGCACTGACCCCTGCTGGACACCACTCTTAACATCAGCCCATTCTAATGAGGTTCCTCACACCATCACCCTCTGTTTCCTGTGTCTAAACCCACCTAAAAACATCACCCTGAACTCCCACTTCTTTTAGTTTGATGCCCAACCTCTCATGTGGCACCTTATCAAATGCTTTCTTAAAGTTTTGTTGCTTCCTCAAAGAATTCCAGCATGCTAGTAAAACACGACCTCCCTCTTCTGAACCCATGCTGACTGTTTGGAAAAACTCCTGTACTTGCCGTTAATTTTCCTGTGATGCACATTAAGCTTACTGGCAAATAGTTGCTTGGATCTACCTGGTCACACTTTTTATATAACAGGGTAATATTTGCCATTTTCCAGTACTTAGGAATCTCCCCAATATGCTGTGACTTCCTAAGAATATGTATCAAGGGTTATCTGTACTCGCCAGCCTCCTTATGAACTCGAGGGTAAATATTATCTGGGCCTCATTCATACTTGGACTGGCACATGGCACAGGCAGAACTTCAGAGAAGACAACCTTGTCAGTTCTGTTTCTCAGCCTGGCACCTAACTCTTTCAATTTGGATTGCATAACTGAAAGACTACCCTTATGTAAGTCATTTGTTCCAAAATGGTCAATGACAACTGTATCCACCCCCGCTCTGTCCCTTTCCAGGGAGGTCCCCCACCTGTGCACAAACCATGCAAGACTCTCTGTCTTTGGAGCAAACCTGTGCTTCAATCCCCCTAATGACTGAATCCCCAACTATCCTACCTCTCTCTTTCTGGGAACTGGTTTTGAGGTGGCCCGTTTCATCCCTGCCTACCACCACAGAATCATCAGAGACACCGTCCAGCTCCACAAGGACCTGAAAATGGTTTGACATTTCTAATTCTGGAATTGACAGTGTACACCTTTTACCTTTCGCCTCGTAACCGTGAATTTAACTTGTCATCTTTGAGAGTTATCAACAGAGACAAGCTCTTTAATGTCAAAGTGAAAACAGATCCCTGTAAAGTGGTTTAAATTAGTTACAAATATAAAATACTAAATATATTTGATTGCATGATAATCACCCTTTTATTAAGACACACTTAAATAATCACTAGTGCTACCAGTTGGTTTTAGAACCACATAATTAGTTCAGTGTAGGTCACCAACCTGGGAATTCAGCTGATTGCCTGGCTGGCCCAACTCATGGTGAGTCAGTATTATGGCCTAACCTACAAAATGAAGGCCAAAGAACATGCCAAGCAACTCTGTGATTTTTTCAGCCCAGAGATTGAGACAAGAAAAAGTCCAAGATGCTGAATATCACTTGGAGTCATGTTATATTAATCATGGGGGAATCTGAAGTTATATGGGAAGAAGGTTCTACGGTCTGATAAAGACCAAAATTGAGCTTTTTGTTCATCAGACTTAATACCATGTGTAAACACTACACATTATCAAAAGCACATCATCCTCACCGTGAAGCAAGATGGTGGCAATATCGGGCCGTGGGGATGCTTCTATGTAGCAGGCCCTAGAAGGCAAGTGAGGGTAGAGAGGAAAAATGGATACATAAAAATACAGGGAAATCCTAGAAGAAAATCTGATGCAGTTTGCAAGAAACCTGAACCATGAGAGAAAACTTGTTTTCCAGAAAGACAACACCAAAGCATAAAGCCAAAGCTACATACCAGGGAATTTTGTAGAGTTGCCACTGCAGGAACTTGGGCCATTTGTAGTTCCAGTTAGTTTTTAAAGCTCCTACTCTAGGGTATGTTCTTTTCTTTCAACCAGGAACAATATGCTGATTGGCTGATCATAGGTACTGGCACAATCTTACAGATCTGTTAGTAGTCCGGACTTTGGGGCGTTATCGGTGAAGCTGGAGCACCACACTTAACACCGCATCACTCTTCATAGCAGCTTCCTTTCCTCGCACCACATCGAAGTAATAATTTCCCTTATTTAAGTCACAGTTGTTTAGAAGCGATAAGCTGGGCAGGGGAGGAGGGGTTTCTATGAACTCCTGAGTGTGCCTCACTTTGCACTGCATCACTCTTATTTATATGTTACATATTTTGCATAAAGGTTACAGTCCTATTGTGGTGGGAATGCAATACATTAAAGTGGCCAGGGACCACAAATTGCCCAGAATATACACCGTACAGTAACTCATTGGTTCCTGAAACAAACTTCCAGTAGTGGAAAAAATACCTAATGTAAATGACTTGGACCTGAAGAGTCACAGTGCAGATCTCAGTCCTACTAAGAATTTGGGGATGCGCTTGATAAAGTCTGTTCACTTGTGATCCCCAAGACACCTGAGAGAACTTAAGCAGTTTTTCAAGAATAATGGGGAAAATTGCAGTGTCATGGCTACTAAATACTAATTTAAAGAGGATCAAAACTTATGCTATCAATTTTTTATCTTTTATATTTGTAATTAATTTAATTCACTTTTCAGAAATCTGTTGTCACTTTGACATTGATGGGTCTTTTCTGTTGATCAGTGTCAAAAAAGACATATTAAAGTCACTGTGATTCAAATAATTAAATGTGAAAACTTCCAAGGGGTGAAGACTTTTAGTAGGCACTGTAAATGAAGAACAAACAGCTTGAGCAACATTCCAATAATTAGCTACTTAAGAACAGTAGGGGCTGGGTGGTCTTTTGGCCTGAACCCCTGCAGATTTTATTTTTCTCTCCAGCAACTTGAGTTTTTTTTTTCTGCCCACCCTGACCAACTGACTTATCATTGGACCATCATTTTGAGACTTAAAAAACTATATTTTAAAGGACACTATTTCTCTTAATTACATGCACTATATATCTTAAGTTGTGTGCATTATTTTGTTTACTATTTATGTATTATTATTCAAATCTAATTTTAATTTATTTTTCTTTACATATAACTACTTCTTTACATCTTGTAAAGCACTTTGAGCTATATCCTTTGTATGGAAATGCACTATAGATATACAGGTAAATATTGTTCTTGTTGATGCTGTTGAGCTGCTTTGTTTTCATTTCTAACTTTTTTTTCTGCCTTTAAATAGGGTAATCTGTGACATGTGCTTTTATACTTCAGGAAATAAATATATTATTATTTATATATATATATATATATACAGTAATCCCTCCTCCATCACGGGGGTTGCGTTCCAGAGCCACCCGCGAAATAAGAAAATCCGCGAAGTAGAAACCATATGTTTATATGGTTATTTTTATATTGTCATGCTTGGGTCACAGATTTGCGCAGAAACACAGGAGGTTGTAGAGAGACAGGAACGTTATTCAAACACTGCAAACAAACATTTGTCTCTTTTTCAAAAGTTTAAACTGTGCTCCATGACAAGACAGAGATGACAGTTCCGTCTCACAATTAAAAGAATGCAAACATATCTTCCTCTTCAAAGAAGTGCGTGTCAGGAGCAGTGACTGTCACAGAGATAGAGGAAAGCAAACAAATCAATAGGGCTGTTTGGCTTAAGTATGCGAAGCACAGCGGCACAAAGCTGTTGAAGGCGGCAGCTCACACCCCCTCCGTCAGGAGCAGGGAGAGAGAGAGAGAGAGAGAGACAAACAAAAATCAATACGTGCCCTTCGAGCTTTTAAGTATGCGAAGCACCGTGCAGCATGTCGTTTCAGGAAGCAGCTGCACAAAAGATAGCAACGTGAAGATAATCTTTCTGCATTTTTAGACGAGCGTCCGTATCGTCTAGGTGTGCAAACAGCCCCCCTGCTCAATCCCCCTACGTCAGGAGCAGAGAAAGTCAGCGCAAGAGAAAGAGAAAAGTAAGCTGGGTAGCTTCTCAGCCATCTGCCAATAGCGTCCCTTGTATGAAATCAACTGGGCAAACCAACTGAGGAAGCATGTACCAGAAATTAAAAGACCCATTGTCCACAGAAACCTGCGAAGCAGCGAAAAATCCGCGATATATATTTAAATATGCTTACATATAAAATCCGCGATGGAGTGAAGCCGCGAAAGGCGAAGCGCGATATAGCGAGGGATTACTGTATATATATATATATATATATATATATATATATATATATATATATATATATATATATATATATATATATATATATATATATATATATATATATATATATATATATATATATATATGGAGAGAGAGAGAGTCGGTGTAAGGCTGTGTCAGTGTGTAAAAGGCCTGTAACTGTGCAGCAGTAACAGGAGCTGCTGTGTCACTTGCAAATATGTCACCCACAATACGATTTGTAAATATTTATCTGGTAAATTCAATTTTAAATAACAAGCCTCTTGCCAGCCTAAAAATCTTAATAACTGCACTTCTTGTAGTAAGTGTCCAGCCATCTAGGTAGGCAAAATGACTTGACAATCATTTTAGAGAGCAGATTTGAGGCTTTAAAATTAAGAACCTTACAAAGCCTATTGTAGATCACTTCACATCAACCAATCATTCCTCGATCATAGACACACTGATCTTCTGTTTGTGTTCTTTCAAAGGGCTTTAAAGACTCTTTTCAAAGTAAACAGAAGAAGTTAAGCTCAGCCTGGGATCACAACATTTCTCCAGATGTAAATGACTTTTTTACTATCTCCTTTAGTCATATGTAATGGCAGTTTTTTTCACACCTGCTCTCATGTTTAACAAAATTAATTTAAACTGTATTTTCTTAATCAAATAATTGTTCCTGCCCCTTCCCCACATTGCATACCGACTCTCTGCACTGCTTTTGAGTTGGCTAAATATGGCAGCAGCTTCACTATATTTAGCGGAAGAAGGTTCCTTCAAATATCAGGCAAATTTCTTATCTGTGCAGGAGTATTTAACACCATCCTCCCACAACGACTGTTGTCCAAACTGGCAGATCTGGAACTTCCATCACTCACCTGCAGTTGGGTACTGGACTTCCTGTCTGGTCGCTCCCAGAGGGTCAGAGTGGTTCCCCACACCTCCACTGCTCTCAGCCTCAACACCGGGACGCCGCAGGATTGTGTGCTCGGCCTGCTCTTCTACACCCTCTACACATATGACTGTGTTACCATCCAACAAGATCATAAAGTTCGCGGATGACACGACGGTGGTCAGACTCATCTCAGGCAAGGAGGGTGTGCTGGCATACAGGGACAAGGTGGAGCGGCTGTCAGAGTGGTGCAGAGTCAATAACCTGCTTCTAAACACCACAAAAATGAAGGAGCTTGTTATTGACTTTAGAAAAAACAAAACTGACATCCAACCACTCATCATTGGCAGGGCCTGTGTTGAGAGGGTACTGGTTTTCAGGTTTCTGGGCAATGAGCTGGAGGATGACTTGACCTGGAGCACCAACACCAAGGAACCGCTGAAGAAGGCACAACAGAGACTGTATTTTCTGAGAATCCTCAGAAAGAACAATCTCCCCAAAAATCTGCTCCTTGCCTTTTATCACTGTTCCATCGAGAGTGTGCTCACGTACGGACTTGTGTGTGTGGTACAGCAGCTGCACTTCCTCAGAAAGGAAAGCGCTCCACAGGGTCGTCAGGACAGCGGAGAGAACAACTGGCTGTACCCTCCCCACTCTGGAACAAATCTACACCTCCTGATGCCGCAAAAAAGCAACAGACATTTCACAGGATTCATCACATCCCGGTCATTGCCTCTTCCAGCTTTTGCCATCGGGCAATGAAAACCAGGAGAAACCACCTTAAAAACAGCTTTAATCCAAAAGCAATCATGGCCCTGAGCTCAAAACAAAACTGCTCCATATCATTCTCCCAATGTGCAATATAGATCTTAAGTCAGCCAGTGCAATTTGTACATTTAACCAGTGCAATTTGTATATATGACAAGTGTAATTTGTATATATTTACAATGTACATTTATTGCTATTCCTTTTCTTGTTTTTTAACTCTTATGCCTTACACTGAGTCGACAGCACCTTCAATTTCGTTGTTCTTTTGTAAAAGTTACAATGACAAAAAAGATTTATCTATCTATTTTATTTTCATTGTGTAAAAACAGATGGAGATCCACGACAGTGCTAGCTTGATGCAAAACACCTGAAGAGGAAGCATGCTGAAAGTATAGCGCTAGACAAGACAACAATATAAGTAACCCAGTCACACTTACTTAACTGTTCGACAATAGTTCTTTTATTGTCATGTAGCACAGTAACTTGAGAAATTCATGCTTGTGACTAGCACTGGGATGAAGTTAGAGCTGTGGTATTTCTTTAGACAGAACTGAAAAATTGTCTGCTAAATGTACTTGTCAGTTGCTTTCATACTCACAAGTGCATGATGTAAAATTATGTTTCAGTACATTGGCTAGCTAATACCAGTAGACTAGTCTGTTAAATGCATGTGCTAGCTTTATGTCTGGGAGGGCTGCATTTTCAACTTTTACCCATATATTATTTCCAAGGCTTGTAACTTGTAACTCTTTAACTGTCACCTTGTGCATTCAAAAGAAAGTTACTTAGTGATTTTCAAAACTGAAATGCAATAACATACTACAAACATAGGTCAACTTTATAAAGTTTTTTTTAGATATTTTATTCAATCATCATATTGTAGATAAATCACATTCAATAAGCAATAAGGCTGACTCAGTAAGATGTATTTTTTAATCCAATATAGTTGACAGAGTTGACCCAAACGAAGACTTTGCAGCACAGCAACATTTAGCTGTCTGCCTGTAGCGGAGCTACTGCCTGGAAGATTAATTTTTTATCTTTTATTGAATTTATTAAAAACATACAACATTCTATACAATCAAGTCAAAATTTAACAAAACTAAATTCAAATCAACCGCCACCAATGAGAAAGAGAGGAAGGCCAACAGCCAGAGGAAAACTATTCAGAGTAGTAAAGAGAGAAAGGACTCTTTCCTCCCAATATAAATGCTTATTCTAAAATATTATTGATTAGGTCCTGCCAGGTTTTAAAAAAGTTTTGAACAGATCCTCTAAATGAGATTTTGATTTTTTCCAATTTCAACTGATATAACATCAGTTACCCACTGACTTAAAAGAGGTAGGTTAGGATTCTTCCAGTTGAGTAAGGTAAGTCTATGTGCTAATAGTGAAGTAGAGGCAATTACAGTTTGTTTGTCCTTCTCCACTTTAAGTCCATCTGGAAGAACACCAAACACGGTTAGTTGATTAGGAGGGATTGTGACACCAAGACTGTCTGATGGGCATTTAAAAAATTTTGTCCAGAAAGATGTTAATTGGTACACGCCCAAAACATGAGGCCTAGTGAAGCTGGAGCTTGATTGCAACGTTCGCAGGTAGGATCTTGCTCTGGAAACATTTTTTGACAATTTTAAGAGAGATAGATGTGCTCGATAAAAGATTTTGAGTTGAATAATTGAATGCTTTGCACATATGGAGCTCAAGTGAATAATGCGTGTGGTTGCCTTCCACTCTGTTTCTGAAATGTTGAGTAACAAATCATATACCCACTGTATTCTGAAATCTTTAAAGGAAGGGACTTTAAAATGTTTTTATATATTATACAAATGCTGTCTGAGTCCCCAAGACTGATCAATATCTCTTCTAGAATAGAAATAGGTGTGAGGTGAGGAAAATTGGGCAGATTTCATTTAGCAAAGTTTCTAATTTGGAGATAGTGAAAAAATGGTGTTGATGGGAGATTAAATTTGAAGTGTAATTGTTCATAGGATGTGAAGGCATTATTTATATACAAATCTCTAAATGATTTAATCCCATTCGTTTTCCAAACATTAAAAAAAAAGTTTGAGAGGGTTGAAAAAGGTGGTCATCGTGAAGAGGTGCCACAGATAAAATATTCTCTAACTTAAAATGCTTCCTACATTGGTTCCATGTTCTGAGTGAATGGAGGACAATTGTGTATTGACAACGCCTTGTATTTACTCGTGTACAAAGCAAGGAATATAAAGAAGTACTGCAGGATTTAATTGCTTTTGTAAAGATATAGCTTCTACTAAAGTTTAGATGGCCAAATGTACAACCGGCAAAATCTTGGTTTAAATGTTTAAAAAGTTATGAAAATAAGCATGCCTTAACTAAAATGGTTCTGGACTCTATCTACATTCTCTCTTAAGTTGATAATGACAACCTGATGACTGTCTCACCTCTCTTGTATCAGGATACAATTTATACTGAATGCCACTTATGAACTATTCTTTGGTGTAAACTGTAAACCCATATGTTAGCTTTGCCTCCTGTCTCTGAAACAGTCATTTTTTTAGCAGATGTTCCAATTATACACCAAATTATACCCTTCTTTTAGATCAAATGATGTTGTGACGATGTCAATTTTAGTTAATTGTGTCAGTGAGATAAAGGAATGGATAGATGAGAACTACCTACTTGTCTCTAAATACAGAAAAAACACAAATGCAAGTTATTGGAAGGACAGATGCTGAACAAAACAAAAATTCTGTTGCTCTTTAACACAGTTGGAATCACCATTATTTTTACTGAATCAGCTTGCAATTTAGGCATCATCTTTGACATGCACATGTCATTTAAAGAGCACATTACAAAACTATCCAAAACATGTTTTTTCATCTTAAAAATGTTGGAAGAATAATAAGTTTTATAAATATGTAGGATACTGAGAGATTAATTTATGCATTTATTTATAGTAGGTTTGGCTACTACAATTTGTTATTCACTGGGAGTTAAAATGGCTGTCTATGCAACTTTCAGTTAATTCAAAATGCTGTTTCATGCATTATTATAAGAACCAGAAAGTACAAACATAGTTCTCCAGTTCTCAAATGTTTAAACTGGATCCCAGTTAAGCTTAGGGTAGATTTCAAAAACCTTATTTTAAATTATAAAGTCTTAAATGCCTGAAGCCCTGTTTACTTATCTAAGCTTATAATTACTTACAAAACAGAGTGCAAACTGGATTTCAAGATGCTGGCCTACTTAAGATTCCAAGGACTAATATAATAACAGGTCAAGCTTTTAGTTACAGGGCCTCAACGCTGTTGAATGATCTGCCTGCTAAAATAAGAGATGTGTTTTCAGTCTCAGCTTTTAATTCCATGCTGAAGGCTCACTACTTCAGTTTAATATACCCTGACTAGACCTGCTGATTAGCTGCGTATACTGCATTTCTTTTTGTTAGTCATTTGAATGGAAATATAAGCAACACTAAACCTTCTCTATTCAGGTTCTCTTCTCAGTAATTGGATATGGCACTTGGTCCCACTGATCTACTGCCAGGCTGCAGTCCTATGTATGAAAGAGTCATCTCAGATAAATGAGCATTGTTATCATCAGATGGAAAGATTTTCTCATCAGATTGTGCAACCAGAACAGAGTCCACTATATATACTGTATATATACCCAAGAGAGTGTAGGTGGCTAGTTGACCAAAGTCTCTGGGACTGTGGGTTTGTTTTTGACCTTTTATTTTACAATTTTAATCTCTTTCATTGTCAACTGGTTATAGTTCATCTACTGTATTAATTAATGAACAGATATTGTTGTTTTCCATTTATGCTTGATCACTTTCTACCTTATTCTACCTTATACTACATTGTTCTCAGTGTGTTTTAAGAAATCAGTATTTTATGAGTACTAGTTAGTAATTATTAGTATAATCTACACTTGTATTTTAACTGAGAATTGTTCACAGCACTCTGCACCTGCACTCCATGAATAGTGCTATACAAAAAATGAGGAGTTGTTGTTGAATTAATTTGTGTGTTGCACAGAACCTTTTTTACAATGTATTTTAAGATGTGCTGATCAATGTATTTATAAATAATAAATAAATGTTTAAATGAAACGATGACAATAACAAGCCATGGTAATTAAAATAAAAAATCCTCATTGTGCAATTTTTGCCCCTTCAGAACAAAGCTGTACCAGAGTTGAGAGTACAAAAATTTACCTTTACTAAACAGTTTAACTTATCATTATTTAATGATATATGGCTGCAAAAGTATTGAATATTGTTTTTTACCTCAGACTTCTCTTCAAGAGATGTCACATCTTCTGCAATATGATTTTAGTTGGTATTATTTATACTTTACAAACATTATTAAGCCACTTTATCCCATATGTGGTCAGCAGCTATATTCATAATATCTATGAATAACATACATCTCACCTAATTTGATATTCAAGTTAAAATATGAATTTGTTTTAAATACACGTGAAATTTCAGAGTGGATTTATTGCAACACTAAGGCTTAAAATAACCCAAAAGTCTAATTATTTTTTCTTGTTTCGAGTTGGACTGCTAACACCAAGTTATGTTAATAGATCCATTATTAATTAAAGACTTTTTATTTACTTTTAGACTTTTTTTGACTTAAATATTTTATTGATAGCAGTGTTGTCTGGTTTGTGTGCTTGGGGGTCATCCTTCTGGTAGTACCACCCCATGACAAAAAGGGTCAATAACAGATCTTCTATCCCTCCCACAATTCAGACAGGCAGCCCCAGGATGACGCCTAGTGCCCACCATCAGCTTCAAGACGGCTCCGCCCCTTCCAGTCTAACCGTAATAAAAATGGAGGATGGCGACTCATTCTACGACTACACGGTAGAGAAGACAGAACTCCCTACAGCATATTCTATGTGCACTTTGTTTAGATGGGCAGATTTGGCCATTGTTTCTTTATTCATTTGTGAGCAAAAAAAAAAAAAACCTGAGACATTTTTGTTTATTCTTCTTTTCTGGCAAATGCTGATGATTAAATGGGTTAACCCAGTTGGTGCCCCAGTTATTTCTGCTGGCACTCTTGCAGTATGTTCACCGATCACCAGTATATATTTGTACAGTATCTATCTATCTATCTATCTATCTATCTATCTATCTATCTATCTATCTATCTATCTATCTATCTATCTATCTATCTATCTATCTATCTATCTATCTATCTATCTATCTATCTATCTATCTATCTATCTATCTATCTATCTATCTATCTTATATAGTGCCTTTCTATCTATCTATCTATCTTTCTATCTGCTGTGACCACTAGGGGTTGTACAGCTCCACAAACATCAGACACAACAGACACACAGCACAAGTCCAGCACACAACACACATTTATTAAGAGTGGGAAATGCTTTCCCCTCATTTCCCACCACTCAGTTGTACTCCATGCAGCCCATGTCGGTGGCCACAGGCTCTGAGAATGTTGAGGTTCCATGCTCCAACCACATGGTACCACAGTAAGCCATGGGGCTGTCTTCTGTCTTCCCAGGGAAGGTATTGCCCCGTGCAAGCTCCTTCCCTCAGAACTTCTTGGCCGGGTAAGAGTCCTGGCTATCCATCACAATATATATATGCATATGCACATATATACACAAATATATAAGTACATACACACCTTCCCAATGCACTTTAGCACTTTACAGGTACAGTGCACAGGATGTCTGCCCAGTACATTCTTTAGGCTTACATAGTAGTCATAGGCAGGAACTGAACCAGCAGTCTTTCATCTATTGTTTTTACCATCTCAGCTGTGACACGAGGAAGTTAAATAGAAAAAGTAATAGTTTTTATTAAGAAATAGTAATAACAATTCTTAGGAAGAACAACTCTTACCACTCAACACATGCAATTATGAAATACAAATCTCCGCCCTAAAGCCAGCCACGCCATACCACACTGGAAAGGCTATAAAAATTGGGCTGCTACTTGTTGGCAAAGGTGGATTATAGTACTGTAGTGGAAAAAAGACTTCAGCCATTTCCTCCATCAGGGCCAAAGGAATACTGTACCTAACTCAGCAACTTCAATGAAAGGCACATTAATTAACACATCCACTATTACTCAAACTGCAACTGTTAACTTAAAATTTTGGAGGATACCCAAGTACTAAACTTCATATGGACAGTCATTAGGCCAAGCACTGAATCCACATATCTGGGCTGTGTTTCCTTAGTGGTAAGGACCGCATTACCTTTTTGCCCAAAGGCAAAACCATCATTCATTTTCTGAACAAACATTCTCCAAAATATTGTAATAGAGGCCAGAGACAATCTCATTAACATCAAGTACAAGGTAGGAACCAACCCAGGAGGGGGACACTAGTTCATCAAAAATAAAACAATTCAATATATGTTAAAAATGTAACTATAATTAGTCTGAGTTTACGTTGTCATTTATTGTATTCGCTAGAAACCTTTTCATGAAAATATGCCTTCTGGCTTTGATGTAAGCTGCCAATTGCTATTCATCCACTGTGTCCAGTATACAGTAGTTTGCAGCTGAAGCCTTTCAAGAGTTAAAGGAACACTCCACCCCATTTTACTCACCCCATATGTTTTGTTGTGACTGCAGAAAAAAATATTCTAATGGACAAACAGAGGTAAGAAACTTTCTGATGAAACAGGTATCTTTAAACAACACTGAACTGCAGCCGTAATTATTAAATGCCCATGAAAAAAATCTTGGTAACACTTTAGTTAAGGTACTGCAAACTGCAATTATTACTCATTTATTATTACATAATAAGATCTTAACCAAGGATTCTTTGGTGCTCCATAGCACTTAAAGCATCTGTAAAGTGTTCATTTATCTCTGAAACGCGACTTAACAAAACCTCACTTTTGAGTGCTCTGTTGTGGCTTAAACAAGACACATTTCTCTTGATGTTTACATGTGAATCCTTTACATTAACAGGTAGATACATATTTAGTATGTGACCCGTTAATCCTTTATATTATACATTTAGTATGCGACCTGAGAATCCTTTATATTAACAAGTAGTTTTACCAATGTGTCAATTTGCCACACTGCACAGAGATGTATAACCAAACTATTGATGTTTCATAAATGTTATGAAGACCAAAGGAAGCCTTTGCTAAGGTGTTGGCCAAAATCTCACGTTACTCATGTCACATAATCTGCACATCAAGTAATCGAGTCATATAATCACAACAGGGCATTTTGCTGAAATATTTTTAAAGTAAAAATTCCAGAAAATCAGAGTGGTGCATGCAAAGTAAACATATTCACATGGGAACACATTTTTGATTTGAAGACAGAACTCTTGGCCATTAGGATTCTCTACTCTACTCTACATAAAAAACATAAGATTAACAATTTTTCTCAGTCGTCAGTACAAACCACATGAGATAATAATACATAAAAACAACATCGTTGGGTGGAGTGTTTCTTTTGCACAGGGCCAGAATGTTGAGAGAGGATTTTCTACTTTCTATATCAATGTAACTAGTGCCAAGGTTCCATATTCATTCAGAGATTCTCTTCATGAAAGATTTTTTCATGTCTCATTTTTGTGTTTCCAAATTCCTTCTCACATTTCAAAACACCTTCTTTGAATAACCTTAGTCACTCTTGTCTAGTCTTCTTCTACAGCCGCTTTGTCCTCCTTATGATAGGGAAGCCAACACGGCATACATTCTTTTCTTAGATGTGGCTGTACAAGTGTTTTATGCAGCATACTTGTGTTCCATACATATGTGGCATATAATTCTGTTTATTCATTGTTTATGCACACTGCTTGGTAGTAGACAATGATGGTTGAAATAGTACCCAACATTTATTGTAATCTATTATTAGGTCTAGACCACTGTTTTGTATAACTTATATACATTTTTTCTTCTTACTTAAATATTTTAAATATGAAATATAACGGTTGGGCCATCTGTAGAGATTTTATTTAGTTATCCACGTAATACAGCATCAACTACATAATTTCATTAAAAATATGGACCTGACAGTTTCATTAAAATTCACATGTAACTTTATTTCTGTTTTTATTCTCAAATACTGTAGTTCTGGACATTGAAAATCCCAAATAACTGCCTTATTATATTTCACTACAAGGGGGCTTCGCCCCCTGATCGCTTCGCTTGCCTACCCCCGGCGTTTTGAACCCGTGTCCGCTGGGCAGCCAGGTGTGAGGATGACACACGTATAATACGGAGCGCTCGCCCGTGTCACTCTGGGGCTCTCCACTGGTAATACGGAGTCCCGTCCGTACCATTTATGACGTTTTACTTTGCTTTCCACTCTGTCTTTCATTTGAGACCTCGCTTTATTCTGTTTTTGTTATAATGACACCTGGTCCGTGGCGATTTTGTTTTTTTCACTTCATATATCGTGTAGTCGAGCTCTTTCTTTTTGGAGGAGTCTCTGCCTGGTTTGCGTCATTTCAGACGCACGTTGTAGGCACTTGCGTTCATTAATTATATCCAGGCAGTCGCGTGTTTGTATCTCGGTCACTCGAGCTGTGTCGTGTTGAACCCGTGACTGCTTTGCCTATGCAGTTTGAGACACGCGTTGTAGGAGTCCACGTTCATTAGATCTACGCATTAGTGCCACTCACAATATGGCGGCGACGCCTGCGCCTTCCGTATTATGTCGGTTCTTACCATGCTGTGCAGGCGCCTTTGTGTTTTGTACTTCACTGGGCGTTCTGACGGCCGATGTAGGCGCCTGAACCTTCAGGGTCCGCCTCCGCTGTGTGCTGTGGACGTTTAACTGTCGTTGTTTCTGCCTTTATATTCTGTATCTTGGTCTGCATGTGTTTAGTGCCCAGGTTTGTTTGTAGCTGTCGCATTCCGGTTTTCATCATCTGTAACCCGCTCTTCATGTGTTCGTCCCCGTTGTTTAATCCCTTTATGAAGTTTTACTTCGTTTCCTACTCTGTGTTTTATTTCTGAGGGCTTGTTCTGTAACCTGCTCTCCATGTGTTTGTCCCTGTTCTTTAACCTCTTTATGACGTTTTACTTTGTTTCCTACTGTGACTGTTCGTAGTCTCTCCCGTTTTGCTCTGGTGCGGGGGGGTGGGGGCTTTGTGTGGTGTCTGCGCACGCGCGTAGTCTCTCCCGTTTCACTGGGGGGGGGTGCTTTGTTTCTTTAATCCCTTTATGGGGCTTTGTTCTGTAACCTGCTCTTCATGTGTTTGTCCCTGTTCTTTATCCTCTTTATGACGTTTTATTTTGTTTACTACTCGGTTCGTAGTTTCTCCTGTTTTGCTCTGGTGCGGGGGGGGGTGGCTTTGTGTGGCGCACGTGCGTAGTCTCTCCCGTTTCACTATGGGGGGGGGCTTTGTGTGGCGCCTGCGCACTACGTCTTTTGCGTCCACAGCCCATGTCCCTGCGTCCATCCGGTTTACCATTCTCGTTTAGTAATATGGATATCTTAGAGGCACACGTGAAAGTGTCTGTTAAGTTTTAATCAAATGTCCACAAAAAATAGAGTTGTGAATCTTTTTCAAAAGTGTTTTTTCATAGTTCTCTATAAACAGGTGACTAAAACCCTAAAAATAACTTGAATAGTCTACTATTTAAATCCAGCTAACTAGAAATTCAAGATCCTTGCACACATCACTTAGAATGTACACCACTATTTATTTATTTAGTTCTTTATTTTGACAAGTCAGACAGACGATAATTGTGATATGAATAGAAAATATTTGTGGGTGGACTATTTACCAATTGTTATCTCAAAATGCTGCTCAAACAGGATTAAAGCGTGCCATTTTTCTGAGCCTAAAAATGGACTTCCTTGTTACATAAAGAAAAACACCTTAAGAAAGAATGCAGGAACCTGCATACTATACTGTTAAAATGGCTTAGTTGGAAATGGAATTTGGCAAATGACCTTGCTATTGTGTTACAGACAATATATAAAGCTGTGCATGAAATCATTTTGCTTAAACCTAGTTTCATCCAGGAGGTATTTTTACTGACAACCTGACAAAGTCACCATTGCTCTCAAAGTTAAGAAAAATTTCAGCCATTAAGTCAGCCAAAGACATCTGTTAGAGCTACAATACCGAATCTCAGCATGGAAACAGACAACAACATTCATGACATTCGGAAGCAAGAAAAAGATAATATAAAGCACCTCAACAACCGTTTTGCTGACTTCATCAACAAGGTACTGTAAGTTCACAAAAATTATTATGTGACAAAAGAGCTCTTCCTTTCGAACTAAATATTTGTTAAATAATTTAGCACACACAAATTGCATACAAGGTCAAATGTATTAATTTAAAGGCTATTAATACCTGTATTTCTAAGGAAGAAAAAAAATGTACTGTTCAGACAGAACTGTTTTATAAAAAAAAAGTATGACTATGCAGATCTTTTACTAAACTTTAGGAGAGTTATTCTAAAAACCTAGAAATCATAAATGTGTGAATGTGTGAAAAGGGATTATGCCATTGTAAAGCACTTGACACTGCTATTTTACAAATACAGTTTGTTGTGAGGTATGTTTTTTTTGGATCTATTTGTTTCTTCTTTGCTGTCATTTGAACTTATTATGAAATTGTGGACTATGTACATTCCAACTGTATCTTTATTTTGCAGATTAACAGTGCTGTTGGCATAGTTGAGTCTTATTTTCATTTAGTCAGATGCCATTTTTTTATCACTGCTATTTTGAGGATGTACAAGAAGTGACTATCTGACTGCAATTTGTCACAGTTAGTGATGTCATTGTTCCTTCCAGTATAAGCAGTGTGCTGTGTATCCCTCGGTGGATAATCGGATCAACAAAACTCTTAGGTAGTTTCAAAGAGTTAGTTTCAGGATTCATTTTCAGTATCAGCTTATTTTCTCTATAAACCTTCACACTTGTTTTTGCTGCATTTCACTGTGAAGCTTCAATATTATTTTGATGTCTCTGACAATTCTCTTTCTTTGCCCCTTTACTGATAACTTCCTGGTTATTTTTTTTCTTTGTGCTCATAACAACATTCTGGGCTTCATATTATGCACTTTTTTTTTTTTTTTTTTTGTCTAAATATGTTTTATCTAACTGCCTTACCTTAACCTTTCTTATTTCTATTTGTCTGTTTTATTTCATTCTGTCTGTTACCTGTTATTAGATGCAACTGAGAAGGCAAATTTCATGTTTTCCTGTGTAAACATGACTAAATAAAGAAACCTAACCTAACCTAACTTAGCTGTTGGGCCTTCTGTGTGGGAGCTGAAATGCACCCCCTGTGTTTACATGAAAATGTGTTTCAATTGAATAACCAAAAGAAATGCATCCAATTGTATCATAAATGTTGTAAGTTGCCTTGGATAAAGGCATCAGCCTAATAAGTAACTGTAATTTAATGTAATGTAACTCAAATTTCCTCCCAATATCCAGAAGCATAATGTTAGGTTGGCAGCCAGCACTGAGTACAGCTATTTATTGGGCATTTGGTGGAAGGGAAGGATGTGATTGCTGGTGTCCACTCAGTTATGGCGTCTCTCCTGGAATTGGTTCTAAATTGTGACTACTGCTGCCAGGTTTAGATTTGTTGTTGGAGATGCAGTTAAGAAAATTAATAGATGACAGTTTGCTGCTTTAGCTGCATACAAACATATGTATTCTTAAATAATTTACTGGTTTTATAAATTACACTAGTTACATTACCATTTGATGACAGGTAAATGAATACATTTTAAAATATTTGATATCTCTTGCCTTATGTGTGCCCTCAGTGTTTATCCTACGCTTCTCATCAGTATCCTTGTGTTTCAACTATGTTAGCTAGCACTTCCTCTCTCAGCCTAGTTCCCATAAAGCCAGCCCCTTAGAATCTGTTATTTCAAGTGCCTTGTTCATCTCCTGTCTGTTTTTTGGGTACCCCAAATGGTAGATGGTCTCCCTTTACCCACTGTAAAAACATCATTTGTATTCTTGGAGACACTTCCCATGTTTGAAGGTGACTCTCAGCATTCCTCCTATAATTTTCATCTGTATCAACCGATGTGTCAGCCTGCCTTGCCAGGCACATCCTACCTCAATTGTGTTTGACAGAGCAATCACATCAAAACTGAACAATCTGATTGATCTAAGACAATGGACACACAGACATTAGCATTTTATTATATAGATAGGTCACAATGAACGTGTTACATCTGTTAGACATTTAATGTTATATATTATGCAAATCAAATCTAGCACCCTCCTTCCTTATCCATCTTCTGTTTTAGAGGAAACCCGAAGGACCCAAAACTCAGACAGTGGCTAGGCCAAGCATTGAATCCCAGTCC
Organism: Erpetoichthys calabaricus; assembly: GCF_900747795.2. Taxonomy (NCBI): domain Eukaryota; kingdom Metazoa; phylum Chordata; class Cladistia; order Polypteriformes; family Polypteridae; genus Erpetoichthys; species Erpetoichthys calabaricus. Next base: position 294,582,733 of record NC_041396.2, on the reverse strand, counting down.
CTGGAGCAGTGAGGTCACAGTGCAATGGTTGCATTACCATTCTGCCCAAAGGCAAAACCATCATTTACTTCTTTTAACCACCGTATTTCAATATACTGTAATGGTGACACCAGCATATATCATTAGCATCAAGTACAAGGTAGGGGAGCAACCCTAGAGGGCATATTCAGAAATACAAATAAACCAAAATAAAAGAATATTCCATTCAGCCCACCGGAAGTTGTCAATTATTATTCACCTACTGTGTCCAACTGAAGTTTTGTAGTCCCCAGATTGTAAGACTTAAATTGGACCAGAATAGACCAGCAAGGCTCTGCCACTTTGTTCCAAGTATTAATGGTGAATTCACTCCACCGCCTGTCAGATGCTCAGTGCTATATCTTTCAATTCAATATCTCTTTCCCTTGCCGTCTTAAATTTAAAAGTTATTTTTGCATAAATTGTAAGATATTATTTGTCCCTTCAGGTATTTTTTTTTTACTTTCCTGAAAGTTCCAGTAGATACCTATAGATATAATTTTAGTTTTTTGCAAAAAATATTGAATTGGTTGGAAATAAATTGTGGGAAACCAGGGGCTTGTACAGCCACCCTATCCTGACAAAGACAGGCAGAGACACAAGTGCAGCTGTATTAAGGGAGTAAAAAGAAAAACTTTACAAATAAACCTATTTATCTATGCCTCTTTTGAAAGTATTTATGTAGTCTACTAGAGCCTCATTCTCCCACCTATGTTCATTCACATATGGCCAATTTCAAATGGCCAGTCAACCTAACCTGTATAGGGGGTACCTGGAGAAAACCACTGCAGACAATGAGATAATGTGCAAACTCCACAGAGACTGTGATAGGGATGTGAAAACAGGTCTCTAAAGCTAGGAGACAACAAAATAAACCCAAATACTAAAATGCTGCACTCTATTATAAAATTTATAATTATTTTTATATATATAATTATATAATAATTTAACATTATTAAAATTGGCTTAACTCTTAGCTAATCAATCAATCTTTATGGTGTTAGTGATGTCCTCATGTATAGAGGATTTTTAGGACAAAATGAAATAAATACATGCAATATATTTATATATTTGCAAATATATTTATGTAATATATGACAATAATAGTAATAATAACAAAATGGTATGTGAGAGTAAATAATTAAATGTGTCACAAAACAACAGTTTTCATGATTTATTTATTTACTTACTTATATACGTATGTATGTATGTATGTTTATATGTCAGTTACAATGCATGCAGTATGAAATACACCTTGAAATAAAAACAGTAATTTTCACCCATTAAAGCTGAGAGGATGGGCTCCAGCAAGAACTGCGTTTTGATTGGTGAATCATTAGTGAAACATATTTTCAGAGATGTGACTGTTTACATGGCTGTAATGGAAAGTCATGCAAGAAAAAGTTGGTCCCACTATTCAAGAAGCTCTGAATTCATCATCAGGAGTCAGTATCTGAACCATATTCACCAAATGTTGCTGTTAATGACCAAGATATATATGTATTCTGCAGACAATTCACCAATAAAAAAGAGGACTCACTAGTGCCCACGCTCTCAACTTTGAAGTGTGAAAGTAACAGTTTTCACTTCAATGTGTATTTCATGTTGTGTGTGGTGTCCCTGAAATACATACAGTGCATCCGGAAAGTATTCACAGCGCATCACTTTTTCCACATTTTGTTATGTTACATCCTTATTCCAAAATGGATTAAATTCATTTTTTCCTCAGAATTCTACACACAACACCCCATAATGACAACGTGAAAAAAGTTTACTTGAGGTTTTTGCAAATTTATTAAAAATAAAAAAATTGAGAAATCCCATGTACATAAGTATTCACAGCCTTTGCCATGAAGCTCAAAATTGAGCTCCGGTGTATCCTGTTTCCCCTGATCATCCTTGAGATGTTTCTGCAGCTTCATTGGTGTCCACCTGTGGTAAATTCAGTTGACTGGACATGATTTGGAAAGGCACACACCGTCTATATAAGGTCCCACAGTTGACAGTTCATGTCAGAGCACAAACCAAGCATGAAGTCAAAGGAATTGTCTGTAGACCTCTGAGACAGGATTGTCTCGAGGCACAAATCTGGGGAAGGTTACAGAAAAATTTCTGCTGCTTTGAAGGTCCAATGAGCACAGTGGCCTTCATCATCCATAAGTGGAAGAAGTTTGAAACCACCAGAACTCTTCCTAGAGCTGGCCGGCCATCTAAACTGAGCATCGGGGGAGAAGGGCCTTAGTCAGGGAGGGTGACCAAGAACCCGATGGTCACTTGTCAAAGCTCCAGAGGTCCTCTGTGGAGAGAGGAGAACCTTCCAGAAGGACAACCATCTCTGCAGCAATCCACCAATCAGGCCTGTATGGTAGAGGTGCCAGACGGAAGCCACTCCTTAGTAAAAGCACATGGCAGCCCACCTGGAGTTTGCCAAAAGGCACCTGAAGGACTCTCAGACCATGAGAAAGAAAATTCTCTGGTCTGATGAGACAAAGATTGAACTCTTTGGTGTGAATGCCAGGCATCACGTTTGGAGGAAACCAGGCACCGCTCATCACCAGGCCAATACCATCCCTACAGTGATGCATGGTGGTGGCAGCATCATGCTGTGGGACTGGGAGACTAGTCAGGATAAAGGGAAAGATGACTGCAGCAATGTACAGAGACATCCTGGATGAAAACCTGCTCCAGAGCGCTCTTGACCTCAGACTGGGGGCGATGGTTCATCTTTCAGCAGGACAACAACCCTAAACACACAGCCAAGATATCAAAGTGGCTTCAGGACAACTCTGTGAATGTCCTTGAGTGGCCCAGCCAGAGCCCAGACTTGAATCCGATTGAACATCTCTGGAGAGATCTTAAAATGGCTGTGCACCAACGCTTCCCATCCAACCTGATGGAGCTTGAGAGGTGCTGCAAAGAGGAATGGGCAAACTGGCCAAGGATAGGTGTGCCAAGCTTGTGGCATCATATTCAACAAGACTTGAGGCTGGAATTGCTGCCAAAGGTGCATCGACAAAGTATTGAGCAAAGGCTGTGAATACTTATGTACATATGATTTCTCAGTTTTTTTATTTTTAATAAATTTGCAAAAACCTCAAGTAAACTTTTTTCATGTTGTCATTATGGGGTGTTGTGTGTAGAATTCTGAGGAAAAAAATGAATTTAATCCATTTTGGAATAAGGCTGTAACATAACAAAATGTGGAAAAAGTGATGAAGCGCTGTGAATACTTTCTGGATGCACTGTACATGAAGAAATAAGTAAATGCATAACAAAATAGACAAAGAATTGACTCACTTAATTGTTATTGCTCACATATTTTGTTTTTATTTATGTATTGTCACATTTCACAATGAAGTTATTTGCATTACTTTTTATTTATTTTATTTTTGTCCTAAATATTCCTCCATACTCATGTGTCTAAAATTAATGCTTTTAGTAGCTGCAAATGTAAAGCAGGAATTATTTATTTTAAAGCTGCCAGTAGAAGCACTTTTTGAAATGAATGTTTACTTAGAAATTATTTTATCAGCTACGTTAATGGTGCAGACACTACTGGTAAAAAGTTTTCTGTTTATCAAAACATAAAAAATATTAACTCCATCTGTTGTCACACAAAATGAAAATATCACCAGTCAGGGTTACTTGTGTGATCTTAGATAGTTTAAAGGTTTGAAAGTTTAATGCTGTGATGTGCTTGGCTAGTAATATCACTTCAAGAGAAGCTCACCGAATCAACTAATTAAAAGGGCAGGCTCAGTAGTAAGATGCACTCTGGACCCCTGGAGGTTGTAGCAAAGCAGAGAATTAAAACAAAACTGAGTGCCATTATGAACAATTCTGCACATCACTAACACTGAGGACTTTCAGCCAATGACTTATTCAGCAGAAGTATATCAGGAAATGCTACGGGGGCTTCTTTATACCAAGAGGAATACATCTACATAGCTCCTCACTTAGACTGTGACAATCACAACTTTTCTTTTCTTTTAATTTTCTTTCTTTATAGTCATTCTGGTGTGTTTATATTTATTTACCTATTTATTATTTATTTATTTAAACAGCTTCTGTAAATTGCCAAATTTCCCCCTGGGGCCAAATAAATTTCTACTGTATATATGAAATTTTAAATGAATGAATAAAAAAAAAACATATGAGCACAGAATGGTTTGTCAGGGTGCTTTATCAATTCCTTTGAATAGCAAGTTGAACAGATAGCATTGTTTATTAACTTGTCTAAATGCCATTACATGGTTTCCAATTCAGTTTGTCCCAGTTTGAGCCCTTCTTCTTCCTTCTTTTGTTTATTTGCCTTTGCTGTTTGTAAAAATCATTGTGGTTTCTTGTATTAAGTCACCATTAGTGGAGTTCCTCATTGTAAACAAATCAGTACAATTTGCATCTCACAATGTATTTTGGCCATCTCACAGAGGGTCCCTATAGCTCAGGAGGCAGCATTTGATAGCATCACCAATAACCACTGCAGGAAGAGCAAAGAAATAGCATCACACACGTTTGGCCAAAATATTCTGCATTTTTTTTAATTGAGCCAAATACTGCCTGTGCCATTATTGCTGTTTTCAGTGGGTGACAATTTGGTGCATCCCAAGTTAGGCCTCTAATAACATAAAGTACAGGGTGGTCCAGATCTAATTATGCAGATCCAGATCATCTGGATGACTTTGATTTATGCGGGGACGATTCCAGTTTAGCCACGAAGACGATTCTTCATGTTGTCAGTTCGCACACTTCTCGATGGTCTGGGATTTTTCGGGTGATTTTCTATGTAATAAACTTAAAATAAGTTATAGCGTAATGAAAAATTGCATAATTAGATCTGGACCACCCTTATAGATGTAAAGCTGAACACTTTAAAGCTTATAATAGCAGCAAAATAATAAAACTTATGTAGAAAATATGGAACTAAAAATGCAGAATGTTAGACGATTTTAACAGCCTAACCCATCTAATGATACCCCCCCTCTGTAGTCCACTATGTACACCTGTGTACTCTCTGTTAAGAATAGCTTCATTATAAGCTAAGACAAGACAAGACAAGACAAGACAAGACAAGACAAGACAAGACAAGACAAGACAAGACAGATAGAGATAGATAGATAGAGATAGATAGATAGATAGATAGATAGATAGATAGATAGATAGATAGATAGATAGATAGATAGATAGATAGATAGATAGATAGATAGATAGATAGATAGATAGATAGATAGATAGATAGATAGATAGATAGATAGATAGATAGATAGATAGATAGATACTTTATTAATCCCAAGGGGAAAAAATCATTCACAAACATTTGCTATATCTAACTCTCCTTAAATTTCAAATAAGCTCTGAAGGAACAATCAGACATACAGTTGTCCTTTAGAATACAGTTCTAAAAAGATAATTAAACTACTAATAAACCATGCTGGACAGGTCCAAACATATAGTGAGGATATGCTAGAAACATTTGGTAGAGGCTCTAATCCAGGAGATCTTCAACTCATCTTCATGGCTACCTTAGGAACACCTTGAATATCTGAGAAGGTCGAAGGGGAAAAAGGGACATCTGAGAATCTTTGTTTAAACTGCTGACCTGGGGCAGGATAAATGTCAGAATATGGATGGATGGATGGCATACACAATATTTGTGTAGGATGTTCTGTAATAGATTGTATTGTTTTACAGGTACAGGAACTTGAAAAAGAAAACAAAACGCTGACAGCAAAGCTTGAACTTCTTCAGAATCAAAACTTCTACAAGTCAAATATTGATGAAGTGCTTGATGATTGCCAGACAAACCAGAAGAATCAGATAGATGCCTTAGATGAATGAGAGGAAAAAAACTTGAGAAAGAGTTAGAAATGCTGGAAGAAATGCTAGAAGATCAGAAGCAAAAGTGAGTCTGTACACATAATAAATAATAATAATAATAATAATAATAATAATAATAATAATAATAATACATTTTATTCATGTAGTGGCGTTCCCATGCTGTGCATCCCAAGCAATGTATACTTTCAAGAATATGTAAAATACTTTATAAAATATATAAATGTAGAAATTAATTTGCATTTTGAAATAGTAGCCATGCTTTCATCTCAGATCCAGTTTATATATAATCCTTATAATCCTGTGGTCTTTTATTTTCTGTGTGGAGTTTAGCACATTTTCTTCAGGTACTTTTCTCTTGCTATATGCACACAAGTGTGTTAGGCCAGCTGGTGATTCTAAATTGGTCTAGTGTGGGTATGTATAAGTGGACCCTGTGAAAGAGGGTCAGGTGTCTCATTTACTGTTGCTTTCAATTCCCACACCTGCCAGTTTTTGGCAATGGTTCCCCCATGACTATAGACTGGAGTTTACAGAATTCAGAATGTAATGTTTATCATGAATTACATCTCATAATTAGACAAATGTTAAGCAGTTGCTAAGGAAGAGGATCTTATTAAAAATACAGTAACATGTTCAGCTACAGTTCAGTACATTGTGTGTGCTTTTTATAGCTTTTCTTAGGTGCTTTTACCACAATGGTGGAAACAGTAACCCACATTCTCTTAACAATCAACAAAACCTCGCAAAACAATAACGTGTTTTGCAAAATTCTTTATTTTCACTGAAAAATACACTACTCCAATCAAAACTGCATAATCCACTCAAAACATTAACAAGTAGCATTATAATAGTAACCAAGTATTCACTGGATATTCACACATCTCACTGAGACCAGAGAAAAAAAAACATAGTAAGTTTAACAACACAATTCTTGTTTCATACATTTATTGTAATCTATAATAATAAAAGGCAAAGCCCTCACTGACTGACTGACTCGACTGAACTCACTGACTGACTGACTCACTCATCACTAATTCTCCAACTTCCCGTGTAGGTGGAAGGCTGAAATTTGGGCAGGCTCATTCCTTACAGCTTACTTACAAAAGTTACTCAGGTTTCATTTCGAAATTCAAAGCGTAATGGTCATAACTGGAATATATTTTTGTCCATACACTGTAATGGAGGAGGCGGAGTCACGTATCGCGTCATCACGCCTCCTACGTAATCACGTGAACTAAAAACAAGGAGAGATTTACAGCACGAGTCGCACGCGGGAACGAAGGTAAATGACGTTAATTTTTGACTGTCTTTTAATACTGTGTAAGCATACATATTAACACATGTGCAATTAAACGTGTGCATTTACGGGGTGATTTCTCAGGCTTAAAAGCTCACCTTTTATCAAACGCGGGAACAAAGGTAACTGACGTTGTTCACTGTCTTTTATTACTGTGTAACCATACATATTAACACATGTCCAATTAAACGTGTGCATTTTACGGGGTGATTTCTCAGGCTTAAAAGCTCGCCTTTTACTAAAAAGTAAATGCAAAACTATTTTCAAATCAGTTTATTGAAACGCTCCCGTTAAGGCTTGCAATAACATATTCGCGAGATAAAAGAAACGAAGTAGGGGGAAATGGAGGAACAGCCGCAAACAGCGAAGGAGCAAAAAATTAATTAACAAATTGAGAACGGAGCGAGTTAAGCATACAAGCATGTTCATAAGGGAAACAAACCACGGTGTAAAACGTAAGTTTAAATAAAGTTTATAGAAACGCTCCCGCTGCGGATTGCAATAACATATTCGCGAGATAAAAGTTTAATGAGAAGACACGAGGTATAAACGAACCACACGCCGTGGCGCAACGTTAGGGGCAACAGTTTCAACCATTCTATGATCTGCTTCTCGCAACTGAAAGACGGCACATGGCGGATGTTAGCCGACTTGCTGACCGCAACGTTAGGGGCTTCAAGTATGGCGCTGACGGCACATCTCAGTGCCAACACTTTGCAGACTGTACTTAAAAGACACGCCCTCCTCACTGGACAGTTAAAAACACCAATCAAACTAACGATGACATCAAGTATTACCCAATCAAAAGTAGGAAAGGAGGCATCTTCATAAAATGCGTGTGGGATGATTTGCATGAGACGCTGCTTTAAAAAAAAATGATTAAAAAAAATACGGATAAATCCCGTCCAAGTATTGATTCAAAACGGGACGCGCAATTTCTTCTCAAACGCGGGCACGATTCCGTATTTTAAAGGACGGGTGGCAACCCTACAGTGCCAGGTAACCACCCATACAATCAGATTGTGATTCAGACTAGGAATGCAATGAATGTAATTACCCCAATCTACATACAAGGTGAAAGTCTCTTGCAACATTCAAAGAGTGATGGTTTGGGATAAGTACACCATACAACATAAAAGAGCTTATGAAGCCTTGAACCGAAAAAAGCAAGATCTCAGAGATCGTAAAAAAAAAAAATAGGAGGTAATGTCGTTTTACTCGCTGTAGATTTTAGTCAAACATTACCAGTTATTCCACGAGGGAGACCAGCAGATGAACTCAACGCGTGTTTAAAATCCATGCTTCTCCCACGCTCGGTTCTATGTCGCGTGTTCTCGGGTAGAGGTGCACCAAAAAATGTATACATTTAAGCATGGTAAATGGGCAAAACAAAAAATGAGGTATACCCGAAGGCACTGCAGTAGTACTTAATGTAACTTTACTTCTTAAATGTTAATGTTTTACTGTTTAATAATTTATACGCTTCTTATATGTTGTTCAAATTCTTTTTATCAAAATACCACTGACAGCGCAATGCACGATAACATGGAGTGAATACACCATAACGCATCCGCCCACGGCTGCCCTGCTGTGCGCAGGATACGAGTTGATTCTACAATAAAATAAAATAAAGATAAAAAGAGTAAAACAATCATCACCCATAAAGCGTGTGTGTGTGTATATATGTGTATATATATATGTTGATATGTGGATGTGTATATGTATATGCTATATATATGTTATATGTGTGTGTGTGTATTTTATATATATAAAACACAGCAACACTCATAACACATGACAACACAATTACATTGACAATCATGTTACATTATTTTTAAAATGTTTCCTTTTTTTTTTCATAACCTCTTTAACACACTCTTCTCCACTGTGAAGCGCGGGTATTTTGCCTAGTCAACCATAAACATCACGGACTAAACACATACAGGTATATGCACACCAGATTGTACAACAAAGTGAAATGCAAAAAAGAGAAGACGCATATTCACTGAAATGAAATATTACTGTATTGGACATTATACAGGTACAGTAAAACTCAAACATAAACTTGATCATGAGCAAGAAATCAAACATGTCTAATTGTATATTTGATATAGTTGGAGTGCAATATACAAAAAAAGGTTTCCCTTTTGCTTGAGAATTGGAAATCAAAATCTCCCCTGTCTGATTGATCCTGTCCTGGATACAGAGTCACATGTTTTCAACAATTTCACATAAAATATTTCGCTTAGGCAATGCAATGTGGGAAATACCTCTGGGCATGCCTGATCCACCCCATGACAGCCAAGATAATGTGACTGCCCCTTTCAGCCACAGTCATAGCATAACAACGAGGCATTCTGTTGTAGGGATAGTGGCCATAAAACCTTTCCATCTCCAGGTAGAAAAACACCCTCATTAGGACAGAAGAACGGTAAATATGGAGGAAGGAATTCAATGGACATGCGTGCATGAGCCCTAAGACTACTCCATTACTGTAGATGAGTGAGGAAATGGGGCCATCGTCCCATGTGACTACATAAAGTGGGCCAATGACCCCCAGCATCCCTCATTCAGCAACCAGTGAAATCTGTAAATCTCATCCAAGGAAAGAATACAGTTTAACAGAGTTATATGGACCAACTGTTGGGATGTATGCTACAGGACCATTGCATGATATAGCTGACAACAAAGAGTAATGGGTGAGTCTCTTTCCCCCTGGTATTTGTGTCATGGAACATTTGGCTGCATCCATCAAACCAGCCTCACGTTAAGAGGCCTTGATTTATCACATGGTCTACAATAGTTGCTCTGATTTCATCAGAGACAACTGTTCTATGTCACACTCTTAGGCCACCCCTTCCAGGAGCTACTTCTCTTCTTCTTTATCCGCCCATTCTTTCTGTCGCATTGGTTGTGGTTGTCTGTCTTGCTCCACTTTATGTTAATGTAACAAACAAACACGTCGCCTACCCCTTTTATGTGATGTGGCTTATGTTGATTGGTTTAGAGACAGATTTAAACAAGTGTGTCAACAGTTGAAAGACCAGGCCAATATGATGAAGAAAGGGCCTTAGCAGCAGAGGCCATTTTATTGTGATTTGCTTGGTCTGAGACTTTCAGGTGGTTTTGGTGTTATCAAATGACCAGTGTGTCTAGTGTTTTGCAAAAAGTCCATTAGCATTAGGGACTGATGTACATTCAATGAGAAATAGTTCACTGTTGCGCAGAAAAGTTTTCTGTTTTGCTCAGATGCCTTTAGAACTGATAGCATGCACTGATGGCTTGGAAAAACCTTAAAAGCAACTGAGAAAAACTGTAATTAAACAAACAGGTCTAGTTTTAATGAAAATCTGTTATGCTAATTTTAAAAGTTCGCGGATGACACTGCTATCATGGGCTGCATCAGGAATGGGCTAGAGGATGAGTATAGGGACCTAATCAATGACTTTGTTAAATGGTGCGACTCAAACCACCTACACCTGAACACCAGCAAAACCAAGGAGCTGGTGGTGGATTTTAGGAGTCCCAGACACCTCATGGACCCCGTGATCATCAGAGGTGACTGTGTGCAGATGGTGCAGACCTATAAATATATGGGAGTGCAGCTGGATGATAAATTAGACTGGACTGCCAATACTGATGCTCTGTGCAAGAGAGGACAGAGCCGGTTATACTACCTTAGAAGGCTGGCATCCTTCAACATCTGCAATAAGATGCTGCAGATGTTCTATCAGACGGTTGTGGTGAGCGCCCTCTTCTACGCAGTGGTGTGCTGGGGAGGCAGCATTAAGAGGAAAGACGCCTCACGCCTGGACAAACTGGTGAGGAAGGCAGGCTCTATTGTTGGCATGGAGCTGGACAGTTTAACATCTGTGGCAGAGTGAAGGGCGCTCAGCAGGCTCCTATCAATTATGGAGAATCCACTGCATCCACTAAACAGTGTCATCTCCAGACAGAGGAGCAGCTTCAGCGACAGACTGCTGTCACCGTCCTGCTCCACTGACAGACTGAGGAGATCGTTCCTCCCCCAAACTATGCGACTCTTCAATTCCACCCGGGGGGGGGGGGGGGGGGGGGTAAACGTTAACAGTTAACATTATACAAAGTTATTGTCTGTTTTTCACCTGCATTATTATCATTCTTTAATTTAATATTATTTATTGTATCAGTATGCTGCTGCTGAAGAATGTGAATTTCCCATTGGGATTAATAAAGTATCTATCTATCTATCTATCTATCTATCTATCTATCTATCTATCTATCTATCTATCTATCTATCTATCTATCTATCTATCTATCTATCTATTTTGAGACAGACCTTAAAGCCATGTTTTAGTAAATATTATCAGCTATGATTAAACTTGAAACGCTAATTTACAATAATGATAACTATTCATACAGTATATTATTTTTTTCATAAACAGAATATTTTATGACCCTTACAAAATAAGCATTTAGTTGCAAGAATGCACATGTGACTTCATGGTAACTAAATTTACATTTGTTTTTCTGCTCTTATCAGATATGAGGATCAAATCAACAAACGCACCAACTCTGAAAATGAATTTGCAGACAGTAAAAAGGTAAATTCCTACATTGTAATATTATATTATATAACTAAATTGTTATTTACAATTGAAAGTCTAAATTATCATCTTATAAATTTGGAAGAAGTTGAAAATATTCTAAAATACAATAACCTTATAATTTTCTTTAATGTAAGATCTAGCTAACTAGAAGGCATACTGTATGGGGTCTTTGTTAATCAACGTTGCATGTTACACAATATTTGGTGCAAATAGTAATTCCACAGAGTGTACCACATTCTTCAACATTAATGATAAAGTGAAAGGTGCATTCATTTACACTAAATACACACCATCTGTGCATAAACCCATTACTTTGCAAGAAATTAATAGAAATGAGTGACAGACTCACCAGGATCTTTAACAAAATGACACCATCGCACATTTTAAAATCAAGGGAGGTTCATTGCAGTTACAAGGTAACTTTCAAAAAGGAATCAATTATAGCAAAATAAAACAAAAGAATGTGTTTTGCTCATTTCCTTAAGCAGTACTGTAGTCTTACATTTGCCTCTCACATATTAAAATGGAATATCATCTTCATTTACTCTCACCTCTATTTTTGGTTTCAGTAGGTCTTAAAGCATTATGCATTAGGGAAAAGGCAATAGTTTATCCCTGTTTCCAGCATTTACAAACTGAACAGATATATACAATAAAAAACCCTGCATTCACACATGGTTCAGTGGGTGTTGATATCTATCAATGAAATGTTTCTTGCAACTTGGAATTAACTAGCTAGTCTGGTGCAACTCATTGCCAGCAGCACACAGATATATAGATAAAGAATGGATATTTTTGTAAACAACCTAAAGATGAGTTTGATTGGCATTAAAGTTAAAGACTTCATTAATTTCACTCCAATGAGTTTCTGAAATACGAAACTTTTCAAGATAGGGTAGGTGACAATGGTGGCCATTTTGAAGTTGGCCATTTTGGATCCAACCTTTTGTTTTTTCAATAGGAAGAGGGTCATGTATCATGTATCATGTAAAAGAATTTATGAACCTCCTGGACTCTTTTGATTTGAGACAGCTCGTTAATCAGCCTACACATAAAGCAGGTCATACGTTAGACTTAGTAATTACTAAAGGACTAAAAGTTGATATAAAGCAGGTCATTGATACGGGTCTTTCAGACCATTTTCTTCTACTTTTTAATATAGAAATAATGATAGAAAACACTCATGAGAAGCATATGTTAAAAAACGCTTCTTTGACTCATCAGCAACTTTAAAACTTACAAACATTCTAACCAATCAGTCCGTTTATAGTGCCAACTATAATAGCGAGGAGAATGTAAATAGTAAGGTGGAAAGATTTAATACTAAAGTGAGGGCTGCTGTTGACATAGTTGCACCTGAAAAGACAGTTAAAAAATCTTCTAGCATTGTTATACCTTGGAAGACCCAAAGAGTGTCTGATTTAAAGAGAACATGCCGTAGAGCTGAGCGTAAATGGAGGAAGACTAAACTAACTATTGACTATGAGATATTAAAAGTTAAAATAACAGAATACAATAACACAGTCCGTCTTGAGAGGCGCTGCTATTTCTCTAAGCTTATAAATAACAATGCTAGTAATCCCAGAGTCTTATTTTCGACAATTGATCATCTGTTAAACCCAGGTAACTCAAAGGAATGCCTCCTAAGTACTTCCAGTAAAAACTGTGAGGCTATCGCTGTATTTTTCAATCAAAAAATTAATGATATTAGAAATAACATAGTATATCTCCCCAACACTAAGGATCCCCCGAAACCCCAGTACTCCATAATAATAAATTAGAGTCTTTCACTAGGATAGATTTACCTGATTTGCATAAAATAATTTCTCAAATGAAACCATCCACCTGTGCCCTTGACCCAATACCAACAAATTTTTTCAAAGAAGTATCGGGTGTGCTTATTGATAATGTTCTTGACATAGTAAATTCGTCATTAGATACGGGGGTCTTCCCAGACTGTCTTAAGACTGCGGTAGTTAAACCCCTACTTAAGAAAAATAATCTCGACCCCTCTTCTCTTGAAAATTATAGACCCATCTCTAACCTGCCTTTCTTAAGTAAAATTCTAGAGAAGGCAGTCATTATGCAGTTAAATGAGCACCTCAATAAACATGCTATTCTTGATAAATTTCAGTCAGGTTTTAGAACAAATCACAGCACAGAAACTGCACTCGTTAAAGTAGTAAATGACTTGCGGGTAAATGCAGACAGAGGCCATTTATCTGTTCTCATCCTCTTAGATTTGAGTGCCGCATTTGACACTATTGATCATAATATTCTTAAGAATCGCCTTAGTCAATGGGTGGGCCTCTCTGGCAGTGTCTTAAACTGGTTTGAATCCTACCTGGCAGGGAGAAAATTCTTTGTTAGTTGTGGTAATTATAACTCAAAGACACATGATATTCTATATGGTGTTCCACAAGGCTCTATCCTGGGTCCGCTGCTCTTCTCAATCTACATGCTTCCATTAGGTCAGATTATCTCGGGACATAACGTGAGCTACCACAGCTATGCTGATGACACACAGCTGTATGTATCAATAGCACCTGATGACCCTAAATCTCTTGATTCGCTAACACAATGTCTAACCTGTATCTCAGAATGGATGAATAGTAACTTTCTCAAATTAAATAAAGAAAAAACCGAAATCTTAGTGATTGGCAATAATGGATACAGTGAGGCTATTAGAAATAAACTGGATGCATTAGGATTAAAAGTCAAATCGGAGGTAAAAAGCTTAGGGGTAACCGTTGATTGTAATCTGAATTTTAAATCGCATATTAATAAAATCACTAGGACAGCATTTTTTCACCTAAGGAACATAGCAAAAGTTAGACCTCTTATATCATCGAAAGATGCAGAGAAATTAGTTCATGCGTTTGTCTTTAGTCGACTAGATTTCTGTAATGCACTCCTCTCAGGACTACCCAAAAAAGACATCAATCGTTTGCAGTTAGTGCAGAATGCAGCTGCTAGAATCCTTACCAGGAAAAGAAAATCCGAACACATTTCTCCAGTTTTGATGTCACTACACTGGTTACCTGTGTCATTCAGAATTGACTTTAAAATTCTGCTTATGGTTTTTAAAGCTTTAAATAATCTCGCCCCGTCTTATATATCGGAATGTCTGACACCTTATATTCCAAATCGCAACCTCAGATCCTCAACTGAGTGTCTCCTTAGAATTCCAAGAGCAAAACTTAAAAGAAGTGGTGAGGCGGCCTTCTGCTGTTATGCACCTAAAATCTGGAATAGCCTGCCAGTAGCAATTCGCCAGGCTAATACAGTGGAGCACTTTAAAAAACTACTGAAAACACATTACTTTAACATGGCCTTCTCATAACTTCACTGTAATTTAATCCTGACACTCTGTATATCCAATTCATTATAATAACCATTCAAAATCTGTACTAACCCTACTCTCTCTTCTGTTTCCTTTTCCGGTGTCCTATTGGTGGTGGCTTGTGCCACCACCATCTACCCAAAGCACCATGATGTTCCAACAATGATGGATGGATTAAAAGCCAGAAGTCTGTATAACCATCAGCATCAAGTGACTCCGTGAGAACCCTAACTACAAAGAGGACTATTTCATTTATGTTAGGTAGAATGCCCAAAGGGGACTGGGCGGTCTCGTGGCCTGGAACCCCTACAGATTTTATTTTTTTCTCCAGCCTTCTGGAGTTTTTTTTTGTTTTTTCTGTCCACTCTGGCCATCGGACCTTACTCCTTCTTATGTTAACTAAGGTTGTCTTATTTTAATTTCTTATTTGTCTTTTATTCTTCTTTTCTTCATTATGTAAAGCACTTTGAGCTACTTTTTGTATGAAAATGTGCTATATAAATAAATAAAATAAATAAAAAAATGTTGTTGCTGTGACACATCAAACTTATTGGGAATTTCACAAGAAAAACAATGGTGTGCTTGGTTTTAACGTAACTTTATTCTTTCATGAGTTATTTACAAGTTTCTGACCACTTATAAAATGTGTTCAATGTGCTGCCCATTGTGTTGGATTGTCAATGCAACCCTCTTCTCCCACTCTTCACACACTGATAGCAACACCGCAGGAGAAATGCTAGCACAGGCTTCCAGTATCCAAAGTTTCAGGTGCTGCACATCTCGTATCTTCACAGCATAGACAATTGCCTTCAGATGACCCCAAAGATAAAAGTCTAAGGGGGTCAGATCGGGAGACCTTGGGGGCCATTCAACTGGCCCACGACAACCATTCCACTTTCCAGGAAACTGTTCATCTAGGAATGCTCGGACCTGACACATTGAACACATTTTATAAGTGGTCAGAAACTTGTAAATAACTCATGAAAGAATAAAGTTACGTTAAAACCAAGCACACCATTGTTTTTCTTGTGAAATTCCCAATAAGGTTGATGTGTCACATGACCCTCTTCCTATTGAAAAAACAAAAGTTGGATCTAAAATGGCCGACTTCAAAATGGCCACCATGGCCACCACCCATCTTGAAAAGTTTTCCCCCCTCACATATACTAATGTGCCACAACAGGAAGTTAATATCACCAACCATTCCCATTTTATTAAGGTGTATCGATATAAATGGCCCACCCTGTAGAATAACTCAACATTGTCCTTCAGAACAAGATACTTTCAGCTTCTTATAGTTGATGGTAACTCAGCATTTACATCTAATGCTAATTTCAGAAATAGCACCTCTGGACTTTGATTTCAGCACCACATATATAAAGAAATAAAAAGGAGTGAGGCAAAGAAAAAGTGAAATGGATGTAAAAGAGAGACATAAGACAAGCACTAAAATGAAACAAGTAAAAAAAAAAAAAAGAAAACACCATTTAACCCAATAAAAGAACAGTGATGCACAGATAAACAATACTAAATGTTTGTTCTTGTACTCGAAAGGTGACAAACCCTGAAGAATAGATTAGCAATAGTGCAGGCCTGTATTTAAAGAAAGAATATATGAAGCTTAGGTGGTAATTGATTAGTTCACTTTAGCTTCACTACAATTACTTACAAAAAATAATACATTTTTGACAAAGCCTAAGAATTACAGAACTTCACAAAATGTTTATAGGCACCAATTTAGTTTTATTTTAAACAACGCCTGATCTGTGGTACTACTGCATTGGTCTTAAACAAAACCTCTAACTGATATTCCATACTAATATTCCTATTTAATTCCTCAGGCTTTTGATGACACATTCATGAAAAAAATTGAAACGGAAGATAACATACACACACTGAATGAAGAAATGGATTTACTGAGGGAGATATATGATGAGGTATGTCCTAGTTTCTTCAAAAGCACAGCCAAATGGAGGAGACTTAAATATGCAAATACTTGAAAAAAGTCACCATAAAGAAAGGCATTGAATAATAATGAACAGTTTAACTTACTGAACACACAGTGCTGTAAAAGAATATATGCCCTGGGCACCTGAGTGAATAAATGACATCTACTGACAGTGATGAAAGTCTGCTGTATCAACAGTGATGTTACCAACAAATATTAAGTGTAACTGCAGCAATATGTAAAAATTAATATGTTAAAAATCAGCCTTATTTCCGTGTCCATAAAATAGCATCTATAAATCATATACTCTGTAATATTTAGCTTCATTCAACACATTAGCACTCACCTATGGTACAAGACTTTTGCTTTGCTTCAACCTGCTTCATTCTCATTTAACTGTCTTATTAGGCTTCCTTTCTGAAAACTTCCTACAAAATGTACACATATTCATTGTCATTCACTATATTTGACATGTGTACCCATTTTTGAAGAATTTAATTGCCACCGGGCATATTGCTAAGGAATTTAAGTTATTTTCTTCTCACACTTTAGAGCTCAATTAAGTATATATTTCACAAGGACAGACTCAGTGACTTTAACAAATCTTGTCTGCACTTATATAAACAATCCATGTGATTTACTGACACCACTCCTACATCACACATCAATATTTACAATAAATAATTCAACTAAATTTTGTATGGAATAACTCAATAATAACTCGAATAACTTGATAAGTCTGAAATGTATTAAACAAAACATAATTATAATAAAAAAAATGCCAACCAAAGTTCAGTATGTGAATAGCATCATCTTATAATTGTTTGATTAAATGTCACAAGATGAACAACAGATTTTACATTCATTTGATGCTCAAATTGTCCATGGGTTTCTGAGCCCTTTCCCTTATATAGTTTGAAATTTAAATTATTTTGGCCAACTTTAATCATTTTTGTGAAAATGCTTTGATTAGGCATAGAGTTAGGTGCAGCAAATTCATCCCTTCATCTTCTGAACCTCATTATTACAAAACAAGACAGCAGGACGTCACTGGTAGCATCAGACATAATGCTAGAACCAGTCCAAGAATCCACTACTGGGCAAGCTCATGCTACTACAAACACATGGACACTTTACACTTGCCAATTAACCTAATAGGTATGTGAGGGGAATGAGAGAACCAGGAGAAAACTCACATGGACAAAGAAAGAATCTGTAAACTGCATAGGCACAAACTTGCTCCCTGAAACTTTGAAGCAGCAGCGTTAACAACTATACCAGCATACTGCCCCAGTTTCAGTGTAAATGTCTAAGTAAGTTGTGTTTTGGACTTTTTTTTAAACATAATGATAGAAAATAATCTTATGAACAACACTCTGTCTACATCCTACACAGGAGACCAAAGAAATCAATTCCTGTATTGAGAATGCCACAACTGTAGTGCAATTGAAAAGCCACCATAACCTGAATACGGCTGCCATTGTGGATGACGCCAAAAAACATTATGAAGAACTTGCTTCCAAAGGCCGAAACGAGGCAGAGAAGGCTTACAGTTCAATGGTAATTGCAATATTATGGCTTAAAATAAGTTATTCATTCATGTTTGCTTTTCAAGAACAACACTGTGGACTGATTAGTTGAGTGTTTAATTTTCTAACAGTACAATAAAAAGGCAGAAGAGGATCAGAATATCAGCCGTGATCTAAAGGAAATCAAGTCACAGATGAGCAAAATTATGAGACAGATTGCAAAGCTACAAAGTGAAGTTGATGCTGCTAAGAAGCAGGTAAACCCAAAGTGTAATCTCAAAGAATAATCACACTGCTTGACTCCATGTGCTGAGAACACTTTGTGTAATGAAGATCTTACTTGGTTCTCTTTTGAGCACTCTTAACTAACTCCTTAATTCCACCGATTTCTGTTTACCTGAAAGAATTCTGATTGAGAAACAATCAATGTTTTTGAGAATGCTAGAGATAAAGCCTTTCTGAAGACAAACTCTCTCCGTTCAGTTTATTCAAGTAGCACATGTGGTATACAGTGATCCCTCGCTATATCGCGCTTCGCCTTTCGCGGCTTCACTCTATCACGGATTTTATATGTAAGCATATTTAAATATATATCACGGATTTTTTGCTGGTTCGCGGATTTCTGCGGACAATGGGTCTTTTAATTTCTGGTACATGCTTCCTCAGTTGGTTTGCCCAGTTGATTTCATACAAGGGACGCTATTGGCAGATGGCTGAGAAGAAACCCAACTTACTTTTCTGTCTCTCTCTCTTGCGCTGACTTTCTCTGATCCTGACGTAGGGTGATTGAGCAGGGGGGCTGTTCGCACACCTAGACGATAAGGACGCTCGTCTAAAAATGCTGAAAGATTATCTTCACGTTGCTACCTTCTGTGCAGCTGCTCCATGAAGCAACATGCTGCACGGTGCTTCGCATACTTAAAAGCTCGAAGGGCACGTATTGATTTTTGCTTGTTTGTTTTTCTCTGCCTCTCTCTCTCTCTCTCTCTCTCTCTTTCTCTGCTCCTGACGGAGGGGGTGTGAGCTGCCGCCTTCAACAGCTTTGTGCCGCAGTGCTTCGCATACTTAAAAGCCAAACAGCCCTATTGATTTTTGACTGTTTGCTTTTTTTCCTCTCTCTCTCTCTCTGACACGCACTCCTTTGAAGAGGAAGATATGTTTGCATTCTTTTAATTGTGAGACGGAACTGTTATCTCTGTCTTGTCATGGAGCACAGTTTAAACTTTTGAAAAAGAGACAAATGTTTGTTTCCAGTGTTTGAATAACGTTCCTGTCTCTCCACAACCTCCTGTGTTTCTGCGCAAATCTGTGACCCAAGCATGACAATATAAAAATAACCATATAAACATATGGTTTCTACTTCGTGGATTTTCTTATTTCGCGGGTGGCTCTGGAACGCAACCCCCGCGATGGAGGAGGGATTACTGTAGTTCCCAGACTCACATGGTTTGGGTGGTAATAATTAATCAGTAACAGCTGCCTACCTATGGAAAAGTCATGTCAGATAAAGGAGTCCTGGAATCCTCAGGTAGAAGAGTGCTTTCATCTGATTGGCTGGCCTAGCACTAACTCAGCTATAGAATGGCCGAGGTCTCCAGGACTCTGAATGTGTCTGGCTGGTCTGACTCTTCCTCATTCTACAATTAGCTGATGGACATCTGTTGTTGTTTTTCTTAATTAGTTTCTACTTTCCTTTAATATATTTGACCAAATCTGTATCGTCATATGTGATAGTTCTGTATTCAGTGAGTGGTACATTCTATTTTTGTATTTTGCCATTGTAGTTATCACTCTGCTCTATGCCTGAACAGGGTGAGGACCGCTGTGCAAGAACAAAGTAGTTTGTGCAATTGTATTGTATTTCTGAGGTAGCCATGATAGATTGGCCATCTAGCTCTGTGAAGAGGATTACTTGTGTTCGGTTTTGTGAACTGTATTTACCCCATTTTTTGACACCTAACCTATTGGGATTAGGGTCTCTCTCTGAGTTGCCTTTCCCAAGATTTTTTACCTATGAGATTTATTTTTGTCTTCTTAGAGAGTCAAGACTGGGAGACTGTCAGAAAACAGGGCCTGTTGAAGCCCATTGAGACATTCCTTGTGTGATTTTGGGTTACACAAGAAATAAATTGTTGTTGTTGCTGTTGTTGACTGACTCAGACTGGAATGTGTATCACTCATAGTACCTTTGGAGTCAAGTTTACATAGATGAGTTATCTTGCTAACTTAAGTTATGATAAAAAAAAGTAAGACCATTAAGTACGCTGATTAGCTTCATGAAGGCTTTTACTTCTGTTTGGTGATATATTCCCAATATAAAACTTATTGTCAGGACATATGTAACCTTTGGACAAATGTGGTTTGGAACAGCATTATTGTTTAAACCTAACATTGCTCTCAGCTGTCTCTTCAAATCAGTATATCAACCTAAGTGGGGTAAAGGAATGATCATCCACATGTGGAACGAGTGTCCATTTATACCAGTAAAAGTTCCCTAAATAAATGTAATAATTTTCTTCTTCTTTCCACTTCACTTGAACTTAAACTGCCTCTAGCACTGCTTTCTCTAAGCTGGACATATCATCCAGGTTTTGGAGTTTCTTAAAGTGCCCCTTTCACCTCTCTAAGATATTCTCAGATGATGTCAAAATTCTCTATGTCACAACCACTACTACATAAACTAAAATTATGGATGGATTAACATAGTTTTCTGCAATTATCTTCAAATTATTTTTAAAGAATAATTGATTAAATGTGATGGAATGAGTAGTCTGTGCTTGACATAAGGTTTTTGTGTACTACTATAATAATAAATGAAAATAAAGTACACCACGGTTATATTAGTTTTTAAACTGAGTTACAGTAGGATCAGAGTATGGAATTTTACGAATCATAAGACGAAAATCATGTTTTTAATTTATCTAAGTCCTTTAAATAATAATTTTAAACCAAGCAACACTGTAACATATCTCTTGTTTGGATGTTAGCGTGATTCCCTTGCACAAGCAGTTTCTGAAGCAGAGGAACAAGGGGAAAAGGCAATCCGTGAATCTCAGAAGAATGTGGCAGAACTTGAATCTTCACTGCAGAACACCAAACAGGAGATGGCTCAACGACTGCAAGAATACCAATTGCTGATGAACACAAAGCTGACACTAGATATTGAGATTGCCACCTACATGAAGCTCCTGGAAGGTGAAGAAAAGAGGTTGGTATACATACAAAATACCTATAACCTAAGGATGGTGGGGATTGCTCATGTATCTTAAACTTTGGCCCTCTTTAAAATGCTCTGCATAAACCATTGTAAGAATGTTAACAAAGTAGCAACAATTTTAATCCCACTATTAATGGCACCAAACAATGGAGCTACCTTTAGAGTTTGGGTTGAGTAAACAATAAGGTTAATGTGAATTAAAACAAAACTTCCATAACTCTGTTCAAAATCATGGGAGTTGTGCCTTTAAGGTCCTTTCAAGGACTTTTACATAGGGCATACGTAAAGGCAAATATAATGCAGGTATGGCTGCTTGCTTAACATCAGTTCAATTCCCAACTGCTCTGCGTTCATTTAGAAATTGCTTGTACTCATTTGTGTTTCGGTGGATTTATTGGCAACTCTGAATTGTCTAATTGGTATGCATGTATGTATAATATTCAGTGCTAATTATCAGTTTATTAAGGACTGACTCAGAGGGATTTGTGTCAGTATAGAAATTGACATTCTGAGACACCATTATTAATTACATTATTTTGGATAAAATGCATGATTATTAATTTTTAAAATCCAAATTGCCATTGAATTTTAAGTTCCAGTCATATATTACTGCAAATGTTAAGTGTGTTTGCAAAGACCCTGGGAAGCTAAACATTTAAATGACTCAGAAAGCAGCATGCTATGTGGTGTCATACCAGAAACAATTACACACCTGGGGTACACCATTGTTCCAGGTGTATCAAAACCGTTCCATCGTACAAAAAACATCCAGCAAGAGTCATTAATGATCTTTGAGAAAAGTGGCCACTGGATGCTGAGACATCTTATGTAGAATTGGTGATGAACAACGCATATCAAAATGCAAAATTAATTGTACAATGACACAGAAACAGCGAAACTGTTGACCATCCAGATGAGTTCCACTCCTGTCATTGAATAAAAAATAATGGGATTACAGTGGGCTACGGTTCAGAAATGCTAGTTTAGAAGTTTAGAAAAACATTTCTTAGGCAGCCTAATCCTAGTTCTTGCTGATTCACTGTGATAGAACCATGCATATACCGTATGAAGAAAACCCAATGAGTCAGTTGATCCATCTGGACACATTGGCGATGGTGTGTAGCTTGCTTCAATGGCACATATTTGTGTTTTCAAATGAGGAAAACCCTGTCTGAATGTCACAGAATATCTGACATTGTTGTTGATCACCACTAGTACCAGAGGTATACCAATTTGCAAATGAACTTTCCCAGCAGGATAATGTCAGCTTAATGTCCTGGTTCACCCAGTCACCAAATGTCAGCCCACTCAATCACCTATAGAATGGGTTGAAATGGTCTATTGAGTGTCTATTGAGTGTTCTTCCAGTTAAAGTTCAAGTTTACGGTCACCTGTACATAGTAGAGTGAACTCTGACACATTGAGAAAGCATTTGACTGCTGGCTTGGAAACTATTTAAATTCTCATTTTAATCTACCACCAAAAGCTCTTACTACACATATGCTACCAAGTGTGTTAAATGGTAATAGCATATGGAATTGTGCTAGCATGATTTCTGTTACAGATCAGACATATCTTAACTTACTAAAACTCTATTTTTTGTCTTAAAGGACTCAGCACATAGTGTAAAGGCCAAGCCTGATCTTGAAAGTGAAGATGTCCAAGGCTATGTCCTGTGTACCATCCATAAAATATGAGGAGACACACTGAACAAATAACTGTTCTAACAAGTCATTTCTGTGTTTTTAATGTGAATGAACTTCCTGATCACGACTGTGGGTGCTATTTAATCATAAGCCCTTTCTTATTTTAGCTTACTTAAAGACTTGGTATAATTTCAATTATTATTTAGTTGCCATTTGTTCTGCAAATTGATCTACTAGTCTATTCATAATTAACATAAATGTAATTACTAAATAATTTTTAGATTATTTTATTTGCACATAATGTGATTTTGGAATTGCCTTTGTAACCATGAATAGTTGTTTGAAAAACATTTGTAAAATGTTTACTACACAGTGTGCTATCCTAAAAAATACACTTTCATTCGTAACAAATTCATACCTGCTATAATTAGAGGGTCTATTGTCATACTGTGGTTCCAAGGTGTCTAATAAACCCTTTTCATTCCCCTTTTAATTTGTGGAGATCTATGAAAAAGTTATGAATTTTCATGAATGTAGAAAATTATGGACCGATCACTTGTAGAATCAAAAAATAAATGGCACATGGTGAGAATGCATGTATTTTCTTTTAGCTTAGAATTCCAGCAGGATCTGTGTGACACAATCAATGTCAGAAAGATAACCTTGTCTTACACATACCGTCATCACTGTCACCCATAGACAACAGAGATCTGTAGCGCAGATCTTGTATGGCCATGAATGACGCTGAAGTTAACTGGATGGTGTCCCATCACACATTTGCTGTATCCATCCCTGACAGAGGTAACCTGGAGGTTTTTTTCCAGCATGGGTCTGAGGACCTTTCAGTTTTCCAGGAGACAGTAACTGTAGCAGCACCAAAGACTAGAGCAGCGGTGTCCAGACATTCTCTCACATATACTGTACTCTGGCCAATTTACAAAAAGACAAAATGCATTCATTGAATTTTTCACCAGCCGCATACCTCCATTTTAAACTCATGGTGAATTGGGAATAACAACATCATTACAAAAATAAACATAATACTGTATTTCCAAACCTGTTCAATCCAATTCATCAGATAGAGGGCTTAAAAAAATCAATTCCACCCAGAATAATACAGTCCACTACCTAAAAGGTTTCATCCTGCTCAATCACAAATGAAACCATTTGTAGTACAACACATTTTGTCTCACCCACATACACTAAAAGTAACCCCCTTCATTGTGTAATTGATAAGTTTTGTCTCTGCATATTCATGAAAGAAATTATTTTAATAAATTCCTTTTAAATAACAGAACTGAAATTACCTGAGGGAAAATAAAAAAAGACCCTTTGATTGACTCATTTCTTTTCTGTGAGCCTTCAGTCCCCATCTTTCCAAGTTGGTCTTTTAATGCATCAAAAAACTATATTCTTTAGTTTAGATTTCTTTACCAAAACTTTTTATTTGCTTAATGTTAGGAGTGGGCAGTATGGCCAAAAATACACATCATGATATAATTTAAAATTCTGACAGTTTCAGTAGATAACATTACAATAGATAGATAGATAGATAGATAGATAGATAGATAGATAGATAGATAGATAGATAGATAGATAGATAGATAGATAGATAGATAGATAGATAGATAGATAGATAGATAGATAGAATATATTATAATATAATTTTTCTTCCAAAAGATATCTTTTAGAAAACAATAACAGCCGGAAAAGGGTGGAGTGCCCTCTCAGGGTTGGGAGTGAGATCCTGCCCCAAGTGGAGGAGTTCAAGTATCTCGGGGTCTTGTTCACGAGTGAGGGAAGAATGGAGCGTGAGATCGACAGGCGGATCGGTGCGGCATCCGCAGTAATGCGGGCGTTGCATCGGTCTGTCGTGGTGAAAAAGGAGCTGAGCCATAAGGCAAAGCTCTCAATTTACCAGTCGATCTATGTTCCTACCCTCACCTATGGTCATGAGCTATGGGTAGTGACCGAAAGAACGAGATCGCGAATACAAGCGGCTGAAATGAGTTTCCTCCGCAGGGTGTCTGGGCTCTCCCTTAAAGATAGGGTGAGAAGCTCAGTCATCCGGGAGGGGCTCAGAGTAGAGCCGCTGCTCCTCCGCATCGAGAGGAGTCAGATGAGGTGGCTCGGGCATCTGATCAGGATGCCTCCTGGACGCCTCCCTGGTGAGGTGTTCCGGGCATGTCTAACCGGGAGGAGGCCCCGGGGAAGACCCAGGACACGTTGGAGGGACTATGTCTCTCGACTGGCCTGGGAACGCCTCGGGATTCTCCCGGAAGAGCTAGAAGAAGTTGCCGGGGACAGGGACGTCTGGGCATCTCTGCTCAAGCTGCTGCCCCTGCGACCCGATCTCGGATAAGCGGGAGACAATGGATGGATGGATGGATAAATGTAATACTGATTAATTGTGCACACAGATGCATTTCTTATTCATCAGAATTATTTTGATGCCCTGCTCCATAAACAGATATGACAGCAGGCATTAACCTCTCTTTAACAAATAAAAGTACAACTTCCTTCTCTCTCTTTCTCAGTTGTTTACTGAGTGAACACATACAAGTCCACACACAAAATACATTACCTTTAAGACACTAATTCACCAGCAGAAAAGTCTCATTTATTTTCCTGTTGTTGTACACAATGTTTAAATGTGTTCACAAGTTTTCCACTCATGTTTTTGCACACCAGTAAAATATTTTCTTTGAAACCCATACTGGAATAAAAAACTTCATTCAGTCTATTGTTAAATATCCCACTCCTACTTAATGGTTATTACTATTGTTGTTTCTCATTTGGCTATATGTGATTCCTTTCTCATAAGGGTTAGGATTATAAAACAGATTAAAAGTCAGGTAAGCAATTTCTGGTTTGACATTTTATTCAGTCTTAGGAGTTATGATTTTGACATTCTGGTTTTAACTTGCTAAATTAAGAGTTTCTTTAGTTCTCCTCTTTAGTTCCTTTAGTAGTTCTGCTTATTAAGTTTGTTGTTTCGTTAATTTTTGTTTTTTTTAATCAATTTAGTATGTGATTCCCCTTGTTTTGGTTATTTCATTTAATTTTCTTAATAATTTGTATTTTAATATTGTTAAAAGCATATATAAATTATACATTTACTGGTTACAATATAGGGAAGGATTTTTTTGAATTTGTCCCTTCCTCCCGTGCTAAATCCTAACAGCAGAAATGTCCATATTCTGAACCTGTTTATATTCATGAAATGGTTAAGTGATGTTAAAGTTTCAGTGATTATCCTCTGGTTGGGAGAGTGGAGCAAAGACACAAGAGAATGCAGCAATTGAAAAAAAAAACAAATAAAATGGAAAATATTATCAACAAGCATTTGTATGTACATTGATGACCATCACCGCAGGGTAAATTGTGTCTGCCCTAAAGTTTTCAATTTGTCAATAAGGTGTTTCCTTTATACCCATTATGTCCTACGTTAAGCCACTGCATGCTTATTTGCTTCTGGGTAAGTACATTTTCTATAAATTTCCATTGCATAAATAGTAGTGTATCCAAAGTATAATTGCTTAAGTATCCCTTTTTCTCTATAGTTTATCTATACTAATAAAAGGCAAAGCCCTCACTGACTCACTGACTGACTGACTGACTCATCACTAATTCTCCAACTTCTCGTGTAGGTGGAAGGCTGAAATTTGGCAGGCTCATTCCTTACAGCTTACTTACAAAAGTTAGGCAGGTTTCATTTCGAAATTCAAAGCGTAACGGTCATAACTGGAACCTCTTTTTTGTCCATATACTGTAATGGACTGCAGCTCACAGTCATCATGCCTCCCACGTAATCACGTGAACTGACTGTGAAGGCAGTACGTACAAAACAAGGAAGAGCCCCAAAGAGCGCTGAAGAAAACATTCATTACACAATTGAGAAGGCAGCGAAACAATAAGAAGCAAAGCACGGTGTAAACCGTAAGTTTAAATTAAGTTTATAGAAACGCTCCCGCTGCCGTTTGCAATACCATATTCGCGAGATACAAGTTTAATGAGAAGACACGAGGTATAAACGAGATTTGGATCACTTTGTAACAGAGTTAAAATTGCTGTAGCGAGAAACTTTGAAGTGCCAGGTCTTGGCTAACATTAAATAAAGCTGTGGACATCGCAACATCACACAAGAGAGCGGCTCACGTGAACTGACTGAACGCAGCAGGAGTGATCACTTCGCTACTGCGGAAACAAAGCACGGTGTAAACCGAAAGTTTAAATTAAGTTTATAGAAACGCTCCCGCTGCTGTTTGCAATACCATATTTGTGAGATACAAGTTTAATGAGAAGACACGAGGTATAAACAAGACTTTAGATGACTTTGTAACGGAGTTAAAATTGCTGTAGCGAGAAACTTTTAAGTGCCAGGTCTTAGCTAACATTAAATAAAGCCGTGGACATCGCAACATCACACAAGAGAGCGGCTCACGTGAACTGACTGAACGCAGCACGTCGGAAACAAAGCACCGTGTAAACCTAAAGTTTAAATTAAGTTCATAGACCTACAAAAGGTTGCCATTGATTTGAGGCAAAATTGCTTTTCTCCTGTACAACTATACGTTGCATTCTCAAGAGTGTGCTTGCACGGCTTGGTCATATTACAACCGGAGTGCTGAACTGACAACGTGGTATACAAAGAGAACTATAACAATCGTAATATATATATATGTAGATATGTATATATGTAGATATGTATATATATGTGTATATATATATATATATAGATATGTATATATATATATGTGTGTATATATATAGATATATATATATATAGATATATATATATATATATATATATATATATATATATATATATATATATATATATATATATATATAGATATATATATGTGTATATGTAGATATGTGTATATGTAGATATGTATATATATGTATATATGTATATGTATATATATGTTTATGTGTGTCTGTGTGTGTATATATATATATATATGACAGCAACACTCATAACAATGACAACACAATTACATTGACAATCATGTTACGTTATTTTTAAAATGTTTCCTTTTCTTTTTCATAACCTCTTTAACACACTACTTCTCCGCTGCGAAGCGCGGGTATTTTGCTAGTACACAATATTAGTTGCACCCCCACCTGCTTATGGATTTTATATAAGTGCCTTCCTCTCTTTCTCATGTCACAACCTTACTCTGAAGGTATTGAATTTTTTGTCACAATTTTCACCTCCCCTTCATGAAAACAAACAAACTCTGGTTTATCCTGTTATGCCACATCAGACCTTACCTAATTGCCTAATCAGTGTACAAACCAGGAAACTGCTTTCTCTGTGCACCACCCTACTGCAGGTAAATCCCTTTGCAGTAATTATAATGTAGTTATGTACTGGATGAGCCAACAAAAACAAATCCTGGTCAAAGCTCAATTTATCTGTGACAGAAATAGCTCTCAAGTCAAAGTAGAAAATAATAACCATGTTGATGGCAGGCCAATTAGCACAAAACCATTAAAAGATGTGGCCATGGACAGAACCCAGTTCATATTTTAACATTATATTATGAAAACTAGTACACATTTGGATGCACTGTTGCTCTGCCTGTTTACACATGATGGAGGTGCCAAGCATTACACAGATTCTATCAAGTACACTGGTGACACAATAGTAGTGGATCTGGTAGGTGGCCATACTTCTTGCTAAAAGATATGATAACAACAATCTGTTTTCCAAACTTACCAAAACAAAGGTGCCGATTGTAAGCTTCACAGGATGTAGACGAGGTTCTGCCATAAAGATAGTGAGCAATTTGGGGTCCACTTCAATGAGGACCTCTTGAGGCCCCCGCAACCTGTCTAGTTTAAAAGGCTCAAACATGTTTTAACTTTACAATAAGGTTGAACGAAGATTTACTGTGCTCCAAGATCCTGTACTGAGTGTATAAGATGCCCCAATTTAACACTAGGGTAAATGTCCCACCTATAGAGGACACTTTATTCCCAAAAAGCCATATCCATCATCTTAGATCCCACACATCCCATCAAGGAAGCATTCAATGATTTAATTGACTACCAAACAGTTTTCACTTTAATACAGAATGACCTCATCTGTGACTAAGACAGATCACTTGAAAACATCTACACTAAAAATATAATACAAAACCATTCTGGGTCTCAATTTCATGTAATCCCTGCTTGTTACTTTATCTGTTTTTAATATTTATACATGATAACTGTATGTTGTCACAGGTGGCTGGGGGGGAGACCCAGCTGGGATGCCCCTGGAGGACCAGAGGAGGGCTTACGCCTTCCCCAGACCCCGTGGGGGCAACCACCCTGGTGGCTTTGAGGACCACGGGTACAGAGCTTTGAAGCTCAACCCTGTAGGGTCCTGTGGTCACCCCCAGGGGGTGCCCCAATGCCTTGGGAGCCCTGGACCTCAGTACTTCTGCCACACCCGGAAGTGCTGGGGGGGAAGAGGATCAGGGACACCTGGACTGCTTCCGGCTGTACAGCCGGCGCTTCCGCCACACTGGGGAGTGCTGGCGGAAGATTGTCGGGAGGCACCTGGAGCACATCCGGGTGGTCATAAAAGGGGCTTCCTCCTTCCATTCAGGGGCTGGAATCGGGAGTGAAGGAAGGACAAGGTCTAGGAGGAGAGACAAGGAGGCGGCCTAAAGAAAGTGAGGCATTGTTGTTGGCCAGGACTTTGGGGACTTTGGGGCTGTGTGTGCACTTGTTGTAAACATGGAGTACTGGAATAAACGTGTGTTGGGTGACTTCAACGTGTCCGCTTGTCTGTGTCCAGGTCATCTTCCACAATGTTTAATGTTTTCCACTACTGTATACTTATTGAGGAGGGTATAGTGGCACAGTGGTTGCCCTGGCTCCTAGCTAATCGTCCAAAAATTATTGTAGGCAGAATCTAAATTTCTCAAAGTGCCTGGAATGGCATTTGTTATAGAAAGCTGCTATATAAAATTTTCTTTCTTCTCATTCCCAATGTCCTGGCATCCCATCCTGAATTCCCCGGCCATGAATGACATGTAACTACAAGTATCCCACTAATGGACTAAACAAATGTAGAAAATGGATAAATGCATGAATATAAAACATTATTAAATCTTTGATTTGGCTTTATTTGGAGATCCAAATAAAAGAAAAAAGTCTTCAAATGAGAATTGCTTCAAAAATTCTGCTTTCTTTCTCAAGTTGTACCTCAGTGATTTTACCATATTACCATATTTATTTGTTAAGCGCTTAAAAACACAGCATTACAACCGACCAAAGCGCTGTATAGTTAAAACAAACAGGACTAAAAACAAAATATTAAAAGCAAACATTAAGAGAGAATTTGAGCTAAGAAACTAAAAACAGGTCAGAGGACCCAATAAAATAGCGAAAAACAAGTAGAAAATGAAACAAGTTAAGAATTAAAAGCTAATGTGAAGAAGTGCGTTTTTAAGCGTAATTTGAATGTGGCAACTGAAGTGGCTTGCCTTACCACTAAGGGTAGGGAGTTCCAGAGCCTGGGTGCACCGACGGAGAAAGCCCTTTCACCACGAGCTTTGAAACGTGCCTTGGGAACGGTTAGAAGCAGCTGATCTGCGGATCTAAGAACACGAGGGGGATTGTATCGATGGAGCAAAACACTCAAATAGGCGGGGGCTAGACCATTTAATGCCTTATAAGTTAGGAGGAGTATCTTAAAATCGATTCTGAATCTAACCGGCAGCCAATGTAAGGTTTTTAAAATTGGAGTAATATGTTGGCCTCTGCCACTCCCTGTTAGAAGCCTTGCAGCTGCATTTTGAACCACTTTTCTTTAATTTCCTGAGTGGAAACAAGCTACTACATTTTGAAATGATGCAGTGAATGAACACCTTAGACATTTGAATGAAATAGTCTATAAATGCAATATAAATGAGATAATACAGCATTGTTGTAACAATATGGGTACATGTATTCTGTTTGTTCTACCTTTTGTAATATTGCACAAGCTAGAACAGCTAGTATTGCAGTTGTATAGACCTTATTTAGGAATATTTTGGTATGAAGAAAGATCTAAATGATTATCCTGTTGATGTACATAAACTGTACAATGCCCAGAGTGAGCTGGGTAATCTTTTCATCTTGGGACCATAGAATTTGTTATTAAGCTAGACGTTCTGGTCCTTATTCCTACTGTTTTATGTAACCTTTTACAAATAACTGTTCTTTGTTCTTCACTTTGTTCAGCTATTAAGTGCTATTTAATATAACTTTGTTTGGCTATTGCTATTGTAAAGTGCTTTTACGTACCAAAAAAAGTGCTATATAAATATTTGTTGTTGTTAATTACAACAAATTGTGCAAGAATATATTAAAATGATATTATATCATGGAGAAAAAATTAATTTCAACATCCAGAAGATAGATAGATAGATAGATAGATAGATAGATAGATAGATAGATAGATAGATAGATAGATAGATACTTTATTAATCCCAGGGGGAAATTCACATATTCCAGCAGCAAAAATATTAAATTAAAGAGTAATAAAAAATGCAGGTAAAAAAAAAAAAAAAACAGACAATAACTTGAATAATGTTCAACGTTTACCCCCTCTGGTGGAATTGAAGAGTCGCATAGTTTGGGGGAGGAATGATCTTCTCAGTCTGTCAGTGGAGCAGGACAGTGACAGCAGTCTGTCGCTGAAACTGCTCCTCTGTCTGGAGATGACACTGTTTAATGGATGTAGTGGATTCTCCATAATTGATAGGAGCCTGCTGAGTGCCCGTTGCTCTGCTACGGATGTCAGACCGTCCAGCTCTATGCCAACAATAGAGCCTGCCTTCCTCACCAGTTTGTCCAGGCGTAAGGCATCCTTCTTCTTAATGCTGCCTCCCCAGCACACCACTGCGTAGAAGAGGGCACTCGCCACAACCATCTGATAGAACATCTGCAGCATCTTACTGCAGATGTTGAAGGATGCCAGTCTTCTAAGGAAGTACAGGCGGCTCTGTCCTTTCTTGCACAAAGAATCAGTATTGGCAGTCCAGTCTAATTTATCGTCCAGCTGCACTCCTAGGTATTTATAGGTCTGCACCCTCTGCACACAGTCACCTCTGATGATCACGGGGTCCATGAGGGGCCTGGGTCTCCTAAAATCCACCACCAGTTCCTTGGTTTTGCTGGTGTTCAGTTGTAGGTGGTTTAAGTCGCACCATTTAACAAAGTCCTTGATGAGGTTTCTATACTCCTCCTCCTGCCCACTCCTGATGCAGCCCACGATAGCAGTGTCGTCAGCAAACTTTTGCACGTGGCAGGACTCCGAGTTATATTGGAAGTCCGATGTATATAGGCTGAATAGGACCGGAGAAAGTACAGTCCCCTGCGGCGCTCCTGTGTTGCTGACCACAATGTCAGATCTGCAATTCCCGAGACGCACATACTGAGGTCTGTTTGTAAGATAGTCCACGATCCATGCCACCAGGTATGAATCTACTCCCATATCTGTCAGCTTGTCCCTAAGGAGCAGAGGTTGGATGGTGTTGAAGGCGCTAGAGAAGTCTAGAAACATAATTCTTACAGCGCCACTGCCTCTGTCCAAGTGGGAGAGGGATCGGTGTAGCATATAGATGATGGCATCTTCCGCTCCCACCTTCTCCTGGTATGCGAACTGCAGAGGGTCGAGGGCGTGTTGGACCTGTGGCCTCAGGTGGTGAAGCAGCAGCCGCTCCATGGTCTTCATCACATGTGATGTTAGAGCGACAGGCCGGAAGTCATTCAGCTCACCAGGATGTGATACCTTTGGGACTGGGGTGATGCAAGATGTTTTCCAAAGCCTCGGGACTTTCCCCTGTTTCAGGCTCAGGTTGAAGATGCGCTGTAGAGGACCCCCCAGCTCTGATGCACAGACCTTCAGCAGTCGTGGCGATACTCCATCTGGACCTGCTGCTTTGCTGGCACGAAGTTTCCTCAGCTCTCTGCTCACTTGCGCTGCTGTAATTGTGGGTGGGGATGTCTCTCCTATGTTGGTATCAGCAGAAGGATGTGTAGAGAGTGCAGTACTCCGAGGTGAGAGTGGGTTAGGGTGGTCAAACCTGTTAAAGAAGATGTTCATTTGGTTTGCTCTCTTCACGTCTCTCTCGATGGTGGCACCCCGCTTCAAGCTGCAGCCAGTGATGATCTTCATCCCATCCCACACTTCCTTCATGCTGTTGTTCTGCAACTTCTGCTCCAGCTTTCTCCTGTACTGCTCCTTCGCCGCCCTGAGCTGGACTCGGAGTTCCTTCTGCACGCGCTTGAGCTCATGCTGATCACCGTCTTTAAAGGCCCTTTTCTTCTGGTTTAAAAGGCCCTTGATGTCACTTGTAATCCATGGCTTGTTGTTAGCATAGCAGCGTACTGTTCTTACTGGAACTAAAGTGTCCATACAGAAGTTGATGTAGTCAGTAGTGCAGTCAACAACCTCCTCAATGTTCTCACTATGTGATCCCTGCAGGATATCCCAGTCTGTAGTTCCAAAACATTGTCTCAGAGCATTCTCAGCCTCCGGGGTCCACTTCCTGAATGATCGTGTGGTTACAGGTAGGACTCTCACTTTTGGTTTGTAGTGAGGCTGAAGCAGAACTAGGTTATGATCTCCTTTCCCAAGCGCAGGCAGCGGGGTGGCACTGTATGCGTCTTTAACGTTTGCATACAGTAAACCAATAGTCTTATTTCCCAGGGTGTTACAGTCCACATACTGGGAGAATGCAGGTAATGTTTTGTCCAGCGTCACATGGTTAAAGTCTCCAGCGATTAGCACAAGTGCCTCAGGGTGCTGCGTTTGTAACTTAGCAACAGCAGAATGGATGATGTCACTCGCTGTCTCCACGTCCGCCCGAGTAGGAATATACACGATGACAACAATGACTTGTCCAAACTCTCTGGGCAAGTAATAGGGATGCAGACTTATGGCCAACAGTTCGATGTCCCTGCAGCAAGTGGAGATTTTGACTTTAACATG
This sequence comes from Erpetoichthys calabaricus, assembly GCF_900747795.2. Lineage (NCBI taxonomy): Eukaryota > Metazoa > Chordata > Cladistia > Polypteriformes > Polypteridae > Erpetoichthys > Erpetoichthys calabaricus. Next base: position 294,548,327 of record NC_041396.2, on the reverse strand, counting down.
TTCAGAGTTACACCACCGTGTATTAACATAGAGAACGAGTCCTCCTCCTTTGTGCTTCCCACAGGTACTTGCGTCTCTGTCCGCTCTAACGGTGCTAAACCCGGGTAGCTCCACATTAGCATCTGGGATGGTGTTAGTTAGCCACGTTTCGCAGAAACACAACAAACTGCATTCTCTGTAGGTTCTGACATTTATCACCAGCGCAGCCAGTTCGTCGATCTTATTTGAGACTGAGTTCACATTCCCCAGAATAACAGAAGGCACCGAAGGCTTAAAACGCCACTTTCTCGCAAGCTGCTTCATTTTTAGCTTAGTGCCGGCTCTGCTGCCACGATACCGCCTTCTTACCTCGTCAGGTAAATAGGGAACCACACCGGCACTGGCATTTGTTCTCAGCGCTCGAAGTTGAGTACTTGAATAGGCGAGTCTCGGCGTGTAAAACTCCATGCCCATATTGTAAAAGTAAGTGTGTCCAGGGAACGAATCCACATAAAATAAAGTGGTAGGAGTGATCAATAAATAAAAATAGAAAAATAAAGGTAGAAAAATACACATACACATACAGTCATACACGGAGCTGCTGAAAAGGCTGCCACTCTATAGTTTGCATTATCCATCCATCCATCCATCCATCCATCCATCCATCCATCCATCCATCCATCCATCCATCCATCCTCTTCCGCTTATCTGAGGTCGGGTCGCGGGGGCAGCAGCTTGAGCAGAGATGCCCAGACTTCCCTCTCCCCGGCCACTTCTTCTAGCTCTTCCAGGAGAATCCCGAGGCGTTCCCAGGCCAGCCGGGAGACATAGTCCCTCCAACTTGTCCTGGGTCTTCCCCGGGGCCTCCTCCCGGTTGGACGTGCCCGGAACACCTCACCAGGGAGGCATCCAGGAGGCATCCTGATCAGATGCCCGAGCCACCTCATCTGACTCCTCTCGATGCGGAGGAGCAGCGGCTCTACTCTGAGCCCCTCCTGGATGACTGAGCTTCTCACCCTATCTTTAAGGGAGAGCCCAGACACCCTGCGGAGGAAACTCATTTCAACCGCTTGTATTCGCGATCTCATTCTTTCGGTCACTACCCATAGCTCATGACCATAGGTGAGGGTAGGAACACAGATCGACCGGTAAATTGAGAGCTTTGCCATATGGCTCAGCTCCTTTTTCACCACAACAGACCGATGCAGAGCCCGCATCACTGCAGACGCCGCACCGATCCGCCTGTCGACCTCACGCTCCATTCTTCCCTCACTCGTGAACAAGACCCCAAGATACTTGAACTCCTCCACTTGAGGCAGGATCTCGCTCCCAACCCTGAGAGGGCACTCCACCCTTTTCCGGCTGAGGACCATGGTCTCGGATTTGGAGGTGCTGATTCCCATCCCAGCCGCTTCACACTCAGCTGTGAACTGATCCAGAGAGAGCTGAAGATCACGGCCTGATGAAGCAAACAGGACAGCATCATCTGTAAAAAGCAGTGACCCAATCCTTAGTTCACCAAACCGGACCCCCTCAACGCCCTGGCTGCGCCTAGAAATTCTGTCCATAAAAGTTATGAACAGAATCGGTGACAATGGGCAGCCCTGGCGGAGTCCAACTCTCACTGGAAACGGGTTCGACTTACTGCCGGCAATGCGGACCAAGCTCTGACACCGGTTGTACAGGGACCGAACAGCCCTTATCAGGGGGTCCGGTACTCCATACTCCCGGAGCACCCCCCACAGGATTCCCCGAGGGACACAGTCGAACGCCTTTTCCAAGTCCACAAAACACATGTAGACTGGTTGGGCGAACTCCCATGCACCCTCCAGGACCCTGCTAAGGGTGTAGAGCTGGTCCACAGTTCCGCAACCAGGACGAAAACCACACTGTTCCTCCTGAATCCGAGGTTCGACTATCCGATGGACCCTCCTCTCCAGAACCCCCGAATAGACTTTTCCAGGGAGGCTGAGGAGTGTGATCCCTCTGTAGTTGGAACACACCCTCTGGTCCCCCTTCTTAAAGAGGGGGACCACCACCCCGGTCTGCCAATCCAGAGGCACTGTCCCTGATGTCCATGCGATGTTGTAGAGACATGTCAACCAAGACAGCCCTACAACATCCAGAGCCTTTAGGAACTCCAGGCGTATCTCATCCACCCCCGGGCCCTGCCACCAAGGAGTTTTTTGACCACCTCGTGACCTCAGTCCCAGAGATGGGGGAGCCCACCTCCAAGTCCCCAAACTCCTCCGAGTTTGCATTAAGTTTGCATTAAGTTGGCCAATGATTGGGAATTTTTGTGCAAACTTCTTAATTGACTAATCTTAATTTTTACTTGTTCTCCATTGCTACTTTATAAATCACATGTTGTGTACCCCTAATAATAATATATTTTTATATTTATATAGCACTTTTCTAACTACTCAAAGTGCTCTCCATGCGGGGAGGACTCAGGAAGCAAACCCACAATCTCCTTACTGAAACACAGCAGTGCTACCACTGCTCCATCTGCATATTTATAACTCTCATACTTATTTATTCTCTGGTTTATAGTCACGGCTAGAATCTAGAGATGCTCTGATTGATCTGAAATCAGCCGATTTCACTAAAAAACAAAAAACGGCAGCCATGTGTGGTAGGCGGGCAGTGAAACTGCTTGCTGCCAGAAGCCACAGGAGGGACACTACACTGCGTGAGCAGCGAAATCGCCCCCCTCCAGCCTCCGCCCAGCCACCTGCAGCATCTGCAGGCCGAAGATGACGGAGCGGCAGTTACTGAGGCGCATGTGTCGCAGCTGCGGCCCCATTCGTATGTCGTAGGTCGAATGTCCGTAACCTGGGGACAACCAGTATATATTTTTGTTGTTGGACAAATGGTGAACCACTTTTTTAAATTAAGCCTTATTTCAGATAGATACATTACAGACAAAAATTAAACAATATCATAGCTTGCAACGGGCGGCACGGTGGCGCAGTGGGTAGCACTGCTGCCTCGCAGTTGGGAGGCCTGGGGACCTGGGTTCGCTTCCCGGGTCCTCCCTGCGTGGAGTTTGCATGTTCTCCCCGTGTCTGCGTGGGTTTCCTCCGGGCACTCCGGTTTCCTCCCACAGTCCAAAGACATGCTGGTTAGGTGGATTGGCGATTCTAAATTGGCCCTAGTGTGTGCTTGGTGTGTGGGTGTGTTTGTGTGTGTTCTGCGGTGGGTTGGCACCCTGCCCAGGATTGGTTCCTGCCTTGTGCCCTGTGTTGGCTGGGATTGGCTCCAGCAGACCCCCGTGACCCTGTGTTCGGATTCAGCGGTTTGGATAATGGATGGATGGATAGCTTGCAATTATGAGAAGTGTTTTATTTTTTTTATGCCACATATGGATAAATATTCGTGTACATATTTTATTAGTTAAAGTATGTATTTTAAGGAAATTTTATTTATTTTTCTATTTTATGGTCATTGAACAATAATCCTACGGAACTTAATTTTGTTCATAAAAAATGAACAGTAAACACCTGTAGTCTATGGTTTAATTATAAAAATACACTTTAATAAAGTACATAAAGCTTCTATGTATCTGGTTATGCAGGAGCTTAGTGTAAAAAGTTTTTTGAAAAGATTAAGAAAAAAAAAAGAAGTGGCCAATCAAGTAATATGAAAATCGGTGATCAGTATCGGTCTTAAAAAAACCTGATTGGAGCATCCCTACTAGCATCTGTCACACTGATATTAATATATGCAAATGACTGTGAGTTATAATTCTGTGTTTGTAATCAAAGAAAAATGTAGACTGCAATAAATTCAAGTTTCCTTTCAAATACCTCTCAAGACAGTAAGTAACTATGTCCAGATAAACAACTATTACACATGAACGAATGTCTGTATTTACATAAACAATCTGATGTGACCTGATTCCAATTCTTCCACAAATCCGAAATAGATCGGATTTTGGCATAAAAACCCAAAGCCAATTGTTATGTTTTGAGATTGGATTCATGCCACTTTGGTACTGAATTTTGATTCAATCCTGATCTGAATTTAAACAGTCAGATCCAATTTCAGCTCAAGCATGTAGCTTGATTACCTCATTTTTATGCCATCATGGAACATGTTAAAACAATCATAATACAGTAATCCCTCACTTATCGCGGGAGATAGGTTCCAAGGCCGACCGCGATAACTGAATTTCCGCGAAGTAGGGACACCATATTTATTTAATTATTTAACGTGTATTTGGACGTTTTTAAACCCTCCCTGTATTGTTTACAACCCACCCTTTACTCTATTAATAACAGGGACAACTGCTAAGCAATATGAAATCGGTAGATAAGTTTACACTTACTGTATAGCGAAGTACGTGTAGCAGCTTGTAGGCGATCATGACGTCGTCAACCTTGTTGCAAAGATTCCTAAAGCAGATTCCATCCAGACTACTGCCTTATCACGTCCACTTGCAACTCGTTTTGCACCCTGGTTAAAGGACACTGTGGCCGTAGATCTTATATGCTTTTCCTCCTTTTTAAATAAAAAGAATCGTGGACTCATTGATGCTGTAATGTGTCCTGCAGTGGTGTAGCTGTTCCCTTCCTTCAACATATCCAAAACTTTTACCTTTTCTGCAATCATTTGCATCTTCTGCTGGCGCTTGGACACGGCCCCTGAAGCAGTAGCACATTAATGCTGAATAAGTGAGATGAGACTTCCTGGTTAATGCAACACTCTGTCACTGAGCCAATCAGCAGCACACAGGAACTTAACTGCGTGCTCTTATTGGGTAGCTTCTCAGCCATCCGCCAATAGCATCTCTTGTATGAAATCAACTGGGCAAACCAACTGAGGAAGCAAGTACCAGAAGTAAAAAGTCTCATTGTCCGCAGAAAGCAGCGAAAAATCCGCGTTACTGTATATATTTAGATATGCTTACATATAAAATCCGCGAAGTCGTGAATCCGCGAAAAGTGAACCGCGAAGTAGCGAGGGATTACTGTAGCGAGAAAATGGCACAGGCAGGAAACACATTTTTTAATAAACTGACTCACCATACTTACAAAACAAGCTCCGTTTTGAAAATGTAGAACACTGAACAGCATCAACAGTAAAAATCATGCAGGGATCCATGTTATATCGTACCTGTGTCACTACATTTTTATTGTGATCAAATTTTTACTGATAAAATTAAACAAACAGTACAGCAAAAGGAAACCAATAATAATTGATTTTTGAGCTATGAAAGAATATAAACAAAAACACCCTTCATCGGATACACACCATCTCACCCAAGATGGCTAACTAAGCAGAAACACGATGCAAAGAATCTTTGGATATATTGGCACATACTCACCACATGAAGGAGCATGTGACAAAGAAAAGGAAAAAGAAATAATAATGTGGAAGGATGGACAGGAGAAACTGTCTCATGAAGCGATCCTCAACCAGTTCTTTACTAAGTGAATAGCATGAAGACAGTTGTGGATAGCAGAGCTGGAATAGATGATGATCTGAGATGTGGAAAATTCAAGAAGGGTAAGATTACTTGCAGACTGCAGGAGAGACAAAGGCAGGAGAGTACCAGCGAGAGACTAAAAGCTACAATGGTTGCATTCATTAAAAGTCTCTGCTGGAAGAGAGATGTAGAAAGTGAGGAAAGAAAAAACGGCAGCGGACTCGTCCATTTTTCAACACTTCTCCATGTCTGAAGGGCATAAGATACAATTGGGCCAGCAATAGTAGAAAGTGACTTTATTTTATTAGAAAGAATTGAAAATAAAGCTGAGCAATGGAGGAATAATATTTTGTTTCTATGGTAAACCAGAAGGAGGAATGCTGGGAAGAGATGACCCAGCTCCCAACTGGCCTTAGAGTAAAGGCAAGGTGGAATACAGTAATCCCTCCTCCATCGCAGGGGTTGCGTTCCAGAGCCACCCGCGAAATAAGAAAATCCGCGAAGTAGAAACCATATGTTTATATGGTTATTTTTATATTGTCATGCTTGGGTCACAGATTTGCGCAGAAACACAGGAGGTTGTAGAGAGACAGGAACGTTATTCAAACACTGCAAACAAACATTTGTCTCTTTTTCAAAAGTTTAAACTGTGCTCCATGACAAGACAGAGATGACAGTTCCGTCTCACAATTAAAAGAATGCAAACATATCTTCCTCTTCAAAGGAGTGCGCATCAGGAGCAGAGTCTGTCAGAAAGAGAGAGGAAAGCAAACAAATCAATAGGGCTGTTTTTCTTTTAAGTATGCGAAGCACCGCGGCACAAAGCTGTTGAAGGCGGCAGCTCACACCCCCTCCGTCAGGAGCAGACAAAGAGAGAGAGAGAGAGATAGAGAGAGACAGATAAAAACAAACAGTGAAAAATCAATACGTGCCCTTCGAGCTTTTAAGTATGCGAAGCACCGTGCAGCATGTCGCTTCAGGAAGCAGCTGCACAGAAGGTAGCAACGTGAAGATAATCTTTCAGCATTTTTAGACGAGCGTCCGTATCGTCTAGGTTTGCGAATAGCCCCCCTACTCAATCCCCCTACATCAGGATCAGAGAAACTCAGCGCAAGAGAGGGAGAAAAGTAAGTTGGGTAGCTTCTCAGCCATCTGCCAATAGCGTCCCTTGTATGAAATCAACTGGGCAAACCAACTGAGGAAGCATGTACCAGAAATTAAAAAACCCATTGTCCGCAGAAATCCGCGAACCAGCAAAAAATCTGCGATATATATTTAAATATGCTTACATATAAAATCTGCGATGGAGTGAAGCCGCGAAAGGCGAAGCGCGATATAGCGAGGGATTACTGTAGTTCAAAATCTGTGTGGGAGACCTGTAGTGGACCAGAGTACAGTGTTTAATAGATGGTCTCTTTTGATTTCAAAGAAAAGAAGACACCAGAGACTTAACAAATTGCCAGTACTCTAGAGGGGAAGAAAGAGTTAGCATTGATCTCACAAAGTTAATTCTAGGGGCAAATTCATTTTAATAATTGCCATTTTGAGATGGAATGAAACAGGAAAATGGAACCAAGAAGAGTCTCTGATGTCCTTCGGATCACAATAAATGTTGGCAGCTGCAAGCTCCTGGACCTTGGCATAGATGTCCAATCCCATGAATCTTATAGACACTGTTCATGGAATGAATGAGAGCTCCCTGCTTTATACCCAGTACTGTTGGGATGATCTTTGGTACCATGTCACCCTGAATTAGATTAATATCATATTATTTCACAATAAAGAATCATAGGAAAAATATATTAAAAGAAATCATGAGAAGGTTCAGTAGTGTAGGGTTCAATATCTGTGTAGAGTTTACATGTTCCCTAAGTGTTTTATCCATAAAATCTGGGTACATGTAAATGTTAGGTACACCTGAAACTCAAAACTGTTCCAGTTCACCTGAAGGTGGGTGTGTATTACAGAACTCCTTCTTGTCTGGTACTTTATGCTTCTGGCACAGGCACTGCCACCCTTTGACCCTGAACTAAATAATACTAGTTTAGAAAATGGATGAAAGGAAACAAATTAATGGGAATGTATAAATATAAACACCAACCCCGTACTCCAGTACAATCTTGCCTGACCTATATAACTGAAATATATCTAATAAGACATTTTATTAACATTTATATTTAGAAAAGAACATCTCCACAAAATAAATACAGTATGAATGTCTTTTTTGTCATTTTCATACTATGTGAAAAGAAGGGTTTATATAAGCATTGGGGAACATGCTTGAGAATCTGTGAACACCATGTGAAATGTAAAACATTTCACTCATTTCTGACTTGGCATGCCATTATTACCAGGGGATTAGGCAGCTTTTTATTTTACTTTCACACCTCAAATTTCCACAGTTTAAAGAGCTTCATCTAAACTACATCATAGAGTTTTTGACAAGGACAAAAACAACCCATAATTGCAGCAGTAATACACTACACTCCCTCTTTTTTCACTTGTTAAAGCCTCTGTGAAGAACTCCTAATTCTGATACGGAAGTATATGGCTATAACAAAACTATGAAAGACTGTATGTGACAATTACATTAACAACCTGCTCTGCAAACCTGTTTGGGCAGAAAAGAGAATGAGATAAGATCTGGGTGTGTCCAGTAAGTATTCTCTTTCTTCATTAATTAAGTTGAACACCTTTGATTTTTTCAACTGAATATACATAAACAAGAATCTTTAGGCAAGTTTAAGATGCCTCTTGGCACTATTACTATTTCTTTTTAAAGAAACCACCACCCAAATTAATAAAATGCAATGCACTTATAGATTTGAAGGAGTGTGAAAGATCTGCAGGAAGAGAAAAGGGGCATCAAATGTGAGAAAGTAGTGTAATCCCTGGCTGCTGAAATAGGGGAGATGAGATTAAACAAAAGAAATGAAAGTGCCGGAAAAAATCAGAATCTCTATTCCATTAACTCTTTCAGGGCTGATGTCGACTTTTGTCAAAATTCAGGAGTAGAGGATGGTAATCAGCTGTAAACTACAACAAAACTCACCCTTCCATTTTAGTTTGACTCTGTACACAAGTGACCTGAGACAGAACAATGACCACTGCTCCATTATTAAGTATGCGGATGACACCATGATCATAGGATGCATATCTGGGGAGGATGAAAGCCACTATCTAAATCAAGTGGACTGTATGGTAAACTGGTGCAATAAAAACTCTCTCACTCTGAATGTAAAAAAGACCAAAGAAATGATATTTGATTTTAAGAGACAGAAATCTGTATGTTCACCTATTGTAGTTCTGGGAGAGGAGGTAGAAATAGTGAATGAATATAAATACTTAGGAACTTACCTAGATAACAATCTTAACTGGAATACAAATACAAAAAAATCATTTTCTAAATGCAACCAGTGCTTATTTCTCCTCCATAAACTCAAACTATTTAAAGTAGACAAGGACCTCATGTTGTCCTTCTATCGTAGTATGATCCAGTCCATGATCACTTTCAGTTTCATTGCCTGGTTTAATAGTCTGACAAACCAAAACTCAAAAAAGCTCCAGCAGATTACGAAGTATGCAGCTAAAGTTATTGGGGCTGATGTAGATGATTTGACTAGCGTGTGTCAGAGGGCAATGCTAAAGAAACTGGAAATCATCTCAACTGATGACAGTCATCCATTACATGTAGAACTAAACTTCAGTAAATCAGGAAGGATAGTTGCTTTGAAAACCCACACAAATCGCTCCAGAAACTCCTTTCTTCCTAGTGCCATACGACTTTTCAATAAGAAATATCGGAGATAATGTTTAAGGTTTTGATATATATCCTGTTACCTTTTTTTTTTTTTTTTTTTGGTATAAATATGTTTTATCTAACTGCCTTACCTTAACCTTTCTTATTTCTATTTGTCTGTTTTATTTCATTCTGTCTGTTACCTGTTATTAGATGCAACTGAGAAGGCAAATTTCATGTTTTCCTGTGTAAACATGACTAAATAAAGAAACCTAACCTAACCTAACCTAGTTTGACTCTCTTTGCTAGAAATAAAGTTACATAGCTTTGTTGATTTAATCTCGATTCTCTACTTGTGCATGAGTAGCGAAGAGAAAACAACTTCTAAAATGACACCGACATCTGGCGAGAGACCAAAGCAAATGTGCAAAGCAAAATACTCCGTGGACATTTTACGTAATTTTGCTGAATAGGACTCTGACTTGTCGGACTCCGTGTTTGATGCAAGCGATCTGGAGATGGATATCAGAAATGAAAGTGAGGTACTAGCATCATCTGATCGGTCCCCAGCTGATCGTGGCGCTGAACACTTTCGTGCAGCTGATGCGCCTACAGCAGCGTTTGCCTGGGAGGACCACCACTTATGATGACAAGGGGTACAAACCATATTGCGTCACACTACAACTGCCACCACCACCCACCTGCTGTGCGAAGACAGCCAGGCAGCACGTTTTATGTTGACTTATGTGTGAAACCGTTGCTTTGTGTCCTTTTCAGGAAACTGAGTTTTTTGGAAGAAATATTTAGCCCTCAAAGAGTTAATATGGGGCCTAAATGTATTGATTTATTTGGACTTTCCATTAGTTACCTTAATAATCCTAACTAACAGACTCATGTCTTTTTTAAAAAAAGAGGTGATCATTTGCTCTAAACAAAAAAGAAAAGATTTTCAGTAACAAATAAGGTGTGTCTGGAATTAAAACTTCTGTCTTCACTCCTCATTGGTCATATATAGTGCAGAACGTAGGGGACACATTCCCAAGCCCAAATAAGAACTAAAGATTTCTCTTAAGTCCTGAACCCCAAACAATATTTACACATCCAGAAAACCCTTACAGAGGCCTGTGTCATAATGAGTAGCAGGTGACCTTACATAAGCAATTCTGCTCCCTGCTCGGGGACTTCTAAAATATTAAGTAATTTCCCCTGCTGTCCTTCCTATTTTTATGTCATAGATAATAGATATACCTTCTTGGGGGGGGGGGGGGGGGGTTATGGGTGTCTTTCCACTTTTAAAGAACCTACATACTTTAGTAATGGCACCTCAGTTACACTATACATATCAGAATTTTAGATCGATTATAACAGGAACAAGCCATTCAAACCCATAAGCTAAAAATCATATCCACCAAATTTTGTCCAAAGTGACATCAGCTTGTCTACAGCACTACTTGGTCACTTATTCCATGTGTCTGTGGTACTCTGTGGGAACAAACACATTTATGTGACATTTCCTTTTTATTTTAAAGTAATACTTGAATGGGGCAGCACGGTGGCGCAGTGGGTAGCGCTGCTGCCTCGCAGTTGGGAGATCTGGGGACCTGGGTTCGATTCCCGGGTCCTCCCTGCGTGGAGTTTGCATGTTCTCCCCGTGTCTGCGTGGGTTTCCTCCGGGCGCTCCGGTTTCTTCCCACAGTCCAAAGACATGCAGGTTAGGTGGATTGGCAATTCTAAATTGGCCCTAGTGTGTGCTTGGTGTGTGGGTGTGTTTGTGTGTATCCTGCAGTGGGTTGGCACCCTGCCCAGGATTGTTTCCTGCCTTGTGCCCTGTGTTGGCTGGGATTGGCTCCAGCAGACCCCCGTGACCCTGTGTTCGGATTCAGCGGGTTGGAAAATGGATGGATGGAATACTTGAATGGATGGTGAATATCAAAAACACTGTAGAGCAGGGACAAAAAAATCATAGGCTGCAACATAATTATTAATAATTCTATTTTGTCAAATTCAGTAGATTACCATTGTCTTGTCATTTCATTGTGTTGTTGTCATTTTGTGGCAGTTGCCTGCACAAAGGGGTAAGTGGTGCCCAATGCCTTTTGTCTCGACTAGTCCCCGACATGGCAGTACACATCATGATCATACAGTATTCTTGTTCTTCCATGCCCTCTAACCCCTTTCACGAGACTTGTCATCACATCACCTTCAAGCCTACCATTGCAAGCAATTATTGCTCGAGGTCAGATTGATCACAGGTATTGAAAGATTCAGCAGATGAAGACTGCAGTAAGGCTTTATTTACATGAAGCATAAAATCTCCAACACATTTGAAGAACCACAAAGGAGCAGAGCTTTTGAAAACTTGCTGAAAGGCACTGAAAGATACTTAGGAGGATTTTTATCCTATATTTGATTCATAGGGAACACGTGTGTTATTTGGAATGTCAACAAGATTGAGGTCATTTTTTATCTGGATAGTTGTACTTGTAATGCTTCATTTTGCATAAAAAAACAACAATAAAAAATAAGTATACTCCAAACACATCAACATAGGACATACACATGCAGCTAAATAAATTTAACAACCAGCACAAAAACATCAATCTTCTTGATATAGCCTGATGTAGTCCGGCATTACAACACTGGTCTGTGTGTGGTACTTTGCACCAATTGCTAGCCAATGCAACCTAATTTCTATCTTTTCTATGATGACCTGCCCACTAATTTCAACACTGTGTCTTAATAAATGGTACATGGTCCTTATTGTTGCACATGCATTCATGCAGCAGAGGGAGAGAAGGCAAGCAAATCACACAAAATGTTTTTCTAGAAGATAGGAAACATAAGTCCATTATGTTTCCCATTGGCTGCTTTACTTTCTCGCCCCACTGTCAGATACACTCACAAAGCCACAGCTGGTGAAAACTTTGTGAATAACTTGCCTTAACAGTTTTGAACAGTAATACATCACTCACCAAATGTGCATTTCTGCTATACATGCCGTGCAGAGCAAAGAGAAATAAGTACCTTCCTCCATTAGAAAGTAATCAAATCATACAGATGCTCACTAGCATAGACTGAATAATAGAAACATATCATTGTTGAACAGAGTATATGTAATTAAAAGAAGCTCATTTCAGGAAGTTAGATCACCTGCTTTCACATCTACAAGAAATAGTACTGAAGCTCATGTGAACCATATTTGTCTGGAAATAGCTTTCACACCAGACAAACGAATCAAACTTTAAGTCTTATAGTCCCAGTTTAATGAAAAAGCACTGCAACTATGTTGACATTTTGTTTTCTGCGATACTTTTAATTTAAGTCACTTTTTAAAAAATATAACACTATTTAATATTAGGAAAATCCTTAAGAAAGAAAATGAGAAAACACTGCTAAGTAGTTAGCCTTGCTGTGCTGTTGAAGCTCTGACGTTACAGTGGAGAAAAATGACTACTCAAAAAGAACACAACTGCCATACAATTGGCATCCATTTGTGAATCATAAAAACAACTGCCACAATATCTAGATAAAAAATGCACAGATAAAGAATGCTTGTATAGGCTATGAATCTTAAACATTTTTTTGCAAATGAGGACTTAAGACCATTCCAAAGAGAGTTATCAGACAGTTGTGGCGAGCGCCCTCTTCTACGCAGTGGTGTGCTGGGGAGGCAGCATTATGAGAAAAGACGCCTCACGCCTGGACAAACTGGTGAGGAAGGCAGGCTCTATTGTAGGCATGGAGCTGGACAGTTTGACATCTGTGGCAGAGCGAAGGGCGCTCAGCAGGCTCCTATCAATTATGGAGAATCCATTGCATCCACTAAACAGTGTCATCTCCAGACAGAAGAGCAGCTTCAGCGACAGACTGCTGTCACTGTCCTGCTCCACTGACAGACTGAGGAGATCATTCCTCCCCCAAACTATGCGACTCTTCAATTCCACCTGGGGGGGTAAACGTTAACATTTAACATTATACAAAGATATTGTCTGTTTTTCACCTGCATTATTATCTTTCTTTAATTTAATATTATTTATTGTATCAGTATGCTGCTGCTGGAGAATGTGAATTTCCCATTGGGATTAATAAAGTATCTATCTATCTATCTATCTATCTATCTATCTATCTATCTATCTATCTATCTATCTATCTATCTATCTATCTATCTATCTATCTATCTATCTATCTATCTATCTATCTATCTATCTATCTATCTATCTATCTAAAGATAAAAATGCAGACACATAAATAAGTTAAAAGGTATAAAACAAAATCAATTTGTTTGAATGTCCCAATGGACATTGTTGATTCAGTTATCAGGAAGAGGAAGCTACATCCAGTCACCCAGATGCTGGCTCTGGACTGTTGTCCCTCAATTATCTATGTGCAAATAAGAAGGAGAGAACAACAGACAGGCCTTCAAGCACTTTGAGCTCTAGTATTCAGCAGCAGGACCAGACAGACATATCAAGAGCTCTGGCTCACACTGGCCTGAATGGAAGGGTGGCACAGAAGAAGCCATTCCTCAAAAAGAACCATGCAAAAGCATATATAGAGTTTGCCACAAAGCATCAGAGTGACTAATTTGTCATGTGGGAAACAGTTAAGACAGAACTTTTGGCCAAAATTCAAGAGATATGTTTAGTATAAGAGTAAGGAAGCCAGAAAATTCAAGATAAGGTTGTTCTACTTATTAATCAGAGTGCCACAGTGTTGTAACAGTAAACAGTACAATAAACCTATAAACCTAAAAAAAAACACCATAGCTTTGATGGTGGTGGTGGTAACATTACACTGTGGGTTGCTTTTCATCCGGAACTGGGTAACTGGTTAAAAAAATACAAGAAAATAAATATAGAAAACCAGTTTGAGTCTGCTGAAAAAGTGAAGGTTAAGTGAAGGTTTAAATTTTGACCCAAAACACAAGGCCAGAGTAACCTTGGAATGGTTCGAGGCCAAAATGGCTAATGCCTTACAATGGTCCAGTTGAAGCCCAGGGCCCATATTAATCAAGCGTCTCAGATTTATTTCTAGGAATTACACTAAAGGTCAGACCAGGATAAGAATTTGTCCAATCATAAAGTATGACACAAGAAGTATTTATGAAGCCTTCTACTCTTACTTTTAGCTAGGAGTAGGAGTTCATGTTTGAGAATAAAAGACATTATGATTTTACAGCAGCCATTTTTACATTGTGCAGTTTCCTTAGAAATCATGATGAGACTTTGTGGTTTTCTAATAATAAAGCTATGGCTTCACCACAAAAATGATAATCTACTCTATATATATAAAATCCTAAGCCTAAAAGTGCCACGATTTTGTGCAACGATTGTATGTGACGTTTTTAAAATCTACATACAGTAATCCCTCCTCCATCGCGGAGGTTGCGTTCCAGAGCCACCCGCGAAATAAGAAAATCCGCGAAGTATAAACCATATGTTTATATGGTTATTTTTATATTGTCATGCTTGGGTCACAGATTTGCGCAGAAAAACAGGAGGTTGTAGAGAGACAGGAACGTTATTCAAACACTGCAAACAAACATTTGTCTCTTTTTCAAAAGTTTAAACTGTGCTCCATGATAAGACAGAGATGACAGTTCTGTCTCACAATTAAAAGAATGCAAACACATCTTCCTCTTCAAAGGAGTGCGCGTCAGGGGCAGATAATGTCAGAGAGATAGAGAAAAGCAAACAAATCAATAGGGCTGTTTGGCTTTTAAGTATGCGAAGCACCACGGCACAAAGCTGTTGAAGGCGGCAGCTCACACCCCCTCCGTCAGGGTTTGTTTTTCAATCAAAAATCAATATGTGCCCTTCGAGCTTTTAAGTATGCGAAGCACCATGCAGCATGTCCTTTCAGGAAGCAGCTGCACAAAAGATAGCAACGTGAAGATAATCTTTCAGCATTTTTAGACGAGCGTCCGTATCGTCTAGGTGTGCGAACAGCCCCATACGTCAGGATCAGAGAAAGTCAGCACAAGAGAGACAGAAAAGTAAGCTGGGTAGCTTCTCAGCCATCTGCCAATAGCGTCCCTTGTATGAAATCAACTGGGCAAACCAACTGAGGAAGCATGTACCAGAAATTAAAAGATCCATTGTCCGCAGAAATCCGAGAACCAGCAAAAAATCCGCGATATATATTTAAATATGCTTACATATAAAATCCGCGATGGAGTGAAGCCACGAAAGGCGAAGCGCGATAGAGCGAGGGATTACTGTATAGCACATTTTCATACAAATTATGTAGCTCAAAGTGCTTTACAAAATGAAATAAAAGGAAGTTAATGTAAGATATAAACAAGACTAGGAAATAATAGTATGTAACAAAGAAAAAAGGTAAGGTCGAATGGCCAGGAGGACAGATAAAAAAAAAACTCCAATTAGGCTGGGGAAACAAAAGAAACTGCAGGGGTTCCAAGGCCAAAAGACCTCCCAGGCCGCACTGGACATTCTTCCTAATATAGATGTTCTAAATCAGTTAGGGGGCAGCATAGTACCTTGATCAGGTGATGGTGATGCAGATCACCACCACAGAAGAACCAGAAAAGACATCAGAGAGTAGTACAGATTAGTAGGGAACTGCAGAACCCAGAGGAAAATAATTCATTGCCCATATAGACTAACAGGGATACAACTAAAATGTAGCTACAAAAAGGCCATTTTAAAATAACGGGTTTTTAGCAGTTTTTTTAAATTGTTCTACAGTATTAGCCTGGAGAATTTAAATAAAATGTTTTTTTTTTTTTGCACATTTTTTCAGTTCATCAAATAAATCATAAATATACATTAACATTTTCTTAAAACCGTCTCTATTTTAGTTTTTTTAGGTTTTTTTTGCTGTTAAAGTTTACTATTTACTATTTTTTATTTCATATGTCAACACATTAGGTCATTTGGCCATGGGTGTCTAAACTTATACATGGAAAAGTATACTGTATACATGACACACACACATATCCACACCTGCACAGTCAATAATATAAAAAGAAAGAGACAGAAACAGAGAGAGAAATGTAACAGAGTTAAGCGTAGCTTAATGGTCCAGTGGAATACTTTGTTGTGGCTTTCTTGGTGGTTTTGTGAACACTCTATTTACTGTATAGTCCTGCCATGCCATTATTCTGGAATCTTCCTGCTACAAAATCTGTTTCTTTTGCATCTGTGTATATATGTGTATATATACACATTTGTGTGAGTCCGACAACATTTGTGTAGTACAGTGATGGTGGGGGTGTGTGCTGTCTATCTGGTGAACAAGGTCAGCTTGAAGTTTTCCTCTCTTTGCAGCTACCTGTAAGCTAAGTGAAATGGTTGTGTATAATGTTAAAAAATGGGAACTTGGAAATAAGTTTAATCAGAAAACCAAAATACATTCATGCTTACTTCTCTTTTGATTTGCTCTCCTGGATGAAGTCTCATTTTGGCTAGAATCAAATGTTTAAGAAATTAAATTCTAAATAAAGCAACATCTGTACTAGCCTTCCATTTCAATTAGTTTATTCTCTAATTAGTATATTTATGCCTTGTTCAGCTACCTAAACTTTTCTCAGATTTTACCTAAACCTAGTACCACGATTAAATTTATAAAAAAGTTTGTCCCAATGTGTAGTCATAAAAGATTTTTAAACAATGAAAATGTTGCTAAAAGCAGCAATATATAACAATGACTCATTTAACTAAGTTGTTCAAAATACAAACTATTCTGATTTGAAACCTTTGCACTTACATGGAAACATAAGAACAGTTTTGGCTATAACTGGATATTCAGCCCAACTCAGCATATTGATAATGAATTACTCCACTTTGTAAAAATTATTTTTTTGAGATTTAAGTCATACACATTCTAATTTTAACTATGCTATCCAACCTATCAACCAGTGACCTAAAAATGTTTTTCAGGTATAATTTGTTTTGCACATGGTAATCTTTAGCAAGCTGAACAACTTGATGTATTTCAATAAGAAAGTAATGACAATTGCATAAACAAGATTTTACAGTAGGTCAATTTTTGAAATAAATAAAAAATGCTATCTAATTTTACCTTAAACAAGGAAGTAAAAAACCCTGTGGTCACATAATTATTTTCTAGATCTTTAGAGAAATCTATGTATAATGATAAAACTGAACATTTTTTCCAGGGCTCTGTCACATTTCTTTACCTACCAAATAATCCTACACTTCCATTTTCCCTCAAATTTCCCTGCTTTCTGATTGGAGAGTGTAGGGTTATTATATACACATCTGATTAGTACC
Source organism: Erpetoichthys calabaricus (assembly GCF_900747795.2). Lineage (NCBI taxonomy): Eukaryota > Metazoa > Chordata > Cladistia > Polypteriformes > Polypteridae > Erpetoichthys > Erpetoichthys calabaricus. Next base: position 294,530,923 of record NC_041396.2, on the reverse strand, counting down.
TTGTAATTTTGTTTTCTGTTTCTGTATCATTTTTGAAAGTGGAATTTGAGGAATTTATGTAGCATTTACAGTGTAGTGCTTTTGCATACTAATTTTCAGCCTGATAATGGAATTTGAAGAATTTCTAAGGGCATTTCTATATGCATATTCCCATTTTGGAAGTTTCCAATTTTAAGAATTTCTTTGCAATATTTCCAAATAATTTTGTACCTGGTTTCAGAATTATTTATTGAGCTTTCCTCTTTCCTGCCAAAACATGTCAAAACAAAATGTAGGACAAAAAATGTAAATTTCAAGTTTAAGTATACGACACATGGTACAATGAAATTCTTACTTGTATGTCTTCTCAGACATGTGATACAAAACCAACTGTCACCTATACACAAAATGGGTTCAGAAAGTATTAAGACCTCTCCACATTCTGCACACTTTATCGTGTTGTATATTTAAGTTTAAATGGATAAATTTTCCATTTTTGCCCATCTATCTACTCTCTATCACTCATAATGGCAAAGTGAAAACACATTTTCAGAAAGGTTTTCAAATGTATTAAAAATCAAAAACTAAAATCTCTCATTCATAGAAATATTTAAACCCTTAATTCAGAAATTTGTAGGAACCCCTTTGGCAGCAATTCTAGCTTTGGGTCTCTACTAGCTTTGCACACCTGGGGCCTCATGTATAACGCCGTGCGTAGAACTCACACTATAACGTGGCGTAAACACAAAAGCGGGATTGTGCGTACGCACAGAAAAGTCCAGATGCAGGAATCTGTGCGCACGCAAACTTTCACATTCTACCACTACATAAATCCCAATCGGCGTGAAATGTAACGCACGTGCACGCGCCTTCTGTCCCGCCCCAACTCCTCCCAGAATTACGCCTCTTTGAATATGCAAATCAATATAAATAGCCTTCTGTGAAAAGACAATGGGAAAAGCACAGGGAAATTTAAGAATTTCAGCGAATACCAAGTGGAGGAAAAGGAAAAACGTACTATTTGTTGGTTTAAACAGTGGTATAATCAACAAAAGGAAGCTGATCGAGTGACAGAGTGTCGGAGAAACTTGAAGGTTCAACTTCACAAAGTCGCACAGTGCCCGAAATAAAAAAGAAATCACATATCAAAGTCGCCGTGAAAAAGCGAGTCGTAGCCCACCGTCTGAGTGTCATATGAAAGCTTATCAGGTTACAGAAAAAAAAAATAGGCACACAGTGGGAAAAAAGCGCGAAATGTCAACTTTAATCTCGAAATTTCACGTGGTTTATTTTGCCATTAAAGTAGAACATCATAAACTTCATCTTAAAATCGTTTATTTTACTAGTTTCTCAAGTAGCACGTTAAATGCTTTGTTCTGTATTTGATCTTCTATGTGCTCTATGTATGTGAATCACTACGTGCTTCCGTTCTTTCTCTTTCTCCGACACAGAATCCATTACATTCGTGATATTACAGCTCTCTGAATAATTAAAATACTGACATGTATACGTGATATCATTTTCATGATGATAGGAATGAAAGCATGTTATTAAACATGGGAACACGGTGGCGCAGTGATTGTTCATATCTCACGCAAGAGGCTTGCTGCGCCATGTGCGACCTTCGATGAAATAATTTATTACAGAAGTACTGTCTCTTTCAAACGTACTAACCTCCAATTCCTGTCCTTACTTTTCTTTCTCCAAATGACCAATCGCCACACAATCAGCTCTGTAATAGACGTTAAGCCATCTGTAAGCTTAGAACGCCGATTCTTCAAAACTTTTAAGGAACATCGAAATATCTTCGTAGTACATATTTAATTATTCTATCCGTCTATCTTTCCAGTGTCGCGTCAGCGCAAGAATACAACGCAATGCAGGAACAATCCCTGAGCTAGCTAGCGCTGCGGCACCGTGTCCTCACATGTTTAATTATTAACAATACAGATTATTTAAATGAAGTTAAAGTTTTAGCTGTATAATATAATCAACATATTTTGCTGCATTTCATCTTAAAAATGAATACCGTCATCATATGTAAATACGCGCTTTATAAAGTGGCGCAGGTTGTGCAATATTATAACTGTAGTGCAAGTTTACAGTGAGGTGATTGTACTTATAAGTAAACAGTTCTACAAGGAGCACTTGATGGACTGATTGAGTGCGTTTAGAGTTCTTGGGATGAAACCTTTTCTAAACCGCGAAGTCCGTACTGGGAAGTCTCTATAAAGCGTTTTGCCATGGCTCAGGCAGCGTCTGCTTCATGCTGTATACCGATATTTCAGCTGCTGCTGTGATTCCCCACTCAGATACAGTGATATAAATACTCCGAGTGGTGCAGCGAGAGTAATATGGAAAAAGATGATCTGCTGTTACAACCCTTAACGGGAGCAGCAGAAAGAAGAAGAAGATGCAGTGAGAGTTACAACGCTAAAGCAGTTATGGTATTTGGAATACTATGGCTATTCCCTGGACCATTATATTGCTGCAGGTTAATTACAATCAGATGCATTACACTAATAAACAATATGTAGTTAGTTTCAGTGTATTTATAAAGCCGCGTCAGGAATGTGGATCTAAGAAAGAAAGGTGATCACACAGGAACAGTAACACTGCTTTGACGCTGGGTGCCGCCAGTCTGCAAAACCGATCGGAGAAATTGCGTACGCCAAGGTATGAGTTACTGTGGAAATGTGCGTGGCTTTACGCCAAGTTTAGGTTTTATACATTGCGATTTGAGCGTGGAAAGGTTCGTATGCAACATTTCTGTGCGTACGCACCGTTTATACATGAGGCCCCTGGATTGGGGGAGTTTATTCCATTCTTCCTGGCAGATCCTCTCATACTTCATTAGACTGAATAGAAAGCATCTGTAAACTGCCATCTTCAGGTTTCTCCCCACTTGTTCTATGAGGTTTATTCCTAGGCTTTGGCTGGGCCTCTCAAGGACAGTCAGAGACTTACTCCAAAGCCACTCCAGCACTCCAGGGGCCTCATGTATAACGCCGTGCGTAGAACTCACACTATAACATGGCGTAAGCACAAAAGCGGGATTGTGCGTACGCACAGAAAAATCCAGATGCAGGAATCTGTGCGCACGCATACTTTCACGTTCTTCTACTACATAAATCCCGATTTGCGTGAAAAGTAACGCACGTGCACGCGCCTTCTGTCCCGCCCCAACTCCTCCCAGAATTACGCCTCTTTGAATATGCAAATCAATATAAATAGCCTTCTGTGAAAAGACAATGGGAAAAGCACAGGGGAAAATATAAGAATTTCAGCGAATACCAAGTGGAGGCAAATGAAAAACGTACTATTTGTTGGTTTAAACAGTGGTATAATCAACAAAAGGAAGCTGATCGAGTGACAGAGTGTCGGAGAAACTCGAAGGCTCAACTTCACAAAGTCGCACAGTGCCCGAAATAAAAAAGAAATCACATATCAAAGTCGCCGTGAAAAAACGAGTCGTAGCCCACCGTCTGAGTGTCATATGAAAGCTTATTAGGGTACAGACAAAAAAAAGGCACACAGTGGGGAAAAAAGCACGAAATGTCAACTTTAATCTCGAAATTTCCACTTTCATCACGTAGTTTATTTTGCCATTAAAGTAGAACATCATAAACTTCATCTTAAAATCGTTTAATTTACTAGTTTCTCAAATCCTATTGTAACTAAAGTGGCATGTTAAATGCTTTGTTCTGTATTTGATCTTCTATGTGCTCTATGTGTATGAATCACTACCTGCTTTTTAAACGGGCTTTCTCTTTCTCCGACGGGACACATACTCCATTACATTCTTGATATTACAGCTCTCTGAATAATTAAAATACTGAGATGTATACGTGATATCTTTTTCATGATGATAGGAATGAAAGCATGTTATTAAACATGGGAACACGGTGGCGCAGTGCTTGTTCATGTCTCACGCAAGAGGCTTGCTGCGCCATGCGCAACCTTCAGTTAAATAATTTATCACAGCAGTACTGTCTCTTTCAAACATACTAACCTCCAATTCCTGTCCTTACTTTTCTTTCTCCAAAAACTCAATCGCCACACAATAAGCTATGTAATAGACGTGAAGCCATCTGTAAGCTTAGAACTTCGATTCTTCAAAACTTTTAAGGAACATTGAAATATCTTAGTAGTACATGTTTAATTATTATATCCGTCTATCTTTCCAGTGTCGCGTCAGCACCAGCAATAATACAGCGCAAGGCAGGAACACTGAACTAGCTAGCGCTGCGGCACCGTGTCCTCACATGTTTAATTATTAACAATACAGATTATTTAAATGAAGTTAAAGTTTTATCTGTATAATATAATCAACATGTTTTGCTGCATTTCGTCTTAGAAATGAATACCGTCATCACATGTAAATATGCGCTTTATAAAGTGGTGCAGGTTGTGCAATATTATAACTGTAGTGCAAGTTTACAGTGAGGTAATTGTACTTATAAGTAAACAGTTCTACAAGGAGCACTTGATGGACTGATTTAGTGTGTTTAGAGTTCTTGGGATGAAACTGTTTCTAAACCGCGAAGTCCGTACAGGGACTAAAGCATTTGCTGTGGCTCAGGCAGCATCTGCTTCATGCTGTGTACCGATAATTCTCTTTCCAATCAGCTGCTGCTGTGATTTCCCACTCAGATACAGTGATATAAATACTCCGAGTGGTGCAGTGAGAGTAATGTGGGAAAAGATGATCTGCTGTGGCAACCCTTAACGGGATCAGCTGAAAGAAGATGCAGTGAGAGTTACAACGCTAAAGCAGTTATGGTATTTGGAATACTATGGCTATTCCCTGGACCATTATATTGCTACAGGTTAATTACAATCAGATGCATTACACTAATAAACAATATGCAGTTAATTTCAGTGTATTTATAAAGCCGCGCCAGGAATGTGGATTTAAGAAAGAAAGGGTGATCACACAGGAACAGTAGCACTGCTTTGACACTGGGTGCCGCCAGTCTGCAAAACCGGGCGGATAAATTGCGTACGCCAAGGAATGAGTTACCGTGGAAATGTGCGTGGCTTTACGCCAAGTTTGGGTTTTATACATCGCGATTTGAGCGTGGAAAGGTTCGTACGCAACATTTCTGTGCGTACGCACCGTTTATACATGAGGCCCCAGGTCATTACCATGCTGAAAGAGAAACGATGACTCCAGGCTGAGGTGGAGTGGTTTGTACTCTGAAGCAGATTTTTGTGAAGGACCTATCTGTATATGACTGCATTCAGCCTTCCCTCAATTGTGACCAGTCTCTCTGTCCTTCTGAGAAGAGCCCCCATAACATGTTGCTGCCACCACTATGCTTCACCACAGGGATGATATTAGACAGGTAATAAGTAATGCCTGGTCTTTACCAGACATAGTGTTTGGTGTTCTGCTTGAAGAGTTCAGTTTTTATCTCATCAGACAAAAGAATATTTTTCCTCACACTCAAGTCCTTTAACTCTAGAATGCCTTTTACTCTAGTATGGCTTCCATCTGATTGATGGAGTGCTTCTGAAATGGCTATCCTTTTCACAGGTTCTCCCATCTAATAAGAGGATTTCTGAATCTCTTTTAGTGTCACCACTGGGTACTTGGTCACCTCCCTGACCAAGGCCTTTCTTCCCCAATTACTCAGTTTCACTGGATGGCCGACTCTAGGAAGAGTCCTTGTTATTCCAGACTTTTTCCATTTCACAATTATTGAAGCCACTGTGCTCTCGTGAACACTCCAAGCTTCAGCAATGGTTTTATCCCCTTGTCCTGATCTATGCCTCACCGCAAATTAATTGTGGAGGTCTATCGAGGGTTCCTTAAACTTTATGGCTTTATTTTTGATGCTGACATGTAGTGCGGATTGTTGGACCTTATCTACACAGGTGCACATGTGCCTTTCTATATGATTTCCAATCATTTCAGCTAGCCACAGGTGGACTCCAATCAAGTTCTAGACACATCTCAAGCAGAATTAAAATAACCAGGATGCATCTGACCACAACTTGTAGTCCCAACAGCAAAAGGGTCAAGATGCTCATATAAATGAGAAATTTCAGTTTTGGATTTTTAAAGGAATACTCAACCCAAAAATATTTTGTCCAGAAAAATCAGCATGCATCATAAACAGAAACAAGCCTCATGAAATTGCCTTTCTGAATTGAAAACAGGACTCTTGACTGAGGGGAGAGAGATCTTCAATTTAAAAGTCAAAAACCATGAGGCTTTAGTTTCCAGTTTTTCATGTTTAGTAATTATTCCATAAGTATGTGTGTGTGTATATATATATATATATATATATATATATATATATATATATATATATATATATACAGTAATCCCTCCTCCATCCCGGGGGTTACGTTCCAGAGCCACCCGCGAAATAAGAAAATGCGCGAAGTAGAAACCATATGTTTATATGGTTATTTTTATATTGTCATGCTTGGGTCACAGATTTGCGCAGAAACACAGGAGGTTGTAGAGAGACAGGAACGTTATTCAAACACTGCAAACAAACATTTGGCTCTTTTTCAAAAGTTTAAACTGTGCTCCATGACAAGACAGAGATGACAGTTCTGTCTCACAATTAAAAGAATGCAAACATATCTTCCTCTTCAAAGGAGTGCGCGTCAGGAGCAGAGCATGTCAGAGAGAGAGAGAGAGAGAGACAAAAGCAAACAGATCAATAGGGCTGTTTTTCTTTTAAGTATGCGAAGCACCGCGGCACAAAGCTGTTGAAGGCGGCAGCTCACACCCCCTCCGTCAGGAGCAGACAAAGTGAGACAGAGTTTGTTTTTCAATCAAAAATCAATACGTGCCCTTCGAGCTTTTAAGTATGCGAAGCTCAGTGCAGCATGTCGTTTCAGGAAGCAGCTGCACAAAAGATAGCAACGTGAAGATAATCTTTCAGCATTTTTAGACGAGCGTCCGTATCGTCTAGGTGTGCGAACAGCCCCCCTGCTCAATCCCCCTACGTCAGGATCAGCAAAAGTCAGCGAGAGAGAGAGAAAAGTAAGCTGGGTAGCTTCTCAGCCATCTGCAAATAGCGTCCCTTGTATGAAATCAACTGGGCAAACCAACTGAGGAAGAATGTACCAGAAATTAAAAGACCCATTGTCCGCAGAAACCTGCGAAGCAGCGAAAAATCCGCGATATATATTTAAATATGCTTACATATAAAATCCGCGATGGAGTAAAGCCGCGAAAGGCGAAGCGCGATATAGCGAGGGATATAGATAGATAGATAGATAGATAGATAGATAGATAGATAGATAGATAGATAGATAGATAGATAGATAGATAGATAGATAGATAGATAGATAGATAGATAGATAGATAGATAGATAGATAGATAGATAGATAGATAGATAGATAGATAGATAGATAGATATTTTAGCAAAAAGCATGAGCATATGACTGGATAACTGACATGTGATTTGTGTGACATGAACAATGGAAGATTCTTTTCTTTTTTTTTTCCGTTGTACAGTATTGATCACTATTAGCTTGTATTATATCATAAACATTTTTCTCTACATTCTGCCTGTAAACATGAGGTTAAAAAATTCTCTCTGACAAAATAATTTTTGCATGGCATATGCTTTAAATAAATTTGCAAACCTTTTATAAAACATGTTTTCACTTTATCATTAGGTGTTATTGAGTGTATCCCATACCACATACACATCGGAGCAGGTAATCCACCTGAAGTTAGGCATGTTCGGGCCTGGCCATGGGAGATCAGCCAGGAAAAGCTTGGGTTGCTGCTGGAAGAGGCGTTGTTGGGGCCAGCAGGGGTTGCTTATCCTACAGTCTGAATGTGCAGTGATGGGACACTGTGCTGTAAACATGCATGCAGTGTCCTTTGGAGGAGATGTAAGATCATGGTCCTGACTTTCTGTGGTCATTAAAGATCACTGGGCATCCTTTGTAAACAGCCCAACACACCCTGGTCATTCTGGCCTCCTAATAATCCATTGTGTCTAACTGGATAATTGTCTTTCACCCCATCATTGCCTAAAAGCTAATGCGTGGTGAGCATATTGCCACAAAAATCGCTGCAGTTAGTGGTGGCTGAAGTGGCTCCCCACTCACTACGCAAAGTGCTTATAGTAGAGCGAAAAGTGCTATATAAATGTAAAGAATTATTATTTTTTTTTTATTATTATATTTAAAAGTAAATATATGAATACTTTCTGAATCCACTGTATATTTGTGTGTATATTTTGTTTATAACAAATAAATATATATAATATGTATATGTAAAGATTATAAATATATTTGTTTATGTGTACTGTATATATTATTCATATATATATATAAATGATATATACAGGAACTCTCAGGATTATGTTCTTCGATTTCTCATGTGCCTTTAACACCATCCAGCCAGCCAGACTGGGGATTAAGCTATCGGAAATGCAGGTGGATGCTCCCTTAGTTTCGTGGATCATGAACTATCTGACGGGAAAGCCACAGTTTGTGCGGCTACAGGGCTCTGTGTCTGATATCGTGCTGTGTGGCACTGGTGCTCCACAAAGGACAGTACTGTCACCATTCCTTTTCACCCTGTACACTACAGATTTTAGTTACAACACAGAGGGCTGCCATCTGCAGAAATTCTCTGATGACTCTGTGGACATCAGGAGACTAAATAAATTAATGCAGAATGCTTCCTCTGTGGTAGGAAAGAAACTGGACAGCTTGGAAACTGTGGCAGATCAGAGAATGTTGTCTAGGCTTTGGTCTATTATTGAAAATAATAATCACCCACTTCATAGTGTTGTGGTTGGACAGAGGAGCGTTTTCAGCAATAGACTGACTAGCATCAAGTGAAAATCCTTCCTCCCCACAGCCATCAGACTCTGTAACTCCTTTTCCGGTCACTCACCCATACTTTAAGCTATTACCCTTTTTTCTTTATTGGATATCCAGGTACATTTTTCATGTACTTGAAATGTGCAACATAATATCTGTTCTTGTGCAATATATTGTCTTCTCGTCACATGAGAATAACCTTATTTGTTCTCAGAACAAATATTAACTTAAGGTGCAACACTCTGCACTCTAGTTTGATACTTACATTTATTATACTCTATTTATATTTACATGATTACTTTATACTTGCTCTTAGTGTAACATGTCCCTGGTCTGTTGTTAAGTTGTAACATAAGTAATTTCCTTCGGGATTAGTAAAGTTTTCCGATTCTGATTCTGATATACTGTATATAAAAATAAAATAACCATTTATATATGCTTTTAGGCAACTCCTCCGCATCGAGAGGAGTCAGATGAGGTGGCTCGGACATCTGATCAGGATGCCTCCTGGACGCCTCCCTGGTGAGGTGTTCCAGGCACGTCCAACCGGGAGGAGGCCCCGGGGAAGACCCAGGACACGCTGTTGGGACTATGTCTCCCGGCTGGCCTGGGAACGCCTCGGAGTTCTCCCGGATGAGCTAGAAGAAGTGGCCGGGGTGAGGGAAGTCTGGGCATCTCTGCTCAAGCTGCTGCCCCCGCGACCCGACCTCGGATAAGCGGAAAAGGATGGATGGATGGATATATATATATATCACATACACTGTTATGTTACAATATTTGTTATTTTTGTTATGACATGTTTCATGCAAAGAGAAGTAAAAGCTTAGCATACAAAAGTAATAACTTCAGTGTACTCTGTACATGTGACAATGATGACCTCATAGCCATATTTTACCGGTGCTAACTCAGCCAAGAAAGGCAGAACAACGAATGCAATCAGCAACAATCAGCATTTTGAGCTGATACTCCATTATTCAAATGAGCAGATTCAGTGCCAGCCTATAAAAGGGGCAAGCCTGCCACTGTCACACAATCACCATTGCCACAGTGTAACAAACGCAGACAGTCCTGATAAATAGAGCAAGCTACCCAAAAGAGAAATAAAATGAGCAATAATCCACTCACTCAGAACTGGCAACTTCAAGTCTGAGCTGCATACAAGGCACTGTTCACAAGTCCCAGCCCTGCCAATAGATTTGTGCGCTGTTAGACCATTTCATAAAAATGGAAGGACAGGGGAAGAACATCAACAGAGTATAGTGTTCTAACAGACTTAAACTAATTTTAAAATAAGCAAGCTGACAATATAAACTTACATCTCGAATTGCTAGTGAAAGACGTAAAAATTCAAAATTGAAAACATCTTCCTCAATACTGTATTTTGTAGTGATACTCAAAGTTTAACACTGATGTTAGAGTAAGCAAAGTGGCAAAACCGTTACTCACAGTCAAAAATTTTCTTTCTTTCTTTCTTTCTTTCTTTCTTTCTTTCTTTCTTTCTTTCAGCGGTGGACGCCAACGCTACATAATACCCCGTTAATGAGTAACCTTTTTCCCGCGTTTCTTCAACCGCGGAAGCGTTCAGGGAAGCCACAAGCCGCTTCTGGCGGTAACAAACTAAGCGCATGCGCACTGCACAACGTGTGCGACGGACCATTGAAGCCTCATGCTTAGACTTTAGGGGAGCGGCCAAGGACTCTATGTGAGATTGACGTAAATAAATGAGACTGTTTACATTTGAAAACGCATAAATCTAGAAAAACTTCTCGTAATCTTGAAGTTTTAAACTGGTGAACTAATATATTTCTTTAATTTTTATTTTATTACATATACAGTATATATATATATATATATATATATATATATATATATATATATATATATATATATATTCACGGCATTCGAAGTCTGTGTCACAATCTGATTGTATGGGTGGTTACCTACCAGGTAACGCTTGTGGTTGGCCAGCAATCTGCTAACATCCGCCACGGTGCCCTCAGTTTGTGAGGAGCAGATCATAGAATGGCTGAAATAGTTTACTGTCAAATAAATGCAAAGAGTACGCGACACGTGTTTTGCCCTCATTATGGGCTCATCAGGCGTACAAACTCCACTGCACTCCCTCTCGGGAATCGAACCTCGGACGTCAGCGGCGATGCCCCTAATGTTGCGCCACGGCGTGTGGTTCGTTTATTTGACAGCATGTAGATCGGGGTAATTACATTCACGGCATTCGAAGTCTGTGTCACAATCTGATTGTATGGGTGGTTACCTACCAGGTAACGATTGTGGTTGGCCATATATACAGTGGTGTGACAAACTATTTGCCCCCTTCCTGATTTCCTATTCTTTTGCATGTTTGTCACACAAAATGTTTCTGATCATCAAACACATTTAACCATTAGTCAAATATAACACAAGTAAACACAAAATGCAGTTTTTAAATGATGGTTTTTATTATTTAGGGAGAAAAAAAATCCAAACCTACATGGCCCTGTGTGAAAAAGTAATTGCCCCCTTGTTAAAAAATAACCTAACTGTGGTGTATCACACCTGAGTTCAATTTCCGTAGCCACCCCCAGGCCTGATTACTGCCACACCTGTTTCAATCAAGAAATCACTTAAATAGGAGCTGCCTGACACAGAGAAGTAGACCAAAAGCACCTCAAAAGCTAGACATCATGATCCATCATGATCAAGATCCAAAGAAATTCAGGAACAAATGAGAACAGAAGTAATTGAGATCTATCAGTCTGGTAAAGGTTATAAAGCCATTTCTAAAGCTTTGGGACTCCAGCGAACCACAGTGAGAGCCATTATCCACAAATGGCAAAAACATGGAACAGGGGTTGAACCTTCCCAGGAGTGGCCGGCCGACCAAAATTACCCCAAGAGCGCAGAGACGACTCATCCGAGAGGTCACAAAAGACCCCAGGACAACGTCTAAAGAACTGCAGGCCTCACTTGCCTCAATTAAGGTCAGTGTTCACGATTCCACCATAAGAAAGAGACTGGGCAAAAACGGCCTGCATGGCAGATTTCCAAGACGCAAACCACTGTTAAGCAAAAAGAACATCAGGGCTCGTCTCAATTTTGCTAAGAAACATCTCAATGATTGCCAAGACTTTTGGGAAAATACCTTGTGGACTGATGAGACAAAAGTTGAACTTTTTGGGAGGCAAATGTCCCGTTACATCTGGCGTAAAAGGAACACAGCATTTCAGAAAAAGAACATCATACCAACAGTAAAATATGGTGGTGGTAGTGTGATGGTCTGGGGTTGTTTTGCTCCTTCAGGACCTGGAAGGCTTGCTGTGATAGATGGAACCATGAATTCTACTGTCTACCAAAAAATCCTGAAGGAGAATGTCCGGCCATCTGTTCGTCAACTCAAGCTGAAGCGATCTTGGGTGCTGCAACAGGACAATGACCCAAAACACACCAGCAAATCCACCTCTGAATGGCTGAAGAAAAACAAAATGAAGACTTTGGAGTGGCCTAGTCAAAGTCCTGACCTGAATCCAATTGAGATGCTATGGCATGACCTTAAAAAGGCGGTTCATGCTAGAAAACCCTCAAATAAAGCTGAATTACAACAATTTTGCAAAGATGAGTGGGCCAAAATTCCTCCAGAGCGCTGTAAAAGACTCATTGCAAGTTATCGCAAACGCTTGATTGCAGTTATTGCTGCTAAGGGTGGCCCAACCAGTTATTAGGTTCAGGGGGCAATTACTTTTTCACACAGGGCCATGTAGGTTTGGATTTTTTTTTCTCCCTAAATAATAAAAACCACCATTTACAAACTGCATTTTGTGTTTACTTGTGTTATATTTGACTAATGGTTAAATGTGTTTGATGATCAGAAACATTTTGTGTGACAAACATGCAAAAGAATAAGAAATCAGGAAGGGGGCAAATAGTTTTTCACACCACTGTATATATATATATATATATATATATATATATATATATATAGCTGGATGGTTATTAAAGTAAAAGTCAGTAATTTTCCAACCCGCTATATTCTAACACAGGGTCACGGGGGTCTGCTGGAGCCAATCCCAGCCAGGAACAAACCCTGGGCAGGGCGCCAGCCCACTGCAGGGCACACACACACACTAGGGACAAGTTAGGATTGCCAATGCACCTAACCTGCATGTCTTTGGACTGTGGGAGTAAACCAGAGCACCCAGAGGAAACCCACACAGACACGGGGAGAACATGCAAACTCCATGCAGGGAGGACCCGGGAAGCAAACCCAGGTCTCCTTATTGTGAGGCAGCAGCGCTACCACTGCACCACCCTAAAGTAGTCAGTCGGTCAGTCATTATCCAACCCACTATATCCTAACACAGGGTCACGGGGGTCTGCTGGAGTCAATCCCAGCCAACACAGGGCGCAAGGCAGGAACAAACCCAAGGCAGGGTTTAACTCCTCCATTCCAAGATGGGTGTAGCAGGTTATTTGGGCAAAAGGGTATGGGAATGTTGGCAGAGTCTAATTCAGTGTTGGTTTCTACCTTGTGCCCAATTCTGCTGGGGCTGACCCAAAAAGTTGCCTTATGGAATTATCTGAAATAAGCAAACAAATTGATGCATAACATTAACACACTTATGCATTCCTAAACCTAGTTAATCCATTTCAGTGTTGCAGGAAGACAGAGTCAGCCCTAGCAGTATCAGACACAAAACAGAAAACAACCCTGGACAGAGTACCAGTCCATCACAGAGGTTACTCATGCACCTCTAGAGGGGCCAGTTTAGAATCTCTAGTGAACCTGACCTACTCTCTTTAAGGATATGGGAGGAAACATGCATGGGGAGAACATGCAAACATGACTGGAAACACGATAAAACCTGCACACTGAGTCCATGTAGTAGTAGAGCTTAAAACTGTGTCACTGATTTTTTTTTTCAGTGTTGGTTATATTTCTACAGTTAGTCTTCCTTTATGCATACATGCGATTATTGTTAACAGTCTTTACCAAAGCAACAAGAATCTATCTATCTATCTATCTATCTATCTATCTATCTATCTATCTATCTATCTATCTATCTATCTATCTATCTATCTATCTATCTATCTATCTATCTATCTATCTATCTATCTATCTATCTATCTTTTTTTGTGATGAGAAACTCTCTCCAGGTTCATGCTAGTATTTCACTGTTGTTGCACCTTCAAAGATCATTTCACAGCAAAGTGCTTTCTGGGTATTTTCATACTTCATTTCAACTTTCCCTATCAATGCATTTCATTTCTAAACATTGATTTGGCTTAAGTGAAAGAGCTTATTGGAAGGAGGATCAGGACCCAGACTATGTTGTTAACCTGTTTCAGTTTTAGTGGCCCATAACAGAATCATTCACAAGTCATAAATATAGGTTGCTGTTGTAAGGTTGGAATACAATATTCATGTCTTCATATTCTATTACATCATAATAACATATTAAGCCAGTTCAATATCATATCGCTTATCCCAGCAACATTGGAAACATGACAAAATCCTGCTCTGGACAAGACACTGATCTTCACAGGGCCCATCTGCACATTCATCCAGTTGGAGCTAATGTGAAATCTATAATAAAGTTGCATGCCTTTATATGTAAGTAAAACTGGAGCTCCTGAAGAAGAGTTGAGGACATGGAAATCTTCTAGGTGCCAGATTTGGTAATCAAACTCTGAATTTGTAAGGCAGTGGCACTATTCACTGCACTACTTATCTATTGTATTTTGCACTTTGTAATTTTTTGTAATTTTATTATAAGGGTAAAGATTCTGTCCTTGCTTTTTCTAATAAATATTCTCAGATGTTACTTTATTTCTGCAACCCAGCCAACAGGGGATGCACAAAAAAGTGTGTTTCTTCGTGCCGGTCCCAAGCCCGGATAAATGGAGAGGGTTACATCAGGAAGAGCCTCCGGTGTAAAATTTTGCCAAATCAATATGTGGACAACAATACAAATTTCCATACCGGATTGGTCTAGCCCTGGGTTAACAACAACATCACCAGTACTGTTAGCCAATAAGGAGCTGGCAGAAATTGACCTACTATTAGCCAAAGAAGGAGAAGAAGAGGAGGGAGACGTGTCCAGAGGGAGGAGGAGAGGAGAAAAGTAAAGAAAGTGGAAGTGAGGGTAGAAACTTTGAATGTTGCGGTTGCAGGGGAAAGTGTAGTTAAGCAGCATAGGATGGTGGTCTGTAGGATGCTGTTGGAGATCAAGAAGATGTCGAGAGTGAGGGCAGAGCGAAGGATCAAATGGAAGTTGAAAATGGAAGACTGCAAGGTTGAGTTTAGGGAGAAAGTGAGACAGGCACTGGGTGGCAGTGCAAAGTTACCAGACAGTTGGGAAACTACAGCAGATGTAGTAAGGGTGACAGCAAGAAGGGTGCTTGGTGTGACATCTGGACAGAGGAAGGAGGACAAGGAAACCTGGTGGTGGAATGGGGAAGTACAGCAGAGTATACAGAGGAAGAGGATGGCAAAGAAGAAGTGGGATAATCAGAGAGATGCAGAAAGTAGACAGGAGTACAAGGAGATAAGGCACAAGGTGAAGAGAGAGGTGGCGAAGGCTAAAGAAAAGGCGTATGATAAGTTGTATGAGAGGTTGGACACTAAGGAGGGAGAAAAGGACATGTACCGATTGGCTAGACAGAGGGACCGAGCTGGGAAAGATGTGCAGCAGGTTAGGGTAATAAAGGATAAAGATGTAAACGCACTCACAAGCGCAGAGGGTGTGTCGAGGTGATGAAAAGAGTACTTTGAGAGGCTGAGAATGAAGAGAACGAGAGAGAGAAGTGGTTAGATGATGTGGAGATAGTGAATCAGGTAGTGCAACAGATTAGCAAGGAGGAAGTAAGGACAGCTATGAAGAAGATGAAAAATGGGAAGGCTGCGGGTGCAAATGACATACTGTACCTGTGGAAGCATAGAGGTGTTTAGGACAGATGACAGTGGAGTTTTTAACCAGATTGTTTAATGGAATCTTGGAAAGTGAGAGGATGCCTGAGGAGTGGAGAAGTAGTGTACCATTGCCAATATTTAAGAATAAGGGGGATGTGCAGGACTGTAGTGACTACAGGGGGATAAAATTGATGAGCCACAGCATGAAGTTATGGGAAAGAGTAGTGAAAGCTCGGTTAAGAAGTGAAGTGATGATTAGTGAGCAGCACTATGCTTTCATGCCAAGAAAGAGCACCACAGATGCAATGTTTGCTCTGAGCGTGTTAATGGAGAAGTATAGAGAAGGCCAGAAGGAGTTGCATTACGTCTTTGTGGACCTGGAGAAAGTATATGACAGGGTGCCTCGAAAGGAGTTGTGGTATTGCATGAGGAAGTCGGGAGTGGCAGAGAAGTACGTAAGAATTGTACATGATATGTATGAGGGAAGTGTGACTGTGGTGACGTCTGCAGTAGGAGTGACGGATGCATTCAAGGTGGAGGTGGGATTACATCAGGGATCGGCTCTGAGCCCTTTCTTATTTGCAATGGTGATGGACAGGTTGACAGATGAGATTAGACAGGAGTACCGGTGAACTATAATGTTTGCTGATGACATTGTGATCTGTAGCGATAGTAGGGAGCAGGTTGAGGAGACCCTGGAGAGGTGGAGATCTGCTCTAGAGAGGAGAGGAATGAAGGTCAGTAGGAACAAGACAGAATACATGTGTGTGAATAAGGGGGAGGTCAGTGGAATGTTGAGGATGCAGGGAGTAGAGTTGGCGAAGGTGGAGGAGTTTAAATACTTGGGATCAACAGTACAGAGTAATGAGGATTGTGGAAGAGAGTTGAAGAAGAGAGTGCAGGCAGGGTGGAATGGGTGGAGAAGAGTGTCAGGAGTTATTTGTGACAGGCGGGTATCAGCAAGAGTGAAAGGGAAGGTCTACAGGACGGTAGTGAGACCAGCTATGTTATATGGGTTGGAGATGGTGGCACTGACCAGAAAGCAGGACACAGAGCTAGAGGTTGCAGAGTTAAAGATGCTAAGATTTGCATTGGGTGTGATGAGGATGAATAGGATTAGATATGAGGACATTAGAGGGTCAGGTCAAGTTGGACGGTTGGAAGACAAAGTCAGAGAGGCGAGATTGCGTTGGTTTGGATATGTGCAGAGGAGAGATGCTGGGTATACTGAGAGAAGAATGCTAAGGATCGAGCTGCCAAATAAGAGGAAAAGAGGAAGACCTAAGAGAAGGTTTATGGATGTGGTGAGAGAGGACATGCAGGTGTGGCTGTGACAGAGCAAGATGACGAGGACAGAAAGATATGGAAAAAAATACTCCGCTGTGGCAACCCCTAACAGGAGCAGCTGAGAGATGAAAAAGATATTGTAGTTATCAGTGGAAAGACTGAAAAATCCTCCATTTTTATATTCGACTGTGAATGAGCAATTAAATTGCTGAGTAAAATTATAGAATTTAAGGTTAGGTTGCATTCCAACATAACTCACATAACTGCTGTGCTTAGTGATCCACACCTTTATTGCAGCACTTAAAGCCCTTGCCTGTATGCAAATACTACTTGTCATTGTGTGAGTCTTTTGAAGGTTCAAGAAATTCTAGTTGAAATTTTTCCTAGTTCTTAGTATCCTTTGTTGTTTTTCTGATATGTTGGAATGCATTGTTTTGTGAAGAAGGGAACTGAGAATGACGTTGGAGAAAATTCACTTTTAAGGAAGTGCAA
Source organism: Erpetoichthys calabaricus (assembly GCF_900747795.2). Lineage (NCBI taxonomy): Eukaryota > Metazoa > Chordata > Cladistia > Polypteriformes > Polypteridae > Erpetoichthys > Erpetoichthys calabaricus. The sequence goes on along the minus strand of NC_041396.2, from coordinate 294,513,449 downwards.
AGCAGCTGAATAATTTCATTTTGAACACAGATTCAGTTTTTTCACTCTGAAAAATATTTTAAAATAGCTTTTCCAGCCAGCAGATAACTTTTCATCCCCATACTAATATTTGAGTGAGTTGTATGAGGAAATGTGAGGTTCTCTAATTTTTTTAATGCCCATAGTTACTTATGACAAGGATGAAAGACCAATAAACTTGCTATTATGGACTTTGAAGATAACATGGAGGTAAACGTTGCCCATAGATTTTTCTCCCCATATACAGTTGTGCTCATTTGTTTACATACCCTGGCAGAGTTTGTAAGATGTGTACCACACTTTAAAGAAAAGATGACTGATCAGGCAAAAGACATTTCATTTACTTTTAATGGAATCCAAGTTAAACTATAAGGCATCACAGAATAGTGAGCACAACCATTAAACAAAACATAGTAATAAGGAAAATAGTGAGATGGTCCCTGTTCAAAAGGTTGCATATCCTTAGTTCTTACTTCTGTTTATTGCCCCCTTTAACATCAATGATGGCATGCAGTCTTTTGTGATAGTGGTGGATGAGGCCCTTGTTTGTCTCAAGTGGTAGGGCTACCCATTCTTCTTGGCGAAAAGCCTCTAGGTCCAGTAAATTCTTGGTTTGCGTTGCATGAATTGCACATTTCAGATCACCCCAAAGTGGCTCAATTAAATTAAGGTCAGGAGATTGTGATGGTCACTCCAGCACCTTCACTTTTTTCTGCTGTAGCCACCGAAGGGTCAACTTGGCCTTGTGTTTTGGATCATTGTCACGTTGGAAGATCCAAGTGTGTCCCATGCTCACTGACTGATGAATACAAGACTTCCTCCAATATTTTCAGGTAACATGCTGCATTCATCTTGCCACCAATTTCCCACCAATTTTCACTAAGTTACCTGTTCCACTGTAGCTCACACACCTCCAGAACATCAGAGTTCCACATTTATGCTTCACAATAGAGATGTTGTATGTTTCATCATGAGCCTTGTGCATCCTCCCCAAACATAGCATTTATGGGTGTGACCATAAAGTTCAATTTTGGTATCATCACTCCAAAGGAATTCATTCCAGAAGTTTTGAGACTTGTCTAGATGCTGTTTGGCATATTGTAAGCATGGTGTTTTGTGGTGTTGGCACAGTAAAGGTTGTTTTTCTTGCCTCTCAACTGTGTAGCCCATTTTTGTTCAAGTACCTCTTCATTGTGCATCTTGAAATAGCAACACCACTTGTTTGCAGAGAAGCCTGTATCTCAGCCAAAGTGGCTTGTGGGGTTTTCTTGGGAGTTCGACAATTGATCCTGGCATTTGTGGCTGAAATCTCGGTTGGTCTACCTGGCCATGGTCTGGTAACAACAGAACCTTTAACTTTTCACCCTTTTTATCAGAGTCTGAACACTACAGTACTGATAGGCATTTTCAGATCTCCAGATATCTTTTTATATCCTTTTACTGATTTATACAAATCAACAACCCTTTCTCGCAGGTCCTTTAACAGTTCTTTTGCTTTCCCAATGGCTTGGTATCCAGCAAAGTCAGTGCAGCTCTGCATGAATTTAAATTGACTGCACCCTGCCCAGGGTTTGTTCCTGCCTTGCGCCCCGTGTTGGCTGGGATTGTCTCCAGCAGGCCCCCCGTTACCCTGTGTTAGGATATAGCAGGATGGATAATGGATAGATGGATGGATGGATGGATGTTTATACACAGACACTGATCACAATCCAAGAGGTTACATGTATAGACACTCTCCCTTAGTTACCCTTAATTTGAACTTATTTGTGTCAACTTGAGTGTATATTATCAGCCACAATATTTAAGGCTATTACAACTTTTAATCAGGCCCATTTGGGTGATTTCAGCTATCATTTTGATTTATAAAAGGCATAAACAATTATGTGATAATAAATTGTATTGTCTGGGCACATTCTCTAATTAAAAGGAAAGCTTTCTGCATGATTACTTATGTTTTCCAAACAATGGCCAATATTTCACAAATTGTGGCAGTGTATGAAAACTTATGAGCACGACTGTATCTCCAATGTGTTATCTGGGTGATGTCACACACATGGGAGGCAGCTAAATGGACCAGATAAAGTTAATTTCACGCCAGGCCAGGGGGTGGCAGGGTACACTAATCCTTCCTCTTTTATCTCTGCAGATCGGACATGGGAAATTCCATAGACATATATAGATAGATGCCACATTCAATGTGTTTCCCAGTAGACAGTAGACATCAGCGCGTCTGCCCTATTGCAAGTGGCAAAAGTGCCATTTAAACTAATACAGGTAGATGTGGAAACCGAGTTTTCTGATGAAAAAACAATAACATTTAAAACAGTATTGTTTACATACAACAGATTTTGGCGAATCGTATACATGCAAGTATTTATATCCATTTATACACTAATAATGGAAATTATTAAATAATAATAATAATTATTATTATTATTATTAAATAATTCCTCCTATATAAGTAACATTTCTTGGACTGCCTTCTTCCATCTCCGAAACATTTCTAGACGTCCTGTTCTTACGCAACACACTACTGAAGTATTGGTTAATGCCCAAGTCACCTCACGTATAGATTACTGTAATGCTATTCTATCTGGCATCCCACAAAAATGTATCCATCGCTTACAACTACTTCAAGATTCTGCTGCCAGGATAATAACCTGTTCTAAATCCACTGAACATATTACACCGATTCTCTCTCAACTTCACTGGCTCCCTGTTAACTACAGAATACAATACAAAATAAACCTCTTAACATTTAAAGCTCTCCATAACCTCACTGGTCTCCTCCAGACTTACACTCCTCTCATTCACTCAGATCCTCATCTGCAGCTCGACTTTCTGTACCACACATCAAACTTTGTTCTATGGGAGCTCAAGCGTCTCTCCTATGCTCCACAGCTAGGGAATTCTCTTCCCTCTCATATCCGTCAGCTCGATTCAATAACACATTTTAAAACTGCCCTCAAAACTTATCTTTTCAAACTGGCATACCAGTTGTGAATTTTGCACTGTTACTGCCAGTTAACTTTGTTTGTTTGCTAATTATTGCTTTTTGATTTATCATTCTCTTGTTTTAATTTTACTAATGTTGTTTAATTTTATTGTAAGGTGACCTTGAGTGCTAAGATTATAAAACGGAATTTTCTAATTGCCAAATACAACCAAAACAATTGTTCAAAATAACAGAATACAATAACACAGTCCGTCTTGAGAGGCGCTGTTATTTCTCTAAGCTTATAAATAACAATGCTAGTAATCCCAGAGTCTTATTCTCGACGATTGATCGTCTGTTAAACCCAGGTAACGCAAAGGAATGCCTCCTAAGTACTTCCAGTAAAACCTGTGAGGCTATTGCTGTATTTTTCAATCAAAAAATTAATGATATTAGAAATAACATAGTATATCTCCCCAACACTAAGGATCCTCCTAAACCCCAGCATTCCGTTATAAACAAATTAAACTCTTTCACTAGGATAGATTTACCTGATTTACATAAAATAATTTCTCAACTGAAACCCTCCACCTGTGTCCTTGACCCAATACCAACAATTTTTTTCAGAGAACTATCGGGCGTGCTAATTGATAATGTTCTTGACATAGTAAATTCGTCATTAGATACGGGGGTCTTCCCAGACTGTCTTAAGACTGCTGTAGTTAAACCCCTACTTAAGAAAAATAATCTCAACCCCTCGGCTCTCGAAAATTTTAGACCCATCTCTAACCTGCCTTTCTTAAGTAAAATTCTAGAGAAGGTAGTCATTATGCAGTTAGATGAGCACCTCTATAAACCTGCTATTCTTGATAAATTTCAGTCAGGTTGTAGAACAAATCATAGCACAGAAACTGCACTTGTTAAAGTAGTAAATGACTTGTGGGTAAATGCAGACAGAGGCCATGTATCTGTTCTCATCCTCTTAGATCTGAGCACCGCATTTGACACCATTAATCATAATATTCTTAGAAATCGCCTTAGTCAATGGGTGGGACTCTCTGGCAGTGTCTTAAATTGGTTTGAATCCTACCTGGCAGGGAGAAAATTCTTTGTTAGTTGTGGTAATTACAACTTAAAGACACATGATATCCTATATGGTGTTCCACAAGGCTCTATCCTGGGTCCGCTGCTCTTTTCAATCTACATGCTTCCGTTAGGTCAGATTATCTCAGGGCACAACGTGAGCTACCACAGCTATGCTGATGATACACAGCTGTACCTATCAATAGCACCTGATGACCCCGATTCTCTTGATTCACTAACACAATGTCTAACTTGTATCTCAGAATGGATGAATAGTAACTTTCTCAAGTTAAATAAAGAGAAAACTGAAATCTTAGTGATTGGCAATAATGGATACAATGAGGCTATTAGAAATAAACTGGATACATTAGGATTAAAAGTCAAGACGGAGGTAAAAAGCTCAGGGGTAACTGTTGACTGTAATCTAAATTTTAAATTGCATATTAATCAGATCACTAGGACTTCACTTAAGAAACATAGCAAAAGTTAGACCTCTTATATCATTGAAAGATGCTGAGAAATTAGTTCACGCTTTTGTTTTCAGTCGACTATATTAGTGTAACGCACTCCTCTCAGGACTACCCAAAAAAGACATAAATCGTTTGCAACTAGTGCAGAATGCAGCTGCTAGAATCCTAACCAGGGAAAGAAAATCCGAGCACATCTCTCCAGTTTGAATAAGTAGTAATTGTAGTAGTGTGCATAGTACAGTGATATTATTACCTGCAGGTCCAATAAACATGCAACTTTATATTACTGTTGTCACAAACTTCTGATTAGGAGGCAGCTAAAGGGCTTGAGTAACTGTAATACTACGTCAGACCAGGAGGTGTCGGAGAGTGCTAACAGTCTCTATCAGCCTCTTACAGACCATTCCCGGGAAATCCCACCAGGTTCCAGCACCTCCAATGACGTCACTTCTGTTTTCCTGGTGCCTCTGATGACGTCACTTCCATTCCCTGAGCCTTTGATGAAGTCACTTCCGGTCCCCGAAGACATCACTTCCGGTTCCGGCATTGATGACATCATTTCCTCTTCTAGTTCTTAAAACCACCATCTTACCTCCACTTAATCAGTTCTGTTTTGGACTTTGTCTTGTAAACAATTCAACTTTTCAAACCTTTTGCAGCCAGGATTATATTATATGGGTGTCTGCCCCAAACCTTTGTAACTGTCTGGAGTCAATTTGTTACACTGTACAGAGCCGTGATAAAATAAGGAAGTAATGCTCAAGGTGCTTAATACATAGCAGCCACCTCTGATTGACTCTTTAGTTCTACAATATGAACACTCTTAATTGTTGGCGTCACATATCGTAGGGAATTGATGTGATTTTCCAAGGTACAGTTCAATCCCACAGGCACTGAGAGATGCCAAACAGTCAACTGTCAACTGTATTATGGCAGAGTAGACACATTTATAGTTGCAGTACTTATGGCCGCTGTAAGATTAAAGGGTATTATTAATATCACATAATAAATGTGGTTAACCCCTTTGGGGGGCATGCTGCCACTCTAATAGTAGTCACCAAAGCATCTGCAAGAGGAACTGGTAATAAAATGTCATTTTTAATTATTTAATTTACATAGTGCTTTTCTATATGGAAGACATTCTCAAGGAACTTTATCATTACAATCATACTGTGAATTAGGCTGACCTTGTAACTCACAGTCAGTGCTCCAGACATTCGGGGAGTGAACGAATACTATCAGTCATAGAAATGGTTATGGTTCTGAGTATGTAATCTGCATATTCAAACTATGCTATAAAACATGTTACTAGGATTGCCCTGATAGAAGTTGTATTTTAGTATCCTACTCTCCTTCTTAGCAAGATTACTAATAAGGTGCTCTCTGATTTACTTGCCAACCTGAGTGCAAAGTTTTATTCTTCCACAATTTGCATATGCCAGAAAGTGACAAACAGGAGTAGTTTGTTTCACATTTTTTATTGATTGGTGTTTCTCTGACACAGAAAAAGACAATGACAGGCAAATGAGAATAATGGATTTAGAGATTATCGTGGGAATAATAGTGTTTCCCAAGATGTCACAATAGAATTCCTGTTTTTTAGTGTATACTTAAGCACCAGTAAGGGGGTGAAAAACAGCAAGTTGTCATGTACTGTATTTTTTGTTTTGCTGGGAGAATTGAATAAACGGATTCCTCAGTGGCTAAAACAGACTTATGACACATTCTGAAGAGACTTTCACATGGTGTCTTCTAATATGCTCTGGAGAATGATGCTTTGTTCATTACTACAGAGGAGCTGGATGACCTGCCACCAGAGAAGCCATTGGACAAACCGCTGGAGAAACCACTGGACACGCCACTGGAGAAACCACTGGACACACCACTGGAAAAGCCACCTGATGCACCATAGGCTTGGGAAGAGCCTAGCCAGATGGAGAGGAAAAACAAATAAGTGTTTAATCTGCTCACCAGAAGAGGACATCTAGGTAATATTTCCCATCACCTTGTAAATACACTTTTTTGTTTTAGTATTGTACCCACCTCCAGATGAGCTACTGCGAATAGTTACTGCTTGAGCTGATCCAATCCTACAAAAGAACACATTTGCTCCATGTTAGAATACATCACACCCATCCAATCCACCACAGGATGGCTAGTACTGCACATTATGTTATCTACAGCTCCGTTTCACTTATTTTGTAGCCATCTCTCAGCAGGCCTACCTGCTCTCTTCTCCTTCCAACAGCTTCCTGTAGGTGGCAATCTCAATATCCAAAGCCAGCTTGACATTCATGAGTTCTTGATACTCCCGCACCTGTCGAGCCATGTCCTGCTTAGCATTACCCAGAGCGATCTCGAGATCGGAGATACGGGATTTAGCATCATTTACTGCAAGCTCACCACGCTCCTCCGCTTCTGCAATCTGGGTCTCTAGACTGGCACGCTAGAAGAAGCAGAGTTACAAATGTCATAAGTACAGGTTTGAAACATTAGACTATTTTGTTTCTTACAGTTATGTAGATTTAGGAATGGCTTGGTGGTACAGCAGTTAACTCTGCCACTTAAGTGATCTGGTTCCAAGTCCTACACCATTGTTATATGTGTGGAATCTGTGTTTTTATGTCTGCATATGTTTAATTTTTTTTCCTCTAGGTACTTTGGTTTTCTCTCTCCAGTCCCAAAGAGGTGTATGGTAGGTTAGGCGGCAAGTCTAAATTGACCACTGTGTGGGTCTGTGCATATGCATGCCTTGTAATGGACTGGCATTCTTTTACAGTTTGTTTCCCATCTTGCGGCCAGTGCTGCTAATTTATGCTCTTGGCCATTGTAACTAAATAGGCTTGAGTTTATATGTATTTAGATATTAGCAAAAATTAGTATTTTTATACAGTGTATGCATTTTTACAATACTATATCTAAAACTCTTTGAAGCGGTGTCCATTCTGAATGGCATTATATTACACCACAACATGTCAGGATTCAGTCTCTGTTGAAGACTTACTGCGAGACTCAGAGGTGCTGCTTCACTTGCCCAGACTTACATTGTAGACATGTTGAAATGACTGACTATATGTAAGCATAGGTGGCAGGTTGGTACATTGGTACTGTGTCCACACAACTCCAGTATTAAGGGTTCAAATCTTTACCCAGATACTGTGAGGAGAAGTGTAGCTCAAAATGATTTATACATTGTAAAGTAACTAAAGAGATAGAAATGGAAGAATCCCTTATAGAGGTGAATGAAAATTAAATTACAATTGAAATCAGATAGTTCGTAAGTCTCCAGTAGTCTACCAGCATCTAATTTTCAGGCTGCAAGCAAGTTACTTCACCTACTGGGGCACATGATGTAGGAATATAGAAACTATTGTCAGTCATCGTCCAACACGCTACATCCTAACACAGGGCACAAGGCAGGAAACAAATCCCGGGCAGGGTGCCAGCCCACTGCAGGGCACACACACACACACACACACACACACACACCAAGCACACACTAGGGACAATTTAGGATCGCCAATGCACCTAACCTGCATGTCTTTGGACTGTGGGAGGAAACCCACGCAGACGTGGGGAGAACATACAAACTCCACACAAGGAGGACCTGGAAAGCAAACCCAGGTCTCCTTACTGCGAGACAGCAGCGCTACCACTGCGCCACCATGCCGCCTAGAAACCATTGTACTATGCATCAAATGTGTGCCCAAGTGGTGCCCATCCCATCTATTCTCATATCATATCTATCATCATCATATCTATTGTGAGTTATCAGAGTTTTATAAACCTTCATTACTAAATCACATCAAGATTATGGGCAGGTCACTTGGTAGATCTCACACTGCAATATGGAAAACATTTATATTATACATAAAGCTTTGTATTGCAATGGTGTCTGTTCTGGATTGCGCATTCAAACACTACAAAGACAACACACTATCTCAGGCTGAGATGTGTCTGTGATGCGTCTGCCTGCGGTCTATGTGGGTTTTATCTGCGCACACAAGTTTCTTTCCATATCCCAAAAACATACAGATTAGACTGTATGGTAATTCTAAATTCACTCGGTGTGAGTAAATAGATCTGTGCATATATCTTGTGATGCTAACAAGATAATAATAATAATAATAATAATAATAATAATGGCGCTCTTGTCACTACTCAAAGGACTTTAATGAGTGGGGAGCCACTTCAGCAACCACTAATGTGTAGCATCCACCTGGATGATGTGATGACAGCCATTTTTGTGTCAGTATGCTCACCACACATGAGCTATCAGGTGGTGAAGTGTTGAGAGATAGCCAATCAGAGACCAGGGATGATTAGGGGGCCAGAATGACTAGGCCTTGGTAGGCAATTTAGCCTGGACATCGGGATACACCCTACTCTTTTTGAAGGATATCCAGGGGTCTTTTATGATCACAAAGAGTGAGCACTTTGGTTTTATGTCTCATGCTCTCCAATTCGACGTTCAGAAAATGAATAAATAAATAAAGTACTTTAGACTATACAGTGGAACCACGGTTTGCGAGCATAATTTGTTCCGGAAACGTGCTCGCAGTCCAAAGCACTCGTATATCAAAGTGAATTTCTCCATAAGAAATAATGGAAACTCAGATGATTCGTTCCATAACCCAAAACTATTCATATAAAAATGATTAATACAAAATATAAAGTAAAAATACAAAAACAAATTAACCTGCACATTACCTTTGAAAAGAATCATGGCTGGTGTGAGGGAGTTTCTAAACTCTTGTGGGATTCCACCCAACGGGACAACACATGGAAGAGCGTCCCAAAGCAATCGCAGTCTCCCAGCGCTGTAGCAGTTCGCCGTAAAAGCGAATCCGAAAAGATTGCGGACATGCTATAAGCGCCTGCCGTCGATGGGCGATACAAGGAACATTATAAATGCGCAGGGCACAGTACTACTTGGCCACGACCCTGCCTGACTGCTGTGTCTGTGTATAGGAGAGTGGCAGATCCAGCTACAATAAATAACCCCGCTGTTGCTGTTTCAAGCTGAATAAAGCTGGTGTTGCTAAAGTACTGAGACTCAGCTTCGTGTTTTGGGGTGCAAGACGGGGACTCACACATCACAGCGCACGTGTGCGCGCGCACAAACACAAACAGTCACAATGCTGTAGTAAACAGTATACGCTCGTATGGATGTTGACTATATGAGTGAGGCACGTTGACTCAGGCGGAGAATAGGAGACGATTGCCCACAATCCCGCAGCGAGAGAGAGAGAGAAGAACCATCAGCTCAGTTGTGATCACATGATGCTCAGTAGACAAAGCGTATACATACTACTCATACTGCAAGACCTCACTCGTTTATCAAGTCAAAATTTATTTAAAATTTTACCTCGTCTTGCGAAACACTCGTAAACCAAGTTACTCGCAAACTGAGGTTCCACTGTATTCTCTTTTAGTGCTGTAACATCAAGTACTGTATATATAACACTAGCTGAAATACCCAGCATTGCCCAGGAGAAAAATAAAGTGTGGTTTTATTTTTAATTTGTTTGAGAAAATATAATTAAAAAAAACACAACTTTAAAAATAAAAATGAATTAATAAACAATGAAGACTCACTAATGTGTTTGTCTTGCGGTCTTGTATGTATGCTATCATCCAGTTGACGCTCTGAACTGGCCAACTCTATTTAATTTCAAAAGCAACAGGGGCTCGGTGGTGCTCAAACATAAAGAATGCTGGCAGACACTTCCAGTTCGGCCTTCAGTGGTCGTTCCGAGTGTCAACAGGATGATAACATGCATGCAAGACTGCCAGATTGTTACAGTCTGCTTTATGCATAAGATATATCTATATCTATATATCTATATATATATGGCGACTCAAGTCACAAAGACAGAATGAGTCCCAAAAATAGTTGGGATGCCAACTCGGCCAACTCTATTTAATTTCAAAAACAACAGGGGCGCAGTGGTGTTCAAACATAAGGAATGCTGGCAGTTACCTCCAGTTCACCATCCGGTGGTCGTTACTAGTGTCAACTGGATGCTAACATGCGTACAAGACCGCAAGATCACCTCCCACCCTATCCAGAAGGGGGTGGGTTAGTGTTGATTTCACCCTACAGTATTTTTAGTCGACCAATGAGAAACATCGAGTACCAAGTGTCATGAAAATCGCTCCTGCCATTCGGAAGTGATACAGGAACATACATACATACACACACATTCATTGACTTTTATATATATATAGACAACATGGTTTTCTCACTTGCTGACACTGAAGAGATTTGAAAGCAATTGTACTGAACATTAAGTACACATAGGAATGATGTCCCCTTTCAAACATAGTAGATGACCTCAAAACATATGAGGTTCAACTGTTATTACTGAATCACTTTGAGACTTTGAAGAATCCATCTGCCAGGGCACACAGTGTACAAATATGGAACCAGCTGTACCCAGCATAAAAAGAATATGGTAGTAGTGTCCATCCACTTGAATCTGAAATAACTTCAAATGGTAGCAGATTCAGATTTTTCCAACCAAGTTTTGGTGAGACCCCATTTAAGGTGTACTTACAGTAATTTTGTAATCCTTCATATGCTGAAATTTGAAAAAAGGTGAACTATGTGCGATGAAAGTTGCTGTGATAAAAGCAATGGCTAATGAATAAAAGTAAATGCAATTTAGAATAGACAGTCCCACTGGACAAGTGTATAGCAAAGCAGAAGATCAGAGAAGGTGCAGTGTGGGACGATGGAGTTTAAAGCAGAGGTGTGAGTAAAAAGCCCAACCTAACTGCTTTCTCTCCACTAACTTGAAACACTAGATCACAAGCTTCCCCAAGAGCACTGAAGAACTAGATGTCAACATATGGTGTGTCTGCCTATATTGCTGCAGCGGTTTTTTCAGAAACTATGAAATGATTATTCTGAGATTTCTAATTAAAAATCACTTTACCTGGTTTTTGAGATTCTCAATTTCAGCGTTGTATCTGTTGATATTTCTTGTGACTTCTGAGATCTCTGCCTTGGCAGTTCGGACATCATCTTCATAGCGACCTGCCGTGGCTGAGAGTTCGTTGAACTGCCGGGCAAAAGAAACATTTTGTTAATGTAGGCATTGCAGATCTCTTCATGGATAGAAAGCCTCCCACTACAATAAAAGCCAACTCACCTTGCCTTTGTACCAAGACTCCACTTCTTCACGGCCCTTTACAGCAACAGTTTCATACTGTGCCTTGACTTCAGCCACAATGGACTCCACATCTAAATCACGGCCATTGTCCATTTCTACCACCACAGAGACATTCTTCACCTGAGTCTGCACCTCCTTCAGTTCCTATCAGAAAAATTCAAAGCAAAATATAAGTTTGAATCTTGAGGCCTGCAAATGATGGTCTGTCTCAATTTGTCATTAAGAATCAATTCAATGCAGTTTATTCTTTTTGAGCACACCCACACTTTTGAATCCAAAACACGTGAATGCCAAACATAACGTTGAAACAGAGAGCCTCCTTGCAATTGACTTTAGGAAGACTCAGAGTGACCATCTGTCACTGAAAATTGACGGGTCAACTGTGGAGGTCGTCAATAGCACCAAATTCCTGGGTGTCCACCTGGCAGAGAACCTCACCTGGTCTCACAACACCAGCTCTTTAGCCAAGAAAGCCCAGAAGCGGCTTTACTTCCTGTGTAGGCTGAGGAAAGCCCATCTACCACCAGCTACTCTAACAACTTTCTACAGAGGAACCATAGAGAGCATCCTGAGCAATTGCATCACTGTCTGGTTTGGAAATTCCATGGTCAGGGATCGCAAAGGATCATCGGTGTCTCTCTTCCCTCCATCATGGACATTTACACCACACGCTGCATCCACAAAGCCATCAGCATTGTGAATGATCCAACACACCCTTCACATTCACTGTTTACACTCCTGCCATTGGGAAAAAGGTACCAAAGCATTTGGGCCCTCACCACCAGAATGTATAACAGTTTCTTCCCCCAAGCAGTCAGACTCCTCAACACTCATGGACCGGACTGATATCTGATATATGTGTTCTGTTCTGCAGTGTTGCACATGTTTGCACATTTGACTCACATGCACCTTGTTATATATTATGTGTCTTTATATTATGTGTCATGGATTCTTCATTGTCCTGTGTTTTATGTAGCACCATGTTCCTGGAGGAACGTTGTTTCGTTTCACTGTATGCTGTACTACTGTATATGGATGAAATGACAATAAATACTCTTGAACTTGAACTTGAAATACATACTTAATATATATATATATATATATATATATATATATATATATATCCCAGGTTAGCCACAACCTGAAAAGAATCAGAAGAATCTACACTCACATAAAACTTCTGAATGGTCCTTTCTAAATTCTGATCTTGTTGTTTAATTCATTATCGTTTCGTTATCAATCCGAATGCGTTCTTGCTCATCCCCACCTATCACTTGTACACCACACTGGGTCTGGTTTTCGCAGCGTAATTATATTAAACTAATAATCAGAACACGGGTTATCGGTGCCTCTATACTATATTCTTGTCTAGTTGATGCTTATAAATAATTATATGTGAAAAAAATATTTCTGTTTCTCTGTATATAAATAAATCTATGCAAAATGTATCTTAATTTTTCTCTATACGTCATTTTAATTTTCTATTTAACTAGGTTAACATATTCAGATACGTTGGAGGGCAGCAAATTAAAGCCCTGCCCCGCCCCGAGTGGTGCGAACTCGAGCTACGCCACTGCCTTTGAGCTATTTATGTGTATAAAAGCAAATTTATTGTGGTTGTTCAAGGAACTACCTGATAGACTTAACCATCAATAAAATAAATTATTTGCATCATGCTAGGCCTACCTCCTCATATACAGCTCTCAGGAACTCCAGTTCATCGTTCAATATTTGAAGCTTATCGTCAAATTCCATCTTGACGGTGTAGGAAGCATCGACATCCTTCTTAATTACCACAAAATCATTCTCAAGAGATGTGCGCTTGTTTACTTCATCTTCATATCTGCAAAAAGACAAGTGAAAGTCATAAGTCGGCATGCTGAGTTTTCAGCCTAATCGGAAATGGCCATCAATCTGGTGCAGATAACCTGTCCACAACAAATCTCTGATGTAGCAGGTATGTGTGCTCAGTAGGTGCTGTTTCTTGTCTGTATCAAGTGGACATAAGCCACTAAGAAGAAAATATTGATCCTGTTATTGTTTTGTTATATGGTGCCTTTCACATCTTTATATGCGTTACAGTAATCCCTCCTCCATCGCGGGGGTTGCGTTCCAGAGCCACCCGCGAAATAAGAAAATCCGCGAAGTAGAAACCATATGTTTATATGGTTATTTTTATATTGTCATGCTTGGGTCACAGATTTGCGCAGAAGCACAGGAGGTTGTAGAGAGACAGGAACGTTATTCAAACACTGCAAACAAACATTTGTCTCTTTTTCAAAAGTTTAAACTGTGCTCCATGACAAGACAGAGATGACAGTTCTGTCTCACAATTAAAAGAATGCAAACATATCTTCCTCTTCAAAGGAGTGCGCGTCAGGAGCATATAATGTCACAGAGATAGAGGAAAGTAAACAAATCAATAGGGCTGTAAGGCTTTTAAGTATGCGAAGCACCGTGGCACAAAGCTGTTGAAGGCGGCAGCTCACACCCCCTCCGTCAGGAGCAGAGAAAGAGAGAGAGAGAGAGAGATAGAGAGAGGCAGAGTTTGTTTTTCAATCAAAAATCAATACGTGCCCTTCGAGCTTTTAAGTATGCGAAGCACCGTGCAGCATGTCGTTTCAGGAAGCAGCTGCACAAAAGATAGCAACGTGAAGATAATCTTTCAGCATTTTTAGACGAGCGTCCGTATCGTCTAGGTGTGCGAACAGCCCCCCTGCTCAATCCCCCTACGTCAGGATCAAAGAAAGTCAGCGCAAGAGAGAGAAAAGTAAGCTGGGTAGCTTCTCAGCCATCTGCCAATAGCGTCCCTTGTATGAAATCAACTGGGCAAACCAACTGAGAAAGCATGTACCAGAAATTAAAAGACCTATTGTCCGCAGAAATCCGCGAACCAGCAAAAAATCCGCGATATATATTTAAATATGCTTACATATAAAATCCGCAATGGAGTGAAGCCGCGAAAGGCGAAGCGCGATATAGCGAGGGATTACTGTATTAGGTTTATTTCAGAAGCTACCCAGGTACAACAACAACAACATTTATTTATATAGCACATTTTCATACAAAAAGTAGCTCAAAGTGCTTTACATAATGAAAAGAAAAATAAAAGACAAAATAACAAATTAAAATAAGACATTAAAAAATTTAAAAATTAGGTAGGCTAATTTCACTGCCCTACATTTACACTCTTTTATGACAGAATATTGGAAACAAAAAATAAAATGTCTATTAGTGAGGAGTCAACAGTTCTAAAGGTGTTGTTATGGCTTCAGCTCTCATGTGTTGTTTCAAGGCATTTTTTTCATTCCTCAGCTCTGGTTCATTATGAGTGAGTGCCTATCCTGGCTGCACCGTTCACAAGAGGAACAAACTTTGGACAGTGCGTCAGACCACTACAAGGCCGATTCAGTCACACCTGGTTCATTTAAATTAACCAATTAATCTACCTGCACATCTGTGGCAAGGTGGAGACTAAGTTGAGTACATGTTTAAAACTTAAATGTGAAAACTGTACAGGGCAGAGTCTGGGCCAGGAGTTGAACATGGGATGCATGAGCTGTGAGGTAGCAGCACTAACCTCAGCACCACTGCATGGCCTACACACATTCTCTAATTTAATGTCTTTATTTCTTAATATGAGATCTTCTAGCAGCACCTTTTGTCTCACTGTCTTTTGAATTACACTTTTAATTGTTTTCTGCTTAAACATTTTGCTGTTTAATATTGTTCTGTAACATTCAATGATTTTTTATTTATCTTGTGATGTAGTGTACTGTTAATGCTATATAAAAATAGTTCCAATGGTTGTTTGGTTGATGGTTGACCCACATGATGCTTTGTTTTGTGCATAGGTGTTGTAAACCATTCATAGTTGTCAGGTCAGGTTGGGTGCACTGGTATGCACTGGTACAGTGCATTACCACACCCACCACATGACGAAACACCTCAGGGTCCTGGTTAACAAACCCTCAAGCAGACACGCGGTCCAGTTCCACCCTCCAGAAATGGTCGTCAGTCTGCCGCAGCCATGTGTTATGTGGGTGCCCCTTGACCTGGTCCAGCCGCTCGGGTCCTCAACATTGAGGATCCTGCGAGCCGAATCACCCTCTGGTAATCGTGCCACATGGCTGTAGTGCTGTAACTGACGCTCCCTCACAATGCAGGTAACGTGCCTCATTCAGGACTGCGTGAGCAACCACTTGTTTGACACAAAGTCATGCCAGTAGTACCCAAGGATTCTCCGAAGAGATACACGTAAAGGAGTCCAGTCTTCATCTCAGGTCATTGGATAGCATCCATGTCTTGCAACCATATAGCAAACAGGAAGCACCAGGACTCTAAAGACTTGGACCTTTGTCCTTATACAAAGATATCAGGAGTGCCACACACTCCTTTCCAGCGACCTCATGACCCCCCATGCTGTCCCAATCCGTCTAATGACTTCATATGAAAAGTCACCAGAGACATGAATGTCCTTGCTGAGGTAAGTAAACATTTTGGTCGACAATCTAACAATTGTATTCTATTCATGAGTTCAAGTCTGTTATTTAACTGTGCTCTTGTTTGTTTGTTATGTATGATAGTAATATAGGAAATGAAAGTTAATTTATAATCAATTAGACTCCCAGAACTTGTTCTGTGTGTAGGTGCTCTACATTATTGCCTAATGGCATATGTTTAAACCTAGATGATGTAATGGAACAAAAGTTAAAGCCTATGGAAACATGTGACTGAGACCCAGGTATGAAGATGTCAGCTCAAACAACAGGAAGGTTTTAAAGTATGAGACTCCCTATAAATGGTTACTTAGATAGCAAATACTTTTTACATAATTAGAGTGGGGTCCAATCCTGCCACCTGTGCCAATCCAGTGCCTTATCTACCCTTAGCAACCCTTAGCCAACGAAGCAGACTTTCACATCCCTAAGTTATACTCACTTCTGCTTAGTTTCTTCCACCAGATCTTGTGACTTCTTTAGCTCTGTTTCAAGGTTGCTCTTTTCCCGGATGATGCCATCGAGCTGACGTCGCAGGTTGGCCAAATAGGCCTGGTACATGGGTTCAGTGCTAGTTTGTGAGGTCTTTTGTTCCTGCATTAGGCTCCACTTGGTCTCCAGCATCTTGTTCTGAGACTCCAGCAGACGTACCTACCATTAAGAAAGTAAGGATTAGTCATTTCTTTATCACGTGTTCTTCCTCTAATGGGTTAAGCTACAAACATAAATGATTGGGCAAAGTTAGAGTTAACCCAAAAACGGAGTATATGTGGAGCAAGCCATCTAAGAAGGAATACATTTTCTAAATTGTTGCTCATTTGCCAGATGTCAGCAATCATTATTATGCTTAAGGTTATGAGAAAGAGCAGCACAGTCATGCTATTTCTAGGGCTGATGTTTCATGGCTCTCAGTCCAAGTGAAAGAGAGTGTGCTTTGTGACAGAGGGTTGGTTTCTGACTTATGCCCAATGCTGCTCAAATAGATACTCATGAATTGGATAAGGGGTGGTCGCAGTGGGTAGCGCTGCTGCCTCGCAGTTGGGAGATCTGGGAACCTGGGTTCGCTTCCCAGGTCCTCCCTGCGTGGAGTTTGCATGTTCTCCCCGTGTCTGTGTGGGTTTCCTCCCACAGTCCAGAGACATGCAGGTTAGGTGGATTGGCGATTCTAAATTGGCCCTAGTGTGTGCTTGGTGTGTTTGTGTGTGTCCTGCGGTGGGTTGGCACCCTGCCTTGTGCCCTGTGTTGGCTGGGATTGGCTCCAGCAGACCACCGTGACCCTGTGTTTGGATTCAGCGGGTTGGAAAATGAATGGATGGTTGGAATTGGATAATAGGAATGAAGATAAATAAAGGGACCAATGCAGAATTAGAATTGAACATGATAATTTCATCCCTAAAGTTTGTAACACTGCTAACTTGAGCTCAATGAAGTGTGTGTCTACCTATTCACTTGTCTAAAAATATAAACTGTCTTGCGCATCTACCAGTTGTACAGCACTTTTATTTCTGTCTGAGAATAGTGCTGGGCGGTATACCGGTTCATACCGAAAACCGTTTTTTATTTTTTTTATGATATGGATTTTTCTTATACCGCAACACCGGTTTAAATTGCCTAAACGACGTTCGGAACGTGGCGCAGCAGGAAACTGTTCAAGTGGGGACATTTTTCACTGCTACACCGCTAAACACAGATTTGTTGCACTAGGGCTCTTTTTCACTGCTACACCACCAAATAGTGGGCGGTAGCATAGGTATGCCGCGCGGTGAAAATGGACAGAAAGCTGAAAAAAATGAGTCACGTCTGTCGCCTGGAGATGCTTTAGTTTTTAAAGGTCAGATGTGTAAATAATGTTTCTATAGTACTGGATAATACTGCAAGCCAAGTTATACTTTTATTTGTTTTCAATACAGTGTAATGTACCTGGGTACTGTATAATATTGTGACGACATGTTGACTTTATTCTCGTACTTTGTCATTAAAGTAGAACATCGTAAACTAAACTTCATCGTAAAATGAATATTTAATTTACTAGATTTTCTCAAACCCCGTCATAAGTTAATGTAGCACATTAAATGCTTTGTGTTAAGTGTTCCCCAAGCTTCTTAAACTGACTTCCTCTGCACTAAGAGGAGGCACCGGCAGTGATCGCCGCACAGAATCCATTCACATGATATTTATGCTCTCTGAACATTTAGAATGCCAAGATAAATACTTGATATAAATAAATACTGTACTTGATATAAATTCTAAATGTTCAGAGAGCAGGAATATCTGGGACAACTGGGTCGGGGAACACAACATAAAGCATTTAATGTGCTACATTAACTTATGACGGGGTTTGAGAAAATCTAGTAAATTAAACAATGATTTTAGGATGAAGTTTAGTTTACGACATTCTACTTTAATTATAAAGTAAACTATGAGAATAGAGTGGAAATGTCGACTTTAATCTCGACATAAACGGCGAGAATAAAGTGGAAATGTCAACTTTATTCTTGACATATAGTTTTTTTTTCTTCCCTGTGTCCGTATTTTTTTTTCTTCACCGTGGCCCTAATACGATTCCGTAGGGCTATACCACAAATACAATTACAAATGCAAGTTGCAGTTGTATTATTTATGTATATAGCTTAGCTTGAAGCAAGGTCCATATTAATGCAGTTTGCCTAAATGATAGTTCAGTTGGTAAAGATGTCATAATAATAATAATAATACATTTTATTTATATAGTGCCTTTCCCATGCTCAAGGCACTTACAGAATATAATAAAGAACTGCAGCGTATACAGTATATAGCATTGTACAAACCAGCTAAATAAATAAAGAAGATTAAGACAGTGAATTCTGTCATCACCAAGACTGCACTTGTTTTATTTTATTTTAATTTGGTGAATACTGTGTAATGCACCTGGGCTTTTGAAGCCTTGAAGTAATAGTGCAACTATCAGTAATAATACAGTTATTTATTTTATTGTTATTATTTATTAGTTTAAATATTATGCAGTTTAATGATGGTAAAGTTGTTTAAAATGTCACTTTAACATGTCAGTGGACAGAGATTGTTAACATTAACAGAAAGTGTAGTTGTTTTACAAAAAATATTTATTTATTTCTTTTCTAAGACGTGTTCAGTGCAATACAACTTTTGACAAGCACTTCTGGATATTTTCCTAAGTCTAAATACCTCTTTGGATGGTTGAAAATATGTTGTCAAAATTATAATTTAAGTTTTTGCAAAATTTGTTAAATAAAAAGGTTCTATATTTTGACTGCATCTGTCATGCAATGTGATTTCCTTCTCTTCATTAGTGCCACCCCCTTGAAAAGTATCACTTTATGGGGCAATGCAAACCTGTATTAATACTTGTGTGCACATTAAAATGTTTTTTTTGTACAATGCTCTTGACAGTGGAATAGGTTATTCTTAGCCAGTAATTGCAGTAAAAAATGTGTTTAACATCCACTCATGCATGGGAAAAAAATACCGTCAAATACCGTGAAACCGGGATAATTTAGAAAAATACCGTGATATAGAATTTTGGTCATACCACCCACCCCTATCTGAGAATGTGTAGTGTGATTCCTGCTCAGAAGCAGAGGAGTGGAATTTTCAAAATAGCGATTTTTGTTATTTATTGCTGGGATAGGACTTTTTGTTAAGAGGAAGCTTTCTGATTATTTCAAGTCTTAAACAGCTAATCCAAAATATTGCAAGGCTAAGAGAGTGAAATAGGCCCAGCATGTGTTACTCCATCTATCCGTCCATTTTATGAACCGAGCTACAGGGGACATAACCTTTCCAGCAGGTCAGGCAGGTCAGGCTGGCTGACATGGTACCAGTTTTGAAACGCCAATCAAGTTGACAGCACATCTTTGGGAGGTGCCAGGAATACTAGACAAACAGGAAAAACATGAAGGCAGGACTGAAAGCCTGGTCACTTGAGCTGTGTACCACAATAGTTTCTGTTGGCCTTTTTAAAATAGCCTCTACCAAATTTATAATTTTTATTAAACCAATAACCTTTCTCACAGGCTCAGGACACTGCACCTACATTAGTAAAGCATCATTTCAAGCATTTCAAAGATGGTTGTCTGCTGGAATGAAAGTATTTTTCAGCTATTAGGTCAGCAGTAACCGGCTTTGAACTGTGAGGTTATTACAGTATGTCAGGTATTTCAGTAAGTCCTTGGCAATACCAAATAAGACAGATGCTTTTCAGAAGAAAGGAGACTGGCACTGCCAGTGGTGATGTTTGTCATATGAAGGTCTGGGAATACCATTCTGAAAGGAATTTGTTTTTTCTATCTTAGAAGGTAATGGACACTATCAGTCAGACAGAGGAGATAAGAAAGCAATGAGAAAGAAAAGATGAGGGGAACAAGTTTGTGGAAAGTCACTGATGTTCTTTTATAGTTCATAGTTATAAAAACTCTTATCAGCTTATGCAGCTTCAAAAGGTCATATATCACTTTTAGATTATTTATATTTAAAAACATCTTATCGCACTGTCATATAAGTATTGTATAGTCATAGCTAAAAAGAGAGGCTTACCTTCTCAATGAGGTTCACAAAGCGATTGTTAAGAGTCTTGATCTCTTCCTTCTCCTGAACTCGAGCTTCTTGGAAGCTGGGGTCAATCTCAATGTTAAGAGGCTCCAGGAGGTTCTTAGGGATGGAGGGTGAGATGGCCAAGCTTTCCAAAGAGATGCCAGCACCAGCCAGGCCATGAGCACCGCCAGCTCCACCCATGAACATCCCAACACCTGACCCCATTCCCATACCCATTCCCATGTTTGTGCCCATGCCCATTCCTAATCCTGATCCTAAGGCTGCACCTCCAGCACTGCTACGCCCTCTCATTGATGATGAGGTGAAAGAAGCAGATGAGGAGGACAGAAGGCTTCCAGAACTGGCCAAGGGTAAGCCACGGCTTCCCCCGTAGAGACTGGAGGAAGAAGAGATGAAAGAGCTGGATTGTCTGGAGTTCATCTTGGCGGAGAGACCTGTTGTCTGGCACTGCTTCAAAAAGCTGGCTGAGCCAATTCAGTCAGCTCTGGCCTTTTATACTTTCCCCAAATTGGCTTTACCTCCCCAGGCTGTGCCTGTGGGGAGCAGGTGGACTGACAGACCATGACAGACTAGAATGATGCTATAGTTCAGGCCAGGAGCTGTTAGTGGACACTGTGGTGCAAACGGCCTGAGGTGCCATCTCCGATAGCCAGGAATTTTTCAAGGTATGTAAAAGAAAAAATTGAACTATTCAGCACTTTGCCCCTTCTAAGTGGAGGCTTGCAGTCCCTCTCACATTGCACACCTAAGGCTGATCAGCTTTGAGAAGCAAAAGTCAGGGCAGAAAAGGCAAGCAGGCCACACAGCCTGGTATATGTCTTGTGAAAGGGTTTGTGTGAAAGAAATAAGAAAAGAACTATTAACTGATACTTCACCACCTTTACTCAAGATTATCTCGAATTCGGGAAATTTATCATTCTGACTTGGCAAAAAAAGATCAAAATACACACACCATATTTAGGCTGCTCACTTAGTCATTTACTGAATGTTTTTTGTCTCAGTTCACCACTGGACTCAATAGAACTTATCCCCTCACACACAAATAATCATTCAGAGTCACCAGACGCCCGTCACTGAAACGAGAAAAGACTCAAGAACATGGGGCATCCATCTTTGTCCTAATTCAGGGGTACTGGGTCTAGTCTCTGCTGAATCGGTCATCAGACAACTACCTGGACACGGTACCAGTCCAACCACACTACCTGCACCTCAGAACATGTAATCCACCTAATGTTAAGCATGTTTGAGACCCCAAATACCACCACCAAATACCATAATACCATCTAGGAAACTTTTGGGTTCCTGCTGGGTGAGGTTTTGGTGAGGCCAGCAGGGTGGTGCTTATCCTGTGGTATATGTGTGGTCCCAATGACCCGGTGCAGTGACAGGAATACTGTGCTATAAAAATGGTGTTGTCCTTCATATGAGACTTAAAACTGAAGTCCTGATTATCTGTGGTCATTAAACGATGCCTGGGCATTTTTTGGAAAAAAAAGTACAGTGTTTCCCTATGTCCTGCTAAATTGCCTACCACTGATTAGACCAGTGGTCTCAAACTCAAAAAGGTTTCTTCTACAATTTACATTTTTTTTCTACTTTCAATACTTAAAAGTTGTGTTATTTCTTTACAAGGGGGCTCCGCCCCCTGCTCGCTTCGCTCGCCTACCCCTGGCGTTTTGAACCCGTGCCCGCTGGGCAGCCACGTGTGAGGATGACGCACGTTTAATACGGAGCGTTTGCCCGTGTCACTCTGGGGCTCCCCACTGTTAATACGGTCCGTACTATTATGCGGTGCATTGTGGACTACTGCGGACCCCGTAGTGTTTCCCGTTTCAGTTTGTATCTCGGTCAGTCGAGCTTTTGTTTTTGAAGCTTTTGAATTCCAGTCTTCATTATCTGTAACCTGTTGTCCATGTATTTGGCCCCTTCGTTTAACCTGTTTATGACGTTTTACTTTGCTTTCTACTCTGTCTTTCATTTCTGATCTCGCTTTATTCTGCTTTTGTTTCAATGACACCTGGTCCGTGGTGAATATATTTTCCCTTTTTCGACTAATAATTTTCATTTGTTTGCGATACTGTGATGTTTATCGTACTGTTAATAATGCATAACTATAATGTGATTCACGTATGCTGTATAGTTTGGACGTGTGAGGATGACGTATGTTTAATACGGAGCGTTCGCCCGTGTCACTCTGGGTCTCCCCACTGTTACTATGAAGCTCTTTCCGAACTATTATGCAGTGCATTGTGGAGCACTGCGGACTCTGTGGTGTTTCCCGTTTCACTTCGTATCTCGGTCAGTCGAGCTCTTTCTTTTTGGAACAGTGCCTGCCTGGTCTGCGGCATTTCAGACGCACGTTGTAGGCGCCTGCGTTCATTAATTATATCCAGGCAGGCGCGTGTTTGTATCTCGGTCACTCGAGCTGTGTCGTGTTGAATCCGTGCCTGCTTTGCCTACGCAGTTTGAGACGCACGTTGTAGGTGTCCACGTTCATTAGATCTGTCCACGCGGGCTCGGTGTCGAAGCTGTGTTAGTTGTTGAGTTGTTTGGTTTTGGAGCCGAGACAGTTTTGCTTCCGCGGTTTCAGACGCGTGTCCGTACCATCTCGGGTTTGATGTGTGAACCTTTGTGAACTCCGTAGTGTGTCCCGTTTCACTCTGGGGCGGGGCGTTGACTCCTCTTGTTTTACTATGTCTCCTCCTGCGCCTTCACCATGCATTAGTGCCACTCACAATATGGCGGCAACGCCTGCGCCTTCCGTATTATGTCGGTTTTTACCATGCTGTGTAGGTGCCTTTGCCTTTTGTACTTTACCGTGCCTTCCAACTCACGATGTAGGCGCCTGTACCTTCCGGGTCCGCCTCCGCTGTGTGGTGTGGACGTTTAACTGTCGTTGTTTCTGCCTGTATATTCTGTATCTCGCTGTGCATGTGTTTCGTGCCTAGGTTTTTTTGAAGCTGTTTCATTCCAGTTTTCATCATCTGTAACCCGCTCTCCATGTGTTCGTCCCTGTTCTTTAATCCCTTTATAAAGTTTTACTTTGTTTCCTACTCTGTGTTTTATTTCTGACCTTGCTTTATCCTGCTTGCGGCATGTCAGACGGTTCGTAGTCTTTCTCGTTTTACTCTGGGGAGGGGGGCTTTGTTCTGTAGCCTGCTCTCCATGTGTTTGTCCCTGTTCTTTAACCTCTTTATGACGTTTTACTTTGTTTCCTACTCTGACTCTGCCCTGCGTCCATATCTGGTTTACCATTCTCGTTTAGTAATATGGATGGCAGACTTACATAGGTGTCACTTAATACATTCAGTGCGTTCTGTAAGTACATATGGTACGGTACTTTACGGGACGGGTTGAAACTCTTTGCCCTCCATGCCTTACTAACTGCAAGTCAGATCATAAACTGGGATTAATCTGTAGTCAGAGGGACAAGAAATAATTACAATATTCCATTTATAGTTTAGTTTGTGGGGCTTACAATTGTCTATGCTGTAATACAGGGGTGTCCAACTCTGGTCCTGGAGGGCTGCAGTGGCTGCAATTTTTCATCATAACCCTTTTCTTAAATGGTGACCCACTTTTGCTCCTAATTAACTCCTTTTCCATTCATTTTAATTGACTTGTTTTTTGAGATTTGTTCCTCTGAATTGCTTCATTTCTTTCTTTAAATGGCACTCAAAGAGAAATGAAACGTGAAGTGAGTGAGCAAACAGAAGACCAACTAAGTCAGGGCCTCCAACTCCCACCAATTGCTTAATTAGGCGCCGGGTCTCATTGTTAATTAAACCCATTTTTTAATTCCATGGCTTGTTGCTGCTCTCATTGTGCAATGGCAGATATTTCCAAAATGGCTATTTTTCTCTTTTCTAAGAGCTCTGGTCAAATGTTTTGGGAGCCTGAGTAAATCACCATTCCTGAGACCTTCACCTTTGTTTATTTTCAGATATTGTATGATGGTCACAGTTGGTTGGTCCTGTTTTGGCTCATTTTGTATCTCATTATTGTTTTGCTGCTAATTAAGGAAAAAGAAACAAGGAGTCTGAGTCTTCAAGAGCAAGTCAAATAGAATGAATTAAAAAGAAGTTCATTAGCATCAAAAACAGGTCACTGATTAAGAAAAAGGATGAAATGAAAACCTGCAGCTACTGTGGCCCTCCAGGACCAGAGTTTGAGACCACTGGATTAGACATTCTGACCCCCTAATCATCCCATGTCTCTAACTGGCTCTCACCCCTTCATTACCTAATAGCTAATATGTGGTGTGCATAATGGTGCAAGAATGACTGCAGTCGCATCATCCATGTGGATGCTACACACTGGTGGTGGTTGAAGTGGTTCTCCACTGTCTGTGTACAGGACTTTGAGTAGGTCAGTAAAGCACTATATAATACTACTACTACTACTACTAATAATAATAATAATAATAATAACTATTATTATTATTATTACTGCGGTGGGTTGGCACCCTGCCCGGGATTGGTTCCTGCCCTGTGTTGGCTGGGATTGGCTCCAGCAGACCCCCGTGACCCTGTGTTTGGATTCAGCGGGTTGGAAAATGGATGGAATCCAGCAGACCCCCGTGACCCTGTGTTTGGATTCAGCGGGTTGGAAAATGGATGAAATCAAATTCCATCCATTTTCCAACCCGCTGAATCCAAACACAGGGTCACGGGGGTCTGCTGGAGCCAATCCCAGCTCCAGCAGACCCCCGTGACCCTGTGTTTGGATTCAGCGGGTTGGAAAATGGATGGAAGGAAAATGGATTCCATCCATTTTCCAACCCGCTGAATCCAAACACAGGGTCACGGGGGTCTGCTGGAGCCAATCCCAGCCAACACAGGGCAGGAACCAATCCCGGGCAGGGTGCCAACCCACTGCAGGACACACACAAACACACCCACACACCAAGCATACACTAGGGCCAATTTAGAATTGCTAATCCACCTAACCTACATGTCTTTGGACTGTGGGAGGGAACCGGAGTGCCCGGAGGAAACCCACGCAGACACAGGGAGAACATGCAAACTCCACGCAGGGAGGACCCGGGAAGCGAACCCAGGTCCCCAGGTCTCCCAACTGCGAGGCAGCAGCGCTACCCACTGTGCCACCATGCTGCCCCACAGTGAAAATCATCAGACAAAACCTCCATAATGTCTGTGGGATGAATGGAGGCTATAGGAAAAAACATTAGCAGATACCCATTTTATATAGCACCTTTTTTTAGCAAATACAATTCCAAGGCACTACAACAAGACCTAAAGTACAACTGCATATATTTAGAGAGAGGTTAAGGGCTAGGAACTGAATCAGAAACCTTGTAGTTAAGAGTCCAGTTCCTTCTCTAATATGTCACACCACTCGAGACATGGGAACAAAGTGCAAAGCTCCAGACATATGGTGAGTGAGGTCAGACCCCAGTGACTTACATCGCTAACCACTGCTTCCACACCTTTATTCTTTTTTCTCATTTGACATTCACGCTCATGTGGAGTCTGCCCTGTCCTATCCTCTTGGATACAAGGCAGCAACAATTAAATGGTATGCTAGTCTGTAGCAGTGCTCACTCATGCTAGGGTTGTCTTTGAGATATGGTAGTCAGGTCAGGCTGGGGAGCATGCACCCATACAGTATGTTGCCACACCCTACCACACGACAAAACAGCTCGGGATCCTGATTGGCAACCACCCCAGGCAGACATGCGGTCCAGACCCACTCTCTGGAAATGGCCATCTACTGTATCTGCCGCAGCCTGGTGTTACATGGGCGTCCCCTTGGCCTGGTCCAGCCACTCGGGTCCTCAACAATGAGGATCCTAAAAGCTGAATCACCCTTAGGTAATCGTGCCACATGGCTGTAGTGCTGTAACTGACACTCCCTCACAATGCAGGTTCTGTGCCTCATTTGGGACTCCATGAGCAACACAAAGTCAAACCAGCGGTACCCAAGGATTCTCTGCAGAGACACAGTACTGAAGGAGTCCATTCTTCATCTCAGGTCACAAAGCAAGACATGAAGCCCCAGGACTCTAAAGACTTGGACCTTTGTCCTTTTGCAGAGATATCAGGAGTGCCACACACCCTTTTCCAGTGACCTCATGACCCCCTCCCTGCTCTCCCAGTCTGTCTACTGACTTCATAGGAAGAGTCACCAGATACATGAATGTCACTACCGAGGTAAGTAAACCTCTCGACAAGGTCGACACTCTCTCCGCAGACAGACTCACTGCTGAAGGTTGTGCCCAAGAGCTCATTAAAGGCCTGGCTCTTGGTTTTTATCAGGACACTCGCAAGCCCAGACACTCAGACTCCTTGCCCGGTCTCTCGAGAACCCCGATCAGAGCCTCCATTGACTCCACGAAGATCACAGCATCGTCAGCAAAGTCAAGATCCGTGAATCTTTCGTCGCCAACAGATGCCCCACAGCCGCTGGACCCCACGACCTTGCCCAACACACAGTCCATGCAAGCATTGAACAGAGTAGGAGCATATGGTAGGAAAGCAGAGAAGACCTAGTGAATATGGGAAGAGCAAGCAAACTCAAGGTAACAGCAATTGAATGTCCATTAAGGGCTATGTTTGTAGTCAGCTGGAAAAAAGATGCACAATTAAAAGACACTCATGGCAAATCCCTGTTGGAATCATTCTCAAGTTTAAACTTGTGGGCCTCCTCTATTCCAGCCCCTAATATACAGCAAGCTCAAATATCTGAGATTAAGTGAGCAGATAAATGTAGGGTCCTTGTAAATCCCCAAGAGAAAGGAGAAATATCTACACCTTGCCCAGGGGTATCAGGCCTGCCAGGACCTGATCTAAAAAGTGAGAGGCAGTGCAGGGAGGTTCACTTCAAGCAACAAGTGAAAATTCTTATGGAGAACTTCACCTTTTTGTATACTTTTACAATCAAATTACTCACTTTTGCACCTGTAAGATTAGCCCATTTATTTCATTCATTTTTGTGTAGCGCTCTTCCATGAGTGCAGACTTAGAGCGCCGTAAGAAGTTAAAAGGTAGAATACAATTACCACTTTACAAATTACTTTTTACATTGAAGATACAGATTTGTTTAACAATACATTAAAACAAAGCAGTTCCAAACTGAATAAAGAAAATGGCGCCTATTATTACCTGCCCATTAAAATTATCGTTAAACTATGGCCAGCAGACAACCGAGCTTATTTTCTTATCATAGTACTGTATATTCTTTACAAATTTTGTCTTTGGGAGCAGTGGATAATTGGGTTTGATTCTGGATTTTAAAGCAGCTTTCATTACTAGTAGTAGTAATGATAATAACACAAATCGGATGTATACAGCACATGATGTTTCATACATAAAGCAGTGATATTAGCAATAAATTTTGCATGCCAACATTTAATTATTTGAATTGAAGTAAATGACTGATATTTAGTTAAAATGACAATCTCTGGCACAATTTGTGCTACTGTTGGGCCACTAATGCATGCAAATAAACACAAATTCACTGTTTTATAGCCCTGACTTTGGTCAGAATTAATAGCTTTGTAGTATTCAAAATGACTGACTGACTGGCATTCTACTGTGCTAATAGGTTTGCCAAGTTCATGACATATTCATTTTTCGATTTTTTGTGTCTATACATGATAGAAAGGCATAAAACACAAACAAAAGTAGTCAAATTGTGTTCAGGAGTTCTTAAAACATGCAAATCTGTTGAAAACATGAAGTTAAATGAAAAAAATGTATATATTTTGAACCTGTAGGTGGCATCGCACATTGCAAATCCCTGAACACAACTTCTTCTTACACTCTTATTTATGCAACAAATTACCTTATTGACAAGTTCCAAACTACCCCAGAAGAAGAGCTACTGGAATTACAATAAACACAATACTCTTTTGTTTTCTTCTTCCTTCCTTTTCATCCTCCTCCTCCTCCTCTTCCACTCCTGTTTCTGACTGAGGTTGATTCTGGCTGAGTTGGAGGGGCTCTTTTTCAATCAGAACCTGAGTAGTTGAAATGCATCAGTACTGAAGTCATGAAGCACTTGCAGACCAAGTGGAACTTTTATGTCATGGGAAGCCTCACTCCAGCAACTCCATCAAACGTCACCGAAGAATAGCAAAAGGGGCCTTCCATTAGAATTGCAATTGTGAGTGTCCCACTGGGAGCGCCATTACAGGGATGGTGTCATTCAGAGTACTGGGGGAACACATGGTACTGGGAAGCAGTCTCCCACTGTCGACGCCTGCCTTCTATGACAATACAAGACAATGTGTGTGCGTATATATATGTATATAACTGTAATAAAGAAAGACTTTATGTCCAACACCTTCCGAACCCCACCTTACTAATCTACCCCCAACACCCTTAAAACCTCCCCCTTAATCCCCACCCTTCACCAGCTAAATATCACCTTTGATTCCTGTATTTCTGATCATTTTCCTCTAATGATGACACCTGGCTGACTGTCCAAAGCTTAGGAATATAAAACTAATTTAAAATATGTGACTTATTTTCTCCTTTTGTGGATCTCTAGCTAAATATGGTAAATGTGCAAACTGTATCACAAACCTTTGCTTCCATATATACTGTATATATATATATATATATATATATATGTATATATTATAAAAGATAGCCAGGCCACAGACACACACGACACCACAATGTCCAAAACACACACACATTTATTTCACACTATTTATAAACTATTTACAGGTTTTGCTCAGTCCTTGGTCCTTCGGCTGCCTCCACTCATCTTTCGCAAGCTCCATCCTCTTCCACTCAACTCCGGCTCCCTGATTGGTGTGAGGCGGCCCCTTTTATCTTGCCCCGGATGTGCATAATGACGACCTTCCAGCAGCACTCCCCAGTGTGGAGGAAGTGCTGCACTTGCCCCCGGAAGCACCCCGAGCATACACCATCCCTGGTCCGTCAGCACTTCCTGGTGTACCAGAAGCTCTGTCCTCCAGGGTTCAAGGTCCGTCCAGGCGCCCAGGGAAGAATAGTGCTGCTCTCCCAGTCCATCCTTCCTCCAGGTGTCCCAGCAGGGCAGGGTTCCTGGCCATCTATCACAATTTTTATGTATATATATATACAGTATATATGTAACACATATATATATATATTGTCACACACGTGCGACTAGGAGCGAGCTGAATGGACCAAGTGGAGGTGATTACCCGCCAGGCCAGGGGGTGGTGGGGTGCTCTAAACTTGTTTTTGTTAATTCTGCAGATCAAATACGGGAAAACCTGCCTGAGTCGATGTCACTTCCGGTTCCAGCTCCCAGACTGACGTCACTTCTGTCTCCCAGACTGATGTCACTTCCGGTTCCGACTCCCAGACTGAAGTCACTTCCGTCTCCCAGACTGAAGTCACTTCCGGGTTACAGACTATAAATTCTCCATATTGCCAAACCAAGTTCAGTTCATGTTGGGAACTCAAACAAGCAACATCAGTTGTGAACTTAAAATCCTATTGCAGCAGGAACAATATACGGGTGGCTGCCCCAAACCTTCTTTAGTGTGTTGAGACTCGTTATTTCACTATATATATATATATATATATATATATATATATGTTACGGCCAAAACCCGAAGTTCAGCCAGTTCCCGAATTGACCGGCCATTTCGCATTTTGGCCGCGAGGTGTGGCCAAAGTCCGAAGTACTAGAAATGACCGGCATATATGCTACTTTGGCCAGCCACTTCGCAAAGTGGCGAGAACTCCCTGGTCAAAATCCGATGTGCTGATGTAAGACTGTCCGCTCAAAGTGGTGTGAAGATGCTTAAAAATTTTCAGATGCAGATTCAGAAGTGAGTTTTCCATTCTGCACGAGAAACTGCTCAAGGCGGGTCTTGTTCAGCAAAGCGGACGCCACTTGAGACGGCCTTCCCCTCGCCCAAACACTAACCTTAAGGTCAATAAAATAGGTCCCTGATGTTAAGTCACTATTTTATTGCTAAAATGATAACAGAAATGTGAAATCTACTTATACACCTGATCTTAATTATTGTGAAACAAAACCAAGTGGCGTCCACTTTCTGAACATGAGCCGCTAAGGCTACACTCAACGCAATTGCACTACTAAGTGCGCAACAAATCGCTGCTCATGCCTTTTTCCTTCCGACTTTGGCCGATCGCCCCATGCCATTTCGCAAACTGGCTGGCCAAATCCCAAAATCGAGGAAAAGATCGGACATTGGCCGGTCAATTTACAGCAACATTGGCCATTTCCCAATTTGGCCGGACATTTCCCGCTTTGGCCAATTTCGGGTTTTGGCCGTAACATATATATATATATATATATATACTAGATGTGTAAGCCCTTGCTGTAAATAGCCCGGGCTCCTAGAAACTATTGAAATCGTCAGAAAAAAATTGAAATGCAGAGTTGCAGTTTCGTTTTGCGGACGTGCTCGGCCCCCTTGTCTATCAGCAGCTAAGCGAGTTTCTCTCTCATTTGCCTTTCCGCGGTGGTTTCACTTTGGCGACTCACTTTCTTTCAGCTTCATGTTGTAGCCTCGCACTTCTTTCTTCTTCTGACTCATTAACTCGGGGCCGCCTTGCCGGGTCTTTCAGCTTCATGCTGTACAGCCTTGCAGTTCCAGGCTGGACAGACAGACAGACAGACTCAATTCCACACATAGATGTTTATAAATAAGATATATATTATATATATATATATATATATATATATATATATATATATATATATAAACTGCTCAAAATAATTAAAGGAACACTTTGAAAACATAGCAAATCTCAATGGGAAAACAAATCCTGCTGGCTATCTCTACTGCTATGGACTAATATGGTGATGTGTTAGGAAGGAAAGGATGGAAATGAAAATGATCAACCGACAGAGGGCTGAATTCAAAGACACCCCGAAAATCAAAGGGAAAAAATGATGCGGCAGGCAGGCAGGCAGGCGAGTCAATTTGGCCGAAATTTCATTGCAGCAACTCCAAATCGTACTCACTGGTTTGTATGCCACTCCCACCCCACAAGTATAACACAAAAATGAAAAAAGTGAAGAGGTCCGTATGCTTTGTGAAGACGCTGTATAATTGCACTAATATGCTGTGTATGTAGAGAACAGAAAACTAAACAATAATAATATTTATGCCTTTGTAGCCCCACGTTATTTTTCCTCAAAGGTTGTCTTCTCACTGCTGCAGAGGAGGAGAAAAAAGATGAGGCAGTTAGAGGCCGCGTCCCCTCTCACTCTAACGAGGTATTGCATACCTGTGATGAGCCAGGAAGATGTCCCTCTGACACACATGTGTGACTCTTACTAACAAGTCAGCCAACACATGCAGTACAATCACATCTGCAAGTTACTTGGCCTGGAAATCAATTACTCAGGGATTCACCTGGGCCCGTAGCCATGACGTCTGTCGGTCTCATCTTGGCATTTGGAATGTAACAGCTTATGGTTTATAAAAGCAGCGTCATCCTCACTAGATGCTCTTATTGTAATATGAGTGCAGTGAAGTGTTCTGATTATGTTAGCAGAAGCGGACACTGATGCAAATTGCCTTTTTAATGTTTATGTATTAGGTATGTGCACCCACACCACATGAAAACTGAATGAAGGGCCTCGCTGGTCGGTTAATGGTTTCCAGCACAGCAGGCATGATGGAGATGAAACTTGGCTAAGATATTCCTGACCTGTCGGCCAGCTCCCCGAGACGAGATAACAGGTAGCCGATATAAACTGATGAAGAACCAAAAATGTTCTTTAGTTCAAATATGCAGAGTAAAATATGCAGAGTCTTTACAACACATTCGTCACTTTAGAGGTTTAATGTTTGTCACGTCAGCACACATTATAATAATGACTCATTGATATGAAATATTATACGTTTGAGCAGTGGCATAGCTAGGGGGTGGTCTGCCATGGATGGCACATTTTTGGGGGTACCATTATTGGCCAAAAGGCTCGTACAATTCGTGTGTAAGCAGCAGGCTTCGGGAAAATGTCACTCATGAATAAAAAATAAAAGTAATTTTCAGACGGTCTTTCTGTTACGGCATCAGACACAGAAGTTGAAATTTATGAAGCAATAACAAAAATAAACATAAACATTAAAATGAGAATAATTTCTAAAAATTAAACAACTAATTTACAATTTATAATTTCGTTTCGTTATCAATCCGAGTCCGTTCTTGCTCTGCACGGAAAATATCCTCACCTATCACTTGTACACTACACTGGTTCTGGTTTTTGCAGCGTAATTATATTAAACTAATAATCAGAACGCGGCTTATCAGTACATCTATACTATATTCTTGTCTAGTTGATGCTTATAAATAATTATATGTGAAAAATGACTGCTGTTTCTCTATATATGAATAAATCTATGCAAAATGTATCTTAATTTTTCTCTCTACATCATTTTAATTTTCTATTTAAATAGGTTAACATATTCAGATATGTTGGAGGGCGGCAAATTGAAGCCCCGCCCCGTCCCGTCCCGAGTGGCACGAACTTGAGCTACGTCACTGCGTGTGAGCCGTCATTTAGCTGGTTTGGTTGCATTTTCCGGCTTGATCACGGGTGTCGTCATTTCTCCAAAATGTTACGTACAGTACGGGTCAGAATTGCAATCAAGTTCTCTTTTGTAAATTTGTATATGCACGGTGGCGCAGTGGGTAGCGCTACTGCCTCGCTGTAAGGAGACCTGGGTTCGCTTCCCGGGTCCTCCCTGTGTGGAGTTTGCATGTTCTCTCCGTGTCTGCGTGGGTTTCCTCCTACAGTCCAAAGACATGCAGATTAAGTGCATTGGCGATCCTAAATTGTTCCTGGTGTGTGTGTCCTACGGTGGGCTGGCGCCCTGCCTGGGGTTTGTTCCTGCCCTGTGCTGGCTGGGATTGGCTCCTGTGTTAGGATATAGCGGGTTGGACGATGACTGACTGACATTTTGGGCCTTTACTCAAGTTTTATAAATCTGACCGTGGGATTTAATTCTTGTTAAACGTAACTGACTACATTGCAAGACACTGTTCACATCCTTCTCTTGACAAAGTAAATCTAACTCAGAAGGATGAATTAAGTATAACCCGACCTATGAGGTGTGGCCATGTGATTATAGCGCATTGACTTCTGTTCAACTTTAAAATCTTTGTTTCGGCATTGATGTCAGTAAAAGCTTTCCTCCCCATTATCTTCCAAATGTATTCATCCCTATACCCAATAATAAGATGCACGTCTTCTTACAAAGTCAGGAGATAAACGAAACTACCTTAAGAGAGTGGGTCTTTCACTATAGTTGCCCAAGACTATTAAACGGTTTATGCGACTGTTTAATTCCATCCGGGGGGGTAAACGTTAACATTTAACATAATACATAGTTATTGTCTGTTTTTCACCTGCATTATTATCATTCTTTAATATTATTTATTGTATCAGTATGCTGCTGCTGAAGAATGTGAATTTCCCATTGGGATTAATAAAGTATCTATCTATCTATCTATCTATCTATCTATCTATCTATCTATCTATCTATCTATCTATCTATCTATCTATCTATCTATCTATCTATCTATCTATCTATCTATCTATCTATCTATCTATCTATCTATCTATCTGCCAAAATAACGAGGGTCCCATGGTAGACTCTAGTTAGAGCTGCTGATGTGGCGCCTGAATGCTTCATCTAGATTTTTCTTGTGGTTATCGTACTGAAGAGCTACTGTACTGTATTTCCAACCCATTTTGTTTTGCTTCACAATGATATACAGTGGTGTTCAGTAATCCAGGGCTGGAAATCATGCGCACCTCAGGGAGCAATTAGACTGCTGTGGCTTTTGGGCAAAGCAGTTTTTTGTTTTGTTTTTTTAAAGTGTTTACGACAATATGCTTAATAGAGTTAAGAATGAAGATTGAAGTTGGCCGGTTGCCCTAAGATCCACCTTCTTTATGTCTCTTGTGGTTTGCAAATGATTTTAAAGCATCTGCCCATTTTATAATAGTTCCTTTTCTTTTCATGTGGGTTCTTGAGCTACACCAGTCATCTTTCGTTACATTTATAAAATATTTAGGCAAGCACTGATTAGTGTATGGGCGTTGTGGTGGTTAGTGTTCTAACTCACAGCTCCTTGGACTTGGGATCTGTTCTAAGCCCAGTAAGCCATGTAATGTTTGTATTTTCTCTTTGTTTTCTCTTGTGACTTTGGTTTCCTCCCACATCCTGCAGACACGAATGCTATTTTTAATTTTCTTCGTAGGAATGGGTGTGCCGGGATGCACCCTGAAATGGACTGGTATCCCAACTGGGTTGGGTCCTTCCTGGTAAACACACTGCTGGTATTTTTTGATGAATAAACTATTATTACATTATCGTTAAGTTTGTTTGTCAGAGACCTTTTTCCAGACAAACAAAAGCTAGTCAGAACATATTCCTCTTGTTATACAGTATGTCTAAATTACCCGATTTTGCTTTTGGCTACACCCTTGAAAGAAGTTCTTGAAGAGCAAGTGAAAACCAAACAAGATGACCCAGAAGATCAGGACCCTAATTAAAAAGACAGAAAAAAAAAGCCTGCACCCTGCAGTCACGGTCATGAATCAACACGCAGTGACAAGATTAAGTATACCTTTCACTCTCATAAATTTCTGCACTATGGGGGAGGTCAAAGGTCGGGAGGCCCAGGTGCAAGACTGCCTCCCCTAATACAATTTCTTGTGCAACTTCAGGCTCTTCTAGAGACACAACTCTTTCTTTCATACATCTACACATTTCTGTACTGTTAATCAGTTTTCAATAGTTGAAAGTGCAATTGCTGGGATATGCACATAGAAATCAGCTTTACTAGCATACAGTGGTATCCTTCCATACTACACACCATCACAGGCTCTTTCTTTCATAGAGGTTAGTAGTACATGCTGATACAGCGCATTGCCGCACCCATCACATGACAAACCAACTCAGGATCCCAGATTAGGACCCGAGTGCAGCCATGCAATGAGTGACATCTCAGCACCACACCAGTTCAGATGGAATGGAACCAGTGGGAGGTTTTTTATGGTGGCTGGAGTGCCAATTCTGCCACCAACTCAAAGGTTCTTCTCTGTACGTTGGAAGGCCTCCATGCAGGGCTGGCTGCAGATTAACGTCATACTCAGGACGGAGCAATGGCAGGTTAAGGGCCTTGCTCAAGGGCCCAACGAAGTAGAGTCACTTTTGCCGTTTACAGGATTTGAACCGGCAACCTTCCGATTGCCAGTGCAGATCCCTACCTCTGAACCACCACTCCGCCATCACAAACTCTTTCTTTCATACATTTATAAATTTTCTGTACTGTTAAATCGCTTTCAATAGTTGAAAGTGCAAATGCTGGGACATACATATAGAAATCAGCTTTACTTGTATACAGTGGTATCTTTCCATACTAAACACCATCACAGGCTCTTTCTTTCAAAGAGGTTAGTAGCACATGCTGATACAGTGCATCGCCGCACCCACCACGTGACAAACCAACTCAGGATCCCAGATTAAGACCCAAGTGCAGCCATGCAATGAGTGACACCTCAGCACCACACCAGTTCAGATGAAATGGAACCAGTGGGAGGTTTTCTATGGTGGATGGAGTGCCAGTTCTGCCACCAACCCTCAGGTATTTCCTTGCAGGTTGGAGGGCCCACATGCGGATTAACGTCAAACCGAGGACGGCATAATTGCAGGTTAAGGGCCTTGCTCAAGGGCCCAACGAAGTAGAGTCACTTCTGCCGTTTACAGGATTTGAACCGGCAACCTTCCAATTGCCAGTGCAGATTCGTACATCAGAGCCACCACTTCGCCATCACAAACTCTTTCTTTCATACATTTATAGTACTAGGGTGTTGTACCGTGTTAGCCATTATGAATGTAGAGAAAAGCCAAGCAAAATGACACCTTTTATTGGCTAACTAGAAAGATTACAATATGCAAGCTTTCGAGGCAACTCAGGCCCCTTCTTCAGGCAAGATGTAATCAAACTTGGCTTTTCTCTTTCATACATTTATAAATTTTCTGTACTGTTAAATCGCTTTCAATAGTTGAAAGTGGGGCGGCACGGTGGCTCAGTGGGTAGCGCTGCTGCCTCGCAGTTAGGAAACCCGGGTTCGCTTCCCGGGTCCTCCCTGCGTGGAGTTTGCATGTTCTCCCCGTGTCTGCCTGGGTTTCCTCCGGGCGCTCCAGTTTCCTCCCACAGTCCAAAGACATGCAGGTTAGGTGGACTGGCGATTCTAAATTGGCCCTAGTGTGTGCTTGGTGTGTGGGTGTTTTTGTTTGTTTGTGTGCGGTGGGTTGGCACCCTGCCCAGGATTGGTTCCTGCCTTGTGCCCTGTGTTGGCTGGGATTGGCTCCAGCAGACCCCCGTGACCCTGTGTTCGGATTCAGCGGGTTGGAAAATGGATGGATGGATAGTTGAAAGTGCAAATGCTGGGATATGCACATAGAAATCAGCTTTACTTGCATACAGTGGTATCTTTCCATCACAGGCTCTTTCTTTCATAGAGGTCAGTAGCACATGCTGGTACAGCGCATCCCCGCACCCACCACATGACAAACCAACTCAGGATCCCAGATTAAGACCCGAGTGCAGCCATGCAATGGGTGACACCTCAGCACCACACCAGTTCAGATGAAATAGAACCAGTGGGAGGTTTTCTATGGTGGGTGGAGTGCCAGTTCTGCCACCAAACCTCAGGTTTGGAGGGCCCAAATGCGGATTAACGTTAAACCGAGGACGGCGTAATTGCAGGTTAAGGGCCTTGTTCAAGGGCCCAATGAAGTAGAGTCACTTTTGCTGTTTATGGGATTCGAAACTCGCAACCTTCCAATTGCCATTGCAAATCCCTAGCCTCAGAGCCACCACTCCGCCATTTCTTTCATACATTTACTAATTTTCTGTACTGTTAATCAGCTTTCAATAGTTGAAAGTGCAAATGCTGGGACATGCACATAGAAATCAGCTTTACTTGTATACAGTGGTATCTTTCCATACTAAACACCATCACAGGCTCTTTCTTTCATAGAGGTTAGTAGCACATGCTGGTACAGCGCATCGCCGCACCCACCACATGACAAACCAACTCATGATCCCAGATTAAGACCCGAGTGCAGCCATGCAACGGGTGACACCTCAGCACCACACCAGTTCAGATGAAATAGAACCAGTGGGAGGTTTTCTATGGTGGCTGGAGTGCCAGTTCTGCCACCAACCCTCAGGTATTTCCTTGCAGTTTGGAGGGCCCACATGCGGATTAACGTTGAAGCAGTAGAGCGTATTTGTGCTCCCTTGAACCCTCAGGTACCACTCCAAACACCAGGTAAAACTATAATTATTTATTTTATAATAATAATGTGCACCAAGCACTCTACACTCCTCCCTGCACATATAAGTACACTACAATCAATAATCAATACAATACTAATCACAATACCAATCCATCACTCCCAGACGCGTTGCCACCCTTCCTCCCAGCTCAGCTCAGCGTCTGGGCTTCCCCATAGTCCATTTATACTCTCCGACCCGGAAGTGGCTCCAGCCCAGCAGTCCATGAGTCCTTATCACTTCCGGGTCAGATTAAAAGTCCTTTTCTTCAACCCGGACACACGTCGTCCCTTCTGGTCATATGATGATGACATGTTTCCGGGTTATAGGGCATGCATAAGTCCTTGAGCCTCCCTGCAGCTTCCTCTGGTGGGCCCCATGGTGTCCAGCAGGGTTGGGAATAAAAACTCCACTGTCCATAATTCCCTGCTGGTCTTTGGGGGACTCCCATGCCACAGGGAGGGCTCCATCTAGCGGCCTGGGGGTGCTGGCCAGGATAAACAGCCGGCCATCTTTCACAATGTCCAACCGAGGACGGCGTAATTGCAGGTTAAGGGCCTTGTTCAAGGGCCCAATGAAGTAGAGTCACTTTTGCTGTTTATGAGATTCGAAACTGGCAACCTTCCAATTGCCAGTGCAAATCCCTAGCCTCAGAGCCACCACTCCGCCATTTCTTTCATACATTTACTAATTTTCTGTACTGTTAATCAGCTTTCAATAGTTGAAAGTGCAAATGCTGGGACATGCATATAGAAATCAGCTTTACTTGCATATAGTGGTATCTTTCCATACTAAACACAGGCTGTTTTATGAGCACAGAAATATAATTAAAATACAGAGCCTTCACTTTTTTCATTTAAATTCATTTTTTCCCACCTCTAAGAACCCTCAGTAGCCCCGAATGACAATGTGAAAACAGGATTTTAGGAAATTTGGAAAAATGTATTAAAAATAAAAGAAAATGAAATATCACAATAATGAAAACATTCAGAGCCTTTGCTACGACACTTAAAGTTTGGTTCAAGTGTATCCCATTCTGTTGATCATCATTGAGATGTTTCTACACCTTCTTTGGAGTCTACCTGTGGTCAATTCAGACATGATTTGTAAAGGCGCATGCCTGTCTATAGAAAGTTCAGAATGACTAAGCCATGAGGTTGAAGAAATTGCCTGCAGAGCTTAGAGACAGGATTACAAATTTGGGGAAGGCTACAAAACATTTACAACACTGAAGGTTCCCAAGAGCACAGCGGCTCCCATAATTCTTACAGCACAATACAATACAATTTATTTTTGTAGAACCCAAAATCACACGAAGTGCCACAAATGGGCTTTAAAAGTCCCTGCCTCTTGACAGCCCCACAGCCTTGACTTTCTAAGAAGACAAGAAAGGACTCCCAAAAAACCCTTGTAGGGAAAAATATGGAATAAACCTTGTAAAAGGAAGTTCAAAGAGAGCCCCCTTTCCAGGTAGATTGGGTGTCAAAAAAAGGGGGGTCAATACAATACACAGAACAGAAGTCACCCTCAATAGATAGATAGATAGATACTTTATTAATCCCAATGGGAAATTAAATAAAATATAATATAAATAATATAATATAAATAAAAACAATAAAATATAATAGTGCAATAGAAATATTACAAGTACAGAGCAGAATGCAACAGGAGATGATATTACATAATATGGTTTGATCGTATTATGTAATAACCAATAACGGCACACTGCACGTTACACTTGACTTGAGCATTCCTAGTTTTCATCCCTTTTCTTTCTCTGTACATTTATCATTCGTTTTCTCAGAGGTTGATGCGCTTGCTGCTTCCTGAGCAGCTCTTCTTTTCTCCATCCTAGCGATTCGTCAGCATCTTTTTGCGTTAAAACTGATTAAGTCAGTGTTTGTGTTGCAATCACTTACTACGTTTTCCTTAATTTTTCACTTAAGCTGGCACTTAAGTCTTCAATCTGCCACAAGAATGATTTAAGATATGAAGAGGTAGGAGAAGTGTCGGCGAAGGTGGTAGGGATGAGAACGGCGCCCGTACACAAGTGCCGCATAGCTGCCCTCTTGCCTGCTGCCGAGGGGTGATTCTACAATAAAATAAACTAAAAATAAAAAGAGGAATAACCCTGGAGGTCAATCATCACCCCGAAAAGCAGATAGCAGATGTCACATAGTGTATGTGTACCAAATTTCAGGTCAATAGGTCAAACGTTTTGTGAGCTGCAGGTGATTTAAAATCCTGGACAGACAAATGAACAGCCACGGTAGCGTATTATATATAAAAATTCTTAAATGAAAGACATTTGGACCAACCGTGATTTTTCCTAGAGCTTGCCACCAAGTCAAACGGTGCAACTGGGAGAGAAAGGCCTTGCTAAAAGAGGTAGCTAACAACCCAAACGTCACTCTCACTGAACTCCAGAGAATTGGTGTGGAGATGGTGGAAACTTGTTCAAGGATAACCAGCACTGTAGCACCCATGTCTTCTTCATGTCTTCATCATCATCCTCTTCCTCATTTCCATCTTCTGTGTGGGGATGATGTGCTTGACCAACTTTCTCCAAATAGCTCCTTCCTGCACCTCCTCACCAGCCAAGCCCTTTTCCTTCAGGTCTTCCATCCACCTCTGCATTGCCCTCACTTGCTTTCTCTTGCCCTTCACTTCCATTCCCATCGCTCTTTTACCCACATATTCATTTTCTTTCCTCATCACATGTCCATACCACGTCAACCTACTTTTCTATTCTTTCTTAGATATCTCTCTCACTTTGTTGTACCTCTGATTGTCTCTTTCCTTATTCTGTCCTTTTTTGTAACTCCACGCATTCCATCTCAGCTTTCTCATTTCTTTCACATCCAACTTCTTCTCCCTTTACTGGCCATGTCTCAGCTCCATACATTACTCCATGATAAAACCATGATTCAAGTATTTGGCCTCAATTCTAAGCATCACGTCTAGAGGAAACTAGGCAGCGCTTATTAGCTGTGCAACACCATTCCAACAGTGAAGGATGGTGGTGGCAATTTCATGTGTCACACATGTGTGCGTGGGAGGCAGCTAAAGGGTCTAAATGAGAATAATTCCACGCCAGACCAGGGGGTAGTGGGGTGCGCTGACCTTCTTCCTTGTTTTCCTGCAGACTGTTCATGGTCAATTCCGCCTGGCCCCGATGACTTCACTTCTGGTTCAGTCCCTTCTGATGACGTCACTTCCGGTTCCAGGCCTTCTGATGATAGTACTTCCACTATAGAACCCATGGACAAAGAGCCTTCCGGTTCCGGTCCCTTTGATGACATTACGTTGTAATGGCTGACCCCTTACCCAGATCGGCCACTACACTACCAAGACTTATTCCTTGGATTACCTGAGGTTTCTTGCTCTAATAACAAGCTATACTCATAACAAGTTGTCTTATTTTTCCTGATACGACGAAATAACCAGAAACAGTAAATAGATATGTAAAATGAAACCCTGATATAATAATATACAGTACATGTGCGTGCAAACCGCCACTTATCCTAAAAACACACAGTGACTAATTAATATATATAAGAATCCAGATATTTACATTTAACACTCCCTTGCCCCTAAACAATAAACAAAAGCACATAACACAAATACAAACATGGATTGGATAAACACAGCAGTTGAAAATGTGGTGAAAAATGTGTCCCAAAATAAAGTCTGTCGGTATTGATACTGACTGTAGTGATATTGTGCTTCCTCCCGACAACGGATGGTTGGAATGAATTTGAACCCCAGGGTTTCTCAGCTCTGGCTGTCGTGATGTAGGATCAGTAGTTGAAAAAGCAGGCAGTGGAATAAAGCAATAAATAGCAATGATGAGTTTGTAGATGGATAGTTAAAATGTCTTCTTTTCCTATCTCTCTCTCTCCTCGTCTCTCGCCTCTCTCTTTCGCCTTTGCTCCTCTTTTTTAAATGTAAAATGTCCCGGATGTATCTGGTGTGTAAACAGGTGATTTCTGTCTTGGGGCTGCGGTCTCTCCATCCTCCTTCCCCTCTGCACTTACGGGGACAACATTTACTGACGCACACATAACGGACAGTAAACGGGACGATGAAAACAAAACACACTCAGCACAAACATAGAATATACTATTACAACGTCCGGGTCCGAGCCTATGGAAGAGGACCCTTCCACTCCCACCCTTGTTGACTTCATTTCCTTTTCTGGTTTTTAAAGCCACCATATTCTAAAAATCTCATCCATATTACTAAACGAGAATGGTAAACCGGATATGGACGCAGGGACCTGCCCGTGGACGCAAAAGACATAGTGCGCAAGTGCCACACAAAGCCCCCCCCCCCAGAGTGAAACGGGAGAGACTAGGCACGTGCGCAGGCACCACACAAAGCCCCCCAGCCTCCCCCCCTCTCCCCCCCCCCCCCCCCCCCCGGACGGGAGAGACTACAAACCATCAGAGTAGGAAAAAAAGTAAAACGTCATAAAGAGGTTAAAGAACAGGGACAAACACATGGAGAGCAGGTTACAGAACAAAGCCCCCCTCCCCAGAGTAAAATGAGAAAGACTACGAACCGTCTGACATGCCGCAAGCAGGATAAAGCAAGGTCAGAAATAAAACACAGAGTGGGAAACAAAGTAAAAACTTTATAAAGGGATTAAAGAACGGGGACGAACACATGGAGATCAGGTTACAGATGATGAAAACTGGAATGCAACAGCTTCAAAAAAACCTAGGCACGAAACACATGCACACCGACATACAGAATATAAAGGCAGAAACAACGACAGTTAAACGTCCACACCACACAGCGGAGGCGGACCCGGAAGGTTCAGGCGCCTACATCGTGCGTCGGAAGGCGCGGTAAAGTACAAAAGGCAAAGGCGCCTACACAGCATGGTAAAAACCGACATAATACGGAAGGCGCAGGCGTCGCCGCCATATTGTGAGTGGCTCTAATGCGTGGTGAAGGCGCAAGAGGAGACATAGTAAAACAAGAGGAGTCAATGTCCCGCCCCAGAGTGAAACGGGACACACTACGGAGTCCACAAAGGTTCATACATCAAACCCGAGATGGTACAGACACGCGTCTGAAACCGCGGAAGCAAAACTGTCTCGGCTCCAAAACCAAACAGCTCAACAACTAACACAGCTTCGACACCGAGCCCGCGTGGACAGATCTAATGAACGTGGACGCCTACAACGCGCGTCTCAAACTGCATAGGCAAAGCAGACACGGATTCAACACGACACAGCTCGAGTGACCGAGATACAAACACGCGCCTGCCTGGATATAATTAATGAACGCAGGCGCCTACAACGTGCATCTGAAATGCCGCAGACCAGGCAAGCAATGCTCCAAAAGGAAAGAGCTCGACTAAACGAGATACGAAGTGAAACGGGAAACACTACGGGGTCCGCAGTGGTCCACAATGCACCGCATAATGGTACGGATGGAGCTCCGTATTAACAGTGGGGGGCCCCAGAGTGACACGGGCGAATGCTCCGTATTAAACGTGCGTCATCCTCACACATGGCTGCCCAGTGGGCACGGGTTCAAAACGCCGAGGGTAGGTGAGCGAAGTGAGCAGGGGTCGCAGCCCCCTTGTCAGTTCTGTTTTGGACTCCATTCTGAACACATCAGTGCCAATAAATTACCCTTTCGCAGCCAGGGAATATTATACGGGTGGCTGCCCCAAACCTTTTTATGACTCTTGCGTCTATTTTTGTGACACATGCTAAGGGTTGTTTTTCAGAGATAGGGACTAGATAGGGCTGAGGAAATGCCAAACGGGGCAAAGTACAGATTCAGAGACAGGATGGAGTACTCTAGATCTCTGGGCCAAAGGTTCACCTTCTAATAGGACAAAAGCAAAGACAACACAGTAGTGGCTGAAGGAGCACTCTGTGAATGTCTTTGAGTGTCCCAGCCAGAGCCCAGACTTGACCCCCCTCCCATTGAATATCTCTGGAGAGACCTGAAAACATCTGTCCACTAATAGTCTCGGTCCAACCTGACAAAACTTGAGAGGATCTGTAGAAAAGAATGGACAAAAAAAATCCCAAAATCCAGGTTTGCGAAGACTCCAGGCTGGAATCACTGCCCAAAGTTCTTAAAAAGAGTACTGAGGAAAATATTTGAATATTTGTGTCAATGGCATAACCAACAGCTATACCACATGCTCTTCTGAACAGTTCACCCACCTGAAGCTAAGCATGCTCAGACCCGGCCAGTACTTGGATGG
This sequence comes from Erpetoichthys calabaricus, assembly GCF_900747795.2. Classification (NCBI taxonomy): domain Eukaryota; kingdom Metazoa; phylum Chordata; class Cladistia; order Polypteriformes; family Polypteridae; genus Erpetoichthys; species Erpetoichthys calabaricus. The sequence continues at coordinate 294,469,159 of NC_041396.2, read as the reverse complement.
GAGACCAATCAGGAAAAGCTTGGGTTGCTGCTGGAAGAGGAGTGGGTGAGGTCAGCAGGGGGCACTTACCCTGCAGTCTGAATGTGGATCTCAATGCCACTGTGCAATGATGGGGACTCTGTCCTGTTAAAATGGCACCATCTGTTGGATGAGACGTAAAACTGAGGTCCTAACTCTCTGTGGTCATAAAAGACCCCTGGGCAAAGAGTAAAGAGTAGGGGGTATCCTGATGACCTGGCTAAATCTCCCACCACAGCTACTCTGGCCCCCTAATCGTTCCTTGTCTCTAGTTAACTAACTATCTCTCACCACTTTACCACCTAATAGGTTATGTGTCGTGAGTGTACTGATGCAAAAATGGTTGACGTCACATCATCCAGGTGGATGCTGCATATTGGTGGAGGATGGAGTGGCTCTCCACTCACTATGCAAAGCTCTCTGAGTAGTGAGAAAAGCACTACATAAATGTGAAGAATTATTATTATTACTTTTGAGATATTTTTGTTTTAATACATTTGTAAAATTTCTAAAATCCTGTTTTCATTTTGTCATTTTGGGATTTTGAGTTTTGCTTGATGAGGGAAAAAATGAATTATAACGAATTTAGCATAAGGCTGGAACTTAACAAAAAGTGTATAAAGTTGAGGGATCTGAATATTTTCTGAAGGCACTATATATACCCAGAGAGAAAGAGTGGGCCACCTGCTGCTTCAACGATACAGTGTCATGGGTGTGTTGGATTAAGTGGATTTCAGAGAGTTAGGAAGCATATCTAGGTCAGGTTAGGTTGGGGAGCATGCACTGGTACGGCATGTTTCTGCACCCACCACATGACAAAATAGCTTGGGATCCTGGTTGGCAAACCCCCAAGCAGATATATACAGTCGAGGCCAAAAGTTCTGAGAATGACACAAATATTAATTTTCATAAAGTTTGCTGCCTCAGTTTTTATGAGGGCAATTTGCATCGACTTCAGAATGTTCTGAAGAGGATCAGATGAATAATTGCCAAGTCCCTCTTTGCCTTGAAAATGAACTTTACCCCTAAAAACATGTCAGCCCTGCCACCAAAGGACCTGCTGATGTCACCTCAGTGATACTCTCATTCACACAGGTGACAGTGATGAGGACAAGGCTGGTGGTCACTCTGTCACACTGATTGAGTTACAATAGAGAGGTGAAGAAGGCTTCAGGGTGCCCAAGAAAGTCCAGCAAGCGCCAGGAGTGTCTCCTAAAGTGGATTCAGCTGCGGGCACCACCAGGGCAGAGCTGGTTTAGGAATGGCAGCAGGCAGGTGGGAGTGAGGTGAAGACATTTAGAGGATGGCCTGGTGGGTGTCAAGAAGGGTAGCCAAGAAAAACATCAGGGACAGACTGATATTCTGGGATTGGACTGCTGGGGTCAAGTCATTGTCTCTGACGAATCCCTTTTCTGATTGTTTCGGGCATCCGGAAAAAAGAAAAGGTGAGTGGCGCTACCATCAGTTCTGAGTCACTGTGCCAACAGTAAAGCATTCTGAGACCATTCATGTCAGCCAAGGCAGCGCAGGGCTCACTCACAATTTTACCTAAGAACACAGCCAGGAATAAAGAATGGGACCAAAACATCCTGTGAGAGCAACTTCTACCAACCATCCAAGAACGGTTTGGTGACCAACAATGAACAATCCAGCAGGACGGCGCACCGGGCCATAAGGCAAATGTGACAACTAAGTGGCTCGGGGAACAAAACATCGACATTTGGGGTCCATGGCCAGAAAACTCCCCATTGAGAACTTGTGGTCAATCCTCAAGAGGCAGGTGGACAAACAAAAACCCACCAATTTTGATTCTGCAAGAATGGGAAGCTGCCATCAGTCAGGACTGGGCCCAGAAGTTGACTGACAGCCTGTCAGGGTGAATTGCAGAGGTCTTGAAAAAGAAAGAAGGGCCAACACTGCAACTATAGACTCTGCACATAAACTTCACGTAACTATCAATAAAAGCCTTTGAAACTTCCGAACTGCTTCTAATTCTACTTCAGTGTACCAGAGAAACATCTGACACAAAGATCTAAAAACACTGAAGCAGCAAACTTTGTGAAAACCAACACTTGGGTCCATCTCCAAACCTTTGGCCACGGCTGTGCAGAGCAGACCTTATTTAATATGGCACCTTCTTGTAGTGGCAGTACAGAATTATATTACAGCAAGCTGAGTTGCCTGCCATTGAGATAAGAAAGCTAGAAGATGGAAATTGAAAAGGTAATTAAAAATGATATACAGTACTATCAAACTTTTTCAGCCTTAAAATTGATGCATTTAGTTCATAACTACTGTTAGCCTCTTTGTATACTGTAGTCTCAGTTTTTCCTTCTGGCTCTAAAATCCCCAATTTCTAATAAATAACTTTGCCAACAATATGGCAGACTGGGGCCAGGATAAAATTAGTAAGGGAACTTCTTGATTAAACAAAAAAGTACACCTAATGAGATAATAAAACCCACATTTCTTAGTTAAAAGTCCAATGTGTGAACCATGACACCACCATCATAACCTGTGGGGTACTCCGTTTGTTGTCAATAAATCAAGCTGTCGTATTTCACTCTACTCACTATTTTGAATCTGTAGCTCTGTCTCCTGGCTTTGCTTGGCTATTATTCCCGAATGTCAATGGAAGTCAGCAGTGAGGACTAATCCTCACTGGGATTAGCGGAGGATGCCATCATCTACATGCTACATCGATCACTCTCCCACTTGGACAGAGGCAGTGGTGCAGTAAGAATTATGTTTCTAGACTTCTCTAGCGCCTTCAACACCATCCAAAATCTGCTCCTCAGGGACAAGCTGACAGAGATGGGAATAGATTCATACCTGGTACCATGGATCGTGGACTATCTTACAGACAGACCTCAGTATGTGCATCTCAGGAGCTGCAGGTCTGACATTGTGGTCAGCAACACAGGAGCGCCGCAGGGGACTGTACTTTCTCCGGTCCTGTTCAGCCTATATACATCGGACTTCCAATACAACTTGGAGTCCTGCCACGTGTAAAAGTTCGCTGACGACACTGCTATCGTGGGCTGCATCAGGAGTGGGCAGGAGGAGGAGTATAGGAACCTAATCAAGGATTTTGTTAAATGGTGCGACTCAAACCACCTACACCTGAACACCAGCAAAACCAAGGAACTGGTGGTGGATTTTAGGAGGCCTAGGCCCCTCATGGACCCTGTGATCATCAGCGGTGACTGTGTGCAGATGGTGCAGACCTATAAATACCTGGAAGTGCAGCTGGATGATAAATTAGACTGGATTGCCAATACTGATGCTCTGTGTAAGAGAGGACAGAGCCGACTATACTTCCTTAGAAGGCTGGCATCCTTCAACATCTGCAATAAGATGCTGCAGATGTTCTATCAGACAGTTGTGGCAAGTGCCCTCTTCTATGCGGTAGGGTGCTGGGGAGGCAGCATAAAGAAGAGGGAATCCTCACGCCTGGACAAACTGGTGAGGAAGGCAGGCTCTATTGTAGGTATGGAGCTGGACAGTTTGACATCTGTGGCAGAGCGACGGGCGCTGAGCAGACTCCTGTCAATCATGGAGAATCCACTGCATCCACTGAACAGGATCATCTCCAGACAGAGGAGCAGCTTCAGCGACAGACTGCTGTCACCGTCCTGCTCCAATGACAGACTGAGGAGATCGTTCCTCCATCACACTATGTGACTCCTCAATTCCAACGGGGGGGTAAACGTTAACATTATACAAAGTTATTGTCTGTTTTTACCTGCATTTTTATTACTCTTTAATTTAATATTGTCTTTATCAGTATGCTGCTTCTGGAGTATGTGAATTTCCCCTTGGGATTAATAAAGTATCTATCTATCTATCTATCTATCTATCTATCTATCTATCTATCTATCTATCTGTCTATCTATCTATCTATCTATCTATCTATCTATCTATCTATCTATCTATCTATCTATCTATCTATCTATCTATCTATCTATCTATCTATCTATCTATCTATCTATCTATCTATCTATCTATCTATCTATCTATCTATCTATCTATCTATCTATCTATCTATCTATCTATCTATCTATCTATCTATCTATCTATCTATCTATCTATCTATCTAGCTAGCTAGCTAGCTAGCTAGCTAGCTAGCTAGCTAGCTAGCTAGCTATCTAATCCCTGTTATTTATATAGTGCTTTTCCACAGTGAATACATGTTGAGGTATTTTAGTTTATATATTTAGCAACCTAATATCTATGCTGGAGGAAGAAGGAGCTGAAGGACAAGAACGTAGTTGCAAAGAAGTGTTTATTTAGAAAAATTAAAGACAAAGAGAGAAGAGGGCAATATGGAAGGAAACAGCTGTGAAATGTTGACATAGCTTACTATAAAACACTTACTGTTCTAGCTGTGGGGGGACACCCTGCCTACTCATCCCATGCCTGAAGTTTTCTTTCGTCCTCTATCACCTTCTCTCTTGACAGACTTCCCTCTGGTGTCAGACCTCTAATGCTCTTTGCTTGGTTTCTGTTAAATGTCACTGAAACTTCTGCACCATCGCACTGCACAGCACAGCAGCAACCTCCACCCGGACAGAGCAGTGTCTCAATATGCCGTCACCCCCCCCCCACTGCTGCACTTGGCAAATACTATACATTACCTTTTAGCTTCACATCCCTTGACTCTTTTCTCCTGCAACGTCCCTTTTTTATACCCCTCTATCAAGGTGCTACCTCTTCCTTTATTCTCCTTGTCAGTTCTTTCCATGTTCCTTTTTTTGGCTATGAGAGACCCAACTCACACTGTCCATCATGTCTTCTGGTAGCCACCGTTTACATAACCGGCAGACCTCTGCAGTGCTTTCTACTCATCTTTCTCCCAGGACCAAATTCTTCAGATCCATCGTGTTGCAGCCCAGGCTAAGATGCTATGATATTATGTTTTCTATTAACTGTATCATGGCCACTGCCAGAGAAAGTGTACCTCTGTCTTTCACCTTTGTTGAGGCTTTACCGCTCTATAAATGTAAAGTGGGAAGAATGATAGTAACCAGTCTAAATATGATTCTTCTTCTTCTTCTTCTTTCAGCTGCTCCCATTAGGGGTTGCCACAGTGGATCATCTTTTTCCATATCTTTCTGTCCTCTCCATCTTGCTCTGTCACACCCATCACCTGCATGTCCTCTCTCACCACATCCATAAACCTTCTCTTAGGCCTTCCTCTTTTCCTCTTCCCTGGCAGCTCTATCCTTAGCATCTATCTCCCAATATACCCAGCATCTCTCCTCTGCACATGTCCAAACCAACACAATCTCGCCAGTCTAACTTTGTCTCCTAACTGTCCCACTTGAGCTGACTCTCTAATGTCCTCATTTCTAATCCTATCCATCCTCATCACACCCAATGCCAATCTTAGCATCTTTAACTCCGCTACCTTCAGCTCTGTCTCCTGCTTTCTGGTCAGTGCCACCGTCTCTAACCCATATAACACAGCTGGTCTCACTACTGTCCTGTAGACCTTCCTTTTCACTCTTGCTGATACCCATCTGTCACAAATCACTCCTGACACTCTTCTCCACCCATTCCACCCTGCCTGCACTCTCTTCTTCACCCCTCTTCCACAATCCCCATTAGTCTGTACTGTTGATCCCAAGTATTTAAACTCATCCACCTTCGCCAACTCTACTCTCTGCATCCTCACCATTCCACTGACCTCCCTCTTATTTACAACACATGTATTCTGTCTTGGTGGTCCTACTGACCTTAATTCCTCTCCTCTCTAGAGCAGATCTCAACCTCTCCATAGTCTCCTCAACCTGCTCCCTACTATCTCTACAGATTACAATGTCATCAGCAAATATCATAGTCCACGGGGACTCCTGTCTAATCTCGTCTGTCAACCTGTCCATCACCATTGCAAATAAGAAAGGGCTCAGAGCCTATCCTTGATGTAATCCCACCTCCACCTTGAATGCATCCATCAGTCCTACCGCAGACCTCACCACAGTCACACTTCCCTCGTACATATCCTGTACAACTCTTACGTACTTCTCTGCCACTCCTGACTTCCTCATACAATACCACAGCTCCTCTCGAAGCACCCATATGTTTTCTCCAGGTCCACAAAGACGCAATGCAACTCCTTCTGGCCTTCTCTATACTTCTCCATCAACACCCTCAGAGCAAACATTGCATCTGTGGTGCTCTTTCTTGGCATGAAACCATCCTGCTGCTCACTAATCATCACCTCACTTCTTAACTTAACTTCCACTACTCTTTCCCATAACGTCATGCTGTGGCTCATCAATTTTATCCCCCTGTAGTTACTGCAGTCCTGCACATCCTCCTTATTCTTAAACATCGGCACCAGTACACTTCTTCTCCACTCCTCTGGCATTCTCTCACTTTCCAAGATTCCATTAAACAATCTGGTTAAAAACTCCACTGCCATCTCTCCTAAACACCTCGATGCTTCCATAGGTATGTCATCTGGACCAACAGCCTTTCCATTTAAATATGATTGATGAGCCCAAATCATTTTGATATTTAAATGAGCCAGGAGTTGCAACCACATAATCTTACCCCCAGAACGGCCCGGAGTCAAGGCTGACTCTAACTAATAAACAGTGCCAGGTTTAAATGTTGGTTTAATGGTAAGAGATTATGCTTTCAGCTCTAAATTACAATAAATAACTTCAGAGACAATACAGCCACACCCTTGGTGGCTTGGAGCCATGACAAAATTAGTGAGAAGAGAAAAAGTTACACGCTGTGGATGAAGAGCAATCCTGGATTTCTTGGTTAATAGGCAACCTTTACAAATATGAGCTGAATTTAAAATGTATTTTAAAAATATATACGACCCCAATGTGAATATGTATTTTAAGATATGCTATAAAATACTTCAAGGATAAGTGTAGTGCAGTATCTTACAGAATAGTGAAATACACTAAAATTACATTAAGTATTGCAATTTTTGCAATGTAATGTATTTTCCAAAATATAAAAATATATTTCTCAATATATTGTAAAACTAGCTGTCCCCCGCGACTCTGCCCACATATTAGTGAAACAGGACAAACTTTAAAAATCAATAAAAATGTAATTCTGGCCAAACAGAAGGTAGGTTCGCTCTGATTGTGATTGTGTTCAGCTCTGGTGGGCGTGATATCTCTGCCAATCAGCAGCTACCCTCTAAAACACACGTAGCTCTGATCTGTCCCTCAAACACATCAAACGTTACTCCTTACCAATCTGTAGATGATAATGTCTGCTGAACAATCAGGTATCGCTAGCTAAGCAGAAGCATGGTACACTGTAACACATAGAGAGAGGAAGAGCGAATCAAACAGAGGCTGGCGTGTGAATGAGGAGGGCCTCGCCTGGCTCCCCACTCCTGACGTCACGCCTCCCCCTCCTCTCGGCTCACAGCCTGTCTCTTGGATCCGTGCAAATAAATTGGTACCAGAAGCGAACTATGATACTTAGCTCGATGAGAGAAGTCACAAAATCAACCGGAATGTTCAAGAAAAATTATAGAAAAAAACTCGATCTAAATCCATTAAGAAGTTCTCTTGTGATTAGCGGACAGACAGACAGATGTTGGATTTAATATATATATTGTTACAAGAATGAGTCGGAGACATCATAAAGAGTTGGGGCAGCCACCCGTATATTATTTTCTCAGCTGCAAAAGTAATTTTTTATGGTAACATGATGTGCCAACAACAGAGTCCAAAACAGAACTGCCTGTACTGATGCAAGATGGGAGTTTTAAAGGGGGAAATTATGTCATCGGTGCAGGAACTGGGAGTGGCGTCCTTGTGCCCGGACGCGACGACATCCTTGGGGCCGGCAAGAGGTGGGATTTCCCGAGAAAGGTCTGCAAGGGACTGAGAGAGATAGTCAGTACACTCCGCCGACCCCTGGCCTGGCATAGAATTACTATTGTTTAGGCCCTTCAGCTGTTTCCCATGCGCATGTGTGTGACGATATATATATATATATATATACTGTATACAGTATATATATATATATATATATATATATATATATATATATATATATTGGTGACCTGGGGACCCGGGTTCGCTTCCCGGGTCCTCCCTGCGTGGAGTTTGCATGTTCTCCCCGTGTCTGCGTGGGTTTCCTCCGGGCGCTCCGGTTTCCTCCCACAGTCCAAAGACATGCAGGTTAGGTGGATTGGCGATTCTAAATTGTCCCTAGTGTGTGCTTGGTGTGTGGGTGTGTTTGTGTGTGTCCTGCGGTGGGTTGGCACCCTGCTCGGGATTGGTTCCTGCCTCGTGCCCTGTGTTGGCTGGGATTGGCTCCAGCAGACCCCCGTGACCCTGTGTTTGGATTCAGCGGGTTGGAAAATGGATGGATGGATGGAAAATGGATGGATGGATGGATATATTGTGATGGATGGCCGGCGAGAGTTTCCGGCCCTTACCCCCAGGCCGCTAGGAGGAGCTCTCCCAACAGCATGGACGGGCCCCGAATTCCAGCAGGGCCTCATGGACTATGTAGTTTTTATACACAGCCCTGCTGGATACCTTGGGGACCACCGGGAGTCACTGTAGGGAGGCTCGTGGACTCATGTATGCCCTATAACCCGGAAGTGCGTCATAATCCCATGACAGGAAGAGACGACGTGCTCCCGGGTTGAAGATAAGGACTGTTTACCCTGACCCGGAAGGAATAAGGACTTGTGGGTAATGGAACAAAAACACCTCCAGGTCAGGGATTATAAAAGGACTCTAGGAAAGCCCAGACACTGAGCTGAGCTGGGAGGTAGGGTGGCGAAGTGTCTGGGAGAGGAGGATTGGTATTTGTATTTGTATTCGGAGTATTGATTAGTATATGAGTAGTGTGGAGTGGAGGGTGCTTTGTGCACGTGATTACTGTAAAATAAAAGAGTCTTGGACTTTTACCTGGTGTTTGGAGTGGTACCTGAGGGTTCAAGAGGTGGATCAGAACCTCAACTGCTACAATATATATACTAGTAACGGTGCACTGCACGTTACACTTGACTTGAGCATTCCTAGTTTTCATCCTCTTTCTCTGTACGTTTAGCATTCATTCGTTTGCTCAGAGGTTGATGCACTTGCTGCTTCCTGAACAGCTCTTCTTTTCTCCACCCTAGCGCCTGCTTCTTCTCTTCATCTTTTTGCATTAAAACTGATTAAGTCAGAGTTTGTGTTGCAATTACTTAGTACGTTTTTCTTAATTTTTCACTTAAGCTAGCACTTAAGTCTTCAATCTGCCTCAAGAATGATTTAAGATATGAAGAGGTAGGGGAAGTGACAGCGAAGGTGGTAGGGATGAGAATGGCGCCTGTACACATGTGCCGCATGGTTGCCCTGTTGCCTGCTGCCGAGAGATGATTCTACAATAAAATAAAATAAAAATAAAAAGAGGAATAACCTTGGAGGTCAATCATCACCCCGAAAGCAGATAGTAGACATCACGTAGTATATGTGTACCAAATTTCAGGTCAATAGTTCAAACGGTTTGCGAGCTACACGTGATTTAAAATCCTGGACAGACAAACAGATGGCCATGGTAGTGTATTATATATAAAGATATTTCTCAATATATTGTAAAACTAGCTGTCCCACGCGGTTCTGCCCATGTAGTAGTGAAACAGGACAAACTTTAAAAATAAAAAAAAAAATGTATCTCTGGCCAAGCGGAAGGTAGGTATACTCTAACATCAAACGTTGCCACTGAGTCTGATCATATTCAGAGACCCCCGCGTGGGGAAGAAAGCATGTGGCCGTGATATCTCTGCTAATGAGCAGCTACCCTCTAAAACACATGGATCTGTGATCTCTCTCTCAAAAATGTCAAACGTTACTCCTTAGCAATCTGTAGATGATAATGTCTGCTGAACAAACAGGTACTGCTAGCTAAGTGGAGGCGTGGTACACTCGAACACGTGGCGAGATGTAGAGCGACTCGAACAGAGGCTGGAGCGTGAGTGAGGAGGGCCGTGCCCCCTCCCTTCAGCACGCAGCCTCTTTCTTGGTTTAAATATACATAAATCGGTACCACAAGCAAACTATGATACTTGGGATGATGAGAGAAGTTGCAAAATCATCCAGAATAGTTCAAGCAAATTATAGAAAAATACCCGATCAAATCTGCTAAGTAGTTCTCTCGTGAAAAGTGGACAGACATACAGACAAATAGATAGACTTTGGATTTTATATATATACAGTGGAACCTCGGTTCACGAACGTCTCTGAACACGTACAAATCGGGTTACGACCAAAAACTTCGCCAAACTTTTGCATCTGTTTACGACCACACACTCGGTATACGAACAAGTCAGTTTCCCTTTCGGTTTGTGCGAGCCGATTGTTTCCACATGTGTTCAGTCTCTCCCTGTGCATTCCCTGTGCAGCGAGCGAGAGAGAGACACACACACACATGAGAGAGAAAGAGAGAGAGAGAAACACACGCATGAGAGAGACAAACATGCACGCTAAAGACACACACGCGCGTGCGAGAGAGACACACACACACACAAACGCACATGCGAGAGAGGTATGGGCTGGCCGCATAAGGTTTTTAAAGAGACTGATTCGAGCATTGTTTTAACCTCATTATATTTAATGAAGACTTTTTTCTATTGGATTTTAACCTTCACTTCACTTCTGTTTACAGCGATCGGTTCGTAGCATGCATTGTTGCAATGTTACTTTTCTTGGTGGTTTATTAAATTACTGATTTTTCAAATGTTCATTTTTTATCCTGTGCTTAAAACTCATTAAAAAAAAGTGTTTTTAGCCAGCGGTTGGTAGCGCTATAGCGTGAACTATTGCAGTGTTAGTTTTTTCTGTTGTTCAAGGTTTTCTCAGTGTTATTCAATGTTTTTACATTTACTATTATGCTGTGTATTCTATGGTATAATTAACTATATTTGTGCTTAAAAATCTTTAAAAAAAATATATTTACATACAGTTTGTACGTCTGGAACAGATTAATTGTATTTACATACAATCCTGGGGGGGAAATTACCTCAGGTCACGACCAAATCGGGTTACGACAGCACACACCCCCACCATCACTGTACTACACAAATGTTGTCGGACTCACACAAATGTGTATATATACACATATATACACAGATGCAAAAGAAACAGATTTTGTAGCAGGAAGATTCCAGAATAATGGCATGGCAGGACTATACAGTAAATAAAGTGTACACAAAACCACCAAGAAAGCCACAACAAAGTATTCCACTGGACCATTAAGCTACGCTTAACTCTGTTACATTTCTGTCTCTGTTTCTGTCTCTTTCTTTTTATATTATTGACTGTGCAGGTGTGGATATGTGTGTGTGTCATGTATACAGTATACTTTTCCATGTACAGTAATCCCTCCTCCATCGCGGGGGTTGCGTTCCAGAGCCACCCGCGAAATAAGAAAATCCGCGAAGTAGAAACCATATGTTTATATGGTTATTTTTATATTGTCATGCTTGGGTCACAGATTTGCGCAGAAACACAGGAGGTTGTAGAGAGACAGGAATGTTATTCAAACACTGCAAACAAACATTTGTCTTTTTTTCAAAAGTTTAAACTGTGCTCCATGACAAGACAGAGATGACAGTTCCATCTCACAATTAAAAGAATGCAAACATATCTTCCTCTTCAAAGGAGTGCGCATCAGGAGCAGATAATGTCAGAGAAGCAAACAATCAGAAATCAATAGGGCTGTTTGGCTTTTAAGTATGCGAAGCACCGCCGGACAACGCAGCTGCTAGGAAGAGAGCAATGTTAAGGTAGCCTTTCAGCATTTTTTTTAGAGGAGCGTCCTATCGTCTAGTGGTGCGAACAGCGCCCCCCTGCTCACACCCTCTCCGTCAGGAGCACAGAATGTCAGAGAGAGAGAGAGAGAGACAGAGAAAAACAAACAATTAAAAATCAATACGTGCCGTTCGAGCTTTTAAGTATGCAAAGCACCATGTGGGAAGCATATCGCTTGACAAAACAGCCACATTTAAGCCCAGCAAGGAAGAGAGCAATGTGAAGGTAATCTTTCAGTGTTTTTTGAGGAGTGGCCGTATCTTCTAGGGGTGCGAACCGCCCCTGTGCTCACAATATATTTGAGGAGTTGTATTTAATACGTAATACGCGCTCTGATTGGGTAGCTTCTCAGCCATCTGCCAATAGCGTCCCTTGTATGAAATCAACTAGGCAAACCAACTGAGGAAGCATGTACCAGAAATTAAAAGATCCATTGTCTGCAGAAATCAGCGAACCAGCAAAAAATCCACGATATATATTTAAATATGCTTACATATAAAATCCGCGATAGAGTGAAGCCGAGAAAGTCGAAGCGCGATATAGCAAGGGACTACTCTATATATATATTGTTGAAGGAGGCTGGGCGTCAGACCCGGCCGGAATGCCTGGAAGGACCAGGTGGTGGCATATTTGTCCTCCGGGCCACGAGGGGGCAACCACCCTGGAGCAGAAGAGGGCCACGGAAGGGGAGCAGGGAGGCTCAAGTCCATGGAGGCCCTTATCCACCGCCAGGGGGTACCCCAAGCCTCATGGAGCCCGGGGCTGATTTACTTCCGCCACGCAAATGGACGTTGATCGTTCCAGGGTCACCCGGAGTGCTTCCGGTTGCTCTCCTGATGCTTCCGCCACACCAGGAAGTGACATCAGGCAGAGCACCTGGAGCTCATCCGGGTAAAAATAAAAGGAGCCGCCTCCATCCACTCAGAGAGCAGGAGTCAGGAGCAGGAGCAGGACGAAGCTCCTGGAGAGAGAGAAGGAGGCCCAGGAGAAAGGTGACTGGGGCTAGTGGCATAGTGTGTTGTGCGGGACACTATTGTGTTGGAGAAAAGAGCAGAAAATAAAGCATGTCTTTTATAAAGTTGCGGTGTCTGTCTGATGGTGTCTGGGCAAATATCACTATATATATATATATATATATATATATATATATACTATATATATATATATATATATATATATATATATATATATATATATATATATATATATATAGTAACAATAGGTGCTATAAAGGCACCTGACCCAACACAGATGGACACTGAGGCACGTATAAAATGAAAAGACTTTTATTGTTCTTCAGCTGGAGGGCACGTCTTCCACGTGTCCCCCAGCTACAACACAGTCCCAAAACACCAACACACCACACACTTTCTTCTCCTGCACCACCACTCCTCCCAGGCAACCTCATCCTCCTCCACCCGACTCTGGCCACTGAGTGGTGGTTGCTGGCTCCTTTTATCGGGCACCCGAAAGTGCTCCAGATGCTTGATTGCCGACATCCGGCTGCACTTCCAGGTGTGGTGAAACCAGTGCCCAGAAGGGTCCAGCAGCTCCTGCTGCAGCACCCTCTGGCGGTGCCTGAGGAACCCAACAGGGCTGCACAACACTCCAACCCCCATGAAGCCCTGTAGGAGTCCGAGTCACCGCTGCAACCCAGGGAGGCTGCCATCTAGCGTCCAGGGAGAGATACTGGGTTTCTCATCCTTGCTCCCTGGAAGATATGCTGCAGGGGTGTCCCAACCGGGCATGGATCCTGGCTGCCCACCACAATATATATATACATGTATATAGATATAGATACTAGGAATCATATATAATAAAACACATTTTAACAATATATAATAAATATGCTGTAAATTCTAGTTTAGAGTATTTGGGAATATTGTCATGCATGGGCATCTGAGGATCATCATCCAGGTTCAGATGAGGTATGCAATAACCCGTTGGGACAAGAAGCTGTCTAAAGAGGGCATCTAAGTCATGTCCCCTACTCAAGTAAGCCAGGCTCCTTCCAGTCAGGATGTAATAAATTCGAGGGTTCCCGGTAGATGTTGTCTCAGTTGGAGGAACTACAATCATGCATGAGCGAGCTTCCACACCCAGACCTGTTTGAAAGAGCCGAGAATTTAAAGAAGCCATTAAGGCTTAAGAAGCAAATTTTGCTCGTATTTTCTGTTGTGCTACCACATTCTCATTTTTGTTCACTTTTCTGGACATTGCCACTAAATGGCATGACCCAGTTTGCACCCCGGCTTCCTTATTTGCCTTCCACAGTATATGCAGATTTCAATATACTTTAATATACAGCATTTTTGTATATTGTCTTACAGCACTTTTTTTAAATATCCTGACCATTTTGGGGGGGTGTTAGTGTGAATCCAATTTCTCCAAACCATCTTTTCTGAAGCCTGGCCTGTATATCCTCCCAGGGGTTGGCAGAGGCCTGGTTGTAGCACCTGGGAATTGTAAATCAATTAAGGGTGTCATCCCACCACCATCAATTACATAAACCAATTAAATGCTTAATTACATTAACAGAAACCAAGGCTTATATAATTAAACTGTCAAAAGGAATAACAAGAAACTTGTTTTGTTTCTTAACAGGTTAGCACAAAAACTAGCAAAGGGTGGAAAGGTAAGTGAAAGAAAGAGCACAAGACAAGATTCAGAGGGGAGATCCACACAAAACCATGACATTAACGTGATCACTATTTTATTTTAATTGCATCTTGTTGCTTTGAATTTTGATATAGTAGATAAGAGTCCATAAATTTCAACGAATAGAAATAGTAGTTGTATTCAATTCTAGAAGCTAACAGTGAAGAGATATGCCAATCAGCCACAACATTAACACCAGCGACAGGTGAAGTGAATACCATTGATGTTCTCGTGACAATGGCACCTGTCAGGGGGTGAGATATCCAGTATTAGGCATCAAGTGGACAGTCAGTTCTTGAAGGTGACGTGTTGGAAGCAGGAAATGTGGGCAAGAGTAAGGCTCTGAGCGACTTTGACAAGCGCCAAATTGTGATGGGTCAGATCATCTGTACAAACGCAGGTCTTGTGGGGTGTTCCCAGTATTCAACAGTTAGTACCAATCAAAAGTGGTCCAAAAAAGGACAACTAATGAACCAGTGACAGGATCTTGGGCACCCAAGGCTCGCTGATATGTGTGGGGAGTGAAGGGCAGCCCATCTGAAAAGCAACTGGAGCACAGATTGGTAAAACACTTAATGCTGGCCACGGGAGAAAAGTGTCAGAACGCACGGTTCATTGCAGCTTACTGTGTACATATGAGGCTGTGTAGCCACACACTGGTCAGAGTACCCATGCCTTTTCCACCACCAAAAGCCCCTACAGTGGGCACGTGAGTGTCAGATCTGGACCACAGGAGCAATGGGAAAAAAGAGGCCTGGTCTGATGAATCACATTTTCTTTTAGATCATGTGGATTTCCAGGCATGCGTGCATCATTTAGAGAGATGGCAGCAGGATGCTGGTAGAGACAGTGTGATACTCTGGGCAATGTTCTGCTGGGAAACTTTGGGTCCTGGCATTCATCTGGATATTACTATGACACGTACAACCTACCTAAAAGATTGCTGTAGACCCTGTAAACACCCCTACATGGTAATGGTATTCCCTGATGGGCAGGATAAAGCGCTCTGCCACATTTTAAAAATTGTTCAAGAATGGTTTGAGGAACGTGACAAACAGTTCAAGGTGCTGGCTTGGCCTCCAAATTCCCCAGATCTCAGTCCGACCAAGCCTCTGTGGGATGTGCTGGAAGAACAAGGTGGCCCCACCTCGTAACTTACAGGACTCAGATGATCTGCTGCTAACAGCAATATTTTGTATACAAATGCAGTAAGGCTGCACTTTCCGTTTGCACTTTGGTCAAGGGAATGGCTTCACTGATGACACGATATTGCCAGTCCCCTCTGTTATTCACAAAAACACAAAGAAGTAGAATACAATGGATTTTTATGCTATTGTTGTTTTGAGAAATTAAGGTTATTCTAAATCAGGGGTG
This sequence comes from Erpetoichthys calabaricus, assembly GCF_900747795.2. Lineage (NCBI taxonomy): Eukaryota > Metazoa > Chordata > Cladistia > Polypteriformes > Polypteridae > Erpetoichthys > Erpetoichthys calabaricus. The sequence continues at coordinate 294,453,317 of NC_041396.2, read as the reverse complement.
GCAAACTCCAGTCCTGGTGGGCCACAGTGAATGCAGGTTTTCATTCTAACCATCTTCTTCATTAGTTTTTGCTGATAATTAACTTCTTTTGCCTTAATTTTAATTAACTTGACTCAGGCCCCTTAGTTGTTTCTTTTTCTTTAATTAGCTGCCAAACAACAATGAGACACAAAACAAACTGCCACTTGACCAGCATACCTGTGCCCATCAAACAATATCTGAAAATAAAGAAAGGTGAAGGTCTCAGTAAAGTTGATCTCTCAGGTCCCCAAAACTTTTTGACAATGTTCTTAGTAAAAACAGAAAATCAAAAGTTATGGAAATATCTGCTGTGTCAGAATGAGAGCAGCAACAAGCCATGGAATTAAATAACGAGTTTAATTAACAGCAAGAATTGGCTTCTCATTAAGAAACTGGTTGGAGTGAAACTGGTGGGAGTTTGAAGCCCCAATTTTGCTGGTCAACTGCTGACTTGTTTCACATTTGATTTCTGTTTGGCTGTCATTTAATGAAGAAAATAATTAACTCAGAGCACTGAATCCTTAAAAACAGGAATCCTTAAAAACATTAAAATGAAGGGAAAAAGAAGTTAATTAGCAGTGAAAACCGGTCACTGATTAGGAAAAGAGTGAGAATGAAAACCTGCAGCCACTGTGGCCCACCAGGACTGGAGTTTGCCACCCTAGATGAAAGATTGCCAGGAAACTGAAGATTTCACAAAAAAGGGGTCCGGTACTATCTTAAGAGCAGGAGGCAAAGTGGATCTAACCAGGATACAGAAAAGGAGAAAGTCCACATGGACAACTGCATAACAGGAGAAGTACATCAGAGTATGTAATATGAGAAATAAACACCTTAGAGGTCTTCAGTTAGCTGCTTTCCTTAAATACACTCCAAACGGCAATAAATGCAAAATGGCTGAAATGGCTTAAAGAACACAGACATTAGATATTGGATTTCTGGGTGATTCCAAACTTTTTGCCCATTTTGACCTTTTCTTTTTTATTTGCTAGTTTAAGATATGGCCTTTTGTTTGAATCGTTCGATCCAGCAGGGGGCGCTAGCTCCCTGGTTGGAATAAGTTCTTTTGTAATAGCGGCATGTTACGTAACCCGAAACGATATAGATTTGATATACAGAGGCGATACCCCTCGCTTAGTGATATGGTGGTAAGGAATCACATAGGAGAAATAACTTCGCCTTCTTTAATGACGGTTTATGCGGCATAGCAGATGGAAAGCTATGACAAGACCTTGTGTAGAGTCTGCCATTTTCGTTGCTGTGCTGGAAAGATTTTCAGGATCGGATGATGTTATCTCCCATCCGTCCGTTGGCTTCAAAGGTGTGCCGGGTAATATTCCAAGGCTTTATACCCTTTCTTCATGTGCAGGCCCTCACTTAGATAGATAGATAGATAGATAGATAGATAGATAGATAGATAGATAGATAGATAGATAGATAGATAGATAGATAGATAGATAGATAGATAGATAGATAGATAGATAGATAGATAGATAGATACTTTATTAATCCCAAGGCAAAATTCAGGTAAATCATGGCCAATATCATGCCGACTCTGTCACACAGAAATAGTACAATGCCCATTTCGCAGTTTGTCCTTAACTTGTCTTCTAATGCTTGCCTAGCAGTTCTAAATGATGAGCCCCAGTGTGCTAAATCTGGCCTTATGTTAGCTGTACATGTGAAAAGAAGCAGATTTATAAAAATATTTTTTGTACAGAGCACAGTGACATATTAAACATATAAACTTATTACAGTCGTCTTCTCAGTGTTGCCAGTGACACTGGTAGTTAGTGCACACAATTACAACAACAACAACATTTATTTATATAGCACATTTTCATACAAAAAGTAGCTGAAAGTGCTTTACATAATGAAGAAAAGAAAAATAAAAGACAAAATAAGAAATTAAAATAAGACAACATTAATTAACATAGAAAAGAGTAAGGTCCGATGGCCAGGGGGGGACAGAAAAAACAAAAAAAAAAATCCAGATGGCTGGAGAAAAAAATAAAATCTGTAGGGGTTCCAGGCCAGGCCAGGTCAGGATTAGACAGTCCATTACCTTCACTACTATGCCAAGCTGCATAGAGCTGCTTATCACCACTTTGGACATTTTAAAGATACATCTCCAGCAGACCCCCGTGACCCTCTGTTTGGATTCAGCAGGTTGGAAAATGGATGGATGGATGGAAACAGGCTTAAATAAAACCTCTTTATTGACCAGTGAATGTTGCCTATCAGTCAAACAACCACAATTTATTTTACAAAGCATCCTGTTAGCTGGAGTTTTTGTTTTCCTTGTATTTTTTACCTGGCAATATTTCAACTCTACTCTTAGCAGAACTTTATATAAGTTAATTTATTTATGTTAATCATTAAAATGAACTCTATGGCACCATTTGTTTAACAATGTGGTGTTTGCCAGCCAGAACCCGTTGGCCAGGTAATACAGAGATCCTGGTTGGAATCAGCTCAAAAAAAGCATGATGTGGGTTACCTTCTACAAGGTGAAAGGTGAGGGTCTGGTTCAATACCTTTCAGAGCCATACAGTGCAAACTGGGATGGAACTTCTCTGGAAAGGAAGGAAGGAAGAAGCAAGAAGTCTTGGGGAGGGTGAAAAATGTTGGCTAGATACAACCAGACTCCTCTATGCACAGCATTGCCTCTTGTACTCAAACTTCTCGTTTTGGGTGTTGGCGGTCAAGGGAAGGTCAGGTGTTAAACGGAAGGTTGGTTGCTAACCAGGCCTCCCCAAATTACATGAAAGAAAAAAAAATAATAAAAAAACAAATTGAAAACAATTGGCACAGTGCAGGATTAACAATTGTTATGGTTTTAGCCATTGGCTTCCAAGTGATAGGCTCTGGAGAGCAGTCTTATCACAGGATGGGATAGATAGATAGATAGATAGATAGATAGATAGATAGATAGATAGATAGATAGATAGATAGATAGATAGATGGATGGATGGATGGATGGACGGACGGACGGACGGACGGACGGACGGACGGACGGACGGACGGACGGACGGACGGACGGACGGACGGACGGACGGACGGACGGACGGACGGACGGACAGAGAGAGAGAGAGAGAGAGAGAGAGAGAGAGAGAGAGAGAGAGATAGATACTTTATTAATCCCAAGGGGAAATTCACAGAAGCTCCGTATCTCCTTATCACTAAGATGAGATGCCACTTCTCAGGAGCTCATCATCTTTATAGCTCCTGGACTTGAAGGGCCATGATAAGAGTGACACAAGAGTTAGCAATCATGCCCACTGGTTTCCCAGAGTGGAGGCGCTTACTTCAGATGAGCTTGCAATATCTCATCCAGATACTTTTTACAAGTTTTCAAGATTTTTCTTCAACTTCAAACCTTCTGTGCTCAAAATCAGAGAGTTTTCTTGAGGTTAGCTAAGAATCCTCTAATATGGAGTTCAGTATATTCCTGTTCAAGTGTGCAGGATGAGGGCTCACATGCACATCCTGTACTAACATATATATAGATGAATAGAGAGATAAAGTATATATGAAATACATTGTCACACACGTGCGCATGGGAGGCAGCTAAAGGGCTTGAGTAAGGGCAGTTCCGAGACATACCAGGATGTGGCAGAGTGCACTGACTCTTTTTCTCCCTTTCCTGCAGACCATTCACTAGAGATTCCACCTGGCCCACTTGACATCACTTCTGGGACCGAGCCTATGGAAGAACACCTTGGCGGCTCCGGCCCCTGTGATGTCACGTCCGGGCTTGCACCAATGGCAGAAGACCTACAAGAGCCCAACCCCTTTGACTTCACTTCCTGTCTTCCCCTTTAAATCCTCCACCTTTTCCCTATTCCTTTAGTTCTGTTTGGACTCGGTTTTGTGCACATCAGTGTTGTATTATTCAGAAAGCAACTTTGCAGCCAGGAAACCAAATTATACGGGTGGCTGCCCCAAACCTTTATATGACTCTGTCTCGAGTTTGTGACAGGGGCCAGAGTCGGGAGGAGGAGGACTAAGCTTGAGGAGGAATGGTGGGAGAGGAGAAAGGATTGTTGCGTTGTGTTGTGTTGTGGAATAGTGCTTTGGGACTGTGTATTGCCTGTGGGTCATGGGGAAGTGTTTCATACATGCCTCTGTGTCCATCTGTGTCGGGTCAGGCGCCTATTTAGCGCCTCTGTTACAACATATATAGAAAATATGCTGTATAAACTATAACAGATAAATGAGAGCTAAGAAAGACACTATATAGACAGTAATTCATAGCCAAATATGAAATGGGCCATGTAAAGTATAACAAATAAAAAGACATTTACCAATCCCCTGGAGAAGTTACAGTTTTACATCAGCTGACGCACAAACCACACTCAAGGGGAAGTTAAAGAAATGAGCTGCCAGTTCTTACTGTTACACCCCACATTCTCTCTTTGTCATTTGGGTTTTGACCTATGGCTTGTCCCTAACCACATTTCTTGTATGATAAATTATCTCCTGGTTTATTCCAACTCACAATAATTTCAGGTATTAGTAATGTGCCCTGGATTTATTAATGGCCAACACATAGCTTCCAATCTTCGACGCCTGTTTAATGTAAAATACTCACCCGCAAAGTCAAACACCCCAGAGATATTATTATCGTTGGATGCAGAAAAAGCATTTGATATGATTGAATGGAACTACCTTTTCACTACATTAGAGAAATTTTTGTTCGGCCCGAATATTTGTTCATGGCTCATACTACTGTATAGCAATCCAGAAGTTTCAGTTTGTATTAACAACATTTGTTCAGACTACTTTAAACGACAGCGTGGTACCAGACAAGGATGCCCCTTGTCACCACTGCTATTTGCAATCGCCATTAAACCACTGGCAGTTCACTGTCGAAATGCTATTGAGATAAAGGGGATTATCAGAGAAGGACTGGAACAGAAAGTTTCTCTACATGCAGATGATATTGTACTGTATATATCAGACCCACAAAATACTGTGCCTGCAGTCTTAACAGCACTTACAGAATTTCAAAAGATCTCTGGGCTCAGAATTAATTTGAATAAAAGTGTGATCTTTCCAGTGAATTCTCAAGCATACAATATTAGATTGGACACCTTCCCTTTTTTATTGCAGATCAGTTTAAACACCTAGGGGTAAACATCACAAGTAAACATAAAGCTCTTTATCAACAAAATTTCGCCGTCTGCATTGGAAAAAATTAAGCAAGACTTGCATAGATGGTCAACCCTTCATCTCACTTTAGCTGGAAGAATTAACGTTGTTAAGATGAATATCCTTCCTAAGCTTCTCTTTTTATTTCAAAACATTCCAATATACATCAATAAATGATTTTTTAAGCAATTAGATTCAACCATAACCTCATTTATTTAGAACTTAAAACATCCACATATTCAAAGAGCGACCCTACAAAGAGCTAAGGCAGAAGGTGGCATGGCTCTACCCAACTTTCAGTTTTATTACTGGGCAGCAAACATATAAGCTATAAAAACCTGGACACAAATAGATGAACATACACAGGCTTGGTCCGCAATAGAAGTAAAATCCTGCAGTACTTCTTTATATTCCCTGCTTTGTGCCCCAATAAATGCAAGGTATCAGCAATACACCAATAACTCCAATTGTGCTTCACTCACTCAGAACATGGAACCAATGTAGAAAGCATTTTAAGATGGAGAATCTTTTATCTGTGGCACCTCTGCATGAGAACCACCTCTTTCAACCCTCGCAAACATATGCAGTTTTTAATATCTGGAAATGATTTGGGATTAAATTGCTTAGAGATCTTTATATAGACAACATCTTTGCATCTTATGAACAATGTAACTTTCCAGCAACACATTTCTTTCACGATCTTCAAATTAGAAACTTTGTCAAACAGAACCTGCCCGATTTTCCTCATCTCCCACCTCCCTCTATTCTGTAAAAAATATTGTTCAGTTTCGAGGACTCAGACAGCATATCTGCAATATATAAAATTATTTTACAGTCCCTCCCTTTCAAAGATCCAAGAGGACAATGGAAAAGGATCTCTCACTCAATATCTCAGGAAAGGAGTGGAAGGTAGCAATGCAGATAATTCACTCGAGCTCCATATGCGCAAAGCATACAATTATTCAATTCAAAATGATATATCTGGCTCATCTGTCTCGCTTAAAATTGTCCAAAATGTTTCCAGGGCAAGATCCAACCTGTGAACGCTGCAATCGAGCTCCAGCCTCACTGAGTCACGTTTTGGGCTTGCACCAAATTAACATCATTCTGGACCACAATCTTTAAATGCCTCTCATACAGCCTTGGTGTCACAATCCCTGCTAACCCATTAACAGCTGTGTTTGGTGGGCTCACAGAGGGGCTTAAAATGGAGAAGGACAAATAAACTGTGATTGCCTTCCCTACACTATTGGCACACAGACTTATTTTGCTAAACTGGAAGAATCCTAACTCTCCTCTTTTAAGTCAGTGGGTAACTGATGTTTTATATTATTTGAAATTGGAAAAATCTAATTCTCAGTTAGAGGATCTGTGCAGAACTTTTTCAAAACCTGGCAGGATCTGATCAACAACATTTTAGAATAAGCTCTTAAAGCACTGAGGAAGCAGATTCTCTCCCCATTTCTTTTTCTTCTCCATTTATCTTTATTCGCTTATTAATTCATCAACTTACTTATTTTTACTAGCTTTAAGTTTTATTCTGCTGCCAATGCTCTCTTTCTCAGGGGTGGGTGTTGATTTGATTTCAATCCTATTTTTGTTAAAATTGATCTATTTGTATGGAATGTTGTATGGTGACAATAAAATCAATAAAATTATAAAAAAATAAAGTAATGTGCCCTTAATAAAATACAGTCAGGCACAAGTAGTCTGAGTCTCTGTAGCCCCCCCAATTCTATAGTCCATGCCCCTGATATAATATTTGGGTAGACTATACACCCCTGGTGCCTCTTTGCTTCAGTTGCTTTAAAGCTTTTTATTACCTGAGCTTTGAACTTTGTCTCATTTATGGCACACTTTGTTGTCCTCCATTTGTGTAGTAACTATGGTACACAGCCTCTACTTGCATTTTTCTGTACCTCCTACTCAAACAGTAAACCTCCTGACACTTTCTCCAAGTTCGATCCTGCCTTGTGCCCTATGCTGCCTGGGACAGGCTCCAGCAACCTCTGTGACCCAATTCAGGACAAAGAGGTTTAGAAAAGGACTGACTTTACAAGCCCATGATGCCATACCCGGCATCTTTCTCTGGGTTACCCAGTAAGGTCTTCTTGTGATTTATAGCCCAGGTCCTTAGCCATTACACCACACTGAGTGTAGTCTGTATTGTGATGTACTGCTTTTAAGATTCTCCATGGGTTTTACTTTCATGCTTGTGTGCCCTCCTTTTAATTTCATATCTCACCTGCAGCATATAGGGTTCTAATATGGACAGGTGCCATGTCCCAGAAATGGTTCCAGGATAGGCTAAAGTTCTTCACAAAGCTAAAACTTCATAAATCAGGTTCAATGAATGAAAACAATGGGTGTTGTCCTGATACTCCCTTGACCAGTATTGTTTACCTGTACAGTCACTCTGCCGAGATAATGGCATGTTGTATGAGAACTTTAAACACGGCTAGAATGGAAGGCACTTCGGTCTAATCTTTGTATCTCTTTGGAGGCTTTCAATGGGGCACATTGGTCACGGAGGAATGTGCTGCACCTGTTTAACCAGACGCCTCATGGATTGTCCCTCGGGGGCAAAAATTCTTAACTTGTTGAAAAACGTAAACCCAGCAGAATTTGTCTTTGTCACAGCAAACAAATCCTGTCAAGTAAGCTAACTCTGCTCACTCTTCTTGTGCACCAGAGTCAACCATTTTCAGTATCGAGTTTGTCCTACTAAAACATGATGGTGCAATTATTAACGCTCCTGGGTTCAAATCCTAAACCTGGTCCCTCTCTATGAAGTTTGCAGGGTTCTTCCCTCCAGGTAGTTGTGTGCTCTCGCATCCCAAAGAAGTGTGTGTCAGGTTTATTGAAGCTTCTAAACAGGCCCAATATGAGTGTGTGTGAGAGGGGTCTGCAATGGACTGGCACCCCAGTGAGGACCTACATACTCCCTGTAACCCTCTAATACTGTATATGTGGCTATGGTAGACTGTTACATGGTCTCTTCTTGGTGTAAACATTACAGCACTACCACTTTGATGAATTCATTTCTCCTTTGGATTTTGGAACAGGACCTCGTAATTGATGGGATTAACAAGAAACTCGGCTTTACATTAACACTAGCTCTACAGCCACAGCACATCCAGCAAATGATTAATGCAACCAATGTCAAGATGTTTAGAAACAGCGTTAGCCACAGGCTATCTCCACCACACCACAGTCTGCTGAGAGGCACTGCTGAGATCTGATTACCATCAGACTCTTAAATGCCTGCCTGCTCCCTTTGGCCTTTCCAATTAAAACAGAAACATAGGAACAGGAACGGCCGTTTGTAAAGAGACGTCATGCACTAAATGTACTCTGAGTATTGCATTATTGTATTATTATTATTGCAGTATTGCACTCTGTGTTCTGCGCTATGCAATTACTGTGACTTTAAATTCAATGCCACTGGAAAAAGTTAATTTCCTGATATCTACCAATTAAATAGTATAATGCCTTTGCTATCTATCTATCTATCTATCTATCTATCTATCTATCTATCTATCTATCTATCTATCTATCTATCTATCTATCTATCTATCTATCTATCTATCTATCTATCTATCTATCTATCTATTATTTAGTGCCTTTCATATCTATCTATCTATCTATCTATCTATCTATCTATCTATCTATCTATCTATCTATCTATCTATCTATCTATCTATCTATCTATCTATCTATCTATCTATCTATACTCCTCCCTCACTTATTCCGCCGACATAAATCACATTAAGAAACTTTCTTACTTTCACCTCCGTAACATATCCCGTGTTCGCTCCTTCCTCTCCTTCTCTAATGCTGAGAAACTTGTCCATGCTTTTATCAAATCCCGCATCGATTATTGTAATTCCCTACTGGCAGGTGCCCCTTCTAATCTTATATCACAGCTCCAGCTTATTCAAAACTCAGCTGCAAGAGTCCTTACTCGAGCCAGCAGCAGCGAGCACATCACACCCATCCTGCTCCGCCTTCACTGGCTCCCTGTGTCCTACAGAATCGAATATAAAATCCTACTAATAACCTACAAAGCTTTAAATAACCTCGCGCCAAACTACATCAGTGACCTTCTCCATCACTATGTGCCTGCCCGCCCACTAAGGTCCTCTGATTCTGGTAATCTTGTTGTGCCCGTCACTAATCTACACTCCATGGGTGACAGGGCCTTCAGCTGTATAGCGCCCAGACTCTGGAATGACCTACCAAAATTAATCAGGTCAGCTGACTCCATGAATTCTTTTAAAAAACAACTCAAAACTCATCTGTTCAGGAAGGCTTTTAGCTCTACTTGACTTTATTACCTTTCTCTCAGTTTACTTCTCTGTCAAGATGCTCATGTAACCTGTATGTGTGTGCGAGACCATCAATTATGTTGTCTGTTTTTTTTTTTTTGTTTTTTTTTCAGAATTTACTGTCTTAATCTTCTTTGTTTATTTATCTGGTTTGTACAATGCTATATACTGTATATTCTGCCGTTCTTTATTTATTCTGTAAGTGCCTTGAGCATGGGAAAGGCGCTATATAAATAAAATGTATTATTATTATTATCTATCTATCTATCTATCTATCTATCTATCTATCTATCTATCTATCTATCTATCTATCTATCTATCTATCTATCTATCTGTTGGTGCATGGTGAAGGAGGCACAGGTCATGCAAAAATAAAAGTTGGGACACCAACTACGTCATCCCGTTTAATTAACTCAAAACGCAAATTTAGGATTTATCAGACAGAAGCTCCGTCCGGCGGGTCTCTCTGGTCACAAAAGACGCATCCTTCTGGGCAGCTGGGTTTCTTATACTGTTGCTAAGGAACTGAGAGGGGCGGGGCTAAGTGCCTTCACTGGGTGGTTTCTCGGTGCTGCAGGGAGTGAAAGAGAAGAGAATGTTAGCCACAGCACCCCCTCTCGTCCTGGTGGGTTATTACATATCTCGATCGAGTCTGTGAGAAGATTCTCCGACATGCATGTGTGACACTCTCTATGTAGAAGAGGCATTAAGGTGTATTGACCCAGGGGTCCTCAATCACGGTCCTGGAGGGCCGCAGTGGCTGCAGGTTTTTACTCCAACCCAATTGCTTAATAAGAAGCACTTATTGCTCAAGTAACACTTTGTTTCACTTTAGTTGTCTCACTCATTAAGATTTTGAACCCTTATTACTTATTTTAGTCTTAAACAGCTGTAGTCTTGATTTTTAATTGCTCCTAATTAGCAATAACATGCAAATGACAAAAGAGACCAGCGTTTCTCCATTTACCTTGTTACCATTTACACTTGTGTGTATTTATCATGCACTATTGGGTCTAATTCTCTTCTAGTGAAGAGAAAAAAGTAAAGGACTGAGAATTGCTCATCCATTTTAGCCTTTAAATCATTTGGATGATATCCTTAGAAAGGGGAAGAAAACCTAGGAGATGAGAATGACCTGACATAGCAGATTTAAAGCACTTACAAGCCATGAAATTAAATTATTGGCAAAAATTGCTTTCTAATTAAGCAACCAGGTTAGAACAAAAACCTGCAGCCACTGCGGCCCTCCAGGACTGTGATTGAGGACCCCTGGACTAGACATTGATCTTTAACTCTCACCTGTAAGTGATCTGCAATCATGTGAAAAATTAATTTCACCCCATGACTTTTTTTTCTTTTCTAATGTGTGGGCAGATCAAGATTCGATCTTCATTTAAACAGTATCCATAGATAAAGGTGATCTTCTTCTATAATACACTACCGTGGCTGTTCGTTTGTCTGTCCAGGATTTTAAATCACCTGTAGCTCGCAAACTGTATCACCTATTGATTTGAAATTTGGTACACATATACTAAGTGACGTCTACTATCCGCTTTCAGGGTGATAATGTTATTACTCTTTTTGATTTGATTTTATTTTATTGTAGAATCAACTCTCGGCAGTGCGCAGCAGGGTGGCCATGCGCCGCATGTGTATGGGATCCGTTTTCATTCCCTACCAACTTCGCTAATCATTCTTGAGGCAGATTGAAGACTTAAGTGCCAAAAGTTTCACTTTTTTTGCCCACACATGGAAATTATATATTTTTTCATTTTTCTGGTGAATAAGTTATTGAAAAGTTTTTTAAAATGACATCACCTTTATCTAAAGATCCTGTTTAAATAAAGACCAAATCTTGACATGTCCACATACTGTACAGTGGATTCAGAAAATATTCAATCCCCTTTACTTTTGTCACATTTTATTTTGTTACAGCTTTGTGCTGAAATCATTTCTGTTCATTTTTTCACACTCAATAACCCAGAATGACAAAGTGAATACAAGGTTTTAGAAATTGTTGCACATTTATTAAAAATAAAAAATCAGCAGTGGTTTCCCCTAGACTTTCTCCTGTACTTACCGTATATGCTGGCGTATAAGTCGGGTCTTGAAACCCAAATAAAATCGATCATAAAATCAGACCCTGACCTATATGCCCGTTCAAAAATGCGATACATTTTTTTAACATCTTTTTGCCTCCTCCATGGAACATTAAATAGAGTGTCACTTGTCATAAATAAGTATGTGTTGTTGATTTGTGTATGAAACCATTCCTTTGTGTGATTTTTAGAAAACTGTTTTTTTTGGTTAAAATATTGAGCCCTGGGACAAATGAGAAACAAAATAATTAGCCCTACAAGAGTTAAAAAAGAAGCATTTCATGGGGTGTGCTTTCACAATGCTGAAATAATTCCCATGACTATAAATCTGTGTGTTCCCTGACAGGCAGCCAGGATTCAGGGTCCTAGGATCCTTCGGTTTGTGAAGTTTCTTGAGTTTAGTGTTCTGCTCACCGGTTTCAGATTTCCCTCAACCAATGATCATAGTGAGGCGCAAGTGTCTTGTTTTGGGACCTGGGATTTCTTTTGTGCTCTGGTCATCATTCCCATTAGAAGCTACAGTGCATCCAGAAAATCTTCACAGCACATCACTTTTTCCACTTTTTCTTATGTTACAGCCTTATTCCAAAATGGATTAAATTAATTTTTTTCCTCAGAATTCTACACACAACACCCCATAATGACAACATGAAAAAAGTTTACTTGAGGTTTTTGCAAATTTATTAAAAATAAAAAAACAGAGAAAGCACATGTACATAAGTATTCACAGCCTTTGCCATGAAGCTCAAAATCGAGCTCAGGTGCATCCTGTTTCCCCTGATCATTCTTGAGATGTTTCTGCAGCTTCATTGGAGTACACCTGTGGTAAATTCAGTTGACTGGACCTGATTTGGAAAGGCACACACCTGTCTATATAAGGTCCCACAGTTGACAGTTCATGTCAGATCACAAACCAAGCATGAAGTCAAAGGAATTGTCTGTAGACCTCTGAGACAGGATTGTCTCGAGGCACAAATCTGGGGAAGGTTACAGAAAAATTTCTGCTGCTTTGAAGGTCCCAATGAGCACAGTGGCCTCCATCATCCGTAAGTGGAAGAAGTTCAAAACCACCAGGACTCTTCCTAGAGCTGGCCGGCCATCTAAACTGAGCAATCGGGGGAGAAGGGCCTTAGTCAGGGAGGTGACCAAGAACCCGATGGTCACTCTGTCAGAGCTCCAGAGGTCCTCTGTGGAGAGAGGAGAACCTTCCAGAAGGACAACCATCTCTGCAGCAATCCACCAATCAGGCCTGTATGGTAGAGTGGCCAGACGGAAGCCACTCCTTAGTAAAAGGCACATGGCAGCCTGCCTGGAGTTTGCCAAAAGGTACCTGAAAGACTCTCAGACCATGAGAAAGAAAATTCTCTGGTCTGATGAGACAAAGATTGAACTCATTGGTGTGAATGCCAGGCGTCACGTTTGGGGGATAACCTGGCACCATCCCTACAGTGAAGCATGGTGGTGGCAGCATCATGCTATGGGGATGTTTTTCAGCGGCAGGGACTGGAAGACTAGTCAGGATAAAGGGAAAGATGACTGCAGCAATGTACAGAGACATCCTGGATGAAAACCTGCTCCAGAGCAGTCTTGACCTCAGACTGGGGCGACGGTTCATCTTTCAGCAGGACAACGACCCTAAGCACACAGCCAAGATATCAAAGGAGTGTCTTCAGGACAACTCTGTGAATGTCCTTGAGTGGCCCAGCCAGAGCCCAGACTTGAATCCGATTGAACATCTCTGGAGAGATCTTAAAATGGCTGTGCACCGACGCTTCCCATCCAACCTGATGGAGCTTGACAGGTGCTGCAAAGTGGAATTGGCGAAACTGGCCAAGGATAGGTGTGCCAAGCTTGTGGCATCATATTCAATAAGACTTGAGGCTGTAATTGCTGCCAACGGTGCATCGACAAAGTATTGAGCAAAGGCTGTGAATACTTATATGGACATGGGATTTCTCAGTTTTTTTATTTTTAATAAATTTGCAAAAACCTCAAGTAAACATTTTTCACGTCATTATGGGGTTGTGTGTAGAATTCTGAGGAAAAAAATGAATTTAATCCATTTTGGAATAAGGCTGTAACATAACAAAATGTGGAAAAAGAGATGCGCTGTGAATACTTTTCGGATGCACTGTATATCTGGTACAGTAGTTGAGTTTTGTCAACTGGACTTGACTTGAGGCGGCACGATGGCGCAGTGGTAGTGCTGCTGCCTCGCAGTTAGGAGACCCGGGTTCGCTTCCCAGGTCCTCCCTGCGTGGAGTTTGCATGTTCTCCCTATGTCTGCGTGGGTTTCCTCCGGGCACTCCGGTTTCCTCCCACAGTCCAAAGACATGCGGGTTAGGTGGATTGGTGATTCTAAATTGGCCCTAGTGTGTGCTTGGTGTGTGGGTGTGTTTGTGTGTGTCCTGCGGTGGGTTGGCACCCTGCCCGGGATTGGTTCCCTGCCTTGTGCCCTGTGTTGGCTGGGATTGGCTCCAGCAGACCCTTCGTGACCCTGTGTTCAGATTCAGCGGGTTGGATAATGGATGGATGGATGGACTTGACTTGAGTTGAGTAAAACAAAGGAAGGGGGAGGTGAGGGTAGATGTAACCGTCACACCTTTTAACAGCCCCTCCTACCTAGTAGGTCGTCTCAAGAGTGGTCCACCTGGTGGAGGTGTGAATTGGGCCTGATTTTCCTGGGGATGGATGACAGGGCAGCATGATAAATTGAAGACAGGTTATGCCTAATCAGGGCGGGTGTGAAGTGAAACCAACCTGGAGGATACATTTGTGGTCTTTAACAACATTCCTCAGACTGAAGAAGTTGCTTGGATGAGCAGTGAAACGTATCTAGCTAACAAGAACGAAGTCCAGTTGCCATGACTCAACTACCAGATAATTCCACCTGCATGACTGAGAATCTCCACAGACATATTAGAAGCTATAATTAAAGTCCAGATTGACCCAATTGCAAAAGAAATGTCAGAAGTTTTTAAAGGTGTGATAACCAAAACAGTTCAACCAGAAGAGCGCATAGAAACTCATTTTTCTTGCTAAACCATTTTGCAATGGAGGCTGTTTGACTTTGTTTTGTGCCATCATCCTTTAAAACAGGGCCACCACAATGTCACAGGTCACATGACATGTGCATCACATATCTGAACACCACACAGCCCCGGCTCTTGGGGGAACCACCCACTAAACACATTGTAGGACAAACAGGGATCCATAGAAACTACATTGTGCATAGAAAGTGTATAAAAACAAAAAAACAGAACTCAAAAACAACAATAAAATGTATAAACACCTGTAAAACTACTACATAAGTCTACCCCTGTGTGAATACTGACTTCTCCATGCCACCTTCTGATTCTGGTCTCCTTCAAACAGTAGAACAGCTAGCTAAATAAACACAAAACAATTAAAAATGGTAAATTCAGTGTGCTGGGACTTTAAGAAAGTAAATAATGGCTCCGAATCTTAACAGATGAGGGATCTAAAAATAAGCCTGAAAAGGATCTGCGCAGCCATTTTAGGACACAGCGTCAGGAGGTGCCAGTGGATACTCAAAGGGTGTGCAAGGGCCCATTCACACCTAAACGTTTTTCTAGCGTTGTAGAACTAGACCAGAATACTCCTACACCACTTATAAAGCAATTTGCCACCGTTTTCATTGACATTATTCACATTTGTGTGCTTTAGCTTAGGGAGTAGTTTAGTAGTACAGCCGTATCATGGTTCAGCTATCGTGCCCCCGCTATATTGTGGAAAAATTCAATAAATACATCCTACATGTAGTGTACTTTGCAGCCAATTCATAACAAAGCATACGGTTTTCAGCAGTCACTACGGTAGACAAAGAATTTCGCGTTACAGTACCCAGACGATTTCTTACAAGGCTCGTTATTGGCTGAAAGAGGAAACTCAACCAATCAGAGCGGGATTTTCATTCTCTTGGGTTCTGATTGGCTGCTGCTAACGTGGTGTAATCTCACAAGAACAGTGAGCGTAGGTCCCAGACGCATCTGAGTTCTCTGCGTATCACGTACTTTGCTTGTGGTCCGATTGTTGTGAGCAAACTTTTTGTGAACTTTTCATTTTGTTTTAAGCCCTATGATGGCTCCCGAGTGTCCTGTGTCTTCTAAGAAGGGAAGGAAAGTGTTACTCGGATGTCACTCGCCATTACGGCTTGAATGAATCGACCGTACGCTACATTATTATTATTATTATTATTATTATTATTATTATTATTATGTTACTCAGGTATGTTTCACATCATACCTGACCGACAGAACTGAGCATGTCGCCCTGGGCAGCACAAAATCTCACACCCACAACGTCACCTGTGGTGTCCCACAGGGCTCTTTGCTAGGCCCCATCCTTTTCACCATCTACATGCTCCCCCTTGGAATTGTCATTAGCAGACATGGTTTATCTTTCCATTGCTATGCCGATGACACTCAGCTTTACCTCAGGACTACCCAACCTCCTCTATTGCTCCTCTGCCAACATCTACACTGACTACCTGCCTGGAGGAGATAGAGGCATGGATGAGGCTCAACTTCCTTCAGCTGAACAGATCCAAAACAGAAGCCATCTTAGTTGGCACACCACACCATCTCCGCTCTTCTACCATCACCAGTATCACTTTCTGTGGTCAAAATATCCCCCTTTCCACATCTGTCACCAATTTGGGTATTAAAATGGACTCACAACTCACCTTTGACACCCACATCAAACACCTCTGTAAGTCATCTTTTTACCATCTCAAGAACATCGCCAAAGTCCGCCCAACACTCACCCTGATAGATGCAGAGAAGCTCGTCCATGCCTTTGTCTCCTCCAGACTGGATTACTGTAATGCACTCCTCCTCATCGAGATTCCTGGCAAGAGTATCCAGAGACTTCAGTATATTCAGAACAGCGCTGCAAGGATCCTGATGGGGGTGCGAGATCACGATCACATCACCCCCATCCTGAAAACCCTTCACTGGCTCCCCGTCCTACTCAGAATAGAGTACAAGGTCTCCCTCCTCACCCATCAGTGCATTTATGGACATGCCCCCCCTTTACTTGCAGGAACTTCTTACCCCTCATACCTCCTCACGTACCCTCCGCTCTGTACACACTAACACCCTCCAAGTCCCCAGAACTAAGCTCAGCAGCATGGATGATACGGCCTTTTCATCTGTGGCGCCGAGGTTGTGGAACGCCCTCCCTGACTACCTGAGAGCCCCACAGTCGACTGATGCTTTTAAAAGAAAACCTAAAAACATCTTTTGAGAAAGACTTTTTGTTAAAGTATTTTATAGATTTTGTTTTTATTTTGACTCTGTAGCACTTTGAGATTGCTAAAATATAAAGTGCAATACAAATAAAAGGTACACCTCGGTTCACGACCATAATTCGTTTCAAAACGGTCGTAAACCGAGTTGGTCGTCAACCGAAGCAATTTCCCCCATAGGATTGTATGTAAATACAATTAATTCGTTCCAGACCATACGAACTGTATGTAAATATATATATTTTTTAGTTTTTAAGCACAAATATAGTTAATTATACCATAGAATGCACAGCGTAGTAGTAAACTAATGTAAAAACATTGAATAACACTGAGAAAACCTTGAACAACAGGGAAAACTAACACTGCAATAGTTCGTGCTATAGTGCTAGGAACCGCTCGCTAAAAACACTTTTTTTTAAATGAGTTTTAAGCACAGGGAAAAAAACTAACATTTGAAAAATCCGTAATTTAATAAACCACCAAGAAAAGTAACATTGCAACAATGCAGGCTACGAACCGATCGCTGCAAACGGAAGTGAAAACAAAAACAAGCCTTCTCTACTTTATGCGTCCCTCCCTCTCTCGCTCGCTCTCTCTCTCTCTCTGGCGCGTGTGTGCATGCCTCTCTCTGTCTTGCACTGCCTGTGTGTGTGTGCCTCTGTCTCTTGCACTGCCTCTGTCTCTCACACTGCCTGTGTGTGTGTGTGTGTGTGTGTGTGTGTGTGTGTGTGTGTGTGTGTGTGTCACGCTCTCGCGCTCTCTCTCTCTCTCTCTTGCTCGCTGCACAGGAAATGCACAGGGAGAGACTGAACATGTACAAACCGAAAGGGAAACTGGCTTGTTCATATACCGAGTGTGTGGTCGTGAACTGAGGCAAAAGTTTGGTGAACTTTTTGGTCATAAACCGATTTGTACGTGTACCGAGACGTTCGTGAACCGAGGTTCCACTGTATTATTATTATTATTATTACTCATATCCATAGCCCGACATCCACATATCATATGTGTTCACAAAGTGTGTTTAAAGCGTGTGGGAGGGGTATTTTAAGGCTTATTTATATGGTCTTTCTATATTGCGGATTTTAACCAGTTGCTGATGGGTCTGGAACGTAACTTCAGCGATAGGCAGGGGATCACTGTACTAGGGTGTTGTTCCGTGTTAGCCGGTATGGATGTGATGAGAAGTCAAGCAAAATGACAGCTTGTATTGGCTAACTAAAAAGATTACAATAGGCAAGCTTTTGAGGCAACTCAGGCCCCTTCTTCAGGCGAGATGTAAAACAGGAGTAGTTTAGAAAACCGTAGTTTGGTTTCAGACAAACATTTGTTCCACTGAAGTTTATGTTTTAAAAATTCTACATAAATGAAATATTATCTTTACACCGATAACGGCAGATTGCACGATAACGTGCAGTGAACACACTTGATTTGAGAATTCCTAGTTTTCCCCCTCTTTCTCTGTATGTTTAGCATTCATTTGCTCAGAGGTTGATGTGCTTGCTGCTTCCTGAGCAGCTCTTCTGTTCTCCACCCTAGCGGTACGCCTCTTCCCTTCTTTCATCTTCATCTTTTCACTTAAAACTGATTAAGTCGGTGTTTGTGTTGCAATTACTTAGTACGTTTTCCTTAATTTTTCACTTAAACTGGCACTTAAGTCTTCAATCTGCCTCAAGAATGATTTAAGATATGAAGAGGTAGGGGAAGTGACGGTGGAGGTGGTAGAGAATGAGAACGGCGCCTGTACGCATGTGCCGCATGACCGCCCCGCTGCCGAGAGTTGATTCTACAATAAAATAAAAAGGAATAGCCTTGGAGGTCAATCATCACCCCGAAAGCGAACAGTAGATGTCACGTGTGTACCAAATTTCAGGTCAATCTTTCAGTTTACGAGTTACAGGTGATTTAAAATCCTGGACAGACAAACAGACAGCCATGGTAGCGTATTATATAAGAAGATGATTCTGTATAGCCCTTGGTAGAAACTGTAACACCAGACTATTATGATTTAACATTTAAAAATCTCAGCTGAAATGAACAATAAGACACTTCCACATGTCCCACGTACTTACATGCGTATCGATATCTGTGTGTAATCCTGGAACTTTTCAGGGTGTTGTTTGACCAATAGGAGAATGTATCTGCTCATAGTTTGATCTTTGATGGTTTGTGAGACTTAAAAGAGATTCTCGTTGACGTTTCATTTAAGAATCAATGTCGTCACAGATGGTTCTCCTAAAATTCCATAGGAGACATAGCTTCAGGGCGGCACGCTGGCGCAGTGGGTAGTGCTGCTGCCTCGCAGTTGGGAGACCTGGGGACCTGGGTTCGCTTCCCGGGTCCTCCCTGCGTGGAGTTTGCATGTTCTCCCCGTGTCTGCGTGGGTTTCCTCCGGGCGCTCCGGTTTCCTCCCACAGTCCAAAGACATGCAGGTTAGGTGGATTGGCGATTCTAAATTGGCCCTAGTGTGTGCTTGGTGTGTGGGTGTGTTTGTGTGTGTCCTGCGGTGGGTTGACACCCTGCCCGGGATTGGTTCCTGCCTTGTGCCCTGTGTTGGCTGGGATTGGCACCAGCAGACCCCCATGACCCTGTGTTCGGATTCAGCGGGTTGGAAAATGGATGGATGGATGGACATAGCTTCAGACAAAAAGATACTCCTGATGTAAAAGGAGTCAAAATTGATAATTTGCCTCAATTTTGACTTAAAAAGCATGGCCTGTTTTTTTGGAGATCTCTTTTAATTTCTTTCAATACTTCATATTTTTTACTTATTATTGGACTGATTACTTTTTTAAAGGGGACGTACAACATTTTAAATATAATTGGTTATTTTTATTTTGCTCCAATTGGAAAACAGGAAGATAAAATGACTTGCTATCACTTTGCTATCAATCAGTTACAACGAGTGCAGAATGGAGCTGCCAGACTCTTAACTTGGAAAAGAAAATCTGAGCACATCAGTCATGCCAGTCTTAGCGTCGTTACACTGGTTACCTGTGCCATTTAGAATTGACTTTAAAATCCCGCTAATGGCTTACAAAACTTTCAATAATCTGCTCCATCCTATATTTCAGAATGCCTGTGACCACCACAATTAAAAGGACTAAAGTAATACAAGACATTCTGTTAGCAGTTGTTGTTAGTCGGTTCCGACTCATAGCGACCCTGTGTACGACAGAGAGAAACGCTGTCCGATCCTGAGCCATCTTCACCGTTTCTTCCATGTATGAACCCATTGTTCCAGCCACTGTTTCAATCCACCTGGTGCAGGGCCTTCCTTTACCGAACATGATGTCCTTTTCCAGAGATTGCTCCCTCCTGACAACGTGTCCAAAAGAATGTGAGCTGTAGTTTCGCCATCCTCGCCTCTGACAAGCATTCTATTTGAACTTCCCCCAACCCATATAGGTTTGTTCTTTCGATGGTCCGTGGTATGTTCAAAATTCTTTGCCATCACCATAACTCAAAAGTGTCAGTTCTTCGTTGATCTTCCTTATTCGTCATCTCCAGAAGACATTCCAGAGACACAAAAAATCACTTTGCCACTTCCAAAATGGTGAAATTAATGACATCAACGATATTTTCCCTGCAAAGTGCTTCTTTGAAAATGGTGGAAAACATTTGAAAAACATTTGAAAACACCCTAAAAAAATGCTGTAAATATGGGCCTTAAATGATAGGCCTTATAGGGAAATGCAGTATAGTTGGTTTATACTTGACGTGCTGGTCAGATACAGAGGTACGTCCCCAGACACACAGGGTTTTCACCACACAAATTTTTTCTAACCACACAGCAATGTGGACACGGTGCTGTGTATCCAAAGTGTTAAATTTCAAGGAGAAGCTGGTTACATGGGGGCCAGAAGGATGAATGAAGAACTGAATACAACACAACAGGTCATCAAAGTGCAAGACAGAAATGCACAAATATCTGAAGTGCATCTGCTCATCATGAAGGTTGGCCCAGTCACGAGAATGTTATACTCGCCCTTCCTTCACCACTTTCAGTCAATGCGTCTGACCCTCCACCTTCTCCTTTTTTTAATGTCAGCCACAGCTCTTCATCCGTCAACAGAGTCTCATATCGGAATGCAGCACTGACCGAACACTGTCACCTACTGACTAGATGATAACTGACACATCGAATGGGCCGCGACAAGCATGAAATGTATTTTTGGTTGTTGACTTCATACACGCTTTCCATTCTTGATTTTAGAACTGTTTCATATCCTCTAAGTTATTCTGAATTTTATGGATTATTAATTGATGCACAGCTCTTTTTGGACACTTTGTTTGTTTCTTGTGTTTAATTAAAGCACTGACTCACTTTGCAGCAACCCCTTGCTGACTGTATGTGTCCTCTGTAACTAGCAGGGGGAGCTACTGAGCCCAAACCACAGACACAGTAATAACTAACATGCTTCTGGGTTTAAATAAAAGATATTCATATTGTGATAAGAGGAGACATGAGACACGGCAAAGGTTTGGGGCAGCCACCTGTATAATTCTGTATCCAGGCTGCAAAAAGTAAATGTTGAGGTTGAGTCAAGTTTACAAGACAGAGTCCAAAACAGAACTGAATTCCAGGGGAAAGGAGTGAGGCTTTATAGGAAGTCTGGGGAAAGTGATGTCGTCCTTGGGCCTGGGACTGGAAGTGGCATGTCTTGAGTCAAGGCAGTGGCTTCTGGTGGGATTTCCCGGGAAAGGTCTGCAGGGAACTCAGAAAGAGTGATCGTGCACCCCGCCACCCCCTGGCCAGATGTATTACCATTCTTCTCCAGGCCCTTCAGCTGCCTCCTATTCACATGTGTGTGACAATATATATGTAAATAGAAATAAACACAGAACAGATATATATATATATATATATATATATATACATTGTCACGCATGAGCGCATAGGGAGCAGCTTAAAGACCCGACGCACACTGCGACAAGTCGTGTCAGGGGACAATGGCAGGGTACTAACCTCTCTTTCTTTGTTTTCTCAGAAAAAATGAAGCACTGTCGCCGTGACTTTACCCAGACGCCTAAAGAACCAGCCACTTCCAGGTTCCTTTCTACCCTCTGGTTCCTTCCTGATGACGTAATTTTCCCATCCACCACCACGATTTTTCCCCAGCATCTCATCGCTTCACTTCCAGTCTCACCTTATAAATTGTCCGTCTGCCAACCCTCATGTGTCTGTTGTAATTTTGGAAAATAACACTGACCTATTTACTTTACAGTATACGGGGCCAAAAACCCCAAACCCTTATGATTGTTTGTCTTATTTTACAATATATATACATATATATATATATATATATATATATATTTTGATATATGGCCGACAGTGTATCCTGGTCAATACCCCCACGCCGCTAGTTGGAGTGCTCCATGCAGCATGGAGGTGCCCCGAATTCCCGCAGGGCATCATGAACATTGGAGTTTTCCTTCACAGCCCTGCTGGATACCGTGGGGGCCGCCAGGGGTCGCTTCAGGGAGGCACAAGCATTTATATTTTCATTAGAGCTCGGAAGTACTACCTCGTCACGAGGACGGAAGAAATGAAGTATTCCGGGCTGAAGAAAAAGAAGAGTTTTGATCTGACCCAGAAGTGCTAGGAAGTCAAGTGGACTGAGGGACAGAGGCATTTCTAGGTCAAGGACTTTAAAAGGACTATGGGAAACCCCAGCAGACTGGGGAGGGAGGGAGTGCGACAGAGCTGCTCTGCTCTGGGTGGAGTGGAGGATTTGTTTATTGATTAGTGTTTGCGATTATTGATTTTTTTGAGAATGGTGGAGGTGGAGGTGCTTTGTGCACATTATTATTGTAATAAATATAATTATTGGACTTTTACCTGGTGTCTCAACGTGTTGTCTGAGGGTTCAGGGGTTCAGGGGTCGACAGCGCCCCCTATCTGTCACAATATATATTTATATATATATATATATATATATATATATTGTGATATGTGGCCGGCTTTTCATTCCGGCCAGTACCCCCAGGCCGCCAGGTGGAGCTTTCCCTGCAGCATGGACGTGCCCCAAGTTCCAGCAGGGACTCATGGACTATGTAGTTTTTATGCACAGCCCTGCTGGATGCCTTGGGGACCACCAGGAGTCACTGTAGGGAAGCCTGTAGACTCTTACATGCCCTATAACCCAGAAGTACGTCATAATCCCAGGACAGGAGGAAACGGCGTGCTTCCGGGTTGAAGAAAAGGACTGTTTACCCTGACCCAGGAGGAATGAGGACGTGGGTTGTGGAACAGGAACCACTTCTGGGTCAGGGAGTATAAAGGACAATCAACAAGCCCATTCGAGGATCATGACCACGTGACCTCGCGCGATGGATTGTGGGAAGGAGAAGGTCAACTCCAGTCCATATGTGAGGTCGTCGTTTCCCCAATGGTACAAAGCTCCCTGAGAGGGAAAGGGGAGGCAAACGAAGCAGCGCTAGCCATAAATAAAGGAAAGGAGAAGAGGGACATGACTGAACGGACTGCAGACAAATTTGAAAAGGCAGATCGCAGTCAGCCGCTGGAGGCTACCCGATCCTCTTTGGACTCCAACTCCCAAGAGTCTTTGCATGACACTAAGCACGTGCCAACAACGGACGTGCCCATTGGCTCTCGGCCGGTAGCAGCGCCCAGGCCATCTAAACTGCGAGACTCAAATGCCCAGAAGCCTCCGCGAAGCCCAGCAGAACACGTGACAGGAGCGGACATGCTCATTGGCTCCCGGCTGGCAGGTGAGACGAATGCGGAACCGAACTTACCTCCGGTCGAAATAAATAATATTTTGGACATGAGGGATCTCGAGAAGTTGCTCGGGCCCGTGAGTCGGTTCTTGCAGGAATTAAAAGAGTTGAAGGAACGCGTGGAGGAGCTGGGAGCTACAGCTGAGGCGCCGCTAAAGGGACTGATGGAATACCTGCGGCGATTAGGCCGAGAAGCCCCGTACTCGCGTGATGCAGCGGTACAGGTAAGCCCAAGCCGTACCGAATATAATAAAGGGACACAGTGCAATCCGGCACCGCGGTTAATAAGTAGCGGCTGCCAAAGCGCTGTGTGCCTAACAGTTGAGCATGGCATGGTGACTAAGTGGACGGGTGAAGGTCCGATTGAACCGGGACAGCGGTACGAGATGGCTTACCGGAGCGATATGGACCTCGAGACCCCGACCCGCGTGAAGAGGGAGTTGTCGCTAGTTAATGGAGGGGCGGAGGAAGTGCCAATCAAACCGGGGAAGCTGAAAAGTGCTGTTACCCGGGGCGAGGGGATACTAATGACGCCGCCTCCTATATTGCATAGGACAATGGGTGTGCAAACAGCAAAGAGGCTCTCTCTTCTCCATACAGAGCCTCACACTGTACACAAGCCCCAGAGTAAGCAGGAGATCCACAAGCTGAAACACGGGTCTCCTGACAAGATGGAGAAAAGGGCAGAGAGCAACGAGGCGGCCATAACACCCTCCTTGGCGGAGAAAGGGGCGGATACGGAGCCGGACGTTCCATGGCAGTTCCAGTCTCACGGAGGAAGGCGACCAGAAGGACGGCGGATTTGCTATAACTGTCATCGGCCGGGACACCTATGGCGATGTTGTCCTCGGAGGACAGGGGATCAGAGGGATTCTCGTTATAATGTTCCCCCAAGGTTCTCCAGGGAGGCTAGACAACCATGCCAAGGACCGGCATACGGATCCTCCTGGAGGAAAACGTCCCTCGCGGGGCTGGACGCTCAAAACCGTGGTTTTTCACTGGGGGAAGGGTACTGTGATATGTGGCCGGCTTTTCATTCCGGCCAATACCCCCAGGCTGCCAGGTGGAGCTTTCCCTGCAGCATGGACGTGCCCCGAGTTCCAGCAGGGACTCATGGACTATGTAGTTTTTATGCACAGCCCTGCTGGATGCCTTGGGGACCACCAGGAGTCGCTGTAGGGAAGCCCGTAGACTCTTACATGCCCTGTAACCCAGAAGTACGTCATAATCCCAGGACAGGAGGAAACGGCGTGCTTCCGGGTTGAAGAAAAGGACTGTTTACCCTGACCCGGGAGGAATAAGGACTTGTGGGTTGTGGAACAGGAACCACTTCCGGGTCAGGGAGTATAAAGGACCATGGAAAAGCCCAGTACGCTGAGCTGAGCTGGGTGGAAGGGTGGCAACGCGTCTGGGAGTGTGGAAGATTGATTATTGTGTATTGGTTTATTAATTATTGATTTATTTATATGAGTGTTGTGGAGTATAGGGTGCTTGGTGCACATTATTGTCTGAATAAAAGTAATATTTGGACTTTTATATGGTGTCTGACGTCTGATCCGAGGGTTCAAGGGGTCACGGAGACCTTAATCTTTCACAATATATATCTATATAGATAGATAGATAGATTTAAATATAAATATAATTTATAAATAATTAATTTAAATGTTATATTTACTTATATCTTATATATAATTTGCCTGTCTCCTCACTCACTCACTCACGTCTGTCCGAATCCGAATGCGCAGTCGCCTTCTGCGCAGCTGCCCGAAAAACCTTACGAGACCGACATCGCGGCAGGCAGTGGATTTACGGCTGCGAAAATTCAAAGAGAAAGGCGACTTCGATTAAAGCTCTAGAGGCCTGAAAGGCGATTTCGACTACAGCTCCAGGCCTAATTACGCATTCATTCGATACACCTATATCAGGTTTGTGGTGCTTATACTTATTACTTACTATTCTACTCGTCCCCGTTTCATTTTACGTTGTCGAAACGGGCTCTTTGTCTAGTTTATAAATAAAATATATTTATTTAACTCACAATAATCACCCTTGCAAAGATCAATAAATAAATACTATAATTGTCTCAGTTCTTCCTTCCTCCAAGAGTGTCGCCCTCTGCCTCCTGACTCTGACTCCCTGATGCGAGGTGGCAGGCTCCTTTTCAAGCTGGACCCAGGAATGCTTCCAGTGCCCCAGTGTGTCTTCTAGGAGGCACTTCCGGATCATATGGAAAGCAGAGAGGTGCTCCCCCAACAGCGTCCTTGAACTGGCATCCAGGGACCTTGACAGTGCCGCACGTCTGGGCTCCTACAACCAGGCACCCCTGCGGGTGTCCAAACTGGGTCACCATGAGAGGACTACTGCTACCTGCTATATAGGTGATGGCACTGTTCCCAGTTTCCATTGGTCTATCAAATATTTTACTCTGGCTGGCTACAAAGTCATTTCCTCAACCAGCTGGTGAGCTCATCTGTCCTTCCATTCTGGCCTCCATTGTCCTCCATCCGAGCTGGGATGCCCGTCCATCCTGTTGGGCACTTACACCTCATTTGCCCAGCTCATCCCCAGGTAAATTATTAATGGTTACAGGTTCGACAGAGTTACTGGAAGCAATCAGGGAGCATGGAGCTGACCTGGACCATCACAAGCGTTAAAGAGCAATGAGAGTGACAGCGAGATGAAAAGGCCCATTGTGCACCAGTGAGCACCCTGATGTGGACTGCTGCCCACTCCTGGGCTCTGTTAGTCATAAGTAAGATATCATGGTGCCAGAGAGTGGTGACGTGTGTCATGTGGATTAGCACATGCAAGTAACAATTCTACTGAGCTCCGTGTTTGACAATAAGGATAAGAAAAAACCTGAAAATAAAGTTTAGACTTAATAAAGAACTTCTTTAAATCATAATTTATTTTTCTTTATAAACAGAAACCATGTAAGGATACAGAAACTGGCACATGTACTGTATAATAAAAATAAAACCCACGCCAGAAGCAGTAGACTATCCAGTTCTACAGAAAAATAAATGCTAATTAAAATGATAAATTATTTTATGATGTTCTGAGGTGTTATGACAGCTTTGTGGTTTTTCTTTTAAGTAATTGCTACTGGCAGTGTTGCGTAAAATTAAAAGACAGACCTTTCAGACCGAAAAAAATGAGACTTTTTTTTCATAATTTCTTTTCTGAGAAATATTCTGCTCTTGTAATTTGTTGAATATACCAACCAGTATGGAGTAAGGAAGAGCGTAAAAACGAGTAACGTGGTGTGCAAAGGTGTGGCAGCCCCAGGAGGTCTGATACTGTACGTTGGCAAAGTTTTGTATGCTTGTTTAAGCCTTTTGCTTCAATTCAAAGTCAATTCCCATTATGGTTTTCTGAAGTGCTGAATCTGCTTTTTGCATTTATTTGTATTATAGAAATGAATGGCTTACAAGAAAAAGTCAAGATAGTGGAGTTACACTATAGTAACGTAATAGTGTACGGAATAGTGGAATAGTGGGTACGGAAAGTATTCAGACCCCCTTCAATTTTTCACTCTTTGTCATATTGCAGCCATTTGCTAAAATCATTTAAATTAATTTTTTCCCTCATTAATGTACACACAGCACCCCATATTGACAGACAAAAAAAAGAATTTTTGAAATTGTTGCAGATTTATTAAAAAAGAAAAACTGAAATACCACATGGTCCTAAGTATTCAGACCCTTTGCTCAGTATTTAGTAGAAGCACCCTTTTGAGCTAATACAGCCAGGAGTCTTCTTGGGAAAGATGCAACAAGTTTTTCACACCTGGATTTGGGGATCCTCTGCCATTCCTCCTTGCAGATCCTCTCCAGTTCTGTCAGGTTGGATGGTAAACGTTGGTGGACAGCCATGTTTAGGTCTCTCCAGAGATGCTCAATTGGGTTTAAGTCAGGGCTCTGGCTGGGCCATTCAAGAACAGTCACAGAGTTGTTGTGAAGCCACTCCTTCGTTATTTTAGCTGTGTGCTTAGGGTCATTGTCTTGTTGGAAGGTAAACCTTCGGCCCAGTCTGAGGTCCTTAGCACTCTAGAGAAGGTTTTTGTCCAGGATATCCCTGTACTTGGCCGCATTCATCTTTCCCTCGATTGCAACCAGTCGTCCTGTCCCTGCAGCTGAAAAACACCCCCACAGCATGATGCTGCCACCGCCATGCTTCACTGTGGGGACTGTATTGGACAAGTGATGAGCAGTGCCTGGTTGTCTCCACACACACCGCTCAGAATTAAGGCCAAAAAGTTCTATCTTGGTCTCATCAGACCAGAGAATCTTATTTCTCACCATCTCAGCAAACTCCATGCGGGCTGTCATGTGTCTTGCACTGAGGAGAGGCTTCCGACAGGCCACTCTGCCATAAAGCCCTGACTGGTGGAGGGCTGCAGTGATGGTTGACTTTCTACAACTTTCTCCCATCTCCTGACTGCATTTGTGGAGCTCGGCCAAAGAGATCTTTGGGTTCTTCTTTACCTCTCTCACCAAGGCTCTTCTCCCCCGGTAGCTCAGCTTGGCCGGACGGCCAGCTCTAGGAAGGTTTCTGGTCATCCCAAACGTCTTCCATTTAAGGATTATGGAGGCCACTGTGCTCTTGGGAACCTTAAGTGCAGCAGAAATTTTTTGTAACCTTGGCCAGATCTGTGCCTTGCCACAATTCTGTCTCTGAGCTCTTCAGGCAGTTCCTTTGACCTCATGATTCTCATTTGCTCTGACATGCATTGTGAGCTGTAAGGTCTTATATAGACAGGTGTGTGGCTTTCCTAATCAAGTCCAATCAGTATAATCAAACACAGCTGGACTCAAATGAAGGTGATCTCAAGGATGATCAGAAGAAATGGAAAGCACCGGAGTTAAATATATGAGTGTCACAGCAAAGGGTCTGAATACTTAGGACCAGGTGATAGTTCAGTTTTTCTTTTTTAATAAATCTTCAACAATTTCAAAAATTCTTTTTTTTGTCTGTCAATATGGGGTGCTGTGTGTACATTAATGAGGAAAAAAATAAATTTAAATGATTTTAGCAAATGGCTGCAATTTAACAAAGAGTGAAAAATTGAAGGGGGTCTGAATACTTTCCGTACCCACTGTACATCAGTCTGGGGACTGTTTGGGCACAAGTGTTGGAGGAGGAGGTTGGGAGCGTCCGCTAATACAACGCGTCGCGGCACCCACCACACGACAGACCACCCAGATTGGGACCTGAGTGCAGCCGTGCAATGGGTGACACCACAGCACCACACTGGAATAGTGAGAGGGTTTTTTTGTTTTTATGGTGGCTGGGGTGCCAATCCTGCCACCATCTACCCAAGTTTTCCCTACATGTTTGTAGAGCACAATGCAGATTAACGTCATACCCAGGAAGAAGCCATTGCAGGTTAAGGGCCCAACGTGTTGCAGGACCAGCTCAGATCAAAATTCAAGAATATCAGCTGGATGAATTCATCAAACAAGGAGAAAGGAGCATGTGACTGGGGCGGGCCTAAAAGTGGGCAGGGCTAAACATTGAACTCCGCCTGTAAGCTTCTAGACGTCATGCGTTTGGGTCCTGCCGATCTTCACGCTACACAAGGAAAGACACGACCTGTCATTATGCAACTTGGCTCACTCGACAGTCGCCATTCTTCCAATCAGATACCCACCACACAGCCCTCATCTTAACCGTAATGTAACCAGGCGTATCGCCCCTTAGACCAGGGATATAACCTAACGCTACGTGATGGATGACTTTCAGGATGCTGTTGCTACGCAAGCAGTGTACTAACTATAAATGAGTGCGTACTTTAAGTAAATCTGGAGGATTCCACCAGGTGGCAGTGCGAGAAATCATCACGGTGAGAAAACAACATCCGGTTGCACTATGTTGTGAGCTGAGGGAAGAAAGATGTTAAAAATAAACAGCGACACAGAAGATGGTATGTGAGACCTTTAAATGTATCATGTCATTATGATGGGAAATATGCGATGCTTGTATTGCCTATGTGAGAAAAGCACCATGAAGACATTCACAGGTCAGCATTTAAGTTTGAAGATTTGCATCACCTCATTGAACCACTCATCAAACATCGAAGCCCGCCGATTGATCCTGTTGGAGCTGTGATGCTGCCTGCCGTCACATGTTGATAGTAAACAACGATGCTGATGTCACGTACCAAAACGTGAACACACACACCACCCAGATAATTGCTGGCACTGCAACTCACGCTCAAGTCGCGTTAATTACTGACAATATGCTCAGAGGATGCGTCAAGTGAATGCTGGGAACGAGTGGCACATAAATGTTCTGAGTATAAACCGGCTCTTAGTGTCCCTGGAGCCTGATATCTGTATTGTTAATTAGGTTCCTACAGTTAGGTCCATAAATATTTGGACAGAGACAACTTTGTTCTAATTTTGGTTCTGTACATTACCACAATGAATTTGAAATGAAACAACTCCGATGCAGTTGAAGTGCAGACTTTCAGCTTTAATTCAGAGGGGTGAACAAAACGATTGCATAAAAATGTGAGGTAACTAAAGCATTTTGATAACACAATCCCTTCATTTCAGGGGCTCAAAAGTAATTGGACAAATTAAATAACTGGAAATCAAATGTTCATTTCTAATACTTGGTTGAAAACCCTTTGCTGGCAATGACAGCCTGAAGTCTTGAACTCCTGGACATCACCAGATGCTGGGTTTCCTCCTTTTTAATGCTCTGCCAGGCCTTTACTGCAGCGACTTTCAGTTGCTGTTTGTTTGTGGGCCTTTCTGTCTGAAGTTTAGTCTTCAACAAGTGAACTGCCTGCTCAATTGGGTTAAGATCAGGTGACTGACTTGGCCATTCAAGAATTTTCCACTTCTTTGCTTTAATAAACTCCTGGGTTGCATTGGCTGTATGTTTTGGGTCATTGTCCATCTGTATCATGAATCAATTTGACTGTATTTAACTGGATTTGAGCAGACAGTATGTCTCTGAACACCTCAGAATTCATTCGTCTGCTTCTGTCCTGTGTCACATCATCAATAAACACGAGTGTCCCAGTGCCACTGGCAGCCATCACACTGCCTCCACCGTGTTTTACAGATGATGTGCTATGCTTTGGATAATGAGCTATTCCACACCTTCTCCATACTTTTTTTCTTGCCATCTTTCTGGTAGAGGTTGATCTTGGTTTCATCTGTCCAAAGAATGTTTTTCCAGAACTGTGCTGGCTTTTCTAGATGTTCTTTAGCAAAGTCCAATCTAGCCTTTCTATTCTTGAGGCTTATGAGTGGCTTGCACCTTGCAGTGCACCCTCTGTATTTACTTTCATGCAGTCTTCTCTTTATGGTAGACTTGGATATCGATACGCCGACCCCCTGGAGAGTGTTGTTCGCTTGGTTGGCTGTTGTGAAGGGGTTTCTCTTCACCATGGAAATGATTCTGCGATCATCCACCACTGTTGTCTTCCGTGGACGTCCAGGTCTTTTTGCGTTGCTGAGTTCACCAGTGCTTGCTTTCTTTCTCAGGATGTACCAAACTGTAGATTTTGCCACTCGTAATATTGTAGCAATTTCTCGGATGGGTTTTGTCTGTTTTCGCAGCTTAAGGATGGCTTCTTTCACCTGCATGGAGAGCTCCTTTGACCACATGTTGTCTGTTCACAGCAAAATCTTCCACATGCAAGCACCACACCTCAAATCAACTCCAGGCCTTTTATCTGTTTAATTGATAATGACATAACGATGGACTTGCCCACACCTGCCCATGAAATAGCCAAAGAGTCAATTGTCCGATTACTTTTGAGCCCCTGAAATGAAGGGATTGTGTTCAAAAAATACTTTAGTTGCCTCACATTTTTATGCAATCGTTTTGTTCACCCCACTGAATTAAAGCTGAAAGTCTGCACTTCAACTGCATCTGAGTTGTTTCATTTAAAATTCATTGTGGTAATGTACAGAAGCAAAATGAGAAAAAAGTTGTCTCTGTCCAAATATTTATGGACCTAACTGTATGTTCTACTTGTTTAATGGGGAGTAGTCATTGATCTTTTTAGTTAACGCACTTAAAAGTTTACCATAAATGGGAGCTCCATCCTCTTTGAGGCCTTGTTCAGAAACAGTCCTAGAGGGTGACTCAGTCCTGGCAGAGAAAGGCAGATTTTCTCGGTTCATTTGACTCTTCCCCAGACATATTTTTTTGCAGAATTCTTTCAAGTAGACATTTCAGCACTTCAATGTAATATCATCCGTCCACAGGAGAACAAACTCTTTAGGAACCAGTCTCTCAGGGTTCAGAAAAACACAGTCATCCTTGTCTCTTGAAAATCTGCCATAGTGGCTTGGAGGATTCCTCAAATCTCCTGCACGATGGAAGAATAAGTGCCAGAAATGTGCACTCGATCAGCTCAGCGCTCAGGGGACTGATTAACCAGGCTGGAGGATACCTTGTGGCACATTCAATAACTACGCCCCACTCCCTTGGTATTGACTGATTCCAGGAATGTTTGGTTCCCCTCTTTTATTCTCACTGTGTTCTGCTGATGTTATTAAGGTCTGGGTGGCGACTTGGTGTTTGAAATTTTTTCGAACATCATTGCGAAGATTTTGAAGACTGAGGAATCCATTGGTTACATTTAGTTTTTATTGCAACATATTTTAACAATGCTGAAAATGAATTACGCTCACCTGTGGTGCCCAGGATTGTTTTCTTATGGGTGCCACCATTTCTGTTAGAACATTAGAAAAATGTAGACAAAAACGGGCTATTCAACCCAACAAAGCTCACCAGTCTTACTCACTTAATTCCTCCAAAGTAACAGCAAGTCGAGTTTTTACCACACTGCTTGGTCGCTTATTCCAACTGTCTCTGGCTCTCTGTGTGATGAAAAACCTTCTTAATGTTTGTGTGAAATTTCCCCTTCACAAGTTTTCAACTGTGCGCCCGTGTTCTTGATGAACTCATTTTAAAGTCACCGTTTCCATCCACTGGACTCATTCATCAAGGTGCTATATAACCTGACATTCTGTTATTCTTAATAGCATCTTAGTGGCCACATGTTAACAGTTGCTATGCAGTTGCCAGGTAGGATGACAAGGGAACAGGCAGAACATGCAACACAAATGGCCATCAAAACAACAGTTGTCACACACGCACGCATAGGAGGCAGTCAACAAGCCCTGAGGTGAGTGAAACATCACGAGATGAAGGGATGTTTTATGGTACTAACACCTCTCTCTCTCTTTCATCAGACCAAAAGAAGAAAAATAAACCCACGTACTCACCACTTACGGATTTTCAAGATGGCCGCCCAACGTCACTTCCGCATTCAACCTCAGATGAAAATGTCACTTCCGGTCTCCCTCTGATGACTCCACTGCCGGCTCCCGAAGATGACGTCACTTCCAGTCACCCACTGATGACGTCACTTTCATAACGTCAGTTCTGGTCTCACATCGATGATTTTGTTTCTGTCAACAGTTACGACGTCATCTCCTGCCACATCATATCTGTCAGCCATTTTTTCTCTCTATAAAAACTGTTTCTGTTCCGTATTGTCAATTGCCTTTTCTGAAGTATCTTGATCATAATTTCAATGGTTTTCTTTTCTTTGTACGTGGGACAATATACGGGATCATTCCCCAACTTTTTGTCTGTTGTGGAACTCCTCTTATTTCACGACACAGTATATACAGTAGGTCAACATTACGCATTTCTTAATCATCTGATGTTTCAGATTCCTCCAAAGAAAAGCCTTTAGAGATGATTTTCCACTAATAAAGACTAGGGGGCTCTTCCCCCTGCTCGCTTTGCTTGCTCACCCCTGGGTTTGGTTTACCGGATATACAATTTAAAGAGATTGTTATTTTCATGGGAAATGTTACATATGCATTATTTTCACTTTTATTTTAAAACTTTTGTAAAAACAATACTGTACTTTATTTCTGGCCCTGGGCTAGGTTAAATCTCTTTCTTGCAGGACGTATAACGCTGCTCGCGTTGTGAAGGGGGGGGAGGGGTGAATTTGAACGCACGCTAAGGAGAAGCGGTCGGATCATCTGCTGGCTTGCTGCTGCTGGCTTGCTGCTGCTGGCGAGCTGCGTGTTCTGTTTGTCACACTGTGCGTCGATCATTTAAAAGCCTGTACTGCAGCTGTCCTATTGCCACTTTGCATCTCTGCCACTTGCGTTGTGAAGGGGGTGGGAGGGTGGGAAGGATGGGGTTTGTCTAAATGCATGCTAAGGAGAAGCGGTCGGATCATCTGCTGGTTTGTTGCTGCTGGTGAGTGTGGACGAAGGTTCGAGGCAAACAGCAGGCAGACAGCAGATATAGAGTAAAAAAGCAATTTCTTAGTGAGCAGAGAGAGGCTACCGCAGCCCCTGTCAGCTTTGTGTCACTGGCAGTTACCAACAATAGCCCCCTTATTGGGGGGGTGAGTTTCCTTTTTATAGAGAGTTACGGTGACAGCTTTATCATGAGGTAAGGTTACACAATTCTTTGGGGGAATTTAGTAATATTACAACACATTTGTTCAAAACAACTTTAGAAGAAGTGAAAGAACCTATTACTGTTGATTAAACAAAAATCACAGACGTTTGGAAAATAAAAAAGATTAGCAGTTTCCCTGAGTACAGACTATAAGTCAGCAGTTTGACAAAAAATGTTGCAAGTTTGTTCTTCAGCTTTGCGTACACAATTAGTTTTTTGTATGTAATTGTTTATTAATAAACAATTAATCTTTAGTTCGTTAGTTTAAGTAAGTCATATTAATAATCAATTAATCCATAGCCTATTAATATAAACTAGTAATATACTTATATTGTTAAAATGATTATACAGTTAATGGTTTCCCTCTTTTAACAATCTTAATGCATTCAAAGAATTCTTATACTTGCAAATATATATATACACATATACATTTTCTTAGCATCAGCTGGTTTGCATAATAATATATTTTCCATTCACCCAAATGCACACAGATAGTAATCATCAAGGCATTTTAGATTTGTTTACCTAAGTACAAAAATAGGTCAAAAGGTCCTCAGTCCAAGATTCTTTGTTCAACTATTATTTATTATTCCACATGAGCTGCATGTTCTGCTTGTTGCTTGTCATTGTTTTAAGAGCTGGGAGCACATGAAGCGTGTCTGCCAAAAGCATTCCAACAACTGCTAGGTTAGATGTCTGTGAACTTGTTTTAAATGTTGTCTCACTGCCTTGTCTCGCGGGATGTAAAATTGTCTTCTGAGAAGATTACGTCTCGTCTCCCTTTTCCACTTATAAAGATTACTTCTGTTCCTTAGCAACAATTAATATCTGCTCAATTTGGTGACCCCCTTTTGGCTAAGAATTCCCCATTGTTTCCTCTCTTTGTTTCTTGGTCCCCATCCTAAACTTGGTTTATTTATTCTCACATCTTCACAGTTACAGACACGCACATGCAATGCAGAAGACTGACCCTGCACAATACATTTTCAAGTCTGCTGTTGTCACATACGTTGTGTTGTCAAAGATCATCTGGTGTCCCGAAGTATGAAAGGATTGGAGGAGTTAGCCTTCCCAGAGTTTATACTCCCCTGATACACTAGAGCAGGGGTGGCAAACTCCAGTCCTGGTGGGCCGCAGGTTTTCATTTTAACCATCTTCTTCATTAGTTTTTGCTGATAATTAACTTCTTTTGCCTTAATTTTAATTAACTTGATTCAGGCCCCTTAGTTGTTTCTTTTTCTTTAATTAGCTGCCAAACAAGAATGAGACACACAACAAGGTGCCACATGACCAGCTCACCCGTGTTATTATCACACAATATCTGAAAATAAAGAAAGGTGAACTTCTCAGTTTGATCTCTCAGGACCCCAAAACATTTTGATGATGTTCTTAGAAAAAACAGAAAATCAACAGTTATGGAAATGTCTGCTGTGTCAGAATGAGAGAAGCAACAAGCCATGGAATTAAATAACGAGTTTAATTAACAGCAAGAATTGGTTTCTCATTAAGAAACTGGTTGGAGTGAAACTGGTGGGAGTTTGAACCCCCAGTTTAGCTGGTTATCTGTCGGCTCGTTTTACATCTCATTTCTGTTTCATGAAGAAACAAATCAATTCGGAGGACTGAATCTATATATATAAAATCCCTGTGTGCGTCCAGGTGTCCGTGTGTGGGTGTCTTCTGGTGAAGTGTGCATGCGCGGGGCACGGTGCGATGTGCAATATTACTGTCAGAGAAAGTTAGAGGCGTTTTATGGAAATACAAAGCAGTATTACTGCGAGAGGAAATTAAAGGTACACAATACAGTGACGCATATTACAGCCACATACAAGGCAGTATTACTGTCAGAGAAAATTAAAGGCATATTACCGACGCATACGCCTGTATTACCGCCAGAGAAAATTAAAGGTATATTACGGACGTACAAGCCAGCGGACGTACAAGACAGTATTACTGTCACAGAAAATTAAAGACACACAATACACGGCGGCAGCCCACGAAGAACGGTCAGCTCAGCAAGTAAACATCAACAAAAGAAAGGCTGAAAGAAAGAAAAATATGACCAACAAAAAGAATGAGGTTAAAGTCCCTTGCCATTTAATATAGACTGTTCCTACTAATGTTTATGCACTACTGTTCTAGCGCCCGTTATTGTAACGGGCTAAATGACTAGTCCTTAATAAAAGCACTATGAAAATGAAGGGAAAAGGAGTTAACTAGCAGTGAAAACTGATCACTGATTAGGAAAAGGGTGAGAATGAAAACCTGCAGCCACTGCGGCCCACCAGGACACCCCTGCTCTAATATATGTAGGTAAACATGTTAACATAACAAAGAAAACTGAAGCAATTGAAGACCCATCTGATTTGTGTGTATCTGTCGAATTGAAAAAAATGAAAAAAAAACACCTTTGTGCTGTGATAATTTATATTCTTGGCTATTTAAGTCTAATTGCTTTATTGATTGTAATCTTTCACTTGTGGCGATTTAACTTTTGTTACCTGTCCTATTAATTTTTGTTAAACAAACAGATGTTACTCAATTGTTTACCTCTTTTATAAGTCACTTTGGAAAAAAAGCATCAGCTAAAGAAATAAATATAAATGTAAAATACTTCTATCAATTTAGCATAACCTTTCTAACCTTTCTTTCTGTTGGTAAAGAGAGAGTCACAGATCTTGACTTTGCTGAGGATTCTGTGATCTTCGTGGAGTCAATGGAGGCTCTTATGGAGTGAGGAGTCTGAGGGTCTGGGCTGGCGAGTGTCCTGATAAAAACCAAAGAGCCAGGCCTTTAATGACCTCTTGGGCACGGCCATCAGCAGTGAGTCTGTCTGTGAGGAGAGAGTGTCGACCTTGTGGAGAGGTTTACTTACCTGGGCAGTGACATGCACTTCTCTGGTGACTCTTCCTATGAAGTCAGTAGATGGATTGGGAGAGCATGGGGGGGGGGGGGGGGGGGTCATGAGGTCACTTTAAAGAGGTGGCGTGGTGCTCCTGATATCTATGCAAAAGGATGAAAGTCCAAGTCTTTAGAGTCCTGGTGCTTCCTGTTTGTGAGACATGGACACTATCCAGTGACCTGAGATGAAGACTGGACTCCTTCAGTATTGTGTCCCTTTAGAGAGTCTTTGGGCACCGCTGGTTTGACTTTGTGTTGCTCATGGAGTCCTGAATGAGGCACATGACCTGCATTGTGAGGGAGTGTCAGTTACGCCACTACGGCCACGTGGTGCGATTACCCGAGGGTGATCTGGCTCATTGTTGAGGACCCGAGTGTCTGGACCAGGCCAAAGGGATGCCCACATAACACCTGGCTGCAGCAGATAGAGGGTCATTTCTGGAGAGTGGGACTGAACCGTGTGTCTGCCTGGGGGTCTGCCAAACAGGATACCAAGCTGTTTCGTTGTATGGTGGGTACGGCAACACGCTGTACCAGTGCCTGCTCCCCAAACTGACCTGACCTGACCCAATGATTCTTTGCAGGTCTGGCCTGGCATTGCAGATATGTAGCAGCCAACCATAAAATTCTGATCCCTTGCATCACGAACTCAAGAGTTTGTGAGTGGAACTAATCCTCAGCTGCCGAGCAGAGGGCACAGGCTCATGCCCAGTGGAAGCCGGTACCCCTCCAGTTGGAGTACAGCATCACTCCTCCATCACCCAGGTGCCAAAGCGTAAGAGGCTTCTCCTACACAGCTACCACCAACATCCAAAGTCTAAATGGGCACCTGGGAAAAATGTCGAAACTGTAGCTCCTGACCTGTCGGCTGCTGGACACGACCCCTTCTGCCAGCTGTGGAGTTGCACCATCCCTAAGCAGCAGAATACCAGCCGCCATTACTTAGTGATTCTGTGGACAGAGTAACATTCATAAAAATGAATGGATCAGCTGAGATTTCCAGGCCCTTACTGCGGGTTCCAGAGACTAAACGGGTCTCTTGTCGTTACCTCTGCCTTGGAGGACGGACAGCTATCCCCGCTGGGTGAGAGGACGACTTCTTTCCTAGTTGGAAGGATATAAATGTTGGAGCAGCTGAGGCCAGAAGCCAGGAGCAGTTTGATCCCCCATAATACAGGTCACAGTGGCCCTCTTGAGGCATCCCAGTTTGGACACCCACAGAGGTGCATGGGAGTTAGAGCCCATTGGGTGTCATTAAAGGGTGCTGTTGGGGAAATCACATGACCAGGAAGTGCTTCCAATAGGACACACGATGCTACCATAAGCTTAACAGGGGTCTGCTGCCTCACCTTGAGGAGTCCGAGTCGTGACGCAACGGGAGACAACCGCCATGAAGGCAGAAGGAGAGAAAAGAGTCTTGGGAATCTGCAGTTATTGGCTGTAAGGTCGGGTGCGTCATAAAAATTCCTTTATTTAAACCTCAGACACTGCCTGGGGTTTGGTGCTCTGTGGTGCCCCCTACTGGTTACCCTCCCAATTGCTCCCCATCTGGGTTTCTGAAACTCTTTTGTGCTTGTGGGGGGGCTCAAGGATTTCATGCTTCCAGCTCCTGTTGTTTGCAATAAATGTTACTCTTCTGTGCCCATATTTATGAAGCATCTCAGGGTCCTAACTGGCTCAACATTCTCAGAATGACGTCCCAATACTCTTGGGAAGAAAATTTTTTATTTAATTTTGTTTAATTAAAATTTGTTTTATTAAAATTTTTTTATTATTTTTTCCATGTTAAGAAACTCCTGACTTCAGCAGGATTTAGCTGAGTGCTTGTGAGCTGCCCCGACTCGCTAGGAGCTGCCAGAAGGTGACGTTCCGGCACATTCCAGGAAGGGCACAATGTTTTGGAAACACTGGACAACAATGAACTGATACCAATCTGACAGAGAGAGAATCATACTAATAACACCAGAATATTCTTGTATGTTACGTGATTGATGCGTAGCAGCCATGCGTGGTCAGCCGAAATTAAAGTGTTATGCTTTTTGGCCACAGGGAAACGGCAGCTTTGCAACAGCAAGAAATACCACCTGCATTTCAACACAGGTCATCCACCTGAAGCTCAGCATGTTCAGGCTTGACCAGCACTCAGATGGGAGACCATCTAGGAAAAGCTTGGGTTTCTGCTGGAAGGGGTGTTGGTCTGAGTGAGTGTGGATCCCAGTGCCCTAGTGCAGCGATGGGGACACTGTGCTGTAAAAACAGTGCCATCCTACAGATGATACGTAAGTCCTGACTCTCTGGGGTCATAAAAGATTCTTGGGCATCCTTCATAAAGAGTCGGGTGTATCCTGATGTCCAGACTAAATTGCCCACCATGGCCTAGTCACTCTAGCCCCCTAATCATCCTGTTTCTAGCTGTCTCTCACTTTCACCCTTCACCACCTAACAGCTAATGTGTGGTGAGCGGACTGGCACAAAAATGGCTGCTGTCACATCAGCCAGGTGGGTGCTGCACATTAATGGTGGCTGAAGTGGCTCCCCACTCTCTGTGAAAAGTGCTTTGAGTTGTGAGAAAAGTGCCATATAAATATAATGAATTAATAATAATTATGTCACAACCAAGCACTTCACAACTTTGTACCAAACTTTGAATATATGAGGAAATACGCAGATTAATCCACGACCCCACCACTCCACACGAGGTAAGGTTAAAGCCGGCTGCACTCATAACTAATGGTCACACAACACAGGGCCCATTGCTCGGACACATACACCCTTCGGATTAATAAAGTATCTATCTATCTATCTATCTATCTATCTATCTATCTATCTATCTATCTATCTATCTATCTATCTATCTATCTATCTATCTATCTATCTATCTATCTATCTTATATAGTGCCTTTCCTATCTATCTATCTATCTATCTATCTATCTATCTATCTATCTATCTATCTATCTATCTATCTATCTATCTATCTATCTATTATATAGTGCCTTTCCTATCTATCTATCTATCTATCTATCTATCTAATCTATCTACTATCTAACAATCTATCTATCTATCTATCTATCTTATATAGTGCACTTTCCTATCTATCTATCTATCTATCTATCTATCTATCTATCTATCTATCTATCTATCTATCTATCTATCTATCTATCTATCTATCTATCTATCTATCTATTATATAGTGCCTTTCCTATCTATCTATCTATCTATCTATCTATCTATCTATCTATCTATCTATCTATCTATCTATCTATCTATCTATCTATCTATTATATAGTGCCTTTTCTATCTATCTATCTATCTAATCTATCTATCTATCTATTATCTATCTATCTATCTATCTATCTATCTATCTATCTATCTATCTATCTATCTATCTAATGAACAAGCTAGTTGGTCTGAGCTTGGGGGGGGGTTTAGTCTCGCAGTCTCTCTAACTCACCAAGAAAAAAATATTAAAGAAATTGCTTTTTATTTTAAATTGGTGTTTATGCCGTTGTTTTTTCGACTTCAGCATTCACATACCCAATTAAATAAACGTTTCGTTGAGTCCTGCTGTTTTCACTTCCGCACTGAGCCAACATCCTTTTATGAATTTTAGCAGGTTTCACTGACTCCTCCCAAACAAATCTCACGATGGCGTGTTGTTCATGTTCATTTGACCTTGGCTTCAAACCAGACTAATGGCAAAATGCTGCACTCTGCATGTTCAAACTTCCCATAACTGTTGCAAATGTGACGTATTCTACCAGCCTCTTGTCTGTTGCGGTTACCACCTAATTTTGAAATCACCTTTACTTTTTGATTTACTCTCATATATATACTGTACAGCACTGTAGATCAATAGACAGATCAATGTAGAATATGTATGTATGTATTGTTGCGGCTGATTGGCTGCTGAGGCTGGTGGGAGGGTCCAGACACAGGATTGAGAGTGATGAGACATGCAAGCCAATGGAGGGCTCTACAGGGAACCAAAGGACGGCAGGAGTTAAATGGGAAGGAGGTTCTTCTTCTTCTTCTGAACGAGTGAAGGTGTGAAAGAGGGCGAGACCCATCAGTTAAGGGGTTATCAGGTGTTTCCTGTGGCCAAAACAGCAGGGAGGTTTAGCTTGTGTCTGGAGTTGTTGTGTTGTTGGTTCGAAATTAATCTCCTGATTCTCATTTCCTTAGGTTGGTGTGTGTGCGTATCGTTACTGCCGTCCCATTGGTCATTACAGTATGTATGTAAATGTATTTAAGAATTACATAAATTTCCCCTTGGGGATTAATACATTGTACCATCCATCCATTATCCAACCGGCTATATACAGTGATCCCTCACTATATCGTGCTTCACCTTTCGCTTCTTCACTCTATCGCGGATTTTATATGTAAGCATATTTAAATATATATCGCAGATTTTTTGCTGGTTCGCGGATTTCTGAGGACAATGGGTCTTTTAATTTCTGGTACATGCTTCCTCAGTTGGTTTGCCCAGTTGATTTCATACAAGGGACGCTATTGGCAGATGGCTGAGAAGCTACCCAGCTTACTTTTCTCTCTCTCTCTTGCGCTGACTTTCTCTGATCCTGACGTAGGGGGATTGAGCAGGGGGGCTGTTCGCACACCTAGACGATACGGACGCTCGTCTAAAAATGCTGAAAGATTATCTTCACGTTGCTATCTTTTGCAGCTGCTTCCTGAAGCGACATGCTGCACGGTGCTTCGCATACTTACAAGCTCGAAGGGCACGTATTGATTTTTGATTGTTTGTTTTTCTCTCTCTCTCTCCCTGCTCCTGACGGAGGGGGTGTGAGCTGCCGCCTTCAACTGCTTTGTGCCGCGGTGCTTCTTATACTTAACAGCCAAACAGCCCTATTGATTTGTTTGCTTTCCTCTGTCTTTCTGACAGACTCTGCTCCTGACGCGCACTCCTTTGAAGAGGAAGATATGTTTGCATTCTTTTAATTGTGAGACAGAACTGTCATCTCTGTCTTGTCATGGAGCACAGTTTAAACTTTTGAAAAAGAGACAAATGTTTGTTTGCAGTGTTTGAATAACGTTCCTGTCTCTCTACAACCTCCTGTGTTTCTGCGCAAATCTGTGACCCAAGCATGACAATATAAAAATAACCATATAAACATATGGTTTCTACTTCGCGGATTTTCTTATTTCGCGGGTGGCTCTGGAACGCAACCCCCACGATGGAGGAGGGATTACTGTAGTAACTACAAGGTCACGGGGGTCTGCTGCAGCCAATCCCAGCCAGCACAGGGTGCAAGGCAGGAAACAAACCCCGGGCAGGGCGCCAGCCCACTGCAGGGCACACACACACAGGACAATTTAGGATCGCCAATGCACCTAACCTGCTTGTCTTTGGACTGTGGGAGGAAACCCACACAGACACGGGGAGAACATGCAAACTCCACGCAGGGAGGACCCGGGAAGTAAACCCAGGTCTCCTTACTGCGAGGCAACAGCAATACCACTGCGCCACTGTGCCGCCCTTACATTGTACCAATTAATAAAAAAAAATATGAAACTCTTTGTAAGGTTTCACATTTTTTGGGTATGCAGCATAATATCAAATTCAAAGGAACTGATCACATCATAAGTATTCAGCCCCTTTAAGTCATCCCTGGTGCAGCCAGGTGGTCTCTAACGTCACATACGTGTCTTAATGTAGGTTAACCAATGACTTGATAATGGCCCATTGTTTGTCGTGGCTGTACTGGTGGCGTGTACTGGCACTCCATCTACGATCAGTTCCTGCCTTGGGCCCAATGCGGCCATGTCTCTCCAACCAAGAACTTGATTAGGGGGGTCCTCAAGTTTGGTGCTGGAGGTGGTGCAGTGGCTGCAGGCTTTTTACTCCTTATATGAATTTTGAAAAACCAATCCTTGCCATCTAATTCTATGGACGTGTCAGGTCATTCTAATACTGTAGGTTTACCTTTTCTGAAAATACGACGGACGTTCAAAACGTTTGGAAACGGTGAAGGCGGGAGGAGTAGTAATTGGGCATTAAAAAGTTGGGACGATGCTGGGAAAATTCACATTGCAAACGAAGGTGAGAATGGAGAAAAGTGATGTAATTTGTGTTTGAAATTCTTAATAAAACAGAGTTAACAAACAGTGCAGAATCTTTTTGAACGTCCCCCTAAATATAAATGGATTATATCAATAATTCTCAGTCCTTCTTTTTTTTCAATTGCATTTCTTTCCAATTATCTTATTAAGACAGACAATTCAAGATTGAACACATGCAGGTGGGCTGCTTGTTTCTTTGTCATTTGCTTCTCGTTGTTAAGAAATCCAGAAGCAATTAAAAACTGCAAGTGCAGTCATTGAAGACTAACAGAAGCGATTGAGAGTCAGGAATGTTAACAAGCGAGTTCACAACAATGAAACCCAAAAATGTTGCTTGAGCAGTAATAAGGGCTTTTAGCCCAAACCTGAAGACCCCTGAACAAGTCATGGATAGAGTGGTGGCTCTGAGGCTAAAGATCTGTGCTGGTATCCAGAAGGTTATCAGTTCAAATTCCACTACTGCCAGAAGGGATCCTACTCTGGTGGGCCCTTTAACAAGACCCTTAACCTGAAAATTGCTCCTGCGGCACTGTCCATTGGCTGACCCTGCACTCTGACCCCAAAAGTCATGCGAAAAGACAGTTTCCCCATGGGGATTAATCGAGTATATCAAATCAAAAAAGAAATATCACTTCATGCAGCCAGACACATGGACTATAACAAAGGGAAAGTAAGAGACTGCTTAGTGTGCCTCAGTAATTGGAGGGCCACCATCTCACACAGAGGAGATTGGTGGGGAACCCAAAAATAGCAGTGCCATTTTGGGGATGTTTACAAGCTAGAAACTGCCCTTCATGCTGCCTTTTCTATTGTGATCTCAATCCCAAGGTGCTTTTCCTGTACGGAGATGCAACTTAATTACACACACGCGTTTGTTTTACAATCGGTGGCCATGCAGTTGATCACTTGGGGGGTCAAAAGATAAGAAGCAGGTGGGAAGTGAACCATGAAGCTGTGTAGTGGTCCGGTGCCCCTCAGATTCACACCGTCGGTGGTGGCGGTGATTTATTTATTTTTTCAGTGGGGATTCCAGGAACGCACCCAAGCCTTGGCCCGACCCGCAGACACTCACAGACAGGGACACGAAACAAACAAATGAATAAATAATTTATAAAATGGAAAATCAAATAAAAAACAATAAAAAATCAGACAACCCTAACCCGTCCCCTTCGGCGATACAATTTTAACACAACACATCAAACCATAACCCTCACGTCCATGTCCTTATCACAGATCCAATGTGGCAGAAACAGATGAAATGGTACGGGGTGAAGATGACGGTGACGATCCCGGGAACAGCTGGCGTAAGAAATTAATTAAACATAGCGGCGAGGGGTGAGATTTGTGGGAGGGCTCCCTCTGAAGATGCACCAC
Organism: Erpetoichthys calabaricus; assembly: GCF_900747795.2. Classification (NCBI taxonomy): domain Eukaryota; kingdom Metazoa; phylum Chordata; class Cladistia; order Polypteriformes; family Polypteridae; genus Erpetoichthys; species Erpetoichthys calabaricus. The sequence goes on along the minus strand of NC_041396.2, from coordinate 294,408,887 downwards.
GACTAAGCCACCACCACCATTCACACGACAGGCAGGTAGGCACGAGACGGTCCATTCAGCCTTGCGAGAAAAGATCCTGGGTACAAATGACTTTACAGCGGATACGCTGCACGGGACACACAGGATACCCAGAAACACAGATCTCCCTCCTGCTGCTCCTCCCGGCCCCTTTTTCAAGTTTCTCCCTGTCCCTTCTTGTCCCCAGCAGCCCCTGCATTTGTTTCAGACATCCTTCGGGGCTGCTGGGAAATGGAGTCCTTCCGGTGGTAGCACTGCTACATCTGGATTTAGAGTTTGGTGTCTTAGCCAGTTTAGGAGCTTTACATTACATTTAACTTAACTTAATTTAACTCATGCACTTTTGGTGGTTACTTTGAAGAGCTTTCTCACAAAGTTGGCCATGTCATGGAGACTTGCCATCTCTGTTATCGTGGGATTCTCCTCTTCTTCCCCTTGCTTACTTTCTCCAGGTATACGTGAATTTATCAGGTTCATTACCGGGTTGGTCTACTCTTGCACCTATAAGATTAACACACACACACACACACAGACCCTAACCACAAACGTGCTGTACGAAAGATGTATACACCACTCCCTAGCACTCTAACCACACAATTGGCGCATAAAAGATGTGCCAGTCTCAAGAACTTAAAGAGACTTCCTTATCTTCTGCACGATCTCTTAGATACAGTATATCTCAGACCTAAATATAACTTGAATGTATCCAAACATACAAAGGCTCCACATCCTTGGCTAACATCCATTTATCAACCTATGAATGTCTAAGGGTGGCTTATACTTCACTCTCAGAACACGTGTGCACACGCATCATGGCTGCCACCCGTTCCCAGTGTTGTTTTGATGCCTCTTCTGAGCACGTCGTCAGAAATTAACTGCAGTGCCAGCTGAATATCTGGGTAGTGTGTGTGTGTTCAATTAGAAATAAACTTGATGCATTAGGATTAAAAGTCAAGATGGAGGTAATGAATTTAGGGGTAACTGTTGACTCTGACCTGAATTTTAAATCACAAATTAATTAGATTACTAAGACAGCATTTTTTCACTTAAGAAATACAACAAAAGTTAGACCTCTTATACATTGCAAGATGCTGAAAAATGAGTTCACGCTTTTTGTTTTCAGTCGGCTAGATTAACTGTAAGGCACTCCTCTCAGGACCACCCAAAAAAGACATCAATCAGTTACAACGAGTGCAGAATGGAGCTGACAGAATTTTAACTAGGAAAAGAAAAATCTGAGCACATCACGCCAGTCTTAGCATCACTACACTGGTTACCTGTGCCATTTAGAATTGACATTAAAATACTGCTTATAGTTTACAAAACCTTCAATAATCTGCTCCATCCAATATCCCAGAATGCCTCTCACCTTACACTCCAAATCGTAACCTTAGGTCTTCAAATGAGGGTCTGCTTAGAATTCCAAGAGCTAAACTTAATAGAAGTGGTGAAGCGGGTGGCCTTCTGCTGTTATACACCTAAAATCTGAATAGCTGACCGATAGAAATTCACCAACTGATATGGTGGAGGACTTTAACAAACTGATAAAGACCCCTTATTGGAACATGACATTCTCAGAGCTTCATTTTAGTGTAATCCTGATGCTCTGTACTGGATATGCATTAAATTGTCAATATCATTCATGGCGGCACCACAATCCATACTAACCCCTACTCTCTCTTCTGTTCTTTTTCCCGGTTTTCTGTGGTGTTGATCTGCGCCACCACCACCTGATCAAAGCACCGTGATGTCCCTACATTGATGGATTAAAGGCCAAAAGTCCACATTACCGTCATCATCAAGTCCTTCCATGTGAACCCTGACTACCATGAGGACTGATTGAGGTCATTTATGTCAGGTAAAATGCCTAAAGGGGGCTGGGTGGTCTCATGCAGATTTTATTTTTTTTCTCCAGCCGTATGGAGTTTTTTTGTGTTTTTTCTGTCCTCCCTGGCCATGAGACCTTACTTTTATTCTATGTTAATTGGTGCTCCCTAATTCTATTTCTATTTCTGTTTATTTTGTCTTTTTTCTCTTTCTTCATTACGTAAAGCACTTTGAGCGACATCATTTGTATGAAAATGTGCTATAGAAATAGATGACATCAGCATCGTTGTTTGCTATCCGCGTGTGACGTCAAGCCACACTGCCACTCCAACAGGATCAACCTGCGTGCTTCGATGTTTGATGAACGGTCAGATGCGGTGAAGCAAATCATCAGACTTAAATGCTGACATACAAATGTATTTGTGGTGCTTTTCTTCATTCATTTCTCACATGGGCAATACAAGCGTTGCATGTTCCCCATCATAATGACGTGACACAATGAAAGGTCTCACATACAGTATCATCTTCTCTGTCGCCATTGCTATCTTTTTTCAGCTCATGCTGAAGAGCTCGGTGACTTTAAATGTGACACGTGAAATTTCGGCTCCACCAGATCAGCTCTGGTCAACTGCAGGTGCTGTTATTGCAAAGTGGAAGAGGAGCAACAACAGCTCAGCAGCAGAAGCTCAAAGTGGTAGACCACTTCCAAACCACCTCTTAAAGCAAAGCCACATCAGCACAAGAACTGTGTGTTGGGAGCTTCATGAAATGGGCTTCCACGGCCGAGAACTGGGATCACTATGTGCAATGCCAGGCATCGGCTTGAGTGGCATAAAGCAGGTCACCAGTGGACTCTGGAGCAGTGGAGACGTGTTCTCTGGAGTGAAGAATCACACTTTGTTACCTGACACTCTGATGGACAAATCTGGGGGTTGACACATGCCAGGAGGACATGATCTTCCAAACTACATGGTGTCTGCTGTAGAGTGTGGTGGTGGAAGGATAATGGTCGGGATCTGGGCTCAGCCCCTTGGTTCCAGTGGAGCGTACTGTTTGTGCTACAGCAGACAAATACATTTCAGACAATTGTGGAAAATGATTACGTTCAGGTGTTGAAAATACACATATAAATAAGATTCACACAGGGCATTGGTAAATGATTGAGTGGCTGCAGGTTTAGTGAGTTAGATGATTGAGGGGGCAGAGGCTGGGCGGGGCTAGATGATTGAGTGTTAACAGGCTGGGCGGGGCTAGATGATTGAGTGGCAGTTGGCTTGGCAAAGGCTAAATGATTGAGTGACAGCAGTCTGGGCAGGGCTAATTGCTCGAGTGTTAACAGGCTGGGTGGGGCTAGATGATTGACTAGTAGGAGACTGGGCGGGGCTAGATGATTGAGTAGATGATTGAGTAGTAGGAGACTGGGCGGGGCTAGACGATTGAGTGACAGCAGAGCAGCCAGCAGGGAAGGGAAGGGATAGCAGGTCATTGACAACCCTGGAGAGGATTTGAGAAAGAGGGCAGAGACATTTGTAGAAACATCTAAACAGGAACCCCACATAGCTGTTAGCACTTGCCTTGGTGTCAGTGACACTGGTGGGTAGTAGAAGTGATGGCGTTTGCTGATCCAGCCACTGTTGTAAGTGACCTGCTTCTGCTTTCTGTGCTCTTGACTAACTGGCGCTGCGATGCTGGTCTGTGGCAGGGTGGCAAACTGGTTCACAGCCTGAAATCATCTCAGTCTGCCTGATGAAATAGCCATGTTACCATTGCACACACATCACCTACACTATATAGCTAAAAAGCATCTGGACAACCCCCCCCCCCATCCCAAATTGTTCATTTCATTCATTTTTAGCAGATGCATCACATTAGCACATAGCCATGCAACATCCATTGACAAACACTAGCTCGGTGGCATTAAACATGGCACTGTCATAGGATGCCACCTTTGCCACAAGTCAGTATGTGAAATTTCTGCTCTGCTAGATCTGTCTGGTCAAATGTACTGTAGGTGTTGTTATGTTGAAGTGGAAGACATGGAGGAGCAACAACAGCTCAGCCTTGAAATGGTAGCCCACACAAACTCACAGAACAGGGACACCAACTTCTCAAGTGTGTAAAAATGGCCTCTCCTCCATGGCGTCACTCTCAAGAGAGTTCCAAACTGCTTCAGGAAGCAACATCAGCACAACGTCAGAAGCTTCATAAAATGGGTTTCCATAGCTGAGCAGCTGGACTCAAGCCTAAGATCACTAAAGAGAGGTGGAAAGCATGGACTCTGGAGTGTTCCCTGGAGTGATGAATCACTTCAACGTCTGGTAGTCTGATGGACCAATCTGGCCTTGGTGGCCACTGAATGACCTTCTGTATCAGTGCAAGCTCCCAACCAATCTCTCTCGCTATTCTGTAAAAAGCCAAATTTCCCCATGGGGACAAAAACAGTTCTATCTGTTGTGACCACAATGGGGGCGCCAGAGAACCCCAAACCACAGACAGAGTTATGAGTGCCGAAGACAATTGTCATCACAAAACCAGTAGAAGAAACGTTCTGAGAAATGTGAAACTGTTTTCCAAATGACAAGCAAGGGCCAGAATACTGAAGAAGCCAAAACAAGAACAAGTGACCAGAATCAGGGGGCACCACACATTAAATGAATAAAGTAAAGGCTTTTATTCTTCCAAAACACCTCTTCCCAGTCTTCCCAGTAATAAGCCACAATTATACAACAGATAAGCACAATAAACTGTCAACTGGCCACTTCCTCCCGACGGCTCCTGTCAAGGGGTACTTCCAGTGACGTTACGTGGCCAGTCAGAAACATAAAACCAGGGAGATCCTTCCCACTACTGTACCCCCCATGGAACCATACAGTTCAACTCCCATGCAGCCCTGCGGGTATTGCACACTGGGACCCTATATGAGGGACACTGCCGCCTAGAATGGTGGGGGATGAATTGCTCCCCTGCTGGTTCCTGATATCTTTGGGTATCCCAATCAGGACACGAATCATAAGGCGTCCCGGCCAGGCATTGCCCCCACTTATTTCATCCTCCAGTTTTGGTATCCCGACCAGGTAAGGAATCCGTCTCCATCCTCGGCGGTTCACCCACTCACCCTCTGGGGCATTTACGTTGTCCTATTTATTTCTCATGGCCACTTGGGAGGGTCAGCATTAAGGACTTATTGATTCATAGAGCAGCTTCTTAGCTAAACGACAAATGTGGCGGAGCAGCAGAGGGGTTGATGGGTGGGATGTTCAGCATCAGAGGGGGTCACGTCTATCGCTTATGATCTTTATTTTTTAAACAGATGGCCCCACAGGCCCGAACAGGACAGCAGCTCTTCAGGAGGTAAAACAAGTTAGGGTCAGGTCAAAGGTCAGTGGTCTGCTAGCAGAGAATTAAGATGGAATGAGCCCATCGCCCAGACTTGCAGTCTGACTGGTCGGGACGGGAGCGAGTCTGACAGGCTGCTAAAAAAACCTGCCTGGCCATGCCTGTGGCTGACCGGATTGCACACATTATATTGCAGAAGGACGAGTGGCCATATGAACGTTTAGGAAGAGTTGCACATAATAAAGACAACACTGTCAGTTTCTTTCATATGGTGTCTTTTTGGGCTTCACTGTAGTTTTATAAAGAGATAAGGAGATGCAGGACTTCGGAGTATTTGGACTTCTCATTGTGTCCCAGGATTAAATGTTAATGTATTTCAAGCTCAAAGCTTTAAACTTGTGTTCGTTTCCAAACCCGGTTGCTTGGTCTCCTTGAAGGTTGCATGTTCTCTCGTGGATTTCTTCCAAGTGCTTTGGTTTCCTCAGTCCACAGTCCCAAGTCATGCTGATGATGCTATATAGTGGTCCCTGGTGTGTTTGCGTGAGTGTGTGTTGACCCTGCAATGTGTCTGGGGGTCCCGTCCAGGTGTTGTTCCTGCCTTGTATCCAATGATGGCTGTGGATTGGCCACATCCCTCAACTCCATAAGCAGGTTTAGAAAATGGGTCAATGGATGGATTACTGTACTTCATGGGCAGCACGCCGACTCAAACCTTTAGGGCACTTGAGTTCAAATCCCAGGCTGGTTGAAATCTGTTTGGACTTGGCATGTTCTCTCTATGTCCGGTTATGAGTGCCGAGGACAATTGTGATCACAAAACCAGTAGAAGAAGACCTGAGAAACGTGAAACTGTTTTCCAAATGACAACCAAGGGCCAGAATACTGAAGAAGCCAAAACAAGAACAAGTGACCAGAATCAGGGGGCACAACAAAAATCAAATGTCAGCTTCAGAAGGGGGTTGAAACTAAAACACGATGCTAGGACCTGCTTGGAAAGGAAGCTATTTATTGCTATGAAGCTCAAAAGGGGTTTTCATCCGCCAAAGTGTAACGTAAAGTAAGAATTTTGCCTTATTTACATGGCAGCTTTCTATAAGTCATTGATGCCACAGTCACACTCATGTGACCTTCCAAGTGGCGTTACATAAAGAAAACTAAGATGTTAATGAAAATGAAAAGTGTAAACAATAATATAAATGGAATCCTCAGGATAAAAAATGCAAAACAGATGAAAATACACAAATAAATAAAGATTAATGCTGGCCATTGTGAAATGATTGAGTGGCAGCAGTCAGGGCGGGGCTAAGTAGTTGTGTGTTAAAAGGCTGGGCGGGGCTAGATGATTGACTGGGAGTAGGCCTGGTGAGCTTGATGATGGAGTGGTTGGAGGTTGGGTGGGGCTAAATGATTGAGTGGCAGCAGTCAGGGCGGGGCTAGATGATTAATTGTTAATAGGCTGAGTGGGGCTAGATGATTGAGTGTTAACAGACTGGGTGGGGCTAGATGAAAACAACAACAATGCAAAATTGAAAACAATAAAAGAAATGGAATTCTCAGGATAAAAGAATAGATGAAAATACACATATAAACAACATTAATACAGGGCATCGATGAATTATTGAGTGGCAAGAGGCTGGGTGAGCTGGATGATTGGGTGGGAGCAGGCTTGGAAGGTCTAGATAACTGAGTGGTTCGAGGATGGGTGGGGCTAAATGAGTGAGTGACAGGAGTCTGGGAGGGGCTATATGAGTGAGTGGTAGGAGGCTGGGCAAGGCTAATGCATGAGTGTTAACAAGCTGGGCGGGGCTTAATGATTGAGTGTTAATAAGCTGGGTGGGGCTAAATGAAAACAATAACAAAGCAACATTGAAAACAATAAAAGAAAACAAAATAGATGAAAATGCACATATAAATAAACATTAATACAGGGCATCGCTACATGATTGAGTGGCAGCAGGCTTAGTGAGTTAGATGATTGAGTGGTAGGATGCTGGGTGGGGCTAAATGATTGAGTGGCAGGAGGCTGGGCGGGGCTAGATAATTGAGTAGTAGGAGGCTGGGCGGAGCTAGATGATTGAGTGACAGCAGAGCATCCAGCAGGGAAGGGAAGTAGGTCTTTAGACAGTCCTGGGGAGGATTTGAGAAAGAGGGCAGAGACATTTATAGAAACATCTAAACAGGAACCCCACATAGCTGTTAGCACTTGCCTTGGTGTCAGTGACACTGGCGGGTAGTAGAAGTGATGGTGTTTGCTGATCCAGTCACTGTTGTAAGTGACCTGCTTCTGCCTTCTGTGCTCTTGACTAACTGGCGCAGCTGTGCTGGTCTGTGGCAGAGTGGCAAACTGGTTCACAGCCTGAAATCATCTCAGTCTGCATGATGAAATAGCCATGTTATCGTTACACGCACGTCTTCTATGCTATATGGCCAAAAGTATCTGGACCCCCCTCCTAATTGCTGAGTTCAGGCATTTCATTGTTAACAGGTTCATCAACACAAAACCATGGGTCATCCTGAAGAGCTCAGTGACTTTACACGTGGCACCGTCATAGGATGTCACCTTCACCACAAGTCAGTACATCAAATTTCTGCTTTGCTACATCTGGCCCACTCAATGGTAAATGCTCTTATTGTGAAACAGATGTGCCAAGGAGCAACAACAACTAAGCCAAACTCAAAGAGTGGTGCCACCAAGTGCTGAAGTGCGTAAAAGCCGACTATCATCTGTGGCATCACTCAAGACAGAGTTCCAAACTATGTGTCTCTGGAAGCAACATTAGCACAAGAACTGAGCGCAGGGAGCTTCATGAAATGACCTTGCATGGCCAAGCAGCTGCACTCAGGTCTAAGTTCACTCTGCACAATGCCAGTCATCAACTGAGGTGACATAAAGCAGGTCACCAGTTGACTCTGGAGCAGTGAAGACAAGTTCTCTGGAGTGAAGAATCACATTTTGTTATCTGGAACTCTGATGGACGAATCTGGGGGTTGACCCATGCCAGGAGAACACTGACTTCTGAACTACATGGTATCTGCTGTAAAGTGTGGTGGAGGAAGGATAATGGCGTTTTTGGACTCAGCCCATCGATTCCAGTGGAGCGTACTGTTCGTGCTACAGCAGACAAGGACATTTCAGATAATTGTGCGATTTCAAGTTTGTGGACCCCCCTAACCCCCCAAATGATTATGTTCAGGTAGTTCATTCTTAGCAGATGCATCACATCAACACATAGCCATGCAATCTCCATGGATCAACACTGGCACATACTGAAGAGCTCATTGGCATTAAATGTACCACTGTCATAGGATGCCACCTTTGCCACATTTCTGCTCCGCTAGATCTGCCCACTCAACTGTAGATGTTGTAATGTTGAAGTGGAAGACATGGAGGAGCAACAACAGCTCAGCCATGAAGTGGTAGACCACACAACTGGCAGAGTGGGGCCGCTGAGTGCTAAATTGTGTAAAAATGGCTTCTCCGCTGTGGCATTGCTCACAATGGAGGTCCAACCTGCTTCAGGAAGCAACATCAGCACAAGAACTGAATGTCAGAAGCTTCACAAAATGGGTTTCCATAGCTGAGCTGCTGTACTCAGGCCTAAGATCACTATGTGGGATAATAAGAGTGGCGGAAAGCACACCATCGTTGGACTCCGGAACGTTCTCTGGAGTGATGAATCACTTCAATATCTGGCAGTCTGATGGGCCAATCTGGCCTTGGTGGACACCAGGATGCCGTTCTGTAAAGTTTGGTGGAGGAAGAGGGATAATGGCAGAGTCCGGTTGTTCTAGTGACAAAGACATTGGAGACAATCATGTGCTTCCAACTTTGTGGCGACAGTTTGTGAAGGCCCGTCACTGCTGCAGCACAACACAAAGCCAAGTTCATAAAGACATGGAGGAACTCAAAGGGTCTGCACAGAGCCCTGGTCTTCTCATCCAACATCAGTACCTGACCTCACCAGTGCTCTTGGAGCTGAATGGGCACACGTTCCCACAGACGTGCTCCACCATCTTGTGGAAAGAAAAGAGTGGAGGCTGTCACCGCTTCAACAGGGGAGGCCAACTCTGTATCAATGCACCTGGTCTTGGAATGGGATGTCCAACCAGCTTGTGATGGTCAGGTGTCCACAAGCGTTTGGCCATCTAATGTAAGTGTGGACGTCAAATGAAAAAAAGTGGCTCTGCCGCATGATAGTGGTCTTAATGTACCCGTGTATGTTGTAGTTTGTGTATGTACGATGTTTTATTCTTCATGGCTCGTTTATTTGATATCCCATGTGAAGAAATAAATGCGAGAGAGAGAGACAGATTAGGGGTTGGGGCGCCGTCCACATATACTGTCGTGACAATAAACAAGTTGGTATGCGCTGATCTCAAGGGTCAAGTTCACGTAAAACGGTTGACCAACAAGCATGGGCCGGAAATAGACAGAAGGGAGGGGCTGATGTGAGCAGAAGGTCATGGAGGTGATGTCATCAGAGGGCGACCGGAAGTGAAGTCATCAGAGATGTAGGGATGCAAACACGGAAGTTCTTCATGCATCGGGACGGTGTTTCCGTGCGTAGAATTTAAGGTGCGTGATGGTTTTGTTCTTCCTTTTTTCTAGTGAGGTAAAGAGAAAAGCATTAATACGCCATCTTAAACTCCACTCGGCCCCTTTGGCTGCCCCCTAATCGCGCGGTTGTCACATCCAGTACCGTAAGTTCAAATGCTGTCACATTACCAGACTGTTATTTCAGGGCTCAGAACCCACATTTGGTACCCACCACTACATCAGCAAAGGGAAAACAATGGGTGGCATATTTAAAGTGAAAGGCGCTATATAGCACATGTGACCTCCCACTCACTTCATGCAGCCTGCACAGTTGCCAGCTGGGCTGCTTTTCTCCCCCTTAATTAAATTCATGCATGTGGAGTCCTCACGCTCGCCACCCTTACACCCTGTACTTAAATAAAGACCACACTATCGCGGTGCCACACTGCCATCATGCTGAGTAAATACGCACGTGTCACCCATGAAGTGTCTCCCCAGAGTTAGAACGACTCAATAGCACTTCAAAAAAAGATAAAAAAGAACAAGAAGGCAGTTGACTGAAATCCAACTTCACACAAGTGCAGCGGGCATCTCCCTGTCATGGGATTTCAGCACGGGCACACGCCCTGCCCTGCAGAGGAGGCGACAGGTGCTCGAGTCTAATTCAGCACATTCCTGTCTTTGCGTGTGGAATCCTCACTGATTTTATCAGGACTGTCCTTAAGTGACCCACGGTGGACTTGCTGGACGGTGACAAAAAGTTGTCTTGTCGGGTGGGGGGATTTGCACATTTGCCTTGCATGCATGTCGGTGGGGCAGGGGTCTTGATCCTCTTCCTGCTTCTGACTTTTTGAGAGTGTCACCTCATCTGCTTGTGCTCATAACATAACCTCTCTGCTCTCACAAAGGCGCTATATAAAGTCAACAATTGCTCGCTAAGCTGCCCGTGCTCCAATTTGAAAGCAGACATGGAAAGCGGGATTGTGTGTTGAGTGGAGAAAGGCGCTATAAAATGTAAAACGGTTGATTGATTTCTTTGTATAGTGAGTAGCGGTATAGAAAATAAAGACCGAGGACCACAGCTAATGCTGCGAAGGGGCAGAAACCTGCACAACGTACCCCACAAAGTACAAGACCTCTGACTCACTGGCCAACAAGACAATGCATGGCAGGATCTGGGGGTCTCGATCTGTATTTGAAGGGTATTTGGGGAGGGGTTTCGTTACGACAAGGCTCTGTATAAAATAAAATGATATGTTTGTTAGGTGTGCAGCAGATGGAAAAAAAAAACAAAAAATACGTTGGCGGTTGTCATTGAGCCGAGGGTCCGTACGGCCTTCGCTACAGAAAGGCGCTATACGGAAGCAATAATTTGTCTCTTTCCGCTAAGCTCATTTGCAGCAGCTTTCAAATAATGTATTAGTAGGAGTCAGTCAGTCATTATCCAACCTGCTATATCCTAACACAGGGTCACGGGGGTCTGCTGGAGCCAATCCCAGCCAATACAGGGTGCAAGGCAGGAACAAACCCCGGGCAGGGCGCCAGCCCACCACAGTATTAGTAGGAGTATGTATGATTAATAATAATAAGTCAAAAGACATTTGGATCAGGGGTCCTGGAGAGCCACAATGGCTTTCAGATTTGTCACTGAAGCCAGTTCTCGCTGTGAGTGACACCTGTCACTTTATATTATTATATGGTTGTGCACTCACTCTGACACATCACAGGTTTTTAAAGATTCGTTTTCTTTTTGTCATCTAAATGTTTTCTGATGCAGAACACGTCGGTCGTTATTGTTAACTGGCAGCCACTTAAGGAAAAAAACCAAACAAACGAGCCATTTAGGTCAATTAAAATGAAGATGACAAAGTCTGCTCCATTAGCAGTGGCAATTAAAAAGGAAATTGGATGGAATCAAACATTTCCAGGACCTGACTTTGAGACCCCTGCTTTATACAGCTGCACCCTGGGGGTCTGAGTGGCATGTATGGTAGAACATTAGAACAGTCTGGACGAGAAAAGGCCATGCAGCCCACCAAAGCTTACCAGTCCTGTACACTTCATTCTCCTAAAAAACATCAAGTCGAGTTTTGAAAGTCCATAAAGTCCTCCTGTCTACCACACTACTTGGCCTCTTATTCCAAGTGTCTGTGGTTCATTGTGTAAAGAAAAACTTCCTGATGTTTGTGTGAAATTTCCCCTTCACAAGTTTCCAACTGTGTCCCCATGTTCTTGGTGAACTCATTTTAAAGTCACCGTCTCAGTTCACTGGACTGATTCACTTCATCATTTTAAACACTTCAGTCAGGTCTCCTCTTAATCTTCTCTGCTTAAACTTCCCTACCATTCTCTGTGGGTCACCACAATTAACAGAATTTGCAGTTTCCCCTTAATTGCCATAACCTTACGGCAGATTTTGGATTTGTCCATCCCTGGTGGTCCTCTGTACTTTCATCTGAAGGATCCATGGATTCCCCCCTCTTCTTTGTAACTGCACTTAGATTAGATGGGCCTCCAAAATGCAACTTCATTCTCAATAAACCCCACTGAATTTGGTGGTGGTGGTGGATCCTCCTGAACTGTTTTTCTGTTACTCAGTTTGACCCCACAACTTCTTAGAGAGTCTGAAGTTCCACAGGCACTCCATACAACCCCTCTTCAATTTCATCGGGAGGTCCTGCCATTTCCCCATTTCAGTAAACAAACCCCTCAGGTTTGGATATTCTGTATGGTAGATCTCCTGTGTCCCTTGTGGTGGTCGAGGGAAGAAGGGGTGACAAACACAGGAGTAGTTGGGGGTCCCTCCTGGGTTTGAGAAAAATGAACTGCCTTGCAACATCTCGGCAAGTTGGAGTCAGGAAGAAGGAGGACAACACTCACCTGGAGGAGTGGAGGAGAGGAGATGAGAGAGAAAAAGAGGTGCAGTGTGTGTTGGAGAGCATTTGGGAAGATCACTGAATTAAATAAATCACATGTGGTGGTGTCTGAGACTTGGGGTGCAGCAGAGTCCTCCACGGCCCACACTATCTATTATATAGTGCCTTACACATCTATCTATCTATCTATCTATCTATCTATCTATCTATCTATCTATCTATCTATCTATCTATCTATCTATCTATCTATCTATCTATTATATAATCCCTTTCATGTCCATCTATCTATCTATTATATAGTGCCTTTCACATCTATCTATCTATCTATCTATCTATCTATCTATCTATCTATCTATCTATCTATCTATCTATCTATCTATCTATCTATCTATCTATCTATCTATCTATCTATCTATCTATCTATTTCTGGATGGCAGATCCTCCCATGATTCTCTATGGGCCCACCATGATGAAGAGGATCTGTATGTTCCCTGTTGCTGAGTTTATAGGACTGCAGATCCCCTTTCATTCCCCATAAGCCCATCCCAAATTCTTCTTCTATAGGGTCCTGCCACTCTAAAAGACCTCACCACTATTAAGAAAGTTAGAAGACATCCCCATACACTCTCTATGATGTGTGGACAGTAGGGGGCACTCCAGCTCACTAAACCCAACACATCCTGGGCACAAGTTTAAAACACAAAGAGCCTTTTATTATGTGGGAAACTCTTCAAGCCAGCGTTTCCCACCACCACAGCCACAAGTACTAAAACAATGCAGCACACAATGACTCTTCTTTCTTCTGTTCTCCGTCTCTTGGTCTCTGCCTCCACCTTCCACCCGACTCTGGCTCGTCAATGAGAAGCAGACAGTCCCTGTTATTTTAGTCGCCCCAGACGTGTTCCCAAACATCTGCCTACATGGCCTGTTGGCACTTCTGGGTGAGGTGGAAACCCCATGCCACAGAGCTCTTCAGTCCTTGCAGCACCCCCTGGCGACACCCACAGCACCCAACAAGGCTGAGTTAAAGAACTCCAAGTCCCATGGTGCCCCGCTGCAACTCATGGTAGCTGCCATCTAGTATTCTGGGGGTGGCAGTGCCCTAAACAAGCTGCCTTCCCCCATCCTTCCATTTCTTGGACATCCCAGCCAGGTTAGGCTGCCGGCTGTCCCTTACAGACACCACATTGACCTGAAGGGTCTGCACACCCCTGGTCTCTGCAGGTCCTTCCCCTCCATTATTAGTTTCAAGGGTCACTCACTGCTCCATACGAGCCCGCTTTGATTCTCTCTTTGCTCCATCTGAAAGTATATTCAGGTCCCCAGGCCTCCTCTAAAATCACCCCCTACACTGACCGAGGCCCCTGCAGACCACCAGTATCTGTCACCTGATGGATACGAGAGCTCCATTAAAAAACGCAATGTAAGATTCCAGTTGCCCGCCCTCCTGCCCACTGCCCACTGCCCCCCAGTCATCACTCCTCACTCTTGGCCCCAAACCCGCACTGTAGGCCCACCATGGCAATAGAGATCAGTGTCTCTTTAGGGAGAGGGGTGTCTACAGATTCCATACGAAAATGAAAACTTAAAATGAAGTCGGGGATGAGTTCAAACAAAAGTGAAACGAGAGAGCAGAAGGTCCTCGAGAGTTCGTCACTCTGAACACGCAGAGCGCAATCCGAGCTTTTTATTTTTAAAAGCTCCCCACCCAGATGTCACACGACACGCACATCTGATGACAGGCCTGGGTCAACCCTGCTGCTCTCTTCCCGCCTGCCGTGTCCCCCCGGGGCTGCTTTTCATTTTCCTGCTAATATCTTTGACAGCACAAATTCCTCTGCCTGAACGTGAAACCCCGAAATGAGCGATGGAGTTGCTGAGCTGCTCTTTGAAACTCGGCTTGGTGCAGGCCGGGGCTTGACAGCCATGGAAAAGTCAATTACAGGGCAAAAGAAGTCGCTGAGTTTGAACAATGTGTTAAAAGCATTAATAAATCATTTAAGAAGGAGGGGGGGTGAGGGTCTGGGCTCGAACAAAGTGATGCCCCCCTTTTGTTCCAAGTGTCACTCCTGAGGCCACAAAGGCCTTCACCTCAGCCGACTGTCTCAGCTTCCCTGTCACTCTGGACCTTCTTGTCCTGATTAAACCCCCATCTCTACATCATAGACCCCACGTCCAGTGCCCCACCAGCCACAGTTCATCTTTTTTTCTTTAGCTCCCCAAGAATTGCCACAACTGAGGACCCCCAGTTATACCTGAAGTGCCCCTCATCACTTTAGAGCTGGTAAGAATTGTTGAGGACCCCCAGAAACTGTTGAGAATACCCATGTCCATTGAGGAACCCCAGGGACCTGCTGAGGGACCCCACCAACAGTGTGTGTGGCCTTGTGGGAGGGATCTGAGATCAACTTCACCTCAACAGTCCCAGGTTCATATAAATGACTTTCATTTAACAAAAATACCTTCTTAAAGCGTTCTTCCATAAAACTTGTACAAAAATTGAGCCTCCATCTTCTGCCTCTCACTCCGTTCTCTCCTCTGGTACCCCTGGGTGATGTGGAAGGCTGGATCTGGAAGCACCTGTAGGACATCAAAACCGTAGCCAGGAAACAATTCCGGCTCAGTCAGTCAGGACCTCCAGCTGATGGAGAAGCCACAAACCCCCACCACCAGCAGCACCTGTGGACCCAAACAGGGCTGCCTTCCCGAACTACAACTCCCATGAAGCCATGCGGTTGTTCCAGTGGGAGCCACACTGGTGAACTGAGGAGACTCATATGGGGTCCGGGCAGGCAGTCGCCCATCGTTCATCCATTTTTCAGGCCTCCAACCAGGTAAGGAAACAGCGTCACACTCAGCAGTCCCCCTACCTTCCATTAAAACCGCCATAGATGTTACTTTCAATGGCTCTTAAAGATCAAAGACATGGCTGTAGATTTTAGGTGTTCCCCTACTGCCCTTCTCTCAGCTGGACATGGTGCAGTAATACAAGTTGTGGCGCACCCCCGACTTCTAGAAAGTGCAGAGGTTGCCACCAGACTTACGTAGCAAGGAAGCCGCTGCGCTTTTACAATGAGGGACAGATACATTCAGGCCAACACCTAAGCCCTACTGTATTTCTACACTGTCACCCGAATATTCACAACACCCCAGGAAAATGCATTAAATACACCAAACACACAAATATATAAATGTTCCTAACTGTATTTGCTAGAATAACTACTTACAAACACAAAAAGTACAAAACAACTCCTACAAACAAACCCCCACTCGATGATATTTACAGTCCTGAAAAAAGTCATACTGTATAAGTGATGGAAGTGTTTCTGGAAACGTAAACCACGGCGAAAGGATGGAAAGAAGTGTGGAATGCTTAATCACAGCTTCCCGGAACTTGGATAATACAATACAATGCAATACAATACAATGCAATGCAATGCAAAGCAATACAAAACAAAATAATACAATGCAATAAAATACAATACAATACAATGCAATGCAAAACAATACAATACAATACAATATAACGCAATGCAATGCAATACAATACAAAACAAAACAATACAATACAATGCAATGCAATGCAATACAATACAATACAATACAATACAATATAACGCAATGCAATGCAATACAATACAAAACAAAACAATAAAATACAATACAATACAATGCAATGCAATAGAATACAATACAATACAATACAATACAATACAATACAATGCAATACAATGCAATGCAATGCAAAACAATACAATACAATGCAATACAGTGCAATGCAATGCAAAACAATACAATGCAATGCAATAAAATACAATACAATACAATGCAATGCAATACAATACAATACAATACAATGCAATGCAATGCAATAAAATCCAATACAATACAATGCAATGCAATACAATACAATACAATACAATACAACACAATACAATACAATACAATACAATACAATACAATGCAATACAATGCAATGCAATGCAAAACAATGCAATACAATACAATATAACGCAATGCAATACAATACAATACAATGCAATACAATACAATGCAATACAATACAATACAATGCAATGCAATGCAATAAAATGCAATACAATACAATACAATGCAATGCAATGCAATACAATACAATACAAAACAATACAATACAATACAATGCAATGCAATGCAATAGAATACAATACAATACAATACAATAGAATACAATACAATACAATACAATACAATACAATACAATACAATACAATGCAATACAATGCAATGCAATGCAAAACAATACAATACAATGCAATACAGTGCAATGCAATGCAAAACAATACAATGCAATGCAATAAAATACAATACAATACAATGCAATGCAATACAATACAATACAATACAATGCAATGCAATGCAATAAAATCCAATACAATACAATGCAATGCAATACAATACAATACAATACAATACAACACAATACAATACAATACAATACAATGCAAAACAATGCAATACAATACAATATAACGCAATGCAATACAATACAATACAATACAATGCAATACAATACAATGCAATACAATACAATACAATGCAATGCAATGCAATAAAATGCAATACAATACAATACAATGCAATGCAATGCAATACAATACAATACAAAACAATACAATACAATGCAATACAATGCAATGCAATGCAAAACAATACAATGCAATGCAATGCAATGCAATAGAATACAATACAATACAATACAATACAATACAATACAATACAATACAATACAATACAATACAATACAATGCAATGCAATAAAATACAATACAATGCAATGCAATGCAATACAATACAATACAATACAATACAATACAATGCAATGCAATACAATGCAATACAATACAATGCAATAAAATGCAATACAATACAATACAATACAATACAAAACAATACAATACAATGCAATGCAAAACAATACAATACAATGCAATGCAATGCAATAAAATACAATACAATACAATACAATACAATACAATACAATACAATGCAATGCAATGCAATAAAATACAATACAATACAATGCAATGCAATGCAATACAATACAATACAATACAATACAATACAATGCAATGCAATGCAAAACAATGCAATACGATACAATATAACACAATGCAATACAATACAATACAATGCAATGCAATACAATGCAATACAATACAATGCAATAAAATGCAATACAATACAATACAATACAATACAAAACAATACAATACAATGCAATACAATGCAATGCAATGCAAAACAATACAATACAATGCAATGCAATGCAATAAAATACAATACAATGCAATGCAATGCAATAAAATACAATACAATACAATACAATGCAATGCAATGCAATACAATACAATACAATACAATACAATACAATACAATGCAATGCAATACAATGCAATACAATACAATGCAATAAAATGCAATACAATACAATACAATACAATACAATACAATACAATGCAATACAATACAATACAATACAATACAATGCAATGCAATGCAATGCAATAAAATACAATACAATACAATACAATGCAATGCAATGCAATACAATACAATACAATACAATACAATGCAATGCAATACAATGCAATACAATACAATGGAATAAAATGCAATACAATACAATACAATACAATACAATACAATACAATGCAATGCAATGCAAAACAATACAATACAATGCAATGCAATGCAATGCAATAAAATACAATACAATACAATACAATGCAATGCAATGCAATACAATACAATACAATACAATACAATACAATACAATACAATGCAATGCAATACAATGCAATACAATACAATGCAATAAAATGCAATACAATACAATACAATACAATACAATACAATACAATGCAATGCAATGCAAAACAATGCAATATGATACAATATAACACAATGCAATACAATACAATACAATACAATACAATGCAATACAATACAATACAATGCAATGCAATACAATGCAATACAATACAATGCAATAAAATGCAATACAATACAATACAATACAATACAATACAATACAATACAATACAATACAATACAATACAATGCAATGCAATGCAAAACAATGCAATATGATACAATATAACACAATGCAATACAATACAATACAATGCAATGCAATACAATGCAATGCAATACAATACAATACAATACAATACAATACAATACAATACAATACAAAACAATACAATACAATGCAATGCAATACATGGAAAAACTCCCAAAAAAACCTTGTAGGGAAAAAATGGAAGAAACCTCAGGAAAAGCAGTTCAAAGAGAGACCCCAGGTAGGGTGGGTGTGCAGTGGGGGTCAATAAAACACAATACACAGAACAGAACACAAGTAATCCTCAATACAATATTAAAATATTACAAGTACGGAGCAGAATTTAACAGTAGATGATATCCCATAATATGATTTGGATTTGTTCAGAGTCCTGTCTGTGTCTGTGTAGTAGAATTGCAGATCCTGCTACAATAAATTATCGTGCTGTGCCTGTTTTGAATTGATTAAAGATGGTGTTGCTAAAGTACTGAGACTCAGCCTCATCTTTGCAGTGCAAGACACAGACTCATATGTCACAATATACAGTGTGTATATACAGTATATATATATTGTGGACACAACCCAACACAACAGACATAGGGCACACAGGTTTAAACACAAAAGAGCCTTTTTATTGTGAGGAAAACTGTTCACAAAGTGTTTCTCACCACCACAGCCACAAGTACAACACAAGTGCAGCACAATGACTCTTCTTTTGTTCGTTTCTGGTCTTTGCCTCCTCTACTCCTCCCAGCAAGTTTCATCCTCCACCTCCCAACTCTGGCTTGTCCTTATGAGGCCAGCACGTCCTTTTAAATTGGACATCCTGGAAGTGCTTCTGCTCTTCTGCCCATGTGGTCTGCACGGACTTCTGGGTTAGGCGGAAACCTCATGCCACATGGCTCCTCCATTTTCACAGCACCCCCTGGTGGCACCCACAGTACCCAAAAGGATTGAGATATAGAACTCCAAGTCCCATGGTGCCCTGTGGGAATCCAGGGTGCAGCTTCTGGGAGCTGACATCTAGCGTTGTTGGGGGGAGCGGGGGCAGTGTCCTAAAGAAGCCACCTTCCCTCATTCTTCCATTTCTTGGGTTCCCGGCCATCCCTTACTATACTGTATATACATACTGTAAAAACTGCTCAAAAAAATGGAAGGACCACTTTGTTAATCCGAGTGTAGCATCAAGTCGATGAACCTTCTGGGCTATTGATCTGGTCAGTTAAGTAGCAGAGGGGCTTGTTCATCAGTTTCAGCTGCGTTGGTCCACTAGAGGGGCCACAATGAGATGACCCCCCAAACCAGGAATGAATGGTTTAACAGGTGGAGGGAGGCCACTGACACTTTTTCCTCCTCATCTGTTTTGTCACTCGTTTTGCATTTGGCTACAGTCAGTGTCACTACTGGTGGCATGAGGCCATACCTGGACCCTACAGGACTGGCACAGGTAGTCCAACTTCTCCAGGATGGCAGGCACATCAATACGTGGCATTGCCAGAAGGTTTGCTGTGTCTCCCAGCACAGTCTCAAGGACATGGAGGAGATTCCAGGAGACAGGCAGTTACTCCAGGAGAGCTGGACAGGGCCTCTCGTAGGTCCTTAACCCATCAGCAGGACCCACCGCTATCTGCTCCTTTGGGCAAAGAGGAACAGGATGAGCACTGGCAGAGCCTACAAAATGACCTCTGGCAGGCAGGCCACTGGTGTGAATGTCTCTGACCAAACAATCAGAAACAGACTTCATGAGGGTGGCCTGAGGGCCCGACATCCTCTAGTGGGCACCATGGAGCTCGATTGGCATTTGCCATAGAATAGCAGAATTGGCAGGTCCACCACTGGAGCCCTGTGTTTTTCACAGATGAGAGCAGGTTCACCCTGAGCACATGTGACAGACGTGGAAGGGTCTGGAGAAGCCGTGAAGAACGTTATGCTGCCTGTGACATCGTACAGCATGAGCGGTTTGGTGGTCTGGGGGGGTGGGGCCACATCCATGGAGGGACACATAGACCTCTACAGGCTCGACAGCGGCACCTTGACTGCCATTAGATATCGGGATGAAATCCTCGGATCCATTGTCAGACCCTATGCTGATGCTGTGGGCCCTGTGTTCCTCTGATGCCCGGCCTCATGAGGTGAGAGGATGCAGGCAAGAAAACAAAGGCAAAATTAAATCATGTAAATAAATGTAAAGTTCCATTAACAACTATAAAGATGGCATGTCTATCTCCCGGGACCCAAGTTCGAGACCCCTGTAGTCAGATCATCAACTGCTTCCCCCGTGAGCTCCAGTGAGATGAGTATTTCCTCTATCCGCCTTTTTTGTTTCCTGTTATTTTATTTCTATTGTCTGTTGCAGTGCATTTTATTGGTGCGTGTGACAATGGCTTTGGAATGGCCTTGTTGAGAGCGACAAGCAGAGCTGCTTGTACCTTTGGTGACCTTGTGGGATGTGATGACCCACAGCCTTTGCCTTTCTTTCTTTCTTTCTTTCTTTCTTTCTTTCTTTCTTTCTTTCTTTCTTTCTTTCTTTCTTTCTTTCTTTCTTTCTTTCTTTCTTTCTTTCTTATGTTGGCACTTTGAAGCAGTTTTATCCAATATATTGAAAGTCACGATGGCATCAGTAGTGTCAATCACAGTTATGGACAATCGGCGTGTGATGTAATCTTGTGTGAGCCGGGCATTCAGCTGACGATGATGACATCACATTTTATTTATATAGCGCCTTTTCCTATTCCCACAATTAGCCACTCTTGACCTCCCAGATTTCACGTCAAGTTGAGTTTTGTGTCCCTCCTCTCGACTCTTGTTTAAATCTATCTGTTATTGACCCCCTTTATCTATTTTAATATCCTGGATCTTATGTTCTTCACAGCACACACTCACTGGGGCCCAGTTTAGAGCTGTCATCCTGTCTTTAGAG
Organism: Erpetoichthys calabaricus; assembly: GCF_900747795.2. Lineage (NCBI taxonomy): Eukaryota > Metazoa > Chordata > Cladistia > Polypteriformes > Polypteridae > Erpetoichthys > Erpetoichthys calabaricus. The sequence goes on along the minus strand of NC_041396.2, from coordinate 294,387,270 downwards.
AAAACCCCCCAGTGATATTGACTGAGGTGGGATTTGAATCCTGGATAACAGAGTGAGCAACACATTGACAGAATGTTTAGGTGGAAATTCCAATCCCTGAAGTACAATTTTGAACAGCAGGGGTGCCGAGGTAAAGAGCTGAGCAGCTTGTTCTGGGCCTCAAATGGTGGCAGAAGTGGGATTTGCATCTAAGATCTTGCAGTGGGATGGCACGGTGGTGCAGTGGTAGCGCTACCATCTTGGACCAAGTACGTTGGCATTCACGTCTCAGATGCCGCCTGTATGGACTTTGCATGTTCTCCCCACGTCCACGTGGGACTGGTGACCGTAATGAGTGTAGTGTGGGCCGATGCCAGTGCACCCTGCATCCTGTCCAGGGATTGTTTCTGCCTTGTGCCCATTCCTTGCTAGGATAGGCTCTCGTCAGTATCCTCGTATCCCTGCTCAGGATAAGAAAATGGATGGATGAAATGTCCTTGTCAGGGCGGCACGGAGGTGCAGTGGTAGCGCTGCTGTCTTGTAGTATGGAGACCCGGGTTCGCCTCCCTGCGTGGAGTTTGCATGTTCTCCCCACGTCTGCGTGGGTTTCCTCCTGCAGTCCAAAGACATGCAGGTTAGGTGCAGTGGTGATCCTAAATTGTCCCAAGTGTGTGCTTGGTGTGTCCTGCGGTGGGCTGGCGCCCTGCCCAGGGTTTGTTCCTGCCTTGCTGGCTGGGATTGACCCCAGCAGACCCCCGTGACCCTGTAGTTAGGACGATGACTGACTGACTGAATGTTCTTTACTGATTCTGTCTGATACCTTTTTATTTGTTTAAAAAAAATAAACAAACCGAGGTTCCCCATACCAGGTGGGCTCCTCTGGACCTGATATCTGCAGCCCAGTCTGCCATCCTGTGGCTCGGCCCACCAGTTGCAGCTCCCCCAGCACTTAACACGGCCCTGCCGCACCTGGAGCCTGGAGCCCTCCCAGCACTTCTTCAGAACTTTATCTCCACTCCATTTCTGCCCCAAAGGCAGAATAATGCAACAGGCTCGCCTACCTAGAAAAACGCTTGGCAGTGACCGCAGGTTGGGCATGGAGCGCCGCCACATTCCTCACAAACGGGTGTGTGACTTTTCTTTTTTTTTTTTGTGGCCGACGCCCATCTGTGCCGCGCTGCGATTGGTGGGCCAGTGTCACCCCCTTGTCAACACTGTCAAGGGATGCCTCTGGGCACTGTGAGTTGTGAACAGGCAGCCAATGTCCCCCAGCGCAGCTCTGTAGGGTGCGGTGTGGGAATGGAGTGGCAGGGGAGGAGCTGAGGGGGGGAAATAAAAAAACAAAAAATACTCGGAGCCAAAGTACTCGGGGGCTTCATGTTGATCGTAAAGCAGGTCAAGTTACCTGCAAACCAGAGGGCTGTGGCACACACACACGCGGAACTCGGCTTCTGACACACGACTGCACATACAGCGCCCCCTGATGGCCAGCGATACCCCCTTAAATGGGACTAGTGCAGCCAGCGGCACCCCCTCAAACACAAATCCACATTCACCGTGCCCCCTGCTAAGAGGTGTGCAGACTGCTGCAATGTCAAAAGAAAAAAAAGAGGGCTGGGATTGAGATAGCGGGGTCTTGGTGGGGGGGGGGGGGGGAGACAGAATAAGCAGTGGAAATTCTTAGGTTGCATGGGGGGGGGGGTCAACCAGCCTCCAGCTTCCATTGTCTTCTCCTGACCTAAAAGTATGAGAAAGCAGTGACCGTCTGTAGCTCCCAGTTCTGTCATGGGCACCCTGCATCGCCCCCCCCCCCCCCCCCCACCCCACACCCATCACCTGCCATTGCATTGGAGTACAGCCTCCCAATTCACCCACTGATGACCAGTTTCAGTCGAGTTGCCCAGTCTACAAGTGACTTGCATGGTCACATGACCCTCCAAAACCTGCCACCGAGTCCCAGTTTGTCACTGAGTCAAGTCACTCCATATCACTGAAGCCCCTCACACATATCTCAAATTCCTATTGGTCTACAAAGTTGACAGGCATTCAGGTCAAGCCAATAGGCTTCCAGTTCAGCAATAGACTCCCAGTTTGGTCAGCCAGCTTTGCATTGGTCTACGGAATTTGTCATGTGACTCTGTGACACCAATAGGATTCCAGCTCAGCCACTTCATTGTGTGTTCATATTGAAATAGCATTTGACAAAATCAAGTGTGGAAAACAACATCTCCCATGTGGTGTCCGTTATCACTGATGCATTTCTGAAGGCGTTCGTGGAAGTTGGCCTCCACTCTTTTCAACATCGCTCTGTCGATTTGGGCGACTTCCACGTGAATGGCTTCCTTCAGTTCCTCCAATGTACGGGGTTTATGGTCGTATACGTGTGCCTTGAGGTGACCCCACAAGAAATAATCACACATGGATAAGTCAGGGGACCGAAGAGGCCAATGAGGCCAATAGGCTTCCAGTTCAGCAATAGACTCCCAGTTTGGTCAGCCAGCTTTGCATTGGTCTACGGAATTTGTCATGTGACTCTGTGACACCAATAGGATTCCAGCTCAGCCATTTCATTGTGTGGCCCAGTTGTCCATTGGCTTGTGAAGGTAGTCATGTGACCCAATCCAGTCGTCCCATTAGTCGACACTCTTATGCTTATCATGGCTTACGTTTAGATTCCATTTCATCTTCTTTTTGTTCATGTTTGGTCCTTTTGTTATTATCATTTGTGTCATTTTTGTTTATAATTTGGATCATTTTGTACTTTTGGTCAGTTTTATTGTTTGGCTTCTAGGTGTGGATACGTCTTCTGCTTGGATCCCAAGAGGCGGGGCCACCTGTCTATCACTGTTAAGGGACCGCCCCCAGTCCAATAAAGGCTGATGGGAACTGCAGTCCCTCTGTGGAACATTGTATGCGCTTGATGTTGGTGAGTTCTCCCCTTTATGTTTATGATTGTTCTTTGGAATTTTAAGGATTTTGTCTTCTGTTTAAAGTATTGGGACTCAATTACTGTTTTCTTTTTATGTAACAAACGTTTTATTTCATAAACATCCTATTTGTGATCAAGCCAGAGGTTTACGATGATCCTCCTCCTTGTGGAGCTCTTGTTTTATTTTTGTGCTCTTTGAAGGTTGTTTTGCCAGCTACTCCAGTTTTGGGCCTACTCCAGGTGAAGCCAGCAGTTAGTATTTGGGACTTGGCTGGCCCAGGTGAGTCTCGACTGGGCAAACCAGTGAAGATCTTGGCCTGCTTTCGGTGGACACTCCATACACAACATACTAAGTTTATTACATGAATCAGTGAAGCCATTCAGCTCCCAATTCAACCACTGACTCCCAGTGAGTACCCAATTTAAAAAAAAAATCTTAAAGCTGCCCACATCCCAGTGAAACCAAACAGTGACTTGCATTGTTGACCCCAAGTCCTGTCATCCAGCGTTTATATATCTGTCCTGCAGCTATGGTCATGTGACACACAGAGGCCAAAAAGGCTTCCAGCACACCCCACAGATGGATTTCAGCTGTCCACTGGTCAGATGTTATCATGTGATCCAGAAAGGCCAATAAGCTTTCAGTTCAGCCACAGACGTCCAGCGTCTTCCAACATTGGTTCAACCAAACCCAGAGCTGCCATGCACATTTTTGGTGAGCCAATCAACATTTAAACAATTTATGTGTGGTCATGTGACCCACTGACCCCAAAGGGCTCCCATTTCCTTCACACACTCCCAGCACACCCCACTTGCATTGGTCACAAGTGACCGTGAGGTTCAACGACATCAGCAGCTTCCCTTTTCAGCCACTGCCTCCTGGTGTGTCCCTAAGGCAAGTTTCCCAACTTTCCATTGGTCTGAACAGATTAGCATGTGACCCAGTAAAGCCAATAGGCTCTCAGTTCTACACTCCATATGCATTCCCATCCAAGGTAGTCATGTGGCCCAGTGAACCCAAAAGTGCTTCAATGCCACTTGGACCACCCAACTGAAAGCCGCTCTGCACACTGGGCCACACATTTCAATAAATACAGACAATGAGTCTTATTGTGGTCCCCATTCCCAACCACCTAAAGCCAAAAGACTCCCAAGTTCCCTCACAGATGCCATGCATAATAATAATAAGAAGAATTCTTTGCATTTATATAGCGCCTTTCTCACTACTCAAAGCGCTCAGCAATTGCAGGTTAAGGGCCTTGCTTAAGGGTTCGACAGAGCAGAGTCCCTATTGGCATTTACGGGATTTGAACCGGCAACCTTCCGATTGTCAGTGCAGATCCCTAGCCTCCGAGCCACCACTCCACCTAATCCACACAGATATCCCACCTGTGATCCAGAGAGGCCAATAGGTTCCCAGTGCAGCCACTAACTCCCAGTATATCCTTTGTCATAGAAGAAAATGTCAGGCTGTCATCCTAGCTGGCATGGGTGGTGGTTCCTTACCTGGCCAGGAGGCCTTCATAACAGAAGAATGGTGAGTGAGATGGCCTCCCAGAGACAAGGATTCTCTCTGTATGTAGGAGTGCAGCACCCCTCTGGTGGAACTCCCATTTGTGCACCCGCAATGGCAGCATGGGAACTGTAGTCCTGATGGGCGGCCCTGTTAAAGTACTTGGGGTCTGCCAGGGGAAGCTGCCAGTTGGATGCTCCACTGTCCTAGGGAAGTTCTGCTTAACCCAGTTGAGCTTTTTGGTGGCATTGTTGTTGCACCAGAAATATTTTTAGGTTCAGGTTGAAAAGAAAGTGCTCCACCTTCACCATGTGAATCAGTAGAGGAGGAGGAGGAGGAGGACAAAGCTCACCTGGGCAGAGTGGAGGAGAAAGAAAAACTGAATTAGATTGTGCCATAAGCTGGGCTGACACATGGAAGACACACCAAGCCAGACTGAGCTTCCCTGTCAGGTCCAACTCTGACACCTTCCCAAGTCCCAGCAACCATCAGTCATGGTACTGCTTGCCAACCTTGTGATGTACCAAACCTGAGCTTACAGCACAGTCTTTCAAGGTGCAAAGGCTCACAGCAGATACAGACGGCACCATGATAAGGTCCTGCAGAAGCTTACTGAAGCCATAGAGGTCCACAGGTTGCAAGCAAACAAGGGTGGCCTGACATCATCTCATCAGTTGATCTATGCTACTGGATAGAAAAGTAGTGCACAGAATATCTCCAGGAAGGAGAGGTCAGTCCTGGACAGAGGACCATGAGACTTAGCTGAAGATCATCAAAACCTCTTTATGCCCCGACATCATCCTACGCTCCATCTCTGTCAAGATACAGGGTGAGGCAGCAGGGACGGACGTTTTTTACAAAATCACAAAATTGTTAATTTTTTCTTACAAAGAACTTCATTGAAAGATTTGAGTTCATATTGAAATAGCATTTGACAAAATCAAGTGTGGAAAACAACATCTCCCATGTGGTGTCCGTTATCATTGATGCATTTCTGAAGGCGTTCGTGGAAGTTGGCCTCCACTCTTTTCAACATCGCTCTGTCGATTTGGGCGACTTCCACGTGAATGGCTTCCTTCAGTTCCTCTAATGTACGGGGTTTATGGTCGTATACGTGTGCCTTGAGGTGACCCCACAAGAAATAATCACACATGGATAAGTCAGGGGACCGAGGAGGCCAATGAATGTCACCAAACCTGGAAATGAGGTGACCAGGGAAGAGAGGGCGAATAACATCCATTGATGCTCTAGCTGTGTGGGCTGTCGCCCCATCCTGTTGAAACCACACACGCCGGGTGGGACTACGTTTTCATCGTAATTCAGGTAAAAAGAAGTTGTTTATCATCTCGATATAGCGCTCCGAACGATTACTGAGGCCAAGTTCAGAAGAATGCTTCCGAGCAGATCGACTTGGACTGCGCAGCAGGGCTAGTCGTACGCTTTCCACATTTTCAGGGGTACGTGCCATTCGTGTAGCCCCCGGTGGTCTTTTGTTCATTAGTGTACCTTGTGTACGAAGTGCTTTAACCCAACGTAAGATAGTGTTACGAGCAGGAACAGCTTTATTTCTGTGGATATTGAAATGGCAACGAAACTGAACTGCGCTAATAGATTGGTTATTCTTGACAAAACAGTCGTACGCAAAAACGGTGTTCTATCATCCACTGCTCCATGGCTTCAACTAAAAAGAAAATTTAAAAAATGCTAAGACTTCTCGAACCTAACGCCACCTACCGCACATCTGTCACTCCACCTAGTGGTGAGTTCTAGCCATTTCAAAGACGTCCGTCCTTTCTGCCTCACCATGTACCAGTAATGGTAGAGCTTATGGAATCATGGAAGAAAGGAAAAAATGGAGGTGGTCTTTGAAAGAAAGAAGGAAAAATACACAGAGCTGACAATGACATGCAGAGAAGCAGGGTGGTAGGCAACCATCTGTTCCACTGAAATCAGTTTTAGAGGTCTCATCGGGGTCTCCACTCAGCGAAGAGGCAGAATAAGAAAACTTCTGACTAAGGTGGAAGGAGAAGATGTGGGGAAGTCACGGGTCCTGGGGTCAGCTGCAGGGGGCAGTTGGAAGAAGTCTCTTCTGCTGCTCCACCATCTTAAGATGTCATAGCAATAATGAAGGGAAACATCAGGAGAGGATGGGCTCCTGGCTGACGACCCTGCAACTGGAGCCAGTGTCCAGCAAGTAGCCGGTATCTGTGATTATTTCTTGTTGTATTGAGGAAGAGGAGGAAGAAGAAGAATGACAATAATGCATTTTATTTAAATAAATAAAAATAATAATATGAAGATTAAGAATTGTAATTAGAGTGACAATAATACATTTAATTTAAATAGTAATAATAATTATTATTATAATAATAATATGAAGTTGAAGAAGAATTACAATTAGAATGACAATAATAGATTTTATTTAAATAATAAAAATAATAATAATAATTTGAAGAAGAAGAATTACAATAATACATTTTGTTTAAATAATAATAATAATAATAATAATATGATGATGATGAAGAATTACAATTAGAGTGACAATAATTCAATTTATTTTATTAATAATAATAATAATGATAATAATATGAAGATGAAGAATTACATTTTGAGTGACAATAATACATTTAATTTAAATAGTAATAATAATAATATTATTATTATTATAATAATAATATGAAGAAGAATTACAATTAGAATGACAATAATAGACTTTATTTAAATAATAAAAATAATAATAATAATATGAAGAAGAATTACAATTAGAATTACAATAATACATTTTATTTAAATAATAAGAAGAAGAAAAAGAAGAATAATTACAATTAGAATGACAATAATAGATTTTATTTAAATAATGATAATAATAATAATAATAATAACAATAATAAAAAGAAGAAGAAGAATTACAATTAGAATGACAATAATACATTTTATTTAAATAATAATAATAAGAAGAAGAAGAAGAAGAATTACAATTAGAATGACAATAATACATTTTACTTAAATAATAATAATAATAATAATAATAATAAGAAGAAGAAGAAGAAGAAGAAGAAGAAGAAGAAGAAGAAGAAGAAGAATTACAATTAGAATGACAATAATACATTTTATTTAAATAATAATAATAATAATAATAATAATAAGAAGAAGAAGAAGAAGAAGAAGAAGAAGAAGAAGAAGAAGAATTACAATTAGAATGACAATAATACATTTTATTTAAATAATAATAATAAGAAGAAGAAGAAGAATTACAATTAGAATGACAATAATACATTTTATTTAAATAATAATAATAAGAAGAAGAAGAAGAATTACAATTAGAATGACAATAATACATTTTATTTAAATAATAAGAAGAAGAAGAAGAAGAAGAATTACAATTAGAATGACAATAATACATTTTATTTAAATAAGAAGAAGAAGAAGAAGAAGAAGAATTACAATTAGAATGACAATAATACATTTTATTTAAATAATAATAATAATAATAATAATAAGAAGAAGAAGAAGAAGAAGAAGAATTACAATTAGAATGACAATAATACATTTTATTTAAATAATAATAATAAGAAGAAGAAGAAGAATTACAATTAGAATGACAATAATACATTTTATTTAAATAATAATAATAATAAGAAGAAGAAGAATTACAATTAGAATGACAATAATACATTTTATTTAAATAATAAGAATAAGAAGAAGAAGAAGAATTACAATTAGAATGACAATAATACATTTTATTTAAATAAGAAGAAGAAGAAGAAGAAGAATTACAATTAGAATGACAATAATACATTTTATTTAAATAATAATAATAATAATAATAATAATAAGAAGAAGAAGAAGAAGAAGAAGAAGAATTACAATTAGAATGACAATAATACATTTTATTTAAATAATAATAATAATAATAAGAAGAAGAAGAAGAAGAAGAATTACAATTAGAATGACAATAATACATTTTATTTAAATAATTATAATAATAATAATAATAATAATAATAATAATAATAATAAGAAGAAGAAGAAGAAGAAGAAGAAGAAGAATTACAATTAGAATGACAATAATACATTTTATTTAAATAATAATAATAATAATAATAATAAGAAGAAGAAGAAGAAGAAGAAGAAGAAGAAGAAGAAGAAGAAGAATTACAATTAGAATGACAATAATACATTTTATTTAAATAATAATAATAATAAGAAGAAGAAGAAGAAGAAGAAGAAGAAGAAGAAGAAGAAGAATTACAATTAGAATGACAATAATACATTTTATTTAAATAATAATAATAATAATAAGAAGAAGAATTACAATTAGAATGACAATAATACATTTTATTTAAATAATAATAATAATAATAATAATAATAAGAAGAAGAAGAAGAAGAAGAAGAAGAAGAAGAAGAAGAATTACAATTAGAATGACAATAATACATTTTATTTAAATAATAATAAGAAGAAGAATTACAATTAGAATGACAATAATACATTTTATTTAAATAATAATAAGAAGAAGAAGAAGAAGAAGAAGAAGAAGAATTACAATTAGAATGACAATAATACATTTTATTTAAATAAGAAGAAGAAGAACAAGACGACTGTTTTAAGGCATCAGGACTCTGCTGGGTGAAGCCGTGTCTGGGTTTGGGGGCTCTGCTGCGCCCCCTACAGGTGACACCTTTTCCAAGTGTCCAAACCTTTTCATTGGCCTACAAAAGCAGTCGTGTGTGCCCGTGATACTGATAGACTGTCAGCTCACCCAACGACTTGCTGCATGGCTCCAGTCTAAATCTGCCAGGCTTGCTTAGTCCCATGACCCAGTTAAGGTGTCACCTCGGCCGCTGACCCCCAACAAGCTGCACACACGTCCCACGTGCTTCAGTAAAACCAGAGGACTCCCTTCTGTCAGATCCTTAAGGCCAGCTGACTGTGACGGTGTGCCCCTGTAATTTGTGTGGCATCGCTCCCATAAAGCACTTGAGAGGGTGTTCTCCACATAAAGGCACTATATAAAAAGATAATTGAGAGATTCAACACTAAAAATCTCATTTCAGATCCCAAATGAGGTGTTAGCTACCTGAAGGGCTTCACATCAAAGCAGCACTGCTCACTTTTTAGGGGTCTGGGGGGGATTTTACTGTACCTGTTAAAACAGGCCCCTGGGGGTCTGGGCATAGCACACGGCACGGGCTCTGCAGCCCTCTCTGCCTCCACCTGCACAGCACATTCCTGCCATTCTGATGCCGACAAGCCGGGGCCTGTGGGCGTTCTGACCGGGAGGCGGGCTGGGCACTGTAGCGCGGGAATTGTTTTTTTTTTTCCCCCGCTGGGTTGTGGACACACTCCTAGAGAATGAGAAGGAGCACAGTGACCTGTTGGAAAATGGCTGGGATTAGGTGATAGCCGGCACTCAGCCATGTAATTGGCACAAAGTGCATTCCTGCCTGGTCCAAACTTCACACACTGGTAGTGTCAGCTCATAATGAAAGTTAGTGCCAACAGAGCACAAGCGTCAAAATCAGTATACCAGCTTGGCATAGGGGAAAAAACCCCATGGAAGAGGAGTATTAATAAATTCAACAACAGGACTGACATATGGGGTCAAGCCGCTGTTAACTGCTGCCACCCAGTGGCTGAGAAGTAAAGTGCGTTCAGGAAAGATTGCACTTCCAGAGGTTTTCAATTAAATCAATGAGCAGCCCCCAGGGCCCACATCAAGGTGTCTACAACATCGGGCATGTAAAGTCAGTATGGCATGTAAACTCATCGGGCATGTAAAGTCAGTTTAAGCTCCGGAGACAGAGGGTCCCGACTTTTGAGGTGGAAATTCTTCTGGATGGCAGTTTTATGAAATGCTTAAAAATGACATTCCCTTCAGTAGGCCTGTCCCATTCATGACCCACCATTCTGCTCCTGCACGTTAGTCACATGTCCTCTCAAACGACAAAAGACATGCAGGTTAGGTGATGTGGTGACTCCAAAATGGGCCCATGTGACATCTGCCATGTGATGTCCCTTACAAGACGGGGTCTCACCTTGTACTTTGTGCTGCTGGGACAGGCATTGACATTGCAGGACTTAAGGATGTGATCTTATTGTTTAAATGACAATTGTGACACTACTGTTATTGTCACCAATAAGGTGATAAGTTCTCTTTCCTTGTACCATATGGTTTTGTATTGTCCAATCAGGAAGGGCGCTGTATAAATTAAATGGGTTATTGTTATCATCACTTGTCTTTGTTTCTTTGTAATTTATGGTCTTGCACTGTCCAATCAGGTAAGACGTACAATAAATAAAATGGGCTATTGTTCTCATCATTGGTCTGTTTCCTTATTTTGTGTGGTCTTGTATTGTCCAATCAGGAAAGGCACTATATAAATATAACAAGTTCTTTTTCTCATCATTGGTCTGTTTCCTTGTAATATCCAATCAGAAAAGGCGCTCTATAAATTAAATTGGTTATTGTTGTCAGGACTTGTCTGTTTCTTTGTAACTTATGGTCTTGTATTGCCCAATCAGGATAGGCACTCTATAAAGTTATTGTCCTCATTGTTGGTGTGTTTCCTTATATCAGCACGGCATTCTTCCCAGACTCCTCCAGCCACTGCTCATCTGTGAAGAACCGATCTCCATAGTTGAGATTCTGGAGAAGAACGTGAGCAGTCACCTCAGGAGATGGCTGGGGCTACCAAAAAGCCTAAGCAGCACTGCATGTTGTGGTGACAGCAGACTTCATCTGTCTTTCACGTCCCAGCAGTAGGAGTTCAAGGTCAAGGAGACCAGAGAAGTGGAGCGATACATGGACACAACTGATCTAAAGGTCAGGAAGGCAATGGAGGACAGAGGAGGCTGTTCAACAGGCGTCGGCTGGCGTACGTAGTGACACGAGGTCAAGCTGGACCAGGCTCCTTCCAGACTCTTCACGTTAAAACCACTGGTGGTCGATGTGGCCGCTAGCACAGCAAGAGTGAGAGCAGCAGCTGACAAGGAAAGATCATGCAGGGCAGTTGCGATGAGACAACAAGGAGCACACACTATATGGATGACTGCAGTCAAGAGGAAGGTGACCTGGGCTGAGATATGGAACTTGGAACCACACTGCATAAAATTCCTTGTCCAAGCTGTGAACAATTTTCCGCCTACCCCAGTCTTCTTCTTCTTCTTCTTTCGGCTGCTCCCGTTAGGGTTCCCCATAGCTGATCATATTCTTCCATATCTTTCTGTCCTCCCCTTCTTGCTCATCACCCGCATGTCCTCTCTCAGCACATCCATAAACCTTCTCTTAGGCCTTCCTCTGTTCCTCGTCCCTGGCAGCTCTATCTTTAGCACCCTTCTCTCATTATACCCAGCATGTCTCCTCTGCACATGTCCAAACCAAATCAATCTCGCCCACCCCATTGAACCTGCACAACTGGGGAAAAGTAAAGTCTCCTATGTGCACACTACACTCCTGACAAGGCACCTTGGCACACATCATCAGTGGCAGCTCCAAGGCACTAGGCGAGGGATGTGTACAGATGGCGGCATGACCAAGCCCAAAACTATTAGTGCAGGAATTACTGCAGCGAAGTCCTTCCATCTACCTAAGCAGACGGTCGCTTGTATTAGAGCAGGCAAACAGAAGACATCTGTAGACACGCTGGGCATCAGCAAGGGATCGGCAGTTACTGGTGGACCTTGAATGACAGCTGAAGTTCTCCACTCATATTGCTGACACTTCCTTACATCCAGACCTTGTCATCGTGTCTGATGCCACTGTTGGAGCTGACAGTTTTCTGGGAAGAGTGTGTGGAAAATGCCTTTGAGAGGAAGCCCACCAGGTATGTGGGGCTGGTCAGCGAGTAGGGTGGAGAACCAAGTGCCTCTCTTTGGAGTTCAATCTAGGGGACTTTGCAGCAAACTCCCAAACCAAGGCCTTCAGTTACCTGGGCATAGGAGGAGGTGAGAGATGGAGAGCCATCCGTAAGACCACCAAAGCTGCAGAGAGAGCTTTGTGATGGGTACGTCAAAAGAGAGGAGAGAGTTGGGGTCCAAGAGGCAGGCATTGCCAACTGGAAAGAAACTGGGATCGGATCAGCCCCAGCAGGGTTACCTGGGTGAGGGTGTATGATGTTGAAAGACTAGAAACACCTGATGATTCCAGGAACGTCACCGATGGTGTTGTCCAGTAGGGGCAGTAGATGTTTTTGCACCGACTCTTTAATCTGCTTTTTTGCATAGTATGGTCTTATATTGTCCAATCAGGAAAGGCCGCCAATGAATAAAACCTAGCTGTTGTTCTCATCATTGTTCTCTTTCCTTGAATTGTATGGTCTTGCGCTGTCCAATCAGGAATGGCACTCTATACAGTAAATTAAAGTGGGTTGCAGTTCTCATCATTGGTCTGTTTCCTTGTATCATATGGTTTTGTATTGTCCAATCAGGAAAGGTGCTCTATAAATATGACAAGTCATTGGTCTCATCATTGGTCTGTTTCCTTGTAATATCCAATCAGAAAAGGCGCTCTGTAAATCAAATGGGTTATTGTTACCATCACTTGTCTTTGTTTCTTTGTAATTTATGGTCTTGTATTGACCAATCAGGAAAGGTGGTCTATAAAGATAATGGGATATTATTCTCACCATTGGTCCGTATTGCCATGCATTGTACGCTCTTTTACTTTATCTCATTGGCAACCCACCCCGCACTTGGAGATCCTGGCTTAGGCTCCACTCCAAACCCCCCCTAACCCCAACCCCACTGCACTAAATTGGATAACAAAACAGGTGAATGGCTGCATTTCACCCACTATTTCTGCATTCTCCATTCTTTTCCACTTTTTAGGTAGCTGTTTAAATCCTCTTTTGGGCCATCGGTTGCCCAGTCCCTTACAGGGTGCACTTGCCCGCTTCTTATTGGACAATATAAAGTCACCACATCATTTAGGACAACTGCAGGACCTTGTGGAAAACCTGCATGGATAAGGGGAGAACATTCAGAGTCCACATTGGCAGAACCCAGAGGCCAGAATTTGAACCTGTGCCAGTGAGGCCGCACTGAGCTGCCTTGTATTTTAGTTTTTAAACTTTGCCTCTGAAGGGCGCTATATACGAATATAGACTGGTGTACTGACTGACTGAACCACCTTCTCTGGAGAGGAAATCGGTGCCAATTCATGCCCATGACATGGAGTAAGAGTGGGTACAGCGCCATTAGCACTCTGTGGCCGAGTTTATACTTCACGTGACGCGATGCAAGCTCCAGGGTACGCTCCTGCTATGCAAGTGTTGTAGTGTTTATACTTGTGTGCATACTTTACGTAAATCCGGAAGAGTGGCAGTGTGGGATATCATCACGGTGAGAACAGGTTCGGCTTTGCTGTGTTGTGAATTGTCTGGAACACCCATTAAATTCTGATGACACCTTACCGCAATATCTCTGAAAAGGATGTTTAATGATTAAATAAATCCATCAATCCAGGGATTTGTCCATTCCAGCAAGCATTGGGTACGAGGCAGAAACAATCCCTGGACTGGGCATCAGCTCATCGCCAGGTGAATACAAGCACACACACACATACACTGGCGTCATTTTAGTGTCACCAAATCTGCATATCTTTGGAAGGAAAGCGGAGCACACTGAGGAAACCCAGCAGGAAAACATGAACACCAGGCAGGGAATACCAGCGACGTGACTCCTTACTGTGAGACAGCAGTGCTACTGCTCCGCCACTGTGCCACCCCATATGTGAAATTATTAACAATATTCATTATTTAAACGAAATTAACGATTTATCTCTAAAATGTAATATACATACTTTAGTGCATTTCATCATGAAAGTGATTTCAAGTATAAATCTAAAGATTCTAAATGTGCAGAGAGCTGGAATATCTTAAATGTAATGTGTTCTGTGTGGTCATTGCAGCTCTCAGGTCAGGAGGAAGCCCCAGAAAAAAAAGACGGCACAGAAGACGGTATGTGAGACTTTTAAAATGTATCGTGTATTACGATATGCGAGGCCTGAATATAAAAGCACCACGAATACATCTGTGTGTCGGCATTTTGCTTCACCACATCGAACCATTCATCAAGCATCGAAGCGCGCACACCGATCTCGTAGGATCCTTAGAGTGACTTTCTGTCACAAGTAGATATAAACAGAGACTCTGATGTCACATTCCAACTTTTAGAACACTGCGCCCCCCTGACTTGTTGCTGGTACTGCAACTCGCGCACGCGTCGTGTTAATTTCTGAGGACCTGATCAGAGGACATGTCAAATGAATGCGTGGCAGCCATGATGCGTGCGCGTACGCGTTCTGAGCGTGAAGTATAAACGAGCCCTAAATGAGTCAGTCAGCACCTCCCTGAGTGTTGCATAATAATAATAATAACTTTATTTATATCGCATCTTATCATACATTTACATGCAACTCAAGGTGCTTTCCACAAATAAATCATAAAGACATACCAAAGTTATCATTACTGAATATACTCGCGTTTAAGTTCTCCCGCGTATAAGTTGGGCCTTGCTTTTACAGCATAATTTTCAGTATTTTATAATGTCGGTTGTATAAGTCGAATGTAGAAAACTCACGCTGTTGGTCCAAGAGATTACGATATGCTAACACCCACCTGAGAGAGTCACCACGGAGCACACGGCCTTTATTTCTATGTGCTGTGCCTACGTGACCACACAGTGATACCCGAACTATTCTGAAGTGACGTCTGCACTGTTTTGTGTTTTTTGTATGTCACACCCTCATACACCTTTATCGTAAGAGCATCCCGTATCTACGATGGAGCTTTCGATCAGAAGAAAATATGAAGCTGGTTTCAGATTAAAAGTCGTTGAAGTGGTGAAAGAAATTGGTAACTGCACTGCTGCAACAAAATTCGATGTGTCTGAGAAACTGGTGCGAGATTAGAGGAGGCAAGAAAATGTATCGTATTGTATATTTGAACGGATGTACAGTGGTGTGAAAAACTATTTGCCCCCTTCCTGATTTCTTATTCTTTTGCATGTTTGTCACACAAAATGTTTCTGATCATCAAACACATTTAACCATTAGTCAAATATAACACAAGTAAACACAAAATGCAGTTTGTAAATGGTGGTTTTTATTATGTAGGGAGAAAAAAAAATCCAAACCTACATGGCCCTGTGTGAAAAAGTAATTGCCCCCTGAACCTAATAACTGGTTGGGCCACCCTTAGCAGCAATAACTGCAATCAAGCGTTTGCGATAACTTGCAATGAGTCTTTTACAGTGCTCTGGAGGAATTTTGGCCCACTCATCTTTGCAAAATTGTTGTAATTCAGCTTTATTTGAGGGTTTTCTAGCATGAGCCGCCTTTTTAAGGTCATGCCATAGCATCTCAATTGGATTCAGGTCAGGACTTTGACTAGGCCACTCCAAAGTCTTCATTTTGTTTTTCTTCAGCCATTCAGAGGTGGATTTGCTGGTGTGTTTTGGGTCATTGTCCTGTTGCAGCACCCAAGATCGCTTCAGCTTGAGTTGACGAACAGATGGCCGGACATTCTCCTTCAGGATTTTTTGGTAGACAGTAGAATTCATGGTTCCATCTATCACAGCAAGCCTTCCAGGTCCTGAAGCAGCAAAACAACCCCAGACCATCACACTACCACCACCATATTTTACTGTTGGTATGATGTTCTTTTTCTGAAATGCTGTGTTCCTTTTACGCCAGATGTAACGGGACATTTGCCTTCCAAAAAGTTCAACTTTTGTCTCACCAGTCCACAAGGTATTTTCCCAAAAGTCTTGGCAATCATTGAGATGTTTCTTAGCAAAATTGAGACAAGCCCTAATGTTCTTTTTGCTTAACAGTGGTTTGTGTCTTGGAAATCTGCCATGCAGGCCGTTTTTGCCCAGTCTCTTTCTTATGGCGGAGTCGTGAACACTGACCTTAATTTAGGCAAGTGAGGCCTGCAGTTCTTTAGACATTGTCCTGGGGTCTTTTGTGACCTCTCGGATGAGTCGTCTCTGCGCTCTTGGGGTAATTTTGGTCGGCCGGCCACTCCTGGGAAGGTTCACCACTGTTCCATGTTTTTGCCATTTGTGGATAATGGCTCTCACTGTGGTTCGCTGGAGTCCCAAAGCTTTAGAAATGGCTTTATAACCTTTACCAGACTGATAGATCTCAATTACTTCTGTTCTCATTTGTTCCTGAATTTCTTTGGATCTTGGCATGATGTCTAGCTTTTGAGGTGCTTTTGGTCTACTTCTCTGTGTCAGGCAGCTCCTATTTAAGTGATTTCTTGATTGAAACAGGTGTGGCAGTAATCAGGCCTGGGGGTGGCTACGGAAATTGACTCAGGTGTGATACACCACAGTTAGGTTATTTTTTAACAAGGGGGGCAATTACTTTTTCACACAGGGCCATGTAGGTTTGGATTTTTTTTCTCCCTAAATAATAAAAACCATCATTTAAAAACTGCATTTTGTGTTTACTTGTGTTATATTTGACTAATGGTTAAATGTGTTTGATGATCAGAAACATTTTGTGTGACAAACATGCAAAAGAATAAGAAATCAGGAAGGGGGCAAATAGTTTTTCACACCACTGTATAAGTCGGGGTCTGATTCTATGATCGATTTTTGGGGTTTCAAGACCCGACATAACTGAGTATATACGGTAATTAATATGACAGCAACTTCTAACAGATGTAAGTGTACTAAATAGAAAACCAACCTGGGCACAGTGAAACAACATTTAAACAAACCTTCACTCTTATCAGAAGCAGGCTCATATTGTTTTCTAATTAAAACTTTATACATGAAGATGGCAAGAGAACAACCAGATCTAATTTACAATATACAGCTCTCTATTAGAATTAAAAACTCCTGCGACGAGACATGACTTCTTGAAGAGACTTTTTGGAAGCAAGTCCTGCGAGACGGAGACTTTTGCCATGAGATTCTTTCAAGTCACGTCATACTTACAGCTATTTACAAACAAGATCACAGTCATCGGGTGCATTCCGGCGCTTAACCTAAACAGACAACAATCCATTAAAGGGCTTACTTATGAACACACACACAATTATTAAGATCCGGTTTAGAATCACCCATTCATCTAAATATGGTGGCAAGAAACGATGAAGTGAAATTGTCGATCGTCACACGGCACATTGGTCAAATGCGTGTCAATAGACTACGCTGAAACAGTCGGTGGTGATGGTGCGGAAGATGAAAAGATCAACTTACAATATCATGAAGAATATCTACAACCGTTAACACCGTGTGGTCTTACACCACACAAATTACTGTAGAAAGAAGGACATATCGTAAAGTTATCACGTAATTTATGTCTGAGCGATGGGCACGATTAGCTGTAAATAAATATATACAGACAGTCCCTGGGTTACGTACGAGATAGGGACTGTAGGTTTGTACTTAAGTCAGAACAGGTACATAAATTTAATAAATGTTATTGTTCACCGACTGTAACCAAGTGCTTTGCCAATGAATGATGGAGTGTCACCTCTCTCTGACCTTTATATTATTTCTACTTTATTTTCCATGGTGATGGTTTTTCTCTTCTTTACTGTATCACCAGCACTTGCATCAGATTTGTGTTTCAGAGACATTATTGAAGGGTGAAGACAAAAGGTTAAGATGAGCTCTTCTGCACAGCACTGTACACGCTATCACAGCAGGAAGGCACCCGTCTGATGTATAGGGTGGTCCAGATCTAATTATGCAATTTTCATTACGCTATAACTTATTCAGTTTATTACATAGAAAATCACCCGAAAAGTCCCGGACCATCGAGAAGTGTGCGAACCGACGACATGAAGAATCGTCTTCACGCCGAACTGGAATCGTCTCAAGTCATCCAGACGATCTGGATCTGCAGAATTAGATCTGGACCACCCTGTACTGACAAGAGACAACTTCCTACTATGTGTGTAACAGTACAAGTGGGCTTGCTATTGAGAATGAATGGGGGCAGCGAGGGGGGGTTCATCACCAGCCCACCTCACAGTCACCTCCACTACAGTATGCTGCCTGCACCATTCAACACGCAGCCATCCGAGGCACACTACAATGCTACCCCCCCGCTGCCCCGTTCAGCCACAACCGGATCACCGCTTGCAGCATTATCAGCCGCGCACCTAGAAGGAACGGGGCAGCCGTGTGTGGTGGGCGGGCAGTGAAACCGCTTGCCACCGGGAGCCACAGGAGGGACACTACACTGGGTGAGCAGCGAAATCGCCCCCCTCCAGCCACCGCAGGCCAAGGATGACGGAGCGGCAGTTACTGAGGCGCATGCGTCGCAGCTGTGGCCCCATTCGTATGTCGTAGCTCGGATGTCCGTAACCTGGGGACTACCAGTATACAGTACATATCTGCATTTGACTTGGCCATGGGGTGGCATGGTGGCGCAGTGGGTAGCGCTGCTGCCTCACAGTTGTAAGACCTGGGGACCCGGGTTCGCTTCCCGGGTCCTCCCTGTGTGGAGTTTGCATGTTCTCCCCGTGTCTGCGTGGGTTTCCTCCGGGCGCTCCGGTTTCCTTCCAAAGACATGCAGGTTAGGTGGATTGGCGATTCTAAATTGGCCCAAATGTGTGCTTGGTGTGTGGGTGTGTTTGTGTGTGTCCTGCGGTGGGTTGGCACCCTGCCCAGGATTGGCTCCAGCAGACCCCCGTGACCCTGTGTTCGGGTTCAGCGGGTTGGAAAATGGATGGACTTGGCCATGTGTACGTGGCAATGCATCATGTAGAGACAGTTTGTTGTTATTAAACTTATTGAAAAGATACAAAAGCAAATGAAACAGCCCACAGCGGTTTAGGATGTTGATGAAATTTTCGATTCCTGGTCAACCCACCCCAACACCACTGGGCAGCACAAGTGGTACAGTTGGCACAGTCGTCCTCCTCATTTCCTCCAGTACCCCAGGTGAGTGCAGATTGGAGCGCTTTGAGCATTCGTATGTGGCACATCGCGCCACCACACAAAAACATAAAAGAGCAATGGATGACTGCCGGGTACTTACTAACACATCAATGAGCTAAACTTACAATCAGATCGCCATTTTATGTTTCAATTACTGGAAAGCCAGATTAGAGATTTTTTGATAGCCTGCCGTATTTCGATTGGTAAATTATTCCAAATTTTAGGCGCATAAGAACAGAACGCTGCCTCACCAGTTCCTTTATGCTTAGATCCTGGAATAACAAGCAAACAGGAATGTGCAGATCCAAGACTGCGACTCACTACATAAGGAAACAGGCCTTCTGAGATGTTAGAGGGGTGAGATTATATAGCGCCTTATGTACCAGTTAAATCGATTTCAAAGGACGCTGGCAGCCAATGTAAAGGTGTTAGTTCTGGACATACATGCTCATATTTTTTCCTTTTGGTTAAAATTCTTGCTGCTGCATTCTGGTTGAGCTGTAGCTGATTTACGTCCTTTTTGGGTGGTCCTGATAGGAGAGCACTGCAGTAATCCAGTTGGCTAAATACAAACACGTATTCATTTTTCGTCACTTTTAAATGTTATAAGAGATCGCACCCTTGCAGTGTTCCTTGGATGGATGAACGCAGTCTTGGTAATTTTATTAATACGTGATCTGAAGTTGAGGTCAGAGTCAATAATAACACCTTAAATTCTCGAGAGTACCTGGAAGTATCCAGCGCACCCCCCCCCCCCCCCCATAAGTGCCGACTCCATTTGGCATCAGCTGCCATATTAGGTTTCTCTAAATTGTTCCAAAGCTCCCCGGGCCATGGCGCTGAGAGGATTAGATGGAGGGCCGCCGCCCTCGCTGAAGGAGTCATGCGGGTTATTTAACTGGAGTCAGAGGCCAAATGGAGTCAGCCACCTATTCTTGGGGGGTGCGGTGTGGGTGCCAAGAGAATTCTTTCAGGTGCTGTCAAGTGTGTTTGTGTCATTTGAAGGGCACATGTGAGATTACATGACATCAACTCAAAGGCCTCCTTATGCTCAGCCTGGCTGCCGAGTTTTAACAATTGATAAATGACACCAATGGCAGACTTGGGTGGGTGAATCAAATCACCTGGCAGGGAATCCACAGTATGGGCACCCTACCGCTTATGCCTTTCTATGAGGGAGAATGAACTGCCTACTGTTCACGCGATATAGCGCCTTACCACACTGGACTTCATTTTAAAGAACTTTATTTTACATCTGCTTCCATATTTCTATAAAGGTAAGAAACTTGCTTGGGTTCACACCGGGAGTGAAGGGTGAATTTACCAGTTGCAGTTCAAAGCTTCTGGCACTGGGGGGAGCCAAACAGCTGCCTCATGCATTTTACCCAGCATGGCACCTCTCCATAGTGACAGCCAACACGTGTAATTTGTGTCGACCCAGTCAGGTCAAGGCTTGTGCTTAACCACTAGGGGGCACACTGCCCATCTAATAGATGCCACCAAGGCTCTGTAAAAGCAAAAAGAACTGAAAGGAACCTAACATGAGCTTCTCACATCTGTGTAATCTAATTCAGGGTCGTGCTGCCAACCCGGGTGGCACCCGGACATCTCCTCATATTTAGGCCACGTAGGAGTCCTGATTTTGGAAGGTAGAAGGAAGACCCATCCAGGCAAAGGGAGAACATGCAAACTCCATAGGAACCCCCTCTGCAGGTGAGAAATGAACACAGGGTCTGGGAGGTCACCATGCAGCCCACTGACAGGACTTTATTTTTGTTAATTATGTGGTACCTCTTAAAAAGGAACGCCATCTCTGGGGTACCAGCAGGTGGAGCAGCTTACTTGGGGTTTCCCAGTGAATTAAAGTGACCATCTCAGTGACAGTTCAAGGCTATCCGACACCAGGAGGGAGACAAACCATTGACAGTTTAATGCACTTAATGTAGCAGAAGTCTATGACTAAATTCTTAACGTCAGGTCCTTATGTATAATATATATAGTGCCTTTTGATAGTGATGACCATGCCATTGAACAGCCCATTGCATAACAGGACTATTGAGCAAAGTGTTTTGTGCTTAAACACTAAGGGGGCGCACTGCCTGTCTAATAACTAGCACCATGGATCCGCTGGAGAAACTGGCACTTGAGTGTTTGTCTTTTTAAATCGATCTGTTATTTATATAGTGCCTTACGTCAGGGCCGAGCCTTTACAGCGAGTGGTCCTTTCAGATTTTTTCTTTATTACTTTGATGGAAACCTCAGCAGTTGAAGCAACTAATTTGGGAGGTCACACAATGGATTAAAGGTGACATTCCATGAAGATTGCCACCTAACAGAATACGATGAAGACAGGCTAGGCACTGTCAGGTTAAGGGATTTATCAATACTGCATAAACCACTAGGGGACACAACGTCCATCTAATTGTTGTCATCAAGCTCTGCCTAAGAAGCTGGCACTGAAATAATGTCCTTAATAAAAATAATAATAATAATTCTTTAATATGATTAGTCCTACAATGGGAGCACAAGCAGATCGAGCAACTTGCGCTTTTTAGTTGCAATTCAACACCTCAGGCACTAGAGGGAGCCAAACCATCAAATGCTGAAGATTTCTTTTCCATGGTGCCTTCAGATGGACAAATGAAAGATGCAGGGCCACTGGGCACATCCATGGGGGTGACGTAGGAGGATCACACGACAATTGATCCATAGCCACTAGGGGGCGCACTACATGACTAAAGGCTGTCACCAAAGCTCTACTGGTTAAACTAAAACTATTTTTTAAATTACTTATGAATTGTTTTATATAGCGTCTTCCACTAATGAAGACCATTTCAAAGCACTTTATTGTTAGTCATTCTCAATTCTGCAATGTGAGTATATTCATTAATGGTGGTATCTGGGGAGTGGTGGCATGTTGTAGGAAATGTAACTAAGACCTTCTCGTGACAATAAAGACACTCTACACCTCTCAGCGGTCAAGTGACTTGGAGTGACGCCACGAATTACAGAGGAGTTACAGCTGCAATTCAGCAGTTAAACCACAAGGCGGAGCCAAACTGTCAGCGGCCTCACCTACACAGCACACCGCATGAACCTTTCAAGATGAATGCCATATCATGCCGTGGGCAGGGGCGGCTTCAGGTATCTGCAAATTGTGCACCTGCACAGGGCTGCCAAGCCAATAAATATTGAATATAAAACAGAAAGAGAAAATAACGACACAGCTGACGGCAATGTGGCCAAAAAACATTGTGTTTCTTGTTAATTAGTATGCTGTATTTACTAATGTCGCTCGAGTCGAAGCAGTAAGCTCATTATTATAGTAGTACAAGTAAGCCCGCGATTCTCTAGAGAATCGTAAATCCAAGAATGGCAATCAGTTTCTGTTCCGTCTGATATTTGGATGTATGACATATCATATATTACTGGCACAGTGGATTAGAGCAAGTGTAGTGTACAGGTTGTGTTGTGTGGGTGCCACCTACTGACTCTGGGAAGCCGCTTCGTTTGACTCTGGAGCGTGCGCCACGGCAAGTACGTATGCTCCTCGGTGGGAAGCCGCTGCGTGATTAAATATCATGGAGGATGGGTGCGTCCTGGGACAGTTCATTTCAACGCGCTTCTGTTATTGTCTTTCTTCATGCAGTCTCGTTTTAGTTTTTTTATGGCTGTGTCGTCGTATATGCGGTGGTGTGGGTGGTCGCGTCCGGGCGGCTGTAGAACCTGGCATGCACGCTTTACCTCAGGTTTAGTTCACAGGTCGTAGGCATGGTAAAGTCCGTTATGTGATTCAAACATGCCACACAGACTGCTGGCACATACATACTACTGACTCTGGGAATCCGCTGCGTTTGACTCTGGGGCGACGCGGCGCAGTGCGCATGCGTTTCGATGCGTCCGTGCATAAATTAAAACTGTGGTTTAGTAATCCATATTAAACCGCATGTGGACGCAGGAACACGGCGATGGGACCATGAGACGTACTGCGCAGGCGCGCGTCTCATAAACCGCAAGCGACGTATCCACCGCGAACGAAGGAGTCACGGCCCAAGAACGAAAGAGCTCAACTAACGTGAATGAGAAATGAAGCAACAACGCGCCCATAGCTAACGACTAACGACACAACAACACAAAAAAGAGGATTCTGCGCTGCACCCCAGAATCAAACGTGAGAGGCTACGGAGGCCCCACAGGTCCACAAAGTTAGTACGAAAGGCGCAGGCGTCACCGCCATATTGTGAGTGGCACTACTGCGGAGTGAAGTTAGGAATAATGTGCTGCTTGGGATTGTACAAACCGCTGAATGCTTTACACCAAATTCAAACACAATACAGCTCAACGATACAAACACGAGCCCACCTGGATAAGATCAATGAACGCAGGCGCCTACAACGCGCGTCTGAAACTGCGGAAGCAAAGCAGGCACAGGTTCAAAACGAAAGACCACAACTGACGGAGATAAATAATCTCTTTCAAATCTATTTCGGGTTACCCAAGACCAGGGGTTGGCGAGCGAGGCGAGCAGGGGGCAGAGCCCCCTAGTATAGAAGATTATAACGTTCTGCCGTAATGAGAATATCATGAGCCGCCACTTGGTTTTCAAGTGACGGACATGCGCATATAGAAGCGTGTCATGAGCACGAGGCGGCTATGCAGTGTCCGTAACGGACGTGGCCATCCTCCGTGCATAACATACCGTATTGACATTGGCGGGCGAAGGGGCCACTGCTTCTTTCTCTGCACAGGGCCGCCCCTGCGTGGGGCATCAATGGTGCAGCACCACCTGGCACTGTTAAGGCTTTTTAAAATGTTATTCCTTTACTTTTGAAGTTAGATTTTGTTTTCTTTCGGTTTCTTTTTTTAAACATATTTTTAATTATTAGTTCATTTAGGGGGTTACCGAGTTTTCTAAAAAGACCCACTAATTTTCAATGTAAGAAAAGGACATTAAAACAGGAGCCTCTTGGGAGTCTTAACTTCAGCATGTCTTCGTGCTATGTTTCCCTCCATCTTTTCCTTGAAGATGTTGTCTTTTACCATCTGCAAAATTCCTTCAATCTGCATTCATTTTCTTTTGTTACTAAACATCTCACCTTTCGTTTGACTCTCTTATTTGTTTTCATTCTTCTGAGGCTTGGGATCTACGCCAACAATCGGAAGGTTGTCGGTTCGAATCCCATGAATGCCAGAAGTGACAGAAAGGCCCTTAACCTGCAATTGCTCCATCCTGGCTATGACGTTAATCTGCAGTCAGCCCTACAAGCAGGTCCTCCAAGTTGCAGGGAAAACCTGGGGTTTGGTGGCAAGACTGGCACTCCAGCCACTGTAAAAAAAAAACAAAAACATCACACTGTTCAGTGTGGTGCTGAGGTGTCACCCGTGGCACGGCTGCACTCGGCTCTCAATCCAGGTGGTTCACCGTGTGGTGAATGAGGCAAAGTGCGGCAATGGACATTTGCTGCCAACCTCTCGCTCTCTCTCTACCTGAAAGCCATTCTATTCATTACTAGGTCGTTGTTTGATCTTATTTCGGTTAGACATTCCCACAGTTCTTCACATTCTCCGGTCTCCTTCTCTTTTGCCACAAACTTCTTGCGCTTCACCACTAGAGGGTGCGCAACAACCCGGGTTGAGATCCGAGTGTAGCCTTGGTGTGTATTTAATGAAGAAGCCAACTGAGGACATGTATGGTGTTTGATTCTCTCACTACACACGCAAATGTCCTTCTCCTCTCATGTAGTTGTCCATCTGGACCTTCTCTTTCTGTCCTGCCCAGATGCAGCTTGCCGTCCTCTCTCAAGACAGTAATGGAAGCCTTTGTATGAAATCTTCCGTTTCTTGGACTGAACTGACAGGCTTCTTCAGAAAGCCATCTTTGAACCCAAAACTGAACTTTAGGTATGCCAGTGCCTTGAAGTGATCCAAGTGAACAGAATGCCAGGTGGCAGCGGTGCTAATGCAGTTAAAAAGGTTTCTCTAATAAATAACACATGAGTAGTGAAGGCAGGGGTTGACCATTAGAACATTGAAGGAATGGTTGCTGAAAACGGGGCGGTGCAGCCACACGTGAATAACAAATTTAAAATTCAGCTGCTCCAAGCTGTTGCAACAGTTTCTGTTAAATTGTTTAAATCCCGTTGCTCTTGAAAAGTGTCCCTTTAAGCTACACCACCGTCCCTCGAACACCCCGCCAAGAGTGACAGTAATGACATTTAAGAGAAGAGTGTGGGGAGACAGACAGACATGGACGTTACATCACCATTACAGGTGCAGCATATCGCACGTGAGTCCGAAGCTCTCGGTGCAGGTTCTGTCCTTGTGTAAGATTAATTGATGTAACAGTGTGTGTGAATTATCACGCATGTTCCTTTCAATGAGAAAAAAGCGAGTCCGGATATGGTTTTCGGCGGGAACAGGAAAGAGGGGGTTTTAATTGAGGGGGGGGGGGGGTTCTCTCTAGCAGATTCTGAAGGAGTGTGAATACAACGCTAGTGTCCCCTTATATTGGACTCCAGTCTAGTCCAGTTGACTCAGGCAAGGTTACACTTATATGAAGGACAAGTAATTCGCCACATATTATGACGGGGTCTTTAGAAGAAATTATTCTGTCATTTTACGATCACAATCGCCAGGATCCCCAACGTTAGCGATTGTCACGGCTCACCAGTTCTCGTCCACCGCAGCTCAGAACTGCGCCCGTTTTAATATTGCACTTGACCTAAAGGTCCTCTGAGTTCCCCCGAACACAAAACTTTCATCGTATGCATTGCTGCATTTAGCCACGGCAGGTCCTCTGCACCTTCGCTCGTTCCTTTGCCATGTTAATCCACCGGGAGCAACAAGCGCGCTGTCCTTTCCTCTGCCCGCCGGTTACCATAGGTGCTTTGCGATGATGTACAAAATTAAAAATACAACCCTACGGTGGCCGCTGACAGACAAACATCGCAGGGACTCCTCCTCTAAGGCGGTGTGTGCTGTGCATATTTAAAAAGCTTCAAGAGAATCCAATCCAGGGACGAACAAATGGACACAAAGCACAAACATACCAGCTGGAGCTCATTGCACAGTAACAGAGAAACACTAGAAATGTCTTTGGCTCGATTATAAATTCACTGTAATGGTATCTTGATAAAAAAAATGATACATTTCTATCAAAAATGAGAAACTTTCTTGGTGTGTTTCAGGCCTTTGACTGATTGATGCAAACTGTAAACTCATACAAATGCACTATCAACACCAATATAATTAGTTCTGTTTATATGTCTGTATTTGTAGTAAAATATAAACATCACAAAATATAAATTAAAAAAAATTGGCAGGCATTTTAGGATTAAACTAACTAGCTGTGCCATTGGTCTAAGATGGGTTGAAATCTAATTGACACAGACCTTAGCATTAACACTTGCAGTGCACCATCTGTTGGAATGCATTTTTAATGCATGTAGTAAGAAAATGCATTGCATTTGTCATTCCAACAGATGGTGCACCACACAGTGATAACATGCACCACTACTTTCTTTTTGTGCTGTGACATCTGTTAGAATGGCAAATGCAATGCATTTTATTACTAAAAAGTGACCCGCCATCTGTTGGAAAGAAAAATGCAATGCATATGTCTCTGCTATATGCCAGTTGGTATTGGATTTGTACACTAGAATTGTGATGTGCCATCTATTGAAATGACAAAAGCAATGCATTTTATTACTAAAAATGGGACCAGTCATCTGTTGGAAAGAAACATGCAGTGCATATGTCTCTGTTATATGCCAGTTGGTATTGGATTTGTACACTAGATATGTGATACACCATCTATTGAAATGACAAATGCAATGCATTTTATTACTAAAATTGCTTGTGATGCACTCTGTGTTGGAATGACAAATGCAATGCACACATCTTTGTTATACACCATTTAGTATGGGATTTGTAAAAGCGGTGTTAATGTTTATGATGCACCATCTACAGAAATAACAAACGCAATGCATATTATTACTAAAAATGTTTGTGATGCACAATCTGTTGGAATGACAAATGCAATACATACATCTCTGTTATACACCATTTAGTATGGGATTTGTAAAAGCAGTTTTGCTTGTGATGCACCATTTGTTAGAATGACAGAGGCAAGGCAACCAGACAAACTCACAGATTCTTCCTTTTATTAAGGTGGACCAGAACATCTCGTTTATAGATTTAAATGACATTATCTCATCGTCTCAATGATGAATATACTGATAAAAGGCGTCTTGGGCACGCAGAGAAAACATTTCCCTTACATGGGGCAGCCCGCTTCCAGCTGTAGGGTGGACCAGTTGGCCCTGCAGTGGTCTCAGTACCCTGCTCAACCTGAGCTGACCAGTTTACTGATGGCTTGAAGGTCACTGCCCATATTACTGTTCATTGTCGGTTTCTTTTTTAGTTGCAAGCTTGCACTTCCAGTTTGAGTTTTTTTCCCAGTACAGGCTGTACACTGCACACCAGTGAAGAAGACAAATGATCTACCACCATTTTCTTTCTTGGAGGTAGCCACATTAATTTGGAAAAACAATATTAAAAAAAACAACAGGAGAGCCACACGAGGAATGAATCGCCCTGAAGACATTACACCACATCTCAATTCTCAAGCACTGCTGAGAAGGACCACACTAAATTTGAAGCACCACCAAAAAAGGCCCAAGTGCCCTCTGTCCACTGTGTGGAAAACAAGCAAGCAGTCTGAGGGTCCGGTTTGAAGGAAGGGTGGAAAGGACAAGTTTGGATGGAGAAACCTCTGTGTTCAGTAATTTGCCAGCCTCAAGCTGGCCACTCAGTGGTTGGCGCTACAGCTGGACGTGCCGTGTGCTGTATGTGTCGTCTGCTTGTTCTGTCCGTGTTACTGTCCTCCTTGTTCTTTGTCAACTCAAAACCACTTGAATCTAAACTTGGTGTTCCTGTTTCAGCGCAGGACGTTCATATCCACCTTATTTTCCTGATCAGTGAGTGGGTGGTTGTGAGGCTTTCCTTTGCTGGCACCGTCAGAGGGCATCGCAGTCTTCCGATGCCCGTCAAGGCAGACCAGGCACTTTGATTTTTTTATTCTCTGACACAGAGGGTGCCTGAACTTGCGTGTTTCACTAGTCAATAGCAGGAAATCAAGGAACATAAATTACTAGTGAAGTTCGTGTAAGAGATGTCTGCACACACACAGGAGACGGCTGGGATGGCTCCAACCACAACTTTCATGCCAAAAACACCACTGAGGTCAAGTGAATTGGACGGCGTGGACACAAATCGAGGACACGACACATTTAGATGCAGAATATTTTGTGATGTGACAGTTTCACTCCAGGGTGGCTTGGTAGCTCACTGGTTATCACTCACTGATCTGGACTGGAGCACCAGCCCAGTCCATGGGCCCTCTCACTGTCACTGTCAGAGTGTGGTCAGGCCAGCTTGTCACTCCAAGACTCACAATGTACTCGGACACCCACCAGTCACTTTGTCATCGTCGTCCTTTTGCTTTTGAAGAGCAGAAGGTTGCGCTTCCACGACGTGCTGCCAAAGCTGTGGAGCAGTTCCATCTGGCACTCGGCTTCCAGGTATTCCCGGATCCTGCCCTCCACGTCCCCTCGAATCTGCAGCTCCTTGAAGTGCTCAAAGTCTCGGCGGCCGAGTTTCCGGAGGCGCCGGGCAGCTGACTGGTAGCACTTCCAGGGCTGGACCTCCAGGAGCAGGTAGCGGCAGCGGACGGCTAGGCTGGACAGCATCTTGAGCAGACCCACGTCCCCGTGGTTCAGGTGCACCCACATGGTCACAGCGAGACACGTGCAAAGGTCAAAGAGACCCTGGTTGAACCGGCTCAAATAGGAGCTCAGGATGGTGTCGCACGCCGGTTGGTCAGTGATGTCCAGTGGCAGGAAGCTGATGGCGCCAGGGAAGGGGTTACTGTCTGCAGCTCTGTCAATGAGAGCCGCGTCCAAGTCACAGCCCAGGAGGCACAGTGTCTGGCCTTCCCTTGGGCCCATGGAGGCACCGTCATCGCCCAGGAGGTGTCGGTACAGGGCAACAGTCAGCTCCTGTGGAAGAGGAAAGACAGCAATGAGATGGCAGCGCATCTCTAGAGAGGATAAGCATCACCCTTACCAGCGGGCATTGGCAATTAATACTCCATTAAGCGCAACATAAAGTGAAGAGCGACTGCTGCAGTGCTCGTGGGACAAATGGAAACCTTTATAAGCGTCAATGTCGGCACCCAGGTGGCAGGAAGAGGCAATGGAACCCATAA
The DNA here is from genome assembly GCF_900747795.2 of Erpetoichthys calabaricus. NCBI lineage: Eukaryota > Metazoa > Chordata > Cladistia > Polypteriformes > Polypteridae > Erpetoichthys > Erpetoichthys calabaricus. The sequence goes on along the minus strand of NC_041396.2, from coordinate 294,357,676 downwards.
CTCACTCAGAAAGACAGAGGGCAAGCTGGGAAGGTGGAGGCACAATGACTTTACACAGGCCCCCAACCAGTGACAAATCACTTAGGGCCTTAAATTGAGAGGATGGACCCCAAGTCAGTAAGCTTCAGCTTATCCAGATGAGCTAAAGGACAAGTGTGGTGGCCACCTGAGTGAAGGGACGACTGCAGCGGTCCAACAGCCAATCAGGATCGAACTGCGGTGGGGGGTTGGGGGTCCTCTACACATAGCGGAAGGCACACATTCTGCCACTGAAAAGGCTACGCCCACAAGGCTCCTTCCTAAAACAGCCCCAATTCCTCCAGTCCATGCATTTCAAATTGTTGCTGGGGTTTTAGGGAGGTAGCAAAAGAGACTGAAAAAAAGACTTGACGCTGAGAGAAAATAAAAAGCTAAAATAAACAAAACCCGAATGGGTAACTCGCCCGAAGTAATGAGCACGGTGACAGTGGAGACAGACAGACTGACCACCACACGTTTGAGAAGTGCATCAGTCTTGTTCAATACCTTTGTTATTTTGGCTGTTGCGTCACAACAGCAAACCGAGTTTAGAGAAGTATTGTGGTCTATTTACATCTATTTGCTTGGCGGACGCTTATATCCAAAGTGACTTACAAAGAAGGTAAACATAATCGAGTAACATTAGGCTCGGGCCTGCTTGTTCAGTAAGTGCAGTACGACAGGTTAGCAAAAGTTGGCTGCCACAAGTGAAAAGATGTAATAACTAATAAATTTACAATCATAGATTACAATCGATAAAGCAATTCAATAACCCACAATATAAAAGATCACAGAGCAAAATTTTTCCCAATCAATTAGACTGACACTCGCAGAACTGATGGGTCTCCAATTGCTTCCTAAATACATTTAAGATGGAGGCAAGCAGCTCATTCCACCAACTAGGAAGTACACAGGAAAAGAGTCTGGATTAAGACTTCATACCACACAGAGGTGGCATCACCAGACGCTGTTCACTGGCAAACTTGAGTGGGTGAGAAGTGTACCACCTCACTAATGCCTCCATATACTCAGGTGCTGACCCACTGACTACTCTGTAGGCAAGAACGTAATGTGGGCTGCTAATGTAGCGACCTGAGGAGAGGAGTGACATGTGCCCATCCCGGCTGGTTAAATACAAGACGGATCGCTGCATTTTGGATCACCTGCAGTGGCCTGATGGCACACTTTTTTTTTTTTTTTTTCACCTGTATTATTATCATTCTTTAATTTAATATTATTTATTGTATCAGTATGCTGCTGCTGAAGAATGTGAATTTCCCATTGGGATTAATAAAGTATCTATCTATCTATCTATCTATCTACTCCTGCCAGAAGCACGTTGCAGTGGTCTAGATGTGATATATAAATGATATGTGTTAAATATATGTAAAATAATTCTAAACAGGCGTGCTGGTTTAAGCTTTGGACCTCAAACCCTGAGGTTGTGGTTTCAAATCCTGCTACTGACACTGTGCATTCCTGAGCAAGTCACTTCCCCTACTTGTCCTCCAATTGGGCAGCCGAAAAATATACATATGCTGTTGTCCTGATGTGGCACGGTGGCGCATATAAAAGCGCTGCTGCCTTGCATTTAGGAGACCCCGGTTCGCTTCCCGGGTCCTCCCTGTGTGGAGTTTGCGTGGGTTTCCTCCCAGTCCAAAGACATGCAGGTTAGGTGCATTGGCGATTCTAAATTGTCCATAGTGTGTGCTTAGTGTGTGGGTGTGCACCCTGCGGTGGGCTGGCGCCCTGCCTGGGGTTTGTTTCCTGCCTTGCGCCCTGTGTTGGCTGGGATTGGCTCCAGCAGACCCCCGTGACCCTGTAATTAGGATATAGCGGGTTGGATAATGGATGTCGTCCTGATTCAAAGCACAAAGCATAAGATGCATGATTATAATAGGACGTTTCCTTTGGGAATCAAGAGAATTGTGCAACTCGTGAAGACCCGTTCGCAAATCGTTACACTAGCTTTCAGAGAGTCGCGCATGATTTGTGTTCTTGCGCGTGCGCTTTAAACATCCACCGGCGAAACTAAGGACGCTAACGCGTCACGCTGTAGACGCATGCGCTTTAGTACTCCCGTGGGGCGGCACAGGATTGATTCGTTTTAGCTCACGAATCGGTTCGTAGTATTCACTGAAAGGAGTAGTTCAAAAAGAAGGAATCGTTCTTAAATCACCAATCACTACTAAGGTCTTTATGCCAGCCTCTTAAAAACGGGACTTTGTTATATTACAATTATTATACGCAATACAATGCACAAAAACGGTACGTTTAGTCACCCTGATCAAAAGATAAAATACGTCAGTCATTGAGCTGGCATCTAACGCGATGCGACGAGCTTTGAGCGCTCATTGGACTGGGAATTGTTGCAATGCTCTGGTCACAAGAGTTTTACAGCCCGTCCTCAACACACACGCTTGCGCCCAGCCTTGTCACCACTCTGTATGTTGCTGTCACATCATGTTGACCCGCTTGCAACTGGCATCCCCTCGTACTGGGGCTACCGCACGGATTACTTTATATCTCCCCACTCCATCATTCGTCTGGCTTTATTCGTGGTTAACATTTAGACATCTACAATTTGACATACCCCGGAGTTGCAGCCCACGTCCAATACGAGCGTTGTTTGCCCATCTTCAGCGCCGACTTCCTTTAGCAGGTCCGATGGCACGAGGGTCAACCGGTTCTCGGGGGGATTGAAGCTGTAGTAATTGATAAAGTTTCCGTAAGGTGCAGCTCCAGGGTCTTCACGTTCGGCGTTCGTGGGCCCCGCCATTTTAAAGTGTCCGACAGGCAAATGCAACCGGGCAGAAACAGCAACAGAAGGCTGAGGATAAAAAAGAGTTCCGGTAGAGATCGTTTCGTGAAAAAAGCTTGAAGAAATTATACGAGCTCGTATTTGTGTTACCGTTCTGCGAAATATGTAATTCTGTTTTATTTAGAACTGATATTCCTTAATATATTTAGTAAAATTATAAAAATTAACATTACAAATACGATGTCAATACGTTGAAGAATGAACGCAGGAATTATTAAATTACCGGCCGGTTAGCTCAGTTGGTTAGAGCGTGGTGCTAATAACGCCAAGGTCGCGGGTTCGATCCCCGTACGGGCCATTTAATTTAATTTTTCATTCTCATTTAGGTCTATTAATAGCGTACTGAATGTTTGCCATTTTTCATATACAATAAGCTCATGTGATATTCATTGGCGGTTTTTCTTACATTAAATATTAAATAAACATGAATGGAAAGATAGAAGACTTAAATATATTAATGTTGGTGCAGCACTATTTTGCAAAAACAAATATATAAAAGGATCAAGCTTTTCTACAATATTATATGAAGTGGGCGTTTAAAATCAAACAATAGAGGGTGATGCCAGCAACAATCTCCCTCTCCAAGTGCCATGTCCAATGTAGACGTTGGGAGTCTGGTATCTCTGCAGCCTGCACCCTGCAGCCTCCACTCTGAAGCTCCAAGTAGGTTTAGATGAACTTAATGGATATTCGGTTGCACTATTAGATCATCCTTCCACAACCCTAATCTTAACTACAGTGTTTTAAGTCGGAGCTGTGGAGGTCTGTATTGGTGGCCATTGGAGTCAACGCCACCTACATAGACCGCCGATTGGAGTGTGTAGGCACTGGGCTGCAGAGATACACTATATACTTGGACTTCACCGATTGTGGTCTTCTTCCTGTCTCTTTTCAATGCCATATTAAAAATCTCATTTCAACTAACGTTGTCCCCAAACCCTCTCACATTATTCCCACTGGTGGTGCTTGCTGTCTTCACAGATTCTACCCAACAGGGCAACACTTACTGCGCCTTCAGCTCTGATGATGTGTCCCAAATATTTCAATCGTCTGTTCTTTAATACTCCTTTATAAGTCCCGGAAATGTTTAGATATTCTTCTAAAAAACAGCTTCTCACAGCTCCTTAGTCTGCTTTCCATGGTTTTACTCACAGCCCACGTTTCACAAACACACATTAAGACAAGCCAAATGTAACACCTTAGAATGTTCATCTTTGCTTTCATTGTTATGGTTAGTTTAGTTAGTCGGTGTTTTAACTGAATAAAAGCTGTTTATGCCACTGCACTCCTGTTGATTTCCTGATCACCACTTCCATCTTGTGTTAACATGCCACCCAGGTAACAAAAACGATGCACTTGCTTGACATTTTCAGATTGTACTGTTAACTGTCAATTTGGCACCATTTTGTCTTTTGTAAACACCATACCAAACACGCCTTCTTACAATTTCATGTGAGCCCCTTGTCTTCTGCTCCCACCAGAGCCGTAGCGTCGGTGGTGCGAACTATACAACAGCAACGGGCGCCGATCTTCGACGAGGTTGTTTCGGGTTAAAAAGAAGAAAAAAATAATAATAAAAACATTAATATCTCTGAAATTTAGTAGAACTTTTATAGATATTTCCGTTTACTTTTTATGATTTTAGAAACAACTTGCACATTGTAATGTGTTATATTGTCTTTTACAAGCACAGCCGAATTATTGGAAATAAAAGTGCAGTTCTAAGTAAAAGAACGATGAGAATGACGCACTGCTCGAGAACTGCCACGCCCACTAATATGTAAATACACAACTGAGCTGCGCGCGCCTTTCTTGTTGGAACCACGAGGTGCAACCAATCATTACGCTCTCGTGGTGATCCTCGATCTTCAATGGCTTACAAGTTTAGCAATAATATCCATTGAACACGAAGTCGCTTCTTCTTTCCATTATAGCTGTATAATTATAGTGTACAGCTAGAAGAATAAAGTTCTGAATGTTGTTTTTGTCCTTAATTGTTTTGTATTTGTACTTATATATATTTTTTTGAAAATATTGTAATTTTTTATGATAATAAACAATTTTGCTTTGCGCCCCTTCCCCATCCACACCACGACACATATAACTATGTGTGGGGAGGGGAAGTTTGTTGCGTACAATCTGAATTTATTGACAGGATTTGATGAAACTTGATATCTGAGTTCCAAATACGGTCCTTTGAAGCTAATTAGATTTTGATTAAGCCTGATGGGGCACAAAGCGTTCGACCGTTACACACGGCTCCCCAAACAGAGACTCAACAGGCACGCTTTTCAATCGTTTCCCACCTGCGCAGATGCACAGTACACACCATTGACGTGTGGTGAGGTTCATGGCTGGCGAGGCACTGGCTCCTTCAGAGTCAGGTTTACAAATATATGAACACCAAAGAGCAGCTTATTCACTATTCAACTGGCAGCCTGCACATTGACTACTGGTTATGTTTCATATCTCATTGGCATTCTTTACACACACACAGGTAAGGCGCATATTTGGCTAAGAAAGAACGTCACATTTATAGCGGCGAGAAAGAGCGGAGAGAGCGCATTTGCTCAGCGCCCTCCATGTGTTCTAAATTTGCCTTTGTAATTCCACTGGAAATATTTAGTTGTTTTTAATAGCTTTTAATTCCGATGTTTTAATCAATTTTAATACAGACTGTTCAACAAAAGGATAACAAGAAAAACAAAATAATATTTTATTTAAGGTCAAAATTTAGTTTTTAAATATTGGATTGTTTTTTTTTCTTATTCTGATTCCATTTTTTATAACATTGAAAACCGTTTATGGTCTTACCTTTATTTGTAAATGAAGTCCATGCGCCTATCATTCTCCACGAAAATCTCTGTCACTTTCTTGTAAAATTCCTCCTTATTTTCCTTCAGTTTTAAAAGTCTTAATCTTCCATTTTGGCAGTCAATAAACGAACCGCTGCAGTACACTTGACTTTCTGTTATCGCTGACTTACTGGCGCCTCTGCGTTGAAAACCTGTTTGGCTCACAGGCGCCCCCTTCAGGGCGACCCGGTACTGTCTGCCTCACCTTGTGACTTTTCACTGCGGTTTTATGTCCGATCAGCAAGTCTAAATATGTCACACACATTCATTAAAGATATTAGCCAGACTGTGGAAAGTCAGGGTGTATAATACATGTGTCTGCAAACATTACATTAACGACATACAGAGACAGACACGCTCCAATGTGTGAGGGAGAGCGCAGTCCGAGGTGAGGTGAGGCTCGTCACTGCCGAACTTTGCTTTTCTCCCTTGTATTTGAACAAGAAATGCGCCAAAGTAGCGAATTTGGACTATAAAAATAATCAAAATTATTGGAATCATACAGAAAACAAATTAATAGCACAGACCATTGGACAAATGTATTATGTTATCATTATTAGTTTTTTTTTACTTTCATGATGACATGATGACGGCATGTCCCTGGTACACAGCCCAGTAAAACACAGCCCCAAACACACAATTCTGTCTCTGTCTCACCTCCTCCTGGCACGCTCTGTCCCTCATCCTACCAACTCTGCCACTCTAGGACCCAGAGTGCCCCTGGTGTCCCGTGATCTCCTTCTGGGCGTACTTCCGGGTGTGGCGGCAGTCCTGCTGAGGAATACTCAGCCGTTCCCCTTGCGCCCCCTGGCGGTGTCCACAGGCCTTGGTAGTGTTGAGTATTGCTCGAGAATGGCTCAGTGCACACTCCTTTCCCGGTCCTTCCCTTAAAAAGCTGGCCGAGCAAGAGTCCCGGCTGTCCACCACAGGCTATACAAGAAATACATTGTTGTTGTTACTAATCAATTGTCTTTTTCATCAAGTGGTAGATTCCTTAAAATGCTTAACATTTCTTCATGCTCCACTTTACTGAATGCCTTTGTGGAATCGATGAAGCACGTTGTATACATATTCTTTTGCATTTCTATTCCTCCATCAATTAATTTTGTTATTATAAACCTTGCATTTCTTGTTCCATTTCCTTCCAAAAATCCACACTGCACCTCTTATCTTAATCTTCCATCTGTTTAATATAACCGTGAATCATTCCCCATCCATCCATTTTCAAACCTGCTTCATCCAGTTACATGTGAAGGAATCTATCGGAACAAAATAAATGAAAAAATTATGATATACGAGCATAAATAAACATTTCGCAAAATATATGTATGTGTTGATTTGTTTCTTTATACATGTATTTAGTCATTTCTTCATTTATTTATTTCAGTGACCGCGCCCGCACATAAAATACGGCTGCCATTGTCACCCGTCAAAGTTGAGCGGGTGCGCTTTGTTCCAAAGACAGTTAGAAACATTCCCCTTTTTCTCTATATGTCCTTGATCACTAGATGGACCTCATGAATCACTGAGTACAAGATAATTTTCCTGTTAAGAATCAAAGTTTTTGACAAAAAAATTCAATAACATTATCGCACGGATTTAAGTGACTTGTTCACAGATTTGATTGCACAGGCAGCTTTCAGTGGTGTAGCGACTTGAGATATTTTAAAGTAATATGTTTTCAAAAAACAGAGACAAAACATTTAGCAACCACAGCCAAAAAGTACACGGATTCCTATTATTGAAAAAGCGATTCATAAAATGGATTGATAAGAAGTGTATGCTTTTGTCGGAGAATCGCGTTCGCGTGCGTACAAATTGTCCCTTAGCTCGATCCGTATCCGCTCGTGTAGGGCAATACGCATGCGTTACACTGACATTGAAGCGGCGCGTGCGTCTCTCACTTTGACTCCTGCAGCTTGTTACGCACTATAGCGGCTTGAATTACTACAGAGCACAGTCTGAAGTTTGGGATCTGTGACAGACTCAGGTGAGAGATTTATCGGTGTTTATAAACTGGTGATGGGATAAACTAACCATTAGGTTAGTTCTGTTGAATATCTGAACGAGTGTAAAAGCAAAAGGTGAAAATGGCATCATTACAGCGATCTTGGTATTGTGAACAGCAACCACATTTACAGAGAGAAGCGTACTGCGCCTGGTTACATCAATATTTTTACAGTGAAATGGAAATTATTGTGGCTTGCCGACAGGCAGAAGTGAGAGTTGTTGAATACGGCTGCCCCCTTTAATGTTTGTCGCGTATTTAATCCATTTTGTATGCTGCCCATCCCTCACGGCCTCTTTGGGTTCATTCTCCCCAGCAAACCTTTGCTGAATACCGTCGATTCTACAGAGAATTAATCCACAAAATTTTCAGTAAGAGTTACATATATAAACATATCTTTAGGTATAAGAGAAGACGAATGCCTTCTCCCTAAACATCACACAATGCTTTACTTTCCTAATGTCAAAACTCTTATGTTTCATTACATAAATCACACAGAACAGCACGTCACTCCATGTCCGCTAACACTGGGTTAAATTGGATGCCCCCTGGATAGATTTATCTTTCTTTAAACAGCTTTGGCTGGTTATTGTGCCTGCCAAAATCTCTCTACGCAGCCGTTCTAACAAAATCCAAACCATTTACAAGTGAACGTAGAATGCAACTGATTTCTCAAGTCATATTTTGTACTGTGACTAATTTTCACTACAAAGGATTCGATTAATGATCGGTAAATTCTCCGATCACCAAAAAAAAAAAAAAAAAAAAAAAGATTTTTTTGCAATATCTGCTTTCCTAAGATTAAAGGAAATGTAGTTATTGTGCCCCTTTATGTGCGGTGTTACTGTAGCTGAGCAGGCCGGCGGCTTTCCTTGCTGCTATTGCGAGCTTCTTGTAAACTGAGAGCTGTAAGCAGGGCCGGATTTATATGAAAAGAGGCCCTAGGCTATTCCACTTATGAGGCCCTTTCACCTTCCATTTTTAAGTTTGTAAATTACATGAGAGATAATAAAATTTTGCTAACAATTTGAATGTAGGCCCCTCTTGATCTTGAGGCCCTAGGCTGAAGCCTAGTTAGCCTATAGGAAAATCCGGCCCTGGCTGTAAGGCAAACTTTATTAGAGAGAGAGAGAGAGAGAGAAGACCAGAATATTAGCCTTTACATTAAATAAAGTGGAATAATAAACCGAGAAGGAGGAATCGGAGGAGTTAATAATAATAATAATAATAATACATTTTATTTATACAAGGCGCCTTTCAGGGAGCTCAAGGACACCGGACAACAATAAATAAATAAATAATTAAATAAAAGACACAATTATAAAAAACTTAAAACATCAGAAAATCTAGAAATTAAAACCAAACAAAACCATTATAATCAGGAGGAAAAAGAAAAAGCCATTTTAAACAGATGCGTTTTAAGTTTACATTTGAAGGATGAATATGATTTGATATTTCGGAGATCCGCAGGCAATGAATTCCAGAGCTTGGGAGCAGAACGGCTGAAAGCTCTGCTCCCCATGGTGGTTAGACGGGTGGGAGGGACAGTCAGATGGGTGGAGGAAGAGGATCTAAGGTTACGGGATGGAATGGCAACATGAAGAAGGTCAGACAGATATGGAGGGGCGAGGTTATGGATGGCCTTAAATGTTAATAGTAGAATCTTAAAATCAATACGAAACTTAATCGGGAGCCAATGAAGCTGCTGCAAGACCGGAGTAATATGGTGAATAGATGGGATTTGAGTGATGATACGTGCTGCAGAATTCTGGACTAACTGAAGCTTATGAAGAGATTTATTCGGGAGACCAAAGAGGAGTGAATTGCAGTAGTCCAGCCGAGAAGTGACAAGACTATGAACAAGAATGGCAGTAGTATGAGGAGTGAGGGAGGGGCGAATGCGATTAATATTACGTAGGTGGAAGTAAGCAGACCGGGTGATGTTATTAATGTGACATTGGAAAGATAGAGTACTGTCGAGGATGACACCCAGACTCTTGACCTGAGATGATGGGGAAACAACAGAGTTATCAATAATAAGAGAAAGATTATTGGTTTTGGATAATGATGATTTTGAACCAATGAGGAGAACCTCAGTTTTGTCACTGTTTAATTTAAGAAAATTCGAAGAAAACCAGGATTTAATTTCAGCAATGCAGTCAATAAGCGAGGGTGGTGGAAAAGAGGAGATGGGATTACCAGCAAGGTAGAGCTGGGTGTCATCAGCATAACAGTGAAAATTAATGTTTTATTTGCGAAAAATATTGCCAAGGGGAAGAAGGTAAATAATAAAAGAAGTGGCCCCAGGACAGAGCCCTGGGGCACACCAGAAGTAACAGCGGTGGGTAGGGATGTGAAGGTTTTAAGTTGTATGAGTTGGCCTGTGCAGTTAAACAATCGGCAAGAAAAGCAACTTCAATGAATTCCAACCTTTTTAGTTTGTCCTTTAAGTAAAGCCAACCCTGCTTGCTTGAGTTTGGATGGCGGGTGAGCTCGTGTAGTAAAGTGCAGCAGCTCACGCTTTCAAAAGGATGAAGAAGAATTTGAAATTGAAATATATATATAATTATATTGCAAACCCTCCCTGGGGACTGTGCAGCAAAGTTGCCTGCAAGGGTGCAATTTCAGCGCAGACACCGTTATTATGAAGAAGGGAAGAGGGACATTTGAAGAGAAAAAGGTTGTTGTAGTCAATGTAGAAATAAGAGCAGTCAAATGGTTTGACAATAGAGCGGTGATCGTTGCCAGCACTTTTGCCAGAGCCCAGCCTGTTTCTAACGTAGAAAGATGGGATAGAAAGTCGAAAAAGAAAGTGTCAATAATAATAATAATAATAATATCTAAATTTTGCTTGGTGTGTTTGTGTGTGTCCTGCGGTGGGTTGGCGCCCTGCCCGGGATTGGTTCCTGCCTTGCGCCCTGTGTTGGCTGGGATTGGCTCCAGCAGACCCCCGTGACCCTGTGTTCGGATTCAGCGGGTTGGATAATGGATGGATGGATAATAATAATAACATATTTTATTTATATAGCGCCTTTCCCATGCTCAAGGCACTTCATAGAAAAAACAGCAGGGTATATGTAACATTGGATACAAATGTTTTCCTGAATAGAACAATGAAACAGATAACAAAGCATTAAATAGAATAAAGGACAATAAACCAGAGTTGTCATCTTCTTGTTTCGGCTGCTCCCGTTAGGGGTTGCCACAGCGGATCATCTTCTTCCATATCTTCCTGTCCTTTACATCTTGCTCTGTCACACCCACCACCTGCATGTCCTCTCTCACCACATCCATAAACCTTCTCTTAGGCCTTCCTCTTCTCCTCTTACCTGGCAGCTCTATCCTTAGCTTTCTTCTCCCCATATACCCAGCATCTCTCCTCTGCACAAGTCCAAACCAATGCAATCTCGCCTCTCTGACTTTGTCTCCCAACCGTCCCACCTGAGCTGACCCTCTAATGTCCTCATTTCTAATCCTGTCCATCCTCGTCACACCCAATGCAAATCTTAGCATCTTTAACTCTGCCACCTCCAGCTCTGTCTCCTGCTTTCTGGTCAGTGCCACCGTCTCCATCCCATATAACATAGCTGGTCTCACTACCGTCCTGTAGACCTTCCCTTTCACTCTTGCTGATACCCGTCTGTCACAAATCACTTCTGACACTCTTCTCGACCCATTCCACCCTGCCTGCACTCTCTTCTTTACTTCTCTTCCACAATCCCCATTACTCTGTACTGTTGATCCCAAGTATTTAAACTCCTCCACGTTCACCAACTCTACTCCCCTCATCCTCACCATTCCACTGACCTCCCTCTCATTCACACACATGTATTCTGTCTTGGTGGTCCTACTGACCTTCATTCCTCTCCTCTCCTCAACCTGCTCCCTACTATCGCTACAGATTACAACCAGAGTAAAATACTAAATTCAATAGTAAAAGAAAAACCTAACCAATAACCTAATTTGTGATATAAGAGACACACAAATCATCCTGAGCACCTGGACAGAGAGGTAAACCGAAAGAAAGGGCAGAATGTTAAGTTAAGTTAAAAGCCTTCCTAAATTGATGAGTTTTAAGTTGTTTTTTAAAAGAATTCATGGAGTCAGCTGACCTGATTAATTTCGGTAGGTCATTCCAGAGTCTGGGTGCTATACAGCTGAAGGCCCTGCTGTCACCCATGGAGTGTAGATTAGTGTGGGGCACAAAAAGATTGCCAGAATCAGAGGACCTTAGTGGCCGGACAGGCACATAGTGATGGAGAAGGTCACGGATGTAGTCCGCTGCAAGGTCGTTTAAAGCTTTGTAGGTTATTAGCAGAATTTTATATTCAATCCTGTAAGACACAGGGAGCCAGTGAAGGCGGAGCAGCATGTGTGTGACGATGTCTATAGAAAGCCCAAACATCATCAGCCTGTACAACAAGTTCATGGGCGGCGTTGATGCTCTTGACGGACTAATTGCATATTATTGCATCCGCATAAGGTCAAAAAAGTACTATCATAGGCTCTTCTTTCATTTTGTTGATATGGTCATTGTAAACAGCTGGTTGTATCAATGTTCACCTGTGCCTCAGCAAGAACAACAACTGCTTTTGAGAATTCCACGAGTAAGACTGTTTCTCCTCATGTGACTTTTTGTTCATTTCATGACATTCTATTGATTTTTGGAAAATGTTTGTAATTTGGATTGTTGACTGGAGGAACTGATCAGTAGCATCCATCCATTATCTAACCCGCTATTATCCTAACTACAGGGTCACGGGAGTCTGCTGGAGCCAATCCCCACCAACACAGGGCGCAAGGCAGGAAACAAACCCCGGGCAGGGCGCCAGCCCACCGCAGGGCACACACGCCCACATACTAGGGACAATTTTAGGATCGCCAATGCACCTGACCTGCATGTCTTTGGACTGTGGGAGGAAACTCACACAGACACGGGAGAACATGCAAACTCCATGCAGGGAGGACCCGGGAAGCAAACCCAGGTCTCCTTACTACGAGGTAGCAGCGCTACCAACTGCGCCACCCTGCCACCACTGATCAATAGCAGTATCAATAAAATAATCTACACACCTGAGAGTGGAAAATTTGTTTAATTACTATTATACCCAATTATGTCACTAATTGTATTATCTATTGTATGTGCTATATTCAAATTAACAGTCTCCACTTAATTTAGCATCTGCTTGACAGCAAAAACACAATTTTGTTTTTTATATACAATTAGGTCCATAAATATTTGGACAGAGACAACGTTTTTCTAATTTTGGTTCTGTACATTACCATAATAAATTTTAAATGAAACAACTCCGAAGCAGTTGAAGTGCAGACTTTCAGCTTTAATTCAGTGTGGTGAACAAAACGATTGCATAAAAATGTGAGGCAACTAAAGCCATTTTTTAACACAATCCCTTCATTTCAGGGGCTCAAAAGTAATTGGACAATTTAAATAACTGGAAATCAAATGTTCATTTCTAATACTTGGTTGAAAACCCTTTGCTGGCAATGACAGCCTGAAGTCTTGAACTCCTGGACATCACCAGATGTTAGGTTTCCTCCTTTTTAATGCTCTGCCAGGCCTTGACTGCAGCGGCTTTCAGTTGCTGTTTGTTTGTGGGCCTTTCTGTCTGAAGTTTAGTCTTCAACAAGTGAACTGCCTGCTCAGTTGTGTTAAGATCAGGTGACTGACTTGGCCATTCAAGAGTTTTCCACTTCTTTGCTTTAATAAACTCCTGGGTTGCTTTGGCTGTATGTTTTGGGTCATTGTCCATCTGTATCATGAATCAATGTGACTGCATTGAGCTGGATTTGAGCAGACAGTATGTCTGAACACCTCAGAATTCATTCGGCTGCTTCTGTCCTGTGTCACATCATCAATAAACTCGAGTGTCCCAGTGCCACTGGCAGCCATCACACTGCCTCCACCGTGTTTTACAGATGATGTGCTATGCTTTGGATAATGAGCTGTTCCACACCTTCTCCATACTTTTTTCTTGCCATCATTCTGGTAGAGGTTGATCTTGGTTTCATCTGTCCAAAGAATGTTTTTCCAGAACTGTGCTGGCTTTTTTAGATGTTCTTTAGCAAAGTCCAATCTAGCCTTTCTATTCTTGAGGCTTATGAGTGGCTTGCACCTTGCAGTGCATCCTCTGTATTTACTTTCATGCAGTCTTCTCTTTATGGTAGACTTGGATATCGATACGCCGACCCCCTGGAGAGTGTTGTTCACTTGGTTGGCTGTTGTGAAGGGGTTTCTTTTCACCATGGAAATGATTCTGTGATCATCCACCACTGTTGTCTTCCGTGGACGTCCAGGTCTTTTTGCGTTGCTGAGTTCACCAGTGCTTGCTTTCTTTCTCAGGATGTACCAAACTGTCGATTTTGCCACTCGTAATATTGTAGCAATTTCTCAGATGGGTTTTTTCTGTTTTCACAGCTTAAGGATGGCTTCTTTCACCTGCATGGAGAACTCCTTTGACCGCATGTTGTCTGTTCACAGCAAAATCTTCCACATGCAATCACCACACCTCAAATCAACGCCAGGCCTTTTATCTGCTTAATTCATAATGAGATAACGACGGACTTGACCACACCTGCCCATGAAATAGCCAAAGAGTCAATTGTCCAATTACTTTTGAGCCCCTGAAATGAAGGGATTGTGTTCAAAAAATACTTTAGTTGCCTCACATTTTTATGCAATCGTTTTGTTCACCCCACTGAATTAAAGCTGAAAGTCTGCACTTCAACTGCATCGGAGTTGTTTCATTTAAAATTCATTGTGGTAATGTACAGAACCAAAATTAGAAAAAAGTTGTCTGTCCAAATATTTATGGACCTAACTGTAATTGTAAATAAATTCAGGTAACAAGGGGTTAATGACTCCATTATTTAGTAATTGGTGGGTCTGCTGCTAAAGTAGTGGTAGCCTTTCACAGTTTAGTGTTGTCTGCCTGGCTGTCTGCTCTGCTCTGCTCGTTGTCATTATTAAGATACAATGAAGGGGGCAAACTGCACAGAAAAAGGGCAAAGTATAATGTCATGTCATGTCATTGTCCAACCCGCTATATCCTAACACAGGGTATAATGAAGTTAACAAAAGAGAGTTAAGCATTTAAATCAACAGCAAAAGTGGAAATAAATGTCTTAATAATGTAAAAGTCGTGCTGCTGTGCTTTTCTGAATGTAGAATAAGAGAACAAAATCAGCTAATGAAGTGAGATCAGCGCTAGCAGTTGATGTCACTCCTTATGAATCTGGTTGGCACAAAAACCTGCAGCCACAGTGGACCCCCCAGGACTGACTTTGAGAACCCCTGTGCTAGATGGTCTCACATCCAAGTCCTGGCCGGGCCTGAACCCGCTCAGCGTCAGGTGGGCGTCCTCTTCTGAAGTGCAGCTGGTATGGCTGCTGATTGTCAACTTGCCTCTGTTGCTTTACTTTGTTTCCATTCCTTCTACTCCAATTCAAAATGTTCTTGTCCAGGAGTGTCCAACGCGGGTCCAGGTGGGCCGCAGTGACTGCAGCTTTTCATTCTAAACCTTTTCACTGCTAAGTAACTCCTTTTCCCTTCATTTTCATAGCCCTGTTTTTAAGGATTCAGTCCTCCGAATTGATTCTTTTCTTCATTAGATGGCAGCCAAACAGAAATGAGATGTGAAACGAGCCGACAGATGAGCAGCTAAACTGGGGCTTCAAACTGCCACCAGTTTCACTTTCTTAATGAGGAGCCGATTCTCACTGTTAATTAAACCCGTTCCTTAATTCCATGGTGTGTTGCTGCTCTCGTTCTGCCTGTTGATTTTCTGTCTTTTTCTAAGGGCTCATTTATACTTAACGCTCACACATCACAGCTGCCATGCGTTCCCAGCATTCATTTGATGCGTCCTCTTAACGCGACGTGTGCGCGAGTTGCAGTCCCAGCAAAAAGTCGGGGGCTGCACTGTGTGATCAGGTTGGACTGTGATCTCCGAGTCTCTGTTTACAATCTACACGTGACAGAAGGCCGCTTTGAGGATCCTACGGGATCGATGTGGGCGCTTCGATATTTGATGAATGGTTTGATGTGGTGAAGCAAAATCTTGACGTACAAATGCATTCGTGGTGCTTTTATATCCATTGTAATGACACAATAAATTTTAAAAGTCTCACATATCCTCTGTGCTGTCTTTTCTTTCCACCTTCACAACAGCATCAGAATGTAACGGCGGCGTATTTGAGCCACAGAGAAAAAACTTAAGGACACTGTGAAAAGGTGTATTTTGTGATTAAAGTGGAAATTTTGTCTGAAATCTCAGAATATCCACTTTAACCTCGTAGTTTACTTTATCATTTATGTAGATTGTCGTAAACATCATCTTAAAACGGAGCCAGTTGTTAATCTGACCTGAGAGCCGCAATCGCCACACAGAACATGTTACATTTATGATATTCCAACTCTCTGCACATTTAGAATGCTTAGATTTATACTTGATATCACTTTGATGATTGAATAAATTAACATTTTACAGATAAAATCAATAACTTCATGTACAGTGCATCTGGAAAGTATTAACAGCGCATCACTTTTTCCACATTTTGTTATGTTACAGCCTTATTCCAAAATGGATTAAATTCATTTTTTTCCTCAGAATTCTACACACAACACCCCATAATGACAACGTGAAAAAAGTTTACTTGAGGGTTTTGCAAATTTATTAAAAATAAAAAATATTGAGAAAGCACATGTACATAAGTATTCACAGCCTTTGCCATGAAGCTCAAAATTGAGCTCAGGTGCATCCTGTTTCCCCTGATCATCCTTGAGATGTTTCTGCAGCTTCATTGGAGTCCACCTGTGGTAAATTCAGTTGACTGGACATGATTTGGAAAGGCACACACCTGTCTATATAAGGTCCCACAGTTGACAGTTCATGTCAGAGCACAAACCAAGCATGAAGTCAAAGGAATTGTCTGTAGACCTCCGAGACAGGATTGTCTCGAGGCACAAATCTCGGGAAGGTTACAGAAACATTTCTGCTGCTTTGAAGGTCCCAATGAGCACAGTGGCCTCCATCATCCGTAAGTGGAAGAAGTTCGAAACCACCAGGACTCTTCCTAGAGCTGGCCGGCCATCTAAACTGAGCGATCGGGGGAGAAGGGCCTTAGTCATGGAGGTGACCAAGAACCCGATGGTCACTCTGTCAGAGCTCCAGAGGTCCTCTGTGGAGAGAGGAGAACCTTCCAGAAGGACAACCATCTCTGCAGCAATCCACCAATCAAGCCTGTATGGTAGAGTGGCCAGACGGAAGCCACTCCTTAGTAAAAGGCACATCACAGCCTGCCTGGAGTTTGCCAAAAGGCACCTGAAGGACTCTCAGACCATGAGAAAGAAAATACAGTAGAACCTCGGTTAGAGAATGCCTTTGATAACGAACAATTCGGACAACGACCAATAATTTCACTAAAAATTTGCCTCCGATAGCGAACAAAATTTCGGATAGCGACGCACACGCGACCAGCGGACAGCGGCCAGCTTCCCATCTTCCTTTGCGCTCGAGACACGGTTACGAACAGACGTTCATTATCTTTATCGGTGTGCATCCTTCTTATTTAGTGATTTTGTTGCTTTATTTAATAATATATAGCCCTCAATCATGGCTCCAAAGAAGATTAAGAAAGCTGGTAGCAGTGCAGTAATAAGGCAGCGGCCAACAATTGAATTGAAAAAAGAAATTATTGCCAAGTATGAACGAGGCATGCGTGTGTCGGATATCGCAAGAGAATACGGCATGTCAAAGTCGACAATCTCGACGATTTTAAAGAAAAAGGAGCAGGTTAAAGAAGCTAATGTGTCAAAAGGAATGACTATTATAACAAAGCAAAGGCCTCAAATAATAGACGAAGTAGAAAAGTTGTTGCTTGTGTATATAAATGAAAACAGTTAGAAGGTGCTAGCATCAGTGAGGCATTCATTAGTGAGAAGGCGCTGCAAATCTACGAAGATTTGAAGAAGAAAACCCCACAGACAAGTGCTTTGAGTGATTTTGTTTTCAAAGCCAGTCGAGGCTGGTTTGAAAAATTTAAGCACAGAACAGGCATCCACAGCGTCATAAGGCATGGGGAAGCAGCTAGTTCCGACAAGGCAGGGGCCGAGAAGTTCATCCTAGAATTCAAAAAAATCATAGAAGAAGAAAGTTACGTCCCGCAACAGGTATTTAATGCGGATGAAACAGGCCTGTTTTGGAAGAAGATGCCGAATAAAACGTACATAACGAAGGAAGAGAAAGCATTGCCAGGGCACAAGCCTATGAAGATAGGCTAACTCTTCTATTGTGCGGTAACGCCAGTGGGGATTTTAAGCTGAAGCCGCTGTTAGTCTACCATTCGGACAATCCAAGAGTATTTAAGAAGCATAATGTAATAAAACAGAAATTGCCTGTTATGTGGAGGTCTAATTCTAAAGCTTGGGTGACCCGCCAATTTTTTGTCGAGTGGGTGACCGAAGTTTTTTGCCCCGGCTGTGAAAGAATACCTAGAGAAGAACAACCTTCCCCTCAAATGCCTTCTCCTGCTGGATAATGCTCCAGCACATCCTCCAAACATCGACGAGTACTTAGAAGAAGAGTTCGACTTTATTCAAGTTCGTTATCTGCCACCGAACACAACCCCTTTGCTGCAGCCCATGGATCAACAGGTCATTTCAAACTTCAAGAAATTGTACACGAAAGCCTTATTCAGAAAGTGCTTCGATATAACGAACGATACCAACTTAACTCTGAAGGAATTTTGGAAGAATCATTTCAACATTTTGAATTGTGTTCATCTTATTGATAATGCATGGAACCAAGTGACCTACCGTAATATGAATGCAGGATGGAGGAAACTCTGGCCAGACTGTGTTCCAGAGCGAGATTTTGAAGGATTCGAACCAGAAATTGTTGATGAAATTGTTTCCCTGGGCCAAAGCATGGGGTTGGAGGTGGATAATAACGATGTTGAAGAACTTGTGGAGGAGCACAGTAATGAACTCACTACTGGAGAGTTGCAGCACCTTCAGGCTGAGCAAGAAAAGAATTTGGCTGAGGATATGTCTTCGGAGGGGGAAGAGGAAGGGAAGGAGGAAGTCCCAAGTTCAGTGATTAAAGAAATGTGTGCTAAGTGGGGGGAATTGCAATTGTTTGTAGAAAAATCTTTCCCAAACAGTGCGGTAGGCAGTAGGAGCCTGAACATGTTCAATGATAATGTGATGTCGTATTATCGAAAAGTGCTACAAAAAAGGCAGAAGCAACAGACACTGGACAAGTTTTTTTTCTTCAACCTCAAAGCAACAGAGGACATCCCCCGATGTTCTCATGGAGGGGGATTCCCCCTCTAAGCAGTAATTCCACCCCTTCCTCCCCACACCTCCATAAAAAAAAAAAAGCATAAAAATAAAAAAAAAGTGTTTTGTAAATTAGTTTTGTAAAATAAAGTTATGTACAGTAAACAGTAAAATGTGTTTACGTATTAAAGTTACCCAGTGCTATTGTTTTCTGCCATACGTAGCGTATCTGTCATATGCCCTCCCTCCTCTGCGTTGACCCTCCCTTTGCTGTCGTAATCGCCTCACTAGAAAGGTAAGATTCCACATTTTTTTTTTTTATTCCATGCTGTAGTGTCATTTCTTTAGTTTTTAGTTACAGAATTATGTTATGTGCTTATTCATAATGATTTTGTTCCTACACATTGCATTTTTCAGTCGGTCATAGCCAAGCCTACCAATGCTACAATCCATCCATCCATTGTCTCCCGCTTATCCGAGGTCGGGTCGTGGGGGCAGCAGCTTGAGCAGAGATGCCCAGACTTCCCTCTCCCCGGCCACTTCTTCTAGCTCTTCCGGGAGAATCCCAAGGCGTTCCCAGGCCAGTCGAGAGACATAGTCCCTCCAGCCTGTCCTGGGTCTTCCCCGGGGCCTCCTCCCGGTTGGACGTGCCTGGAACACCTCACCAGGGAGGCGTCCAGGAGGCATTCTGATCAGATGCCCGAGCCACCTCATCTGACTCCTCTCGATGCGGAGGAGCAGCGGCTCTACTCTGAGCCCCTCCCGGATGACTGAGCTTCTCACCCCTATCTTGAAGGGAAAGCCCAGACACCCTGCGGAGGAAACTCATTTCAGCCGCTTGTATTCGCGATCTCGTTCTTTCGGTCACTACCCATAGTTCATGACCATAGGTGAGGGTAGGAACATAGATCGACTGGTAAATTGAGAGCTTCGCCTTGCGGCTCAGCTCCTTTTTCACCACGACAGACCGATGCAATGCCCGCATTACTGCGGATGCTGCACCGATCCGCCTGTCGATCTCACGCTCCATTCTTCCCTCACTCGTGAACAAGACCCCGAGATACTTGAACTCCTCCACTTGGGGCAGGATCTCGCTACCAACCCTGAGAGGGCACTCCAGTCAAAACGATAAGTTTTCCTATGTTTTCTTATGTTTAAATGCTTTCTTTAATGTTTTTATTTTTATTTAACATCATTTGTACTGTATTACTGCGGTGGGTTGGCACCCTGCCCAGGATTGTTTCCTGCCTTGTGCCCTGTGTTGGCTGGGATTGGCTCCAGCAGACCCCCGTGACCCTGTGTTCGGATTCAGCGGGTTGGAAAATGGATGGATGGATGGATGTACTGTATTATAACTGTTCCCATTTAAAAAAACATACCTATATAGCCTGTAACTTTCATATATTAGCGAGTCAACAGGGGCTAGGAACCAATTATTTCTATTTCCTTTATTCCTTGTGGAGAAAATTGTTTCGGATAGCAACCATTTCGGATAACGACCCACTTTTCGGAACGGATTGTGGTCGTTATCCGAGGTATTACTGTACTCTGGTCTGATGAGATAAAGATTGAACTCTTGGTGTGAATGCCAGGCGTCACGTTTGGAGGAAACCAGGCACCGCTCATCACCAGGCCAATACCATCCCTACAGTGAAGCATGGTGGTGGCAGCATCATGCTGTGGGATGTTTTTCAGCGTCAGGGACTGGGAGACTAGTCAGGATAAAGGGAAAGATGACTGCAGCAATGTACAGAGACATCCTGGATGAAAACCTGCTCCAGAGCGCTCTTGACCTCAGACTGGGGCGACGGTTCATCTTCCAGCAGGACAACGACCCTGAGCACACAGCCAAGATATCAAAGGAGTGGCTTCAGGACAACTCTGTGAATGTCCTTGAGTGGCTCAGCCAGAGCCCAGACTTGAATCTGATTGAACATCTCTGGAGAGATCTTAAAATGGCTGTGCACCGACGCTTCCCATCCAACCTGATGGAGCTTGAGAGGTGCTGCAAAGAGGAATGGGCGAAACTGGCCAAGGATAGGTGTGCCAAGCTTGTGGCATCATATTCAAAAAGGCTTGAGGCTGGAATTGCTGCCAAAGGTGCATCGACAAAGTATTGAGCAAAGGCTGTGAATACTTATATGGACATGTGCTTTCTCAATTTTTTTATTTTTAATAAATTTGCAAAAACCTCAAACTTTTTTCATGTTGTCATTATGGGGTGTTGTGTGTAGAATTCTGAGGGAAAAAAATGAATTTAATCCATTTTGGAATAAGGCTGTAACATAACAAAATGTGGAAAAAGTGATGCGCTGTGAAGACTTTCCGGATGCACTGTAAATAACGAATACACGTTTGGAGGTGACATGGTGGCGGAGCGGTAGCACTGCTGTCTAACAGTAGGGGGTCCCGTCCCTTATGTTCCCTCCCCAGAGTTTGCATGTTTTCCTGGTGGGTTTCCACAGTGTGCTCCGGTTTCCTTCCAAAGACATGAAGGTCTGGTGACACTAAAATGACACTAGTGTGTGTATGTGTGTGCTTGTATTCACCTTACGATAAGCTGATGCCCGTCCAGGTATTGTTTCTGCCTCGTGTCCAATGCTAACTGGAATGGGCGCATCCCTGGATTGATGGATTTAATCATTAAACATCCTTTTCAGAGATATCGTGGCAAGGTGTCCTCAGACTTTAATAGATATTTCCAGCAATTCACAACATCTGTTCTCACCGTGATATCTCGCAGTGCCACCTGGTGGAATCTTCCAGATTTACATAGAGTATGTGCACAAGTTAAAACAGCACAACGCTTGCTTAGCAGTAGAGCCCACTGTGTCGTATCGTGTGAAGTATAAACCCGGCCCAAGACCACCGTAAAGATTTTTTGGTGACCTGAGCAGCCGACCATAACTAAGACCTTCACCTTTCTTTATTTTCAGGTGAGCTGCTCTTGTTTTGTGTCTCGTTATTGTTTGGCTGCTCATTAAGGAAAAAGAAACAACTAAGGGGGTCCAAGTCACGTCAATTAAAATGAATGAATCAGTAGCAAAAGCGGCTCACTAATTAAGAAGATGGTTAGAATGAAAACCTGCAGCCACTGTGGCCCACCAGGACAACAGTTGGACACTCCTGGTCTTGTCCATTTGGCTCTTTGTGATTCCGTGTTCTTCTGTGGTGCCCCCCTTTGGTTGGTTGTGACTTTCATCTCTTCCTTCCACTCAATGGGTGCTGATCTCCTCCGTTTTGTTCTTCGTGATGATTTCATTTCAGCCCCTGCCCCAAGTTCTTCTTCTTTAGTGTGTTCCCTTTCGGTTTTAAGAGCCCCTGCATTCGTTTCTTTGCTTTCTTTCATCTCCATTTTTCTACTTTGTGGTGGGTTTCCATCCCCGTCTGTGCCTTTTCCTTCTTTGTTGCTCCTCTTTCTTTCCTCTCCAGCTCCTCCATGGTGACCCTCAACCCCTGCTCAGTGTAGCACCCCCCCATCATATCTGTTTCTTTGCTTTATTTCATTTCCATGACCCCTGTGGAGACGGACACCTTGTACTTTTGGATTTGATTTCTAGCCCCATCTTCTTGGTTTGATGTAACGCTGCCATTGTTGGGTCTGATCGTCTCCATTTTGTTCCTCGCCCCCAAATTCATCGTTTCTTCTTCATCTGTAGCAGCCCCCCTTTGCTTTCTTTAATCTTCCCCTCTGCTGATTTCATTCATTTGATTTCACCCCCCATTGCCCCGTGGCGCGCCCCTCCCATTTGCTTTCCTCTAACCTTGTGTGTCTTTACTCTGCCAGTTTTGATATCCTCCACCCTTCACCGTTTCCTTCCTCGTCATTTCCAGATGTTTCCTAACTTCATTTATTTTTTTCTTTTCGTTTTGCTCATGCCAGGTTGGAAAGCAATGGTTTCTGGGAAGCAGCTGGCTGACTTTGGCTACCGGGCCTTCTCGGGCTCCATGATGCTCCTGACTGTGTACGCCGGCTACCTGTGCACCATGCGTGCTTACCGATTCTTCGAGAGGAAGAAGGAACTGAAGCTGGCAGCGGAGAACCAGTCTGAGAGCAGCATGAGCGACTGAGACGCCATTCTGATTTTTGGGGGGGGGGATCGGGGGGACTTGAGAAGAAAAATATATTTTTGTATAACAAATAATGGGTGCCGGTAGCGCTAGGGAAGTATGTCCTTGTTTGTGGTGTGGCTGACTGGCTTTTTGGGGGGTGGGGGGGCTAAAGGACTTCCTGTATGCCCCCCCCCCCGAGGGAAAACCGACAACACAAAAATAAGATTCTGAGAAAACTGCTATAAAAAGAAGTTTATTAAAGAGAAAAGATTTCAACAAAACACTTGATTTGGATCTCGTGGACCTAAGAATAAAAACAGCGGGGGGCCCCCTCTGGTGGTGGGTGGTGGTGCTGCAGGGAGGAAGCGGTCGATTCTCAAGCTCCTCAAGGGCACAAAACACAAAGAGGCTCATTGGACACGAGGGATTCTGTGGTCAGGATATGCAATGGCGTAAATCGTGCCCCCCTCCACGCTAGCCAACAAGATTATTATTTAAAAAAGAAACAAATTCTAATTAATAAATAAATGCAGCCCAGGCACGGGACAGCATTGGCACAAGCTAAGGTAAAAAACGGAAAAGCCCTCAAGGAGCTAAGCTTAGCTGCTGCACCCACCACAACACACGCCGTTTCCCCCCTCACCTGCAGTTGTCATGCCACCCAGCAGGTGGCGACGCTGCCGTACCGTTACAGTGGGATTTGGGGTCAGAACTGGGTACCTGCAGGTGTCCTCCAAGTCCTGCCCCACCTAAAAGCAAAACCAGTGAGTTGCCAGAATTTCTCCCAAACAGTTTTATTTGTGTGCACCTATTGGTTGGGCACTTGGAGGATAAGGAGGTTTATTTCGGGGGTTAGGGTTACAAGTTCATGCAATAAATAGAGGGGCAGAAGGGTGCACCCTTGCCCATGCGACCGCCAGCTAAAGCAACAGGTGTCACAATGCAGACATCGATACAGAAAAGTGCCTTAAACACCCCCCCCACCCGCCAATCCAGCATCACGATTGACAAAGTGGACAGAAACGGGGTGCCCACCGTCACTGAAGAAACACAAGTTCAGCACTTTGGGTGGGGTGGGGTGGCGGTGACGGACTGGACAGCATGCCGGATTCATTCAGTCTCCCACTACAAGCACTAGAGCGAAAAGAAGATAGACAAGTCACACACACACACACGCGCACACACACGCACACGGTCCACACAAGTGGGACGTAAAACGCCAGGCCGGCGGGCGGGTGCGCCAGCCCACACTCCCCACGCCTGCCGGCTCTGGTCAGTTCCTTAGACATCTGCGCGTTGGCAGTTAGGTGTCTGAGGTGGAGGTGGGCCGCGTTCCTCACTGCTCAGGGGCCCAGCTCCCCGGTGCCAGGTGGCCGTTGGTCCCGTTCTCTCTCTTGCCAGACACGAGGGCAGGATTGAGTGGTCGCTGCCCATTGCTGCTGTCCTCCTCTTCAGAGCTGCTTTCGATGTCACTGCGGTCATCTTTGGACACCTGGGGGGGACGGAGAGGAGAAAAGAAGAAAAGAAAAAGTCAGCATCATGGGATGGACAAATGGCAAAGGGGGGCCAGTGGAGCACTGGGTACAAGGCAGTCCCTCATGGAGCCCACTCATACCATGCAAATGTGCAGTCATCTCTGGGGGGACATGGGAGTGAAAAACCATTTGAAGGAGCAGTCGGTATGGCCAAGTGGACCACAAACAAGGGCCCCGCTTACTTAAGAACAGTTGAGTGAGCAGAAGATGAGCTGTTCAAGTTACAGATGGCACATTAATGACAAAAAAAAATGAAAAGGGCCTGAAGCAAAAGTTTGGGCCCCTGATAGGGTCAGTACTTAGTGAGACCCCCTTTGGTGAGTATCAAACTTTCTGTAGCCAGTTACTTGGGGTCTTTTTGTCCATTCGTCCTTGTAAAAGGCTCCTAATTCTGTAAGATTCTCGGACCATCTTGCCTGCCCTGCTCTCTCTTTTGGGGTCTCTCCACAGATTGACATCGGGGGGTCTGTGAGGGCCATGGCAAAACAGTCAGCTGATGCCCCTTGAGGTATTCCAATGTAGATTTTGAGGTGTGTTTCGGCTCATCATCTTGTTGTTGGACCTCCATCTTCACTCACTTTTTTACAGACGGTGTGATGTTTGCTGTTATTTGTTTGACTCCATTCTTCCCACCAATGACGTGTCCCCTGTGCCACCGGCTGCAACACAAGCCCTGAACCTCATCGATCCACCGCCATGCTTAACAGTTGGAGACGTGTTCTTTTCCTGGACTTAGGCCCCCTTTTTTCCTCCAAACACAACTTTCCACGTTGTGGCCATAAAGTTCTATTCTGACTTCACTTGTTTTCCAAAAGTCATCAGGCTTGTTTAGATGTTCATTTGCAAACTTCAGGTGCTGAATGTTGTGGTGAGGACGCAGGAATGGTTTTCTTCTGCTGACTCCACCATGAAGGTCCTATTTGTTCAGGTGTCACTGCACAGTAGAACAGTGGACCACCACTCCAGTGTCTGCTGAATCTTCCTGAAGGTCTTTTTACAGTCACGACGTTGCTTTTTATTTGCCTTTCTAGCAATCCAACGAGCAGAACGTTTTCTTGGTCTTCCAGACCTCAACTTGACCTTCGCCATTCCTATTTCTTAGTAACGTTACAAACTGAGGACACAGCGACCTGAAAACGCTGTGCTGTCTTCTTGTAGGCTTCACTCCTGCTTTGTGAGCCTCAATTCTCTGAGCTGCTGCTTAGTAGAGCCCATGGGCGCTGATTTTTGGTACAAGTAATGAGGAGTCTGAGGATTTCTACAGCTTTGACATTTGCATCACCGGGGGTTTCCTAACAATGCCAGAGTCCTAACAGGCTAATGAAGGTATGAGACCACCTTGGGACCTCAGATATCTGGGGGTGCCCAAACTTATGCATGGTGCGCCTTTCCTTTTTTCACTGCACAAAAACGACATGAATCTTGTACAGAAAACTGCAAAGAAATTGTGTGTCGTCTGTAATTGTATGGCTAGTGGTGATCAAGTCATCTTCAGCTCACTTAACTATTCCCAGTCACTGACATTTCATCAGCTTACAGGCGTCTCCTGCTTTAAGACCATCGGCAGTCACTTCTGTCTCACAAATCAAAATGAAGCTGCGTTTACAGACGCAACACGGCTGTCAGAGTGGGGGGCGATTTCTAAACCTACGCCCCTGCTGCTAATGCCTGGTCTTCACAAGAACTCGCAGCAGAGGTGGGCAACTTAAGGTGGGTTTCAAGTCGTAATTTTAGTGAGTTGTCTAACAACATTAAAAAGAAAAGGCTTAGACTCGCTTCTCGACGACTTGTGACTTGACTCGGACTTAAGAGAAACGGCTCACAAACTCTCACCACAGTTAGTTTTCCCAAATTGCACTCAGCGAAGGGTGGCACGGTGGTGCTGCTGCCTCGCAGTTAGAAGACCTGGGTTTGCTTCCCGGGTCCTCAGAGTTTGCATGTTCTCCCCGTGTCTGCGTGGGTTTCCTCCCACAGTCCAAACACATGCAGGTTAGGTGCATTGGTGATTCCAAATTGTCCCTAGTGTGGGTGTGTGTGTGTCCCCTGCGGTGGGCTGGAATCCTGCCCGGGGTTTGTTCCTGCCTTGCGCCCTGTGCTAGTTGGGATTGGCTCCAGCAGACCCCTGTGACCCTGTGTTAGGATATAGCAGGTTGGACAATGACTGACTGACTGACTGGCATTCAGCTAATCGACTTTTCGCACTCCACACCTCGATACGTCATCAGTTGTGGCAGACGGCATTGCAAAGAAAGGCCATTCGAAAGATCGGCGGCTTAATAAAGTCACCAACATGAAAATGTCGCCTTTAAACTTTGTGACACGTCACATTTCTGCTTGCTAGAGAGTTGGCCCCAAATTCAGCAATCCCAGTGTGCGACACTTTTGTCCTTTTATTAAGCTGGATAAGATGGCTTCTGTTTGGCCGGCAGGTACTCTGTTGGACGCATTCAGAGTTAACAGTTCTACTGGAATGTACACTCACTGGCCACTTTATTAGGCACAACTGCTTGTTAGCACAAATATCTAATCAGCCAATCAGATGGCAGCGACTCGATGCATTTCAAGACCACCTGCTGAAGTTCAAACAGAGCATCAGAATGACGAGGAAAGGCAACTGAAGCGACTTTGAACGTGCCGTGGTGTTGGCTGCTCTGAGTATTTCACAAACTGTTGATCTGCTGGGATTGTCACACACAAACATCTCCAGGGTTTACAGAGAGTGGTCCGAAAAAGGGAAAATATCAGTGAGCGACAATTCTCTGCCTTGTTGCTGTCAGAGGTCAGAGGAGAATGGCCAGACTTGTGTGAGGTGACAGAAAGGCAACAGGAGCTCAAATAAACACTCGTTACAAGTGAGGTGTGCAGAAGAGCAGCTCTGAACACACAAGATGTTGAACCGTGAAGCAGGTGGGCTACAGCAGCAGGAGACCACACCAGGTGACATTCCTGTCAGCTGAGAACAGGCAACTGAGGCAACAATTCACATGGGCTCACCAAAACTGGACAACAGAAGAGTGGAGAAACGTGGCCTGGTCTGACGAGTCTCGATCTCTGCTGTGACATTCAGATGGTGGGGTCAGCAACATGAAAGCAGGGAGCCATCCTGCCTTGTATCGACACTTCGGGCTGTGATGATGTTAATTGAAAATTTCCTGGCCCACGTTGGGCCCCTCAGTACAAGCTGAGCATTGTTTAAATGCTACAGCCTACCTAAGTGTTGTTACTGACCATCTCCATCCCTTTATGATCTTCTGACGGCTCCTTCCAGCCTGATAACGCGCCATGTCACAAAGCTCAGATCATCTCAAACTGGTGTCTTGAACATGATGGTGAGCTCGCTGGACTCAAATGGCCTCCACAGTCAGCAGATCTCAATCCAGTAGGGCACCTCAGAGATGTGGTGGAACAGGAGATTCGCATCATGGATGTGCAGCCACTGTGTGATGCTGTCATGTCAATATGGACCACAGCCCCTGAGGAATGTTTGCAGCACCTTGTTGAGTCGACGCCATGAAGAATTACAGCAGTGCTGAAGGCAAAAGGGGGTCCAACCTGCTACTAGCCAGGGGTACCTAACAAAGTGGCTGCAGGTGTACTTGCTAATGTACTGAAGTAGTAAAGTGCATTTCATTTATCATTTCAACACATGCCCCATCACAGACATTATAGTGATGGCCATTTTGATTCACTTCATCGATTCAATTGTTTTGGAGTACGAGTTTAAGTGAATCGATTCCTTTGATTCATTTAGAGTCTGGCGTATACGGAAATTCATGATAATCATCTGCCACTGTCCTGTTTTCATACACAAAGCACAATAACACATTTAAGATACCCAATTAAAACAAGACGTTCTGTTACAGAATCAAGTGAATGAGAACTCCTGGGGATTCATTTGTGAAATCAAATGAATGAAAATCATTGAACTGACTCTGAGGTAGCGACTCGTCCACAAATAAAATGAGTTGAGGCTCCTGATTTAGGCTGTTCATGCGCATTAAACATCTAAAGACGCGGACGACGTGACACAGGACATGCATGCGCTTTATATATATATATATATATATATATATATATATATATATATGCAGTAAATATAATATATATTATACTAGCTGACCCCCCATGGTTCTGCCTAAGTAGTAGTGAAACAGGACAAACTTTAAAAATCGATAAGCAAACCGGTATCGCTAGCTAAGTGGAGGCATACACAACAAAACACAGAGGTAGAGCGACTTGAACAGAGGTTGGCGCTCAAGTGAGTGAAGAGGGCACCACCACTCCTGACGTCACGTCATGCCTCCCCCTACCCTCGCCCCGCAGCGCCCCTCTCTCTCTCTCTCTCTCTCTCTCTCTCGGATTATCGTGAATAAATCGCTCATGCAAGCGAAATCTGATACTTGGCGCGATGAGAGAAGTCACAAATCAACAGGAATGTTCAAGCAAATTCTAGAAAAAAAAAAAAGATCTAAATACATTAAGTAGTTCTCTCGTGAAAAGCGGACAGACATACATACACATATACACATACACATATTATATATATATATATATATATACATACATATATATACACACATATATATATAGGTGCTGGTCATAAAATTAGAATATCAATTAAGACCAATGCATAAAAAGGATTTTTTTAGAAATGTTGGCCAACTGAAGGGTATGAACATGAAAAGTATGAGCATGTACAGCACTCAATATTTAGTTGGGGCTCCTTTGGCCTGGATTACTGCAGCAATGCGGCGTGGCATGGAGTCGCTCAGTCTGTGGCACTGCTCAGGTGTTATGAGAGCCCATGTTGCTCTGATAGTGGCCTTCAGCTGTTCTGAATTGTTGGGTCTGGCGTATTGCATCTTCCTCTTCACAATACCCCATAGATTTTCTATGGGGTTAAGGTCAGGCGAGTTTGCTGGCCAATCAAGAACAGGGACACCATGGTCCTTAAACCAGGTACTGGTAGCTTTGGCACTGTGTGCAGGTGCCAGGTCCTGTTGGAAAATGAAATCAGCATCTCCATAAAGTTCAGCAGCAGCAGGAAGCATGAAGTGCTCTAAAACTTCTGGTAGACGGCTGCGTTGACCTTGGACCTCAGAAAACACAATGGACCAACACCAGCAGATGACATGGCACCCCAAACCATCACTGACTGTGGAAACTTTACACTGGACCTCACGCAACGTGGATTCTGTGCCTCTCCTCTCTTCCTCCAGACTCTGGGACCTTGATTTCCAAAGGAAATGCAAAATTTAGTTTCATCAGAGAACGTAACTTTGGACCACTCAGCAGCAGTCCAAAGGCGAGACGCTTCTGATGCTGTCTCTTGTTCAAGAGTGGCTTGACACAAGGAATGCGACAGCTGAAACCCATGTCTTGCATACGTCTGTGCCTGGTGGTTCTTGAAGCACTGACTCCAGCTGCAGTCCACTCTTTGTGAATCTCCCCCACATTTTTGAATGGGTTTTGTTTCACAATCCTCTCCAGGGTGCGGTTATCCCTATTGCTTGTCCACTTTTTTCTACCACATCTTGTCCTTCCCTTCGCCTCTCTATTAATGTGCTTGGACACAGAGCTCTGTGAACAGCCAGCCTCTTTAGCAATGACCTTTTGTGTCTTGCCCTCCTTGTGCGAGGTGTCAATGGTCGTCTTTTGGACAACTGTCAAGTCAGCGGTCTTCCCCATGATTGTGTAGCCTACAGAACTCGACTGAGAGACCATTTAAAGGCTTTTGAGTTAATTAGCTGATTAGAGTGTGGCACCAGGTGTCTTCAATATTGAACCTTTTCACAATATTCTAATTTTCCGAGATAACTGAATTTGGGACTTTCATTAGTTGTCAGTTATAATCATCAACATTAAAAGAAATAAACATTTGAAATGCATCAGTCTGTGTGTAATGAATGAATCTAATATACAAGTTTCACTTTTTGAATGGAATTACTGAAATAAATCAACTTTGTCGTGATATTCTAATTTTATGACCAGCACCTGTATATACACACACATATATATACATACATATACAATACACATAAACATATACATACATATATACATATATAAATTGAGAGCTTAGGAATAAAAAGCTATTCTAATATAGCTGATTCATTTCCTTCCTTTGTGGATTTCCAGCTACATAATATACATACACACTCACATACGTATATATCTCACACACACACACACACACACACACACACACACATATATATATATATATATCACACACACAAACTCGCGTATATATCATACACACACACACACATATATATCATACACACACACACACACACGTATATATCTCACACACACACACACACACACACACACACACATATATATATATATATATCACACACACAAACTCGCGTATATATCATACACACACACACACATATATATCATACACACACACACACACACGTATATATCTCACACACACACACACGTATATATCATACACACACACACACATACGTATATATCTCACACACACACACACACATATATATATATCTCACACACACACACTCACATACGTATATATCATACACACACACACTCACATACGTATATATCATACACACACACACACGTATATATCATACACACACACACACACACGTATATATCTCACACACACGTATATATCATACACACACACACACATACGTATATATCTCACACACACACACACACACATATATATATATCACACACACACACTCACATACGTATATATCATACACACACACACACACGTATATATCACACACACACACATGCAACTGGTCAGATGTTTTAGAGCACCTCAGTTTTTCAAATTTCAAGTTTTAAATTTAATCAATTGAAATGTAATTAATGACCTAAATGGGGCAAAGATAACCGGTAAACTGCCAGAGGTTTAAATTTAAAGTTTAGGTTAGCAAAAACTAAAAAAAAAAAAAAAAAAAGGGAATTTCAGAATATTACAAATGGGCCTTCTTCAGAGAGCAACTAGCAGGTTACAACCTCCAGATGTTCAGCAACAATTCAAGTAAATGAAGCCTTGCAAGATGAAACAAACAATTTGCACAGGTGTCCCGACTTCTGTCGATTACTTAGAAATCCTCCTGGGTGTCTTAAAGCAGAGTTGGAACAGACTGGAAACTGTGATTGGCAGAGAGCTGGC
Source organism: Erpetoichthys calabaricus (assembly GCF_900747795.2). Lineage (NCBI taxonomy): Eukaryota > Metazoa > Chordata > Cladistia > Polypteriformes > Polypteridae > Erpetoichthys > Erpetoichthys calabaricus. The sequence goes on along the minus strand of NC_041396.2, from coordinate 294,325,910 downwards.
AGAGCCAAAATCACAAGCCAATCAGAAGACAAGTGTCTGAGGGACATCAGCTTACGTGTTCACAGGCGCCTCACAACACAACAGCTTAACAGTGTGGGTTGACAAAAGCAGGTGTCAGTTTCTACAGTGAAGAGGTGACTTTGTGCTGCAGGTTTGACAGGGAGAGTGGCAGTAAGAAAGCCATTCCTTAAAGGACAAAACAGGACCTTGAGATACCAGCTGTAAACTACTGCAGACTGGACAAAGTCTTATGGACCGATGAATCGATATTTGAAATCTTCTGTTCATCACACTGGGTGTCTGTACTCCATCAAGTTGGTGACAGGAATGGTTCCTCAGTGTGTGATGCCAACTGTCAAACACAGAGGTGTGATGGTGTGGGCTCCTGCTGGAGGCAGAGTTGGTGACTGGCACTCTGAGGCTGTGCCTAGAAATTCTGTCCATGTAACTTATTAACCCCTTAAAAGCCTTCTGCCGGATATATCCGGCATCGTTGTTTTATTGCTAACGCCATACTGCCGGAATTATCCGGCACATTTGCCTATGGTTATATGAATGCCTGGCGCGTAGTATAACTGACGGTTTGGCGTGGGTATTATTACTACATTGTATTTCGACAACTCTGTGGTTGTTTTGGCCGGTTATGTGACGTGATTCGGAAGTGACAGCTGTGAATATGGCGAAACGTAAACTGACTTCAAGTGAGGCTTTGCAGGCGATTTTGGACAATTCTGATCATGATTGTAGCAGTTCTGAAGAAGATTTTAGCGACAATGATGAGCAGCAATACTGTGTATGGTACTGTGAATGAAGACGCATCGGATGACGGCGATGAGTGGGTGTATCCCCAGCATCTCAACTGGACTGCTGCCCGTGGTGAACTACCTTTTCTGCATCCGTTTGAGGCAACGTGTGGCTTTACTGTTGATGTAAACAATTATACTGCTGAGCAGTTTTATGAGATGTTTGTGTCACCCGATTTGATCAGACATTTTGTTCATCAGACAAATCTGTATGCAGCACAGTTTATTGAGAAAAATCCCAATTTACCTCCACATTCCCGTGTTCGTGCTTGGTTTGACACTGATGAAAACGAAATGAAAAAATTCATTGGGATTTTGATGTTGATGGGAATAATCAGAAAACCAGATATTGAGATGTACTGGTCTACAGATCCTATGTATGCAACACCTATTTTTGCAGCTGTCATGACACGTAACCGATTCTCTTTGCTGCTGAAATTCTTTCATTTGAATGACAACAGAAATGAGCCAGATAAGAAAGATCCAAACCGCGACCGCTTGTTCAAGCTACGTCCTTTGATTGACCATTTATTTGAAGCATTTCAGTTGCCCTACATGCCAGGACCGTCAGTTGCAGTTGATGAAAGTTTATTGTTGTGGAAGGGCCGCTTACAGTTTCGACAGTATCTACCATTGAAAAGGGCACGGTTTGGTATCAAGATGTTTTGCTTAGCTGAGAATTCAGGTTACATTTATAGATTTCGTGTATACACTGGCAAAGAGGATCCTATGAGTAGTATTTCAGCAGTGTTGCCAGATGAATGTAAGGACTTTGGACTTTCAGAGAAAATTGTTGTGTACCTTGCCCTACCACTATTGGACAATGGGTACACCATTTGGATGGATAACTGGTACTCCAGTTGTATGTGTTTGCCCATTTCTAGAACTTGCACAACATTTAGTGGTCAATACTGCTTGAATAAATGTAAAAAAGTAAAAAAACGAAAATTGTTCAGATTTCGCCTGGCGTGGGGAATATTTAGGGAGTTGGCGGTTAAAGGGTTAACAGAATCGGTAACAAAGGGCAGCCCTGGCGGAGTCCAACCTCAAAAGGAAACAAGTCTGACTTATTACTGGTAATGCGGACCAATCCTGGTCCTCCTGTACAGGGACTGGATGGCTCGTAACAACGAGCTTTGTACCCCCATACTCCTGGAGCACAACCCACAGGATGCTTCGAGGGACACGGTCGAATGCCTTCTCCAAATCCACAAAACACATGTGGACTGGTTGACGCTCAATATTTGTTAAAGACGCAGGCTCACAAAAGACAAAATTTAACACCGACATGAAATCACATTCAGGCTCACAAGTGACACAAATACACCGACATGACATCACATATCCCACGTTCTTTTGCAGAGTTCCATGTTTTGGCTGAGGTTTACCACTAAAACAGCTTCCTCAGAGAGATGTGGATGATCATGGTGCTGCGGTCATGTGTAAGGATTTCAATGGACTCAGTCCGTGTGACCCTCTGAACCCACAGACATACGGCACCATAGGGTACCACCGGCTTCACCGTGCCCTTGGATTGATGAAAAGGCTCCTTGCTGCGCACCCCGAATGCCCTGATGAGAGATCCATTCCTGTGCTAAGCAGACTGCTAAACATTTCAGACTTCAGTTTTGTCCTTTCCAAAGCCCACTGAACTAACTTCGCATGCAGAGAAGAAGCCTTCACAGAATAAAACGACACAAAGAACGAGCAAGAACACAAGCCAGTGAGTGTACATGAGAACAATCTGAACAAGAACAGGCCATTCAGCCCAACAAAGCTCGCCAGTCCTCTCCACTTAATTCTTCTAAATTAACATCAAGTTAACTTTTAAAAGTCCCTAAAGTCCTCCTGTCTACCACACTACTTGGTTGACTTGTCTGTCGTTCTCCGTGTAAAGAAAAACTTCCTAATGTTTGTGTGAAATTTCCCCTTCACAAGTTTCCAATGGTGTCCCCGTGTTCTTGATGAACTCATTTTAAAGTCATCGTCTGATCCACTGGACTAAATCCCTTCATCATTTTAAACACTTCAGTCAGGTCTCCTCTTCATCTTCTTTTACTGTAAAGGCTCAGCTCTTTTCATCTTTCCTCCTAACTCATCCCCTGTAGCCCTCAATCAGCCTCGTTGCTCTTCTCTGGACCTTTTCTTGTGCTGTTATGTCCTTTTTGTAGCCTGGAAACCCAAACTGCACCCAGGACTCCAGATGAGGCCTCACCAGTGTGTTATAAAGCAGAGCAGAACCTCCTGTGACTTGTACTGCACACATCAAGGCGCTATATAACCTGACATTCTGTTGTTAGCCTTCTTAATGGCTTCTGAACACTGTCTGGAAGTCGATAGCTTAGAGTCCACTGTGACTCCTAAGTCCTTCTCATAAGGTGGACTCTCGATTTTCTGACCTCCCATTGTGTACTCAAACCTCACATTTTTACTTCATGTGTGTAACTCTTTACATTTACTGACATTAAATTTCAAATCTGTCCAAGCCTGTCTGCTGTCCAAGTCCCTCTGTGATGATATAATGGATTCCAAATTATCTGCTAATCCACCTTTCTTGGTATCATCTGCCAACTTAACCAGCTTGTTCTTTATATTCCTATCCAAATCATTTCTATATATTAAGAACTAGCTGTGTAAGCCTGTGTTGTAAAAAGCCCGGGGTCCTAGAAACGATTGAAATCGTCAGAAAAAAAATGGAAATGTAGCGATGTCAGGTAATTGAAAGGAACGACTCTCACATCTCTCTCTTAGGAGGTTTTGTTTCGCCGATGTACTCGCCTCACTTCTGTATTAGTGGCCAAGTGAGCGACTCTTTCTTTGTGGGTTTTGTTTTGCCGACATGCTGGCCTCGCTTCTATATCCTCGCAGGTGGGCTCCTTACCCCGACTCCACATCTCACTTCCGGGCCGGACAGACACACACACACACTTCCACACACAGACGTTTATATATAAAATAGCAGCTGCCCCAGCTCTGCCCCCTGCTGGACACCACACTTAACGTCGGCCAATTCTGCTGAGGTTACTCACACCATCACCTTCTGCTTCCTGTGTCTGAGTCAATTCTGCACCCATCTACACCCTAAACTTCACTTCTTTTAGTTTGATGCCCAACTTCTCGTGTGGCACCTCATCAAATGCTTTGTAAAAGTTCAGTTAAATAATACGATAAGCCCCACTCTGTTTGTACCCTTTAGATGCTTTCTCATAGCATGTTAGTACAACATGACCTCCCCTGCCTGACCCCATGCTGACTGTCCCTGATAACTCCTATTCTCGCTATGTGTTGCTCAATCTTATCCTTAATAATTCCTTCCATTAATTCTCCTGTGATGCACGCTGTAGTTGCTTGGATCTGCCCAGTCACATTGAGAAAGAAGGCAATAAAAAGTACATCTAAGGGTTAATGATGCCCAACATATTTTTGATTTTTTCAGAAATTCCAAAATTTCTAAAAGTGGATGTTGCAAGACCGAGCAGTTGCGTCCGGATTAGTACAGTGTACCAAATGCCAAATAAAATAAAATAAAATAAAATAAATAACGGCTTTCATTTAATAAACTGGAATGAAAAACAACAGCCAGGGGTTTAGAATGGCATGCTATTCCCAGATCTGCCATTAGATGGCACCCGTGGGCTTCTTTCCAAGAGCGACCTGCAGCTGGTAGGACAGTAGAGGAAGTCGACCCCTGGGGTTTATAAAGATTTGCAAATAAACACATAATAGGCTCCGAGGCTGAAAAGAGACGACTCACACAAGTTCAGCACTCATCCGTGGAGGCTCAGGGTAAACGAAAATCAGAATCAGCTGTATTGGCCAAGTATATGTACACATACAAGGAATTGGACTCCGGTTTTACCTAGTATTGTCCCTGATGCTGTGAGATTGACTTAAGTGTTCATGAGAGTGATGGCCTGAGGAAAGAAACTGTTCACATGTCCTGTAGTTTTGGCGTTCAGTGCTCTGTAGCGCCTACCAGAGGGAAGAAGTTGAAAAAGGTTGTAACCAGGGTGTGATGGGTCTGCAATGATGTTTTCTGCCCGTTTCCTGACTCGAGATCTGTATGAGTCTTGAATGGAGGGCAGATCAACACCAATGATTTTTTCTGCAATCCTGACTGTCCGTTGAAGTCTGTTCCTGTCCTGTTTTGTGGCTGAGCCAAACCAGACTGTGATAGATGAACAGAGAACAGACTGGATTACTGCAGAGTAAAATTGGATGAGCAGCTCCTGAGGCAGGTTGAACTTCCTGAGCTGGCGCAGGAAGTACAACCTCTGCTGGGCCTTTTTAACAATTGTGTTTATGTTTAGTTCCCACTTTAGGTCCTGGGAAATTGTGGATCCCAGAAACCTAAAGTTTTCCACAGCAGACACAATGCTGTTGAGTAGTGTGAGAGGGGGCAGCACTGGGGGGCTCCTCCTGAAGTCCACTGTCATCTCCACAGTTTTAAGCTTGTTCAGCTCCAGGTTGTTTTGACCGCACCAGAGGGTCAGCTGTTCGACCTCTCGTCTGTATACAGACTCGTCACTGTCCTTGATGAGGCCAATGACTGTCATATCATCTGTGAACTTCAGGATTTTAACAGACGGGTCTCTTGAGGTGCAGTCATTTGTGTAGAGGAGAGAGGACACATCCCTGAGGGGCGCCAGTGCTGACTGTTCGTGTGCTGGATGTGATTTTTCCCAGTCTCACTTGCTGCTTCCTATCTGTCAGGAAGTTTGTGATCCACTGGGAGATGGGAGCTGGTACAGTGAGCCAAGTGAGTTTGGTGTGGAGGACTTCTGGAAATAACTAAATGGTGAGCAGGGGAAGGGGCGGCAGGAATGGAACGGACAGAATCCCAGAGTGAGAGGAAGAAAGCCAAGAAAAAGAAAAGAGAAATCCCAGTCTGGCTGGTCCCATGTGCGCCACAGGAACCTGGATGTGAAGTTATGGGCTGACCACACCCTTCCAGCCAACCAATGAAAATGGAGAATGGTATGCACCCCCCCCTAACCCTACACCCCCCTTCCCCACCAGCTGCTCCAGGGCACTGTCCAGGACACCAGTGACCAGTCAAGGGGGGCAGATCACAGATGGAGGTGGGCAGACAGACAAGAGTGAGTGAGTGAGTGAGAGAAACAGAAAGAGAGAGAGAGAGAGACAGAGAGAGAGACTTACAGCCACGGCAGGCCTCCCATCCCAGGCTCCAGACCCCAGAAAGAGGGAGCGAGTTAAAGGAGAGAAGAGCACAGAGAGGGGAAGAGAGTCCTTCAGGATACCTAAAGTGGAAGAACAGCAGAGAGGTCAGCGCTCCTGAGAAGAGGGGCACTCGAGGGGATACTCGGGCAGGTCACAGGAGATTCACACATACCCCCCCTCCCCCCCCCCAAAAAAAAAACAAACCCCGTCATCCCTCCACCAGCACCCACCTTGCCTAGAACCAGGGCCTTGTAAGCGATCCTCAAGATGAAGTAGGACCAGATGATGTGTAGGATCTGGAGAACCACCAGAAGCCCGTTGAAGAACCACCAGGAGGGGTAGGGTCCGATGATCTCCCAACTTTCAAACAAAGTCGATTTCAGGATCCTGCAAGGACACCACATTAGGAAGGAAGATGGAGACTTGCTCTGCACTCATCCCTGCCAATGCAGACAGAGATGGGGCCGTGGCTTCTATAAAGACCCTCTTTGGCAACACAGCTGGACTTGTCAACACTGGGCGGAGCCTCCAACACCCAAAAACTGTAAGAGCTACCCTGTCAGCAACATGCATAAATTAGTGAGGAGAGCTTATAATACACCACAAGCTCAACAAGAGCTGCACCCAACACAGATCTCAAGAAGAAAACAGATGGGGGCCATTGTGAGGGTGGCCTAAAGCCCCACCCCTTTTCCTACTTGTTATATTGTATAGACACTTTGAGCTACTTTTTTGTATGAAAACGTGCTATATAGATAAATGTTGTTGTTGTTGTTGTAGACCTTAAGTCCCACCCCCTTTTTTACTGCCTGTCAATGTGTGGTTGACCTCACCCCTCATTCAGCCTCAAATCATGTGACTGGGCTCAAACCCCACCCCCTTTTTTGACCTGTCATTGTGTTCTAGCCTCAATACCCCTCCCCCTTAATCTACTTGTCATTGTGTGTTTGGCCTTAAACCACACCCCGTTATCTCCTAGCATTTTTTTGTTGGCATCAAGTCCCACCCCTTTTTCCACTAGCATGTTTGGTTGGCCACAAGTCCCACCTCTTTTTCTTCTTGTCACTGTGTGGTTAGCCTTAAGCCCCACTCTCTTTCAGCCTGAAATCATGTGACAGGTCTCAAGCCCCACCTCCTATTCTGACCTGTCATTGTGTGGCTGGCAGACAATGCCCTACCCCTTTGATCTACTTAGCATTGTGTGGTTGGCCTCAAGCAACACCCCTTGCCTGCCTGTCATTGTATGATTGGCATTAAGCCCCACCCCTTTATCTTCTAGCCTTTATTTAGTTGGCTTCAAGTCCCACCCCATTTTCTACTTTTCACTGTGTGGCTGGCTCAAGCCCCACCCCCTTTTTTGACCTGTCATTGTGTGCTGGCCTCGATGCCCCTCCCCCTTTATCTACTTGTCATTGTGTGATTGGCACCTTAAGGCCCTCCTCTCTATCATCTACTCTTTGTCTGGTTGGCCTCAAGTCACACCCGCTTCTCTACTTATCACTGTGTGTTTGGCCTCAATGCCCCACCCCTTTTTCTGCCTATCATTGTGTGATTGGCACCTTAAGGCCCACCTCTCTATCATCTACCCTTTGTCTGGTTGGCCTCAAGTCACACCCGCTTCTCTACTTATCACTGTGTGTTTGGCCTAATGCCCCGGCCCCTTTTTTGACCTGCCATTGTGTGCTGGCCTTGATGCCCTTCCCCCTTTATCAGCTTGTCATTGTGTGCTGGCCTCAATGCCCCACCCCTTTTTCTGCCTATCATTGTGTTCTAGCCTCAATGCCCCACCCCTTTTTCTGCCAATCATTTTGTGACGGGCACCTTAAGGCCCACCTCTCTATCATCTACCCTTGGTCTGGTTGGCTTCAAGGCCCACCCCTTTCTCTACTCATCACTGTGTGTTTGGCCTAATGCCCCGGCCCCTTTTTCTAACTTTCATTGCATGGTTTGCTTCAAGCCCCGCTCCACGTATCAACAGTTCTTGTAAATGCTCTACTTCTTGGACAGCACCTCACATGAAGGAGAAAAAAAAACCCATTGGGGAGGTGTTAGTGGTGAGGGGGCAGATTTGAGACACAGAACTGCTGCAGGTGTCTCCTTCAGTGGCAGTGGCGCATATGTTGTTCCAGCAGTACTCAGATGGTAGGCAGAGGTTAGCCCTGCACTCATCTAACCAGCTATGTATTAAACAGCGGGCACAACTTAAGTGTGCCAAGCAACACAAATCACAACAAGGAAAATGGGGCGGGGTTTATGACCAAGCCTGCAATGCCCCTGGCCCCCATATCAAACATAAAGGGCACTGGAGAGACCCATCCTGATAATGTCCACAAGGCTAGTAAGTGAGGACAGCTACTGTAAATGTTCTCCTTCTAGAATGTGCTCCAAATCCCCCGACTCCATGCACCCCCCCCCACCCCCACAGCACTGAATTTCTCCAACCAGCACTACCCGTATGTCAAAGAGTGGGCAGAGCTCGTAACCCCTCCTTCAACAGTAAGAGCACTGCAGCTGTCCTGCCAGCAATATACATAAATGAGTGGGTGGAGCTTATAAAATACCAACAGCATAACATAAGCTCCACCCAACACAAATGACAAGTAGAAAAAAAGGGGTGGAGCTTAAGACCAACGACACAATGCATCCCCCTACTCTAGCACTGGAGCCATCCTGCCAATAGTCCACTATGCAGATGGGAATGTAAGAACACTTTCTGTGAATCACCAGCAGAACTCAAACAGTGGGTGGCGCTTAGCACATCCATCCCACATAAAGGAGACCTGCACAGAACAGATGATGAATAAAGGGGTGTGGCTTATTCTGACCCACCCAGCATTACCCACACATCAAAGAGTAGGCGGGGCTCTTAACTCCTCTCCTTCAACAATAGGAGCCCTGCACCAATTCTGCCTTCTTCTTCTTTCGGCTGCTCCCATTAGGGGTTGCCACAGCGGATCATCTTGTATTGTTGTCCGCATATTGATTTGGCAAAATTTTACACCGGATGCCCTTCCTGACGTAACCCTCCCCATTTATCCGGGCTTGGGGCCGGCACGAAGAAACACACTGGTTTGTGCATCCCCTGTGGCTGGGTTGCACCAATCCTGCCATTAATTAGAGGGAGGAGCTCATAACATAAATCATACCCACACAAGTCTCAAGCAGAAACCAGGATGGAACCTGAGATCAATGCCACAATGCCACAGAGCGCTAGACTCATCCTACCAATGTCCATTACAAGTTAGAACTGCTCCTGTCTTCTGGGACATCAAATAAAGGAGTGGGTATGGTGATTCACTTTTGGGGATAAGACCCTCCACGCAGTCCTTCCACTACCCAACCAAAAACAACACTGGACTCCGGTTGCCTAAGCCCAAGTAAGTAGAGAGCTTCTGCAGGCGTCTCTTTCAGTGGCAGCACCAGTAGCACTCAAACTGTGGGCGGAGCCTAACAATGCCCTTCCAAACAAGGAGACCTGCACAATACTGATGATGTAAGAAAGGGGTGGAGCTTGGCTTTGTACCTGTTCAACCAGCCATACATTTAAAAGTGGGTGGAGCTTACTGTGCATGTCCCAACCAGCACAAATGATGACCTGGAGAAATGGGCGGAGCTTACAACCAAACCACACAATGCACCTGCTAAACAGAAGCAGCACAGGACTCACCCTGTCAGTGTGCCACTGAGCAGCGCTCCTGCACCTGTGACACCCAGAATAGCTCACGCAGCGTAGCGACCTTTTCCAAAACAGAAGCAGCACTTCCTGCCAACATGACTCACTGAGCTGGGGAGGAGGTGGCACTTCTCGAGTCCCTTGTTTTGGGGACAGCACTACATCTATCCCTCGCTGGCATCCAAATATTAAAGAGAGGATGGGGGCTTTAGCAGCACCTTAAACCTCCACAGCAAAAAGGAGTGAGGAGGGCGTGACCAAGGTGGGGTGGTGCTGCTCCGTCCAAATACTCCTGCCAGCACTCCTCTTACAGCCGGTCACAGATATGGGGTTGAAGCTGCTGGCCCCTCAGGACAGTAAAATATTTACAAGTGCGTAACTGAGACATGGAGCCAGCCCCCCCCTGCCGTGGGATGGATTTCAGGTTTGTGGTCTCTCAGGGTTGCTTGTTGTGGGCGCAGGGTGGGGGCAGCGGGGAGCATGAAAATCGAGCTACTCGGTCAGGTTACAAATCATCTGCTGTACCATGGAGCTACTCTATGAATCCCCATCCTTGATGTAGCCCCCACCCCCCCCCCCAACTGTCGTCGACTCACCAGAACGGGTAGATGAAGAGCCGTGTGCTGACAAAGAGTGCGCTGAACACCACAAAGCAGCCATCGCACGCCCTCTGGAACTTGGCATAGTTGGCCAATTTAGCAGCCTGTCAAAAGGAAAAGGTGGGAGATGAGAGAAATCCAAGCAGTAGACCCTCCCTGCCCACGGCCCCCCCTGCCGAGGCACACCGATGCACATTTGCTTCCAGAGTGTTAAACGTTTCACTCAACAGGGCATCAGGCCTCAAGAGGTGTAAGCCCTTTGAATAAGTGGAACTTAACCCTAACTATGGCCCCCTCCTCTCCTTAGATACCAACCTCTGAAAACAGGCAAGATCTGCACCGACTACAGCTGCCAACGGGCAAGATAAACCCCAATGTTGCCCAGGTATGTGAACATTAGCACCCCGAAACATGGGCATTATAAACGGAGAAGCTTTCTATTTTTCTAACAGATCAGTGTACCATTTGAAGCCCCAACCTTACCTGTGCTGCTGTTACCCCCCAACACTATCACCAGCCCTAATGAAACTACCACCACTGCCCCCAAAGTGGGCATCGGAACAGGTGGCATCACTCCCAATACACACACTAAAAGCAATGACCTCAGTTGTGTAATGGTGCCCACCTCCCATAGGGTACTAAACACCTGGCAGTCAGGATAACGAAATACAGTTTCAAATTATGCCCCCCCCCCCCAAATAGCAAGATTGACAAGCTCACTCACCTCTAACAGGAAGTCAGGGGTGTCGTGGAGGCACATGATCAGCGTCCCCACCCGCATCATGTTGTTGGCATACGAGAACGTAATGAGTCCAATGGCCGCGAAGTGGTGGATGAACATCATGAGGAAATCCTGCAAGGCAAGGAGTGGCCATTAGGGGGAGATGGAACTTCGGCTGCCACGTTGGCCCTTCAAGGACCAACTGAACCCCACCTCCCTGTTTAGTCCCCGCCTCCACCCCCCCTCCCCAGTTAACTATGGGCCAGTTTTCATCACAGCCCAGTACTTTGCAAATCTGATTTGTGGCATTAAATTCTCCTTTTTAGTCCTTCAGCACGTCAACATCCCCCTGACAGACATGAGACCACCGTGCCTTACTGCCCTGCACACCATTAACTAAGCTTTTGACCTCGGTGGGGGTGGAGATGGTTTTCAACCCATGTGATTCCAAATCAGCTGACAGTAATGGAATGAGGGGTGGGTGGGAGTCATCGCAACACCACCTCAATCCCACCCCTCAGGAGGATCCTGTAAACTGGCCAGCTTGATAACATCAAAGCACCAGTAACAAACAGAAAGAGAGTGCCCTTTGAACTGGCATCGCAAAGCGGCTTAGTCAAGAGGCAGGCACTCCCCCCCTGGACTCTGAGGGGGGGGGTCCTAAAACGGGTGCAAGGAGCACTCTGGCACTGCAGTGGCTTCTGCCCCACAAAGCACAACTCCAAGAAAGCTCAGGAATCCAAGGACCTTCGCCAGTGCGGCTATAAAACTCGTTACTGTGTAACGAAGCAAACGAAATCCTTCTCTGTGTCTCACAGATTTTATTGTCTGCCCGCCTGTAGTCACATTAACCAATAACTTGCGCCCTTTGACCCTAGTTGTCAACGTCACACAAACCCACTCTTGTGACCCGACCCCCCCACCAACACCACACAGCTTGACCTGAAGTTCTCTCACCTTCCTCTTAATGTCTATAAACTGGGAGAACATGAGGGACCAGTAGAACGCCAGCTGTGTGACATAGTAGCAGTAGAGGCCGGGCGTGAGCGACTGTGCCAGAGAGAGAGAGAGAGAGAGAGACAAGAGAGGAGGGTGGTTGGTTAGTTCAGTTCCAAAGCTGAATGACCACCAATACCCGGCCAAAGGACTCCAATAGGGGAGTGGTCCCAAAATACCACATGCCCAAAGACTTACCTGGAATGGGTAACCGTACCAGCAATGCCGCGTGTCCCAGAGCCACGGTGTCTGCAATGAAGCACAAAGCGTGTCACAAAGACCTCCAGCAGCCAGTTCTTCACTTACTTCTCTATCTACCAGACTCTTCTTCTCCCGTATGCTATGCTGATGACCCCCCTGCCTCCCCCGATCCCCTCCTTTGGCCCCACTCTGTGGTTAAGTAAAGTCCTTCCTCATCTTCCTCCTCCACATTTTTCCTTCAAATATGATCTGTTTCTCTTGGTGGTCCTCACTGTGCTGCTAATCCAAGCACCTCCTAACAGTCCTCTTCTTGACTACATTTCAAATACTCTTTGAGCGCCCTTTCCGTCATTCTCCACACCACGATTCTAACATGAAGTCTACCCCCATCTTCATCGCTAGAACACGGAGGAGTTTCTCTGCCTGGTGCTTATGATCCAATCACCTCATCATCTTCCTCTTCCTTATTATAAACTGAATACTGGATCACCACCCCATCCCATCTTCATTTTCCTCACAATACAATCCTCTTCTCGCCTTTTCCTCTTTATAACTAGAAGACCCCACCTCACCAACTCCTCTCCATCCTGCTAAACTGGGTACCTCCTCCCCTTCATCCTTGGCACAGTTCAATAGATGTACAATGTCATCTCGCACCTTCCTCACCATACTTCTCATCCCAAGCCTTTCTCCCTTTCCTCATTGTGCTTCTAACACAAACCCATCATCATCTTCCTCACTGTGTGCTCAATACAAGCTTGATCTCACTTTCTTGTTCTTCAATGTGCCTCAAATGCAAACCCCTTCTCCACATACTTGACTGCTAATCCAAGCCCATTCTCACCTTCATCCTCTTCAATATGTCTCATATGTTAACCCCTTTACAGTGGGTATGGAAAAGAATCCCCCCCTTTGAAATATTCCCATTATTCTGCTTTACAGACAGGAAGACTGCACAAGCATAGTGTGAGGAAGATCACAGAGGCATTATGGAGCAGATGCTGATGTGATCTCAAAAGTGGCATTCAGACATGGAATGACATCTGTGGTGTTAATTCAGGGAAGGAAGAGAGCCAAGAGCTATAGTGGGTATAGAAATGAATCTTTGAAATATTCCCATTATTCTGCTTTACAGCCTTAAATGAAAACACACAAACTAATATTTTTTGCAGCTTTAGTTACTCAATGCAATCTATAATATCGAAGTGAAAGATATCACAGCTGCAGTTCAGAAGAACTTTAAAAGATCTCAAAGGCTTTATCAATCCCAAGGAGCTCAGTAAAGTCCATCATAAAGAAGTGGTGAGTGTTTGGTACTACTAGGACCCTCCCTGGATCAGGCCGGCCGTCCATCCAAACTGGACGGAAGAGCAAGGAGGAAACTGTTAAGAGAGGCTACCAAGAGGAGTTCAGAAGATGGCCACTTTGAAGGAGTTACAGGATTTTATGACAAAGAGTGGTCATTGTGTGCATGTGACAACAATTTCACAAGAAGCGCTCCATAATTGTGGCTTGTTAGGGAGGGTCGCAAGGAAAAAGCCACTTCTCAAGAAAGGCCACATTAAGGCTCGTTTGAGCTTTGACAGAATGCACCTTGAAGATTCTGATGCCAAGTGGAAAAAAGGTCTGATGGTCAGATGAGACCAAAATCAAACTATTTGGCCTCAATATCAAACGTTACACCAATGCAGCTCACCATCCACAACACACTGTACCTACAGTAAAGCATGGAGGGGGCAGCATTCCGTTGTGGGGGGCCTGGGGCTCTCGTTAGGACAGAAGGAAAAATGGATGGGGCAAAATACTGTCAAATTCTTGAGGAAAACCTGCTACCCTCTGCCAGAAAGATGGGCAGAATGTTCACCTTTCAACATGACAACAACCCGAAGCACACAGCAAACTTGACCAGACGGTGGCTGAAGGAGAACAATGTGAATGTCCTCGTGTGGCCAGTCAGAGCCCAGACTTAAATCACACTGAAAATCTGTGGAAAGATCTGACGACAGCAGACCACCAACGCTCACCATCTAATTTGAGCGAACTTGAACAGTTGAACTGTAAAGAAGAGTGGGGGGCAAATATTGAGTGGGCTCAATCTAAATGTGCAAAGCTGATAGAGAAGAATCCCAAAAGACTCAAAGCTGTCATTAAAGCAAAAGGGGGGTCAACAAAATGACATGGGGGGCAATCCTTTATTCATCTCAGTAGGTCTGATTTTTTATTTTTTTATAATTTCTCTGAACTGTAGCTGTGATATCTTTCACGTGGATGTTATCGGCTGCATTGAGTAAGTAAAGCTGGGAAGAAATATTCTTTTGTGTGTGTTTTCATTTAAGGCTGTAAAGCAAAAATAAATGTGAAATTTTGAAGGGGGGGGGGGGGGGTTCTTTCCTATACCCACTGTATCTACCACCCTTCTCCAGGGCTGATAATCCAAGTCCCTCTTCTCGCTACTCTAATGTAATCCCCTCCTCAGTGTCCTCAATATACGTTTGAACACAACCAGCAACATCTCCCTCTTACTTCATATTCCCCAAGTGCAGGACTATTCCTCCAATTCCTTAACCTCAAACCCAGCACATCCTAACATTCCTCCTTAAGCACATTACACAGAATTTCTCCCTCATCTTCCTCGCTACAACTCTAGAGGAGCCCCTCTTCCTCTCCCCTACTCATATGATCCAATCGCCTTGTCATCTTCCTCTTCCTTGCTGTACACTGAGTACTGAATCACCACCCCTATCCCATCTTCCCACCTTCTCACCTTATCCTCCTTAGCTAGGAGTCCGTCCTCCTCCTCTAGTCCTTATTCTGCAGATGCCAACTCATCCTAACAATCCTCTTTCTTATCATTTCCTAAACCTACTACATACCCTTTCAAACCTCATCTTCCTCTACTTTACACTCTTTATCCATTGCGCCTCTTAATTGAGGCTGCTGCACAAGAGGTGTTGTTTAACGATGGCCACAGACAGATAACTCAGGCTCATGGGAAATGGTTTTTAATAATATTATATAAAAAAGTACTTTTTAAAAACCATGCTTGTATTAAGTTAAAAAGTGTACTAAAAAGTAAAAAATTAGTCTCTCATACATCTGTCATAAAATAAAAGGTGGGTACTTTACATCAATCAACATTCAAAAAACGCTTCTTAAAATCTTAGCAAAAGCGCCCACCTTTTATTTTACGACTGATGTATGAGGGACTTATTTTTTACTTTTTAGTACACTTTTTAACTTAATAAATACATACATACATATATATACATATATATATATATATATATATATATATTATTTTCAACCTTTTAATCTTGGGTTTGTTTTAGTATAATTTTGTAATCAATATTTTAACACTTCCTTTGATATTTCTATCCATTACTAGCGCCACCTATTGGTGAAATCTTGAACTATTCTTCATATGAAAATTTCATTTCTTAATTGACATGGATTCATTGATCAATTAGTGACACTGATTATTGATTTATGTATTGTTATCGGAAGTGAGTAAGTGTGCAAAATCTCAAGTCATTTGGACGATAGGAAGTGGGTTAAATATCAATTAATTTGTACCAGACAACAAACAGATGAAGTTAATATAAAGTGTGGTAATAAAATGAATAACTAATGGGCATTCCCCCATCCATTCCTCACTCTAAGACTACAGCTACAGTACTACGTATGTTTAGAGTCCAAAAAACTGGGTTTTTCAACAAAAACCAATCGATCTCTGTCCACACTGGCGTTCTCACGTCGTTTTACAGAAGTTATTTCCGTACAAACTAAAATGACTGAAGACGCAGCCATTCACCTACACTGGGCATACGCACATCAGTGGAAAAGTCCTCAGACAGGTGGGAATGCTTCTGGTCGAAACTACAGTGACCAGCAAAATTATTTACCTATCACACACGTATTCAGCATTCAGACTGTACAAGACCCAACTCTGATGCATACAGGCCAAGTGGCACAACAGCAGCTCAGCCATGTCCGCCATGTTGGTGTGCAGGGTGACCAGTCAGGGATCGAGACGATCCGCGCTTTCCCACCACTGGACCTTTGTTTTCAGGACCCAATGAGTTCCTGTATGATGAAGTGTTGAGTGTGTAACAGGAACTGCAACCTTTATGCACAATTCATGATGTCCAAAGTAGAGTGATGTGGTGCGATTGGGAGTTTGGAATTGGGAGACCCTCCCTCCCACCTTATCACTTTGAACTGGTTGGGGAGCAGGCACTGGTACATGATGATACAGCTCGGGATCCTGTTTGGCAACCCCCCGCCAGGCAGATACATGGTCCTCCTGTGCCACCTTTCAGAAATGACCCTCTATCTGCCTTGGGCATGTGTTACGTGGGCGTCCCCTTGGCCTGGTTGGTAGGCCACTATGACTGGTGCCGTGTCCATGGTTTAATCCTGACCTGCAACCTATACTAGCTGAGATAGACTCCAGTACCCCTTGTCCCGCACCCTTGGTCCGGATGAAGCAGGTCAGAAAATGATGAGATGTAATCCGTTAACGAATCTCACGTAACAGTAAAGTTTAATGTGGAAAGGAACAGCATTTTGATGTTGTTGTGAAACGTTTTAACTTCAAATTGTACTGTCTTCTTATGGAATTTATATTTTAACCACATGAAGCTATGTACAGTCATATGAAAAAGTTTTGTTATTTTTGTTATGATATGGATTTTTCTTATACCACAACACCAGTTTAAATTGCCTAAAAGACGTTCGGAACTTGGTGCTGCGGGAAACTGTTCAAGGGGCAGGGGGACCTTTTTCACTGCTACACCGCTAAACAGATACAATGGAGTACATGCGTTAGTAGAGGTGTTGCACGGTGAAAATGGACAGAGAACACTCTGAAACTGAAGCTGTAGCTGATGATAAAGTTGAACGTGATGACACAGAAGAACTTTTGCTGAAAAAAAGGAGTCACGTCCATTGTATGGAGATACTTTGGTTTTAAAAGGTCGGATATGAACCATTATGTTCAAATGTGTGAATACTGTTTCTACACTACTGGATAATACAGCAAGCCAAATTGTACTTGTTTTATTTTTTTCAATACTGTGTAATGTGAATTTCCCCTTGGGATTAATAAAGTGGGCGGCACGGTGGCGCAGTGGTAGCGCTGCTGCCTCGCAGTTAGGAGACCCGGGTTCGCTTCCCAGGTCCTCCCTTGCGTGGAGTTTGCATGTTCTCCCCGTGTCTGCGTGGGTTTCCTCCGGGCGCTCCGGTTTCCTCCCACAGTCCAAAGACATGCAGGTTAGGTGGATTGGCGATTCTAAATTGTCCCTAGTGTGTGCTTGGTGTGTGTCTTGCGGTGGGTTGGCACCCTGCCCGGGATTGGTTCCCTGCCTTGTGCCCTGTGTTGGCTGGGATTGGCTCCAGCAGACCCCCGTGACCCTGTGTTCGGATTCAGCGGGTTGGAAAATGGATGGATGGATGGATTAATAAAGTATCTATCTATCTATCTATCTATCTATCTATCTATCTATCTATCTATCTATCTATCTATCTATCTATCTATCTATCTATCTAATGTACCTGGGTACTGTGTAATAGTGTGACATGATGTTGACTTTATTCTCGACATTTCTACTTTATTTTCGCCGTTTATGTCGAGATTAAAGTTGACATGTTGACTTTATTATCGTAATTTGTCATTAAAGTAGACCATCGTAAACATAACTTCATCTTAAAATGAATATTTAATTTACTAGATTTTCTCACACCCCGTCATAAGTTATGTAGCACATTAAATATTTTGTGTTAAGTGTTCCCCGAGCCATGTTAATCACTACGTGCTTCTTAACCCTTTAACCGCCAACTCCCTAAATATTCCCCAAGCCAGGCGAAATCTGAACAATTTTTGTTTTTTTACTTTTTTACATTTTTTTTACATTTTTTACATTTATTCAAGCAGTATTGACCACTAAATGTTGTGCAAGTTGCCAGTGTATACACGAAATCTATAAATGTAACCTGAATTCTCAGCTAAGCAAAACATCTTGATACCAAACCGTGCCCTTTTCAATGGTAGATACTGTCGAAACTGTAAGCGGCCCTTCCACGACAATAAACTTTCATCAACTGCAACTGACGGTCCTGGCATGTAGGGCAACTGAAATGCTTCAAATAAATGATCAATCAAAGGACGTAGCTTGAACAAGTGGTCGCGGTTTGGATCTTTCTTATCTGGCTCGTTTCTGTTGTCATTCAAATGAAAGAATTTCAGCAGCAAAGAGAATCGGTTACGTGTCATGACAGCTGCAAAAATAGGTGTTGCATACATAGGATCTGTAGACCAGTACATCTCAATATCTGGTTTTCTGATTATTCCCATCAACATCAAAATCCCAATGAATTTTTTCATTTCGTTTTCATCAGTGTCAAACCAAGCACGAACACGGGAATGTGGAGGTAAATTGGGATTTTTCTCAATAAACTGTGCTGCATACAGATTTGTCTGATGAACAAAATGTCTGATCAAATCAGGTGACACAAACAGCTCATAAAACTGCTCAGCAGTGTAATTGTTTACATCAACAATAAAGCCACACGTTCCCTCAAACGAATGCAGAAAAGGTAGTTCACCACGGGCAGCAGCCCAGCTGAGATGCTGGGGATACACCCACTCAGCGCCGTCATCCGATGCGTCTTCATTCACAGTATCATGCAGCGCACGTTGCTGCTCATCACTGTCACTAAAATCTTCTTCAGAACTGCTACAATCATGATCAGAACTGTCCAAAATCGCCTGCAAAGCCTCACTTGAAGTCAGTTTACGTTTCGCCATATTCACAGCTGTTACATGCGAATCACGTCACATGACCGGCCAAAACAACCACAGACTTGTCGAAATACAACGTAGTAATAATACCCACGCCAAACCGTCAGTTATACTACTTGCCAGGCATTCATATAACCACAGGCAAATGTGCCGGATAATTCCGGCAGTATGGCGTTAGCATTAAAACAACGGTGCCGGATATATCCGGCAGAGGGCGGTGAAGGGGTTAAACTGACTTCCTCTGCACTAAGAGGAGGCGCAGGCAGTGATCACCACACAGAATACATTAATTTCATGATATTCCTGCTCCCTGAACATTTACAGTGGGGCAAAAAAGTATTTAGTCAGCCACCAATTGTGCAAGTTCTCCCACTTAAAAAGATGAGAGAGGCCTGTACTTTTCATCATAGGTATACCTCAACTATGAGAGACAAAATGAGAAAAAAATCACAGAAAATCACATTGTCTGATTTTTAAAGAATTTATTTGCAAATTATGGTGGAAAATAAGTATTTGGTCACCTACAAACAAGCAAGATTTCTGGCTCTCACAGACCTGTAACTTCTTCTGTAAGAGGCTCCTCTGTCCTCCACTGGTTACCTGTATTAATGGCACCTGTTTGAACTTGTTGTCAATATAAAAGACACCTGTCCACAACCTCAAACAGTCACACTCCAAACTCCACTATGGCCAAGACCAAAGAGCTGTCAAAGGACACCAGAAACAAAATTGTAGACCTGCACCAGGCTGGGAAGACTGAATCTGCAATAGGTAAGCAGCTTGGTGTAAAGAAATCAACCGTGGGAGCAATTATTAGAAAATGGAAGACATACAAGACCACTGATAATCTCCCTCGATCTGGGGCTCCACGCAAGATCTCACCCCGTGGGGTCAAAATGATCACAAGAACGGTGAGCAAAAATCCCAGAACCACACGGGGGGACCTAGTGAATGACCTGCAGAGAGCTGGGACCAAAGTAACAAAGGCTACCATCAGTAACACACTACGCCGCCAGGGACTGAAGTCCTGCAGTGCCAGACGTGTTCCCCTGCTTAAGCCAGTACATGTGCAGGCCCGTCTGAAGTTTGCTAGAGAGCATTTGGATGATCCAGAAGAGGATTGGGAGAATGTCATATGGTCAGATGAAAAACAACTCTACTCGTCGTGTTTGGAGGAGAAAGAATGCTGAGTTGCATCCAAAGAACACCATACCTACTGTAAAGCATGGGGGTGGAAACATCATGCATTGGGGCTGGTTTTCTGCAAAGGGTCCAGGACGACTGATCCGTGTAAAGGAAAGAATGAATGGGGCCATGTATCGTCAGATTTTGACTGAAAACCTCCTTCCATCAGCAAGGGCATTGAAGATGAAACGTGGCTGGGTCTTTCAGCATGACAATGATCCCAAACACACCGCCCGGGTAACGAAGGAGTGGCTTCGTAAGAAGCATTTCAAGGTCCTGGTGTGGCCTAGCCAGTCTCCAGATCTCAACCCCATAGAAAATCTTTAGAGGGAGTTGAAAGTCCGTGTTGCCCAGCGACAGCCCCAAAACATCACTGCTCTGGAGGAGATCTGCATGGAGGAATGGGCCAAAATACCAGCAGCAGTGTGTGAAAACCTTGTGAAGACTTACAGAAAACGTTTGACCTCTGTCATTGCCAACAAAGGGTATATAACGAAGTATTGAGATGAACTTTTGTTATTGACCAAATACTTTTTTTCCACCATAATTTGCAAATAAATTCTTTAAAATCAGACAATGGGATTTTCTGGATTTTTTTTTTCTCATTTTGTCTCTCATAGTTGAGGTTTACCTATGATGAAAATTACAGGCCTCTCTCATCTTTTTAAGTGGGAGAACTTGCACAATTGGTGGCTGACTAAATACTTTTTTGCCCAACTGTAGAATGCTAAGATAAATACTTGATATCATTTTCATGATGAAATGCATTAAAGCAGGTATTAAACATGTGGGGGCACAGTGCTGTGGAGGTTGCACTGCTGTGTCGCAGCAAGGGGGTCCTGGGTGTTCCCTGCCTTGAATTTACATGTTTTTCTGGTGGGTTTACTCGGCGTGCTTCAGTTTCCTTTCAAAATTATGTAGGATGTGGGGTTTTGTTATGCTATATTAACCCTGCTACTGTATGTATTGCTCGTATTCACCCTGCGATGTGCTGGCGCCCCGTTCAGGATTTGCTCCTGCCTCACACACAATGATTGCTGGGAACGGGCACAACCTTGAATGGATGGCATAATTAAACATGTATAACAAAGATTTTTTAAAAAGTTTTGAACACACCGTGGTCTAAGTTTATCCATCCATCCATTATCCAACCTGCTATATCCTAACTACAGGGTCATGGGGGTCTGCTGGAGCCAATCCCAGCCAACACAGGGCGCAAGGCAGGAAACAAACCCCGGGCAGGGCGCCAGCCCACCGCAGGACACACACACACACACCAAGCACACACAATAGGACCAATTTAGAATTGCCAATCTACCTAACCTGCATGTCTTTGGACTGTGGGAGGAAACCCATGCAGACACAGGGAGAACATGCAAACTCCACGCAGGGAGGACCCGGGAAGCGAACCACAGGTCTCCTAACTGCGAGGCAGCAGCACTACCTACTGCGCCACCGTACCGCCCGGTCTAAGTTTATAACTAGTTTTAATTTCACAAAGACGTTTATCGTGAGGTGATTGGTTATGTGGAGAAAGAAAAAGGAAGGATAGGAACTCGGGGTTTGGTACGTCAGACAGAGACGGCACACATGCAGTAATGAAAGCCCGCACAGAAGAACATCCATTGAATTCTGTGTTCGTGTCTCCGACCACCAGATCACAAACTCAACATTTACACAATATTTCAGTTAAACCTGTGCGATACCCATTCATACATCCAGTGTTTTCGAGCTTCGTCACACCTGCCATGAAGATCTCTACACTTAACGTACACCTGGGGACCCCTTACTGCGAGGCAGCAGCACTACCGCCTCACTGCCGTGCTTGTTTAATATCTGCTTTAATGCATTTCATCATGAAAATGATATCAAGTATTTATCTTAGCATTCTACATTTTCAGAAAGCAGGAATATCATGAAGTGAATGGATTCTGTGCAGTGATCTCTGCCGGCGCCTCCTCTAAGTGCGGAGGAAGTCAGTTTAAGAAGCGCGTAGAGATTAACAACTGGGTCGGGGGACACTTAGCATAAAGCATTTAATGTGCTGCATTAACTTATGATGATGGGGTTTGAGAAAATCTAGTAAATGAAACATTGATTTTAGGATGAAGTTTAGTTTATGACATTCTACTTTAATGACAAAATAAACTATGAGGATAAAGTGGAAATGTCGACTTTATTCTCGACATATTGTTTTTTTTTTTCATCACTGTGGCCCTAATATGATTCCGCAGGGCTATACCACAAATAGCATTATAAATGCAAGTTGCAGTTGTATTATTTATGTATATAGCTTAGCTTGAAGTAAGGTCCATATTAATGCAGTTTTCCTTAATGATGGTTCAGTTGGTAAAGATGTCATCACCAAGTTGCACTTGTTTTATTTTATTTTTATTTGGTGAATACTGTGTAATGTACCTGGGCTTGAAGTCTTTAAGTAATAGTGCAACTTCCAGTAATAATACTATTATTTATTAGTTTATTATTTAGTTTAATGATGGTAAAGTTGTTTAAAAAGTCACTTTAACGTGTCAGTGGACAGAGATTGTTAACATTAACAGAAAGTGTAGTTGGTTTACAAAAAATATTTACTATTTATTCCTTTTCTAAGACATGTTCAGTGCAATACAACTTTTGACAAACACCTCTGGATATTTTACTAAGTCTAAATGCCTCTTTGGATGGTTGAAAATATGTTGTCAAAATTTCAGTTCAAGTTATTTGCAAAATTTGTTCAATTAAAAGGTTCTATATTTTGACTACAGCTGTCATGCAATGTGATTCCTTCTCTTCATTAGTGCCACCCCCCTTTATGGGGCCATGCAAATCTGTATTAATACTTGTGTGCATATTAAAATGTTATCTGTACAATGTATAGTTCTCATGACAGTGGAATTGGTTATTCTAATTGCAGTGGAAAATGTTGTTAACATCCACTCATCCATGGGAAAAAAAATACTGTCTAATACCGTGAAACCGGGATAATTTAGAAAAATACCGTGATATAGAATTATGGTCATACCACCCAGCACTAACCATAAGACTCAACAATCTTTGTTTTCAGATCTTTGGAGAGTTGCTTTGAGGATCCCATGCTGTCACTCTTCAGAGGAGAGTCAAAGGGAAGGACAACTTGCAGCTGACCACCTTAAATATCTTTATATCTCATGATTGGACACACCTGTCTATGAAGGTCAAGGCGTAACGAGCTCATCCAACCAATTTGGTGTTGCCAGTAATCAGCATTGAGCAGTGACAGGCATTCAAATCAGCACAATGACAAGGGGACCCAGATTTGCGCACAGCCAGTTTTTCACATTTGATTTAATTTCATACAACTAAATACTGCGTCACTAAAACTCTTTGCTCGGAAAACACCACAGTACTCCTAGGAAATCAAAGACATACAGTGGTGTGAAAAACTATTTGCCCCCTTCCTGATTTCTTATTCTTTTGCATGTTTGTCACAGGGCGGCACGGTGGCGCAGTGGGTAGCGCTGCTGCCTCGCAGTTGGGAGACCTGGGGACCCGGGTTCGCTTCCCGGGTCCTCCCTGCGTGGAGTTTGCATGTTCTCCCCGTGTCTGCGTGGGTTTCCTCCGGGCGCTCCGGTTTCCTCCCACAGTCCAAAGACATGCAGGTTAGGTGGATTGGCGATTCTGAATTGGCCCTAGTGTGTGCTTGGTGTGTGGGTGTGTTTGTGTGTGTCCTGCGGTGGGTTGGCACCCTGCCCGGGATTGGTTCCCTGCCTTGTGCCCTGTGTTAGCTGGGATTGGCTCCAGCAGACCCCCGTGACCCTGTGTTCGGATTCAGCGGGTTGGAAAATGGATGGATGGATGGATGTTTGTCACACAAAATGTTTCTGATCATCAAACACATTTAACCATTAGTCAAATATAACACAAGTAAACACAAAATGCAGTTTTTAAATGATGGTGTTTATTATTTAGGGAGAAAAAAAATCCAAACCTACATGGCCCTGTGTGAAAAAGTAATTGCCCCCTTGTTAAAAAATAACCTTACTGTGGTGTATCACACCTGAGTTCAATTTCCGTAGCCACCCCCAGGCCTGATTACTGCCACACCTGTTTCAATCAAGAAATCACTTAAATAGGAGCTGCCTGCCACAGAGAAGTAGACCAAAAGCACCTCAAAAGCTAGACATCATGCCAAGATCCAAAGAAATTCAGGAACAAATGAGAACAGAAGTAATTGAGATCTATCAGTCTGGTAAAGGTTATAAAGCCATTTCTAAAGCTTTGGGACTCCAGCGAACCACAGTGAGAGCCATTATCCACAAATGGCAAAAACATGGAACAGTGGTGAACCTTCCCAGGAGTGGCTGGCCGACCAAAATTACCCCAAGAGCGCAGAGACGACTCATCCGAGAGGTCACAAAAGACCCCAGGACAACGTCTAAAGAACTGCAGGCCTCACTTGCCTCAATTAAGGTCAGTGTTCACGACTCCACCATAAGAAAGAGACTGGGCAAAAACGGCCTGCATGGCAGATTTCCAAGACGCAAACCACTGTTAAGCAAAAAGAACATTAGGGCTCGTCTCAATTTTGCTAAGAAACATCTCAATGATTGCCAAGACTTTTGGGAAAATACCTTGTGGACTGATGAGTCAAAAGTTGAACTTTTTGGAAGGCAAATGTCCCGTTACATCTGGCGTAAAAGGAACACAGCATTTCAGAAAAAGAACATCATACCAACAGTAAAATATGGTGGTGGTAGTGTGATGGTCTGGGGTTGTTTTGCTGCTTCAGGACCTGGAAGGCTTGCTGTGATAGATGGAACCATGAATTCTACTGTCTACCAAAAAATCCTGAAGGAGAATGTCCGGCCATCTGTTCGTCAACTCAAGCTGAAGCGATCTTGATTGCTGCAACAGGACAATGACCCAAAACACACCAGCAAATCCACCTCTGAATGGCTGAAGAAAAACAAAATGAAGACTTTGGAGTGGCCTAGTCAAAGTCCTGACCTGAATCCAATTGAGATGCTATGGCATGACCTTAAAAAGGCGGTTCATGCTAGAAAACCCTCAAATAAAGCTGAATTACAACAATTTTGCAAAGATGAGTGGGCCAAAATTCCTCCAGAGCGCTGTAAAAGACTCATTGCAAGTTATCGCAAACGCTTGATTGCAGTTATTGCTGCTAAGGGTGGCCCAACCAGTTATTAGGTTCAGGGGGCAATTACTTTTTCACACAGGGCCATGTAGGTTTGGATTTTTTTTTTCTCCCTAAATAATAAAAACCACCATTTACAAACTGCATTTTGTGTTTACTTGTGTTATATTTGACTAATGGTTAAATGTGTTTGATGATCAGAAACATTTTGTGTGAGAAACATGCAAAAGAATAAGAAATCAGGAAGGGGGCAAACAGTTTTTCACACCACTGTACCTCTGTTATCTTTTGTGTTGAAAGGAGAATCAATTATTATGTAGGCTGAGAGGGGTTCCCAAACTTTTTCATACAACTGTAACTGTAAAAGTGTTTAAGTGCTTTAAAGGCACAAGTTTAATTTTGCTACTCATTTATCTCACTGCTATTGCCATTACATTCACTAACATACAAGAATTCAGTGTCGTGCATGAACTATATAGTTCAAAAGACTGCCTTCATGGAACAAGCTCATTTATCTAAGAATGGCAAACTTAACGTCACATATTTGCAAGTGAAGAACTTGAACAAGAGCCCTGCGCCTGGTCACCCTCGGGTAATTACGCCACGTGGCCGTAGTGCTGATGCTCCCTCACAGTGCAGGTCATGTGCCTCATTCAGGACACCATGAGCAACACAAAGTCAAACCAGCGGGACCCAAACACTCTCCAGTGAGACACAATTCCAGTCTTCATCTCGGGTCACTGGATAGCGTCCATGTCTCACAAACGGTAAGCACCAGGACTCTAAAGACTTGGACCTTGGTCCTTTTACAGAGATATCAGGAGCGCCACACACTCCTTTCCAGTGACCTCATGATCCCCCCATGCTCTCCCAGTCTGTCTACTGACTTCAGAGGAAGAGTCACCAGAGACGTGAATGTCACTGCTGAGGTAAGTAAACCTCTTGAGAAGGTTGATACTCTCTCCACAGACAGTCACACTGCTGATGTGCCCAAGAGGTCTTTAAAGGCCTGGATGTTGATTTTTATCAGGACCCTCACAAGTCCAGACCCTCAGACTCCTCACTTCCGGGGGGGTGTTTATTATTGCTTCAACACAGTGCATGTTGCGGCGTACCAGGAAGGCGGCCAAGAACAGTGTTGTGGTGCATTTAGGAATTCACGGGGGAACACTCATACTCTTCCTGCTTTGATGTGGTGTATGCCAGCAAAGTGGCTATGAAGGGTGACATGTTCCAGAGTGTGGCGCAATTGGGAATTCACAGGGGGCCCCTGCCACGGTATTGCTTTGATGTGGCGTGAAGTGCGGCGCTCCATCTTCACCAATAACTCTCCAGACTACTCACAGATTTCTAAGTTGATATCAGTGCTTGTGGTCAACCAATCAGCACAAGCCCCACCCACAAAAATTCCTGGTTGAACGAAAAATCCATACTCTGGAGTAGGAGCTAAAAAACTGTACAGGGAACTGGAAATAGTCTAGTGGGAGTGCTACAAAATACAAAATGTCAGATGTAATGTGCAGGATCCAATCAGGGAAGGGCTACATACTAAGCACAAACCAATCAGCGTCTGCCTCCTCAAAACTCTCCGTTTTCTCCCCTCCACACTGCAACATGATGCATGTGTTTTCAGAAGTATATGGCCCTGGAGAGGGTCTTTAAAAATCTCCTTTTCAGGAATTAAAAATGCAGGGGAAGTATGGACGAAAGGTGCAAACAGCGTCTGCGTTTTTAAAACAAAAAATATACTACGGTGGACAAAGTCTAAAATGGCTATCCTCCCTATGAGCTCCAGCTTCTTCTCCCTCTATTCAAGCACCACCTGACATACTTTCTCTCTTATACAAATTGACGTAATCCCCCTACCCCCCGTGTGTCCTATCATTCTTGATATACTTCATTTCGATTCAGTTTAGTTTTATATGGCGCTTTCACTAAATGCAGGCTCAGTGTGCTGTAATACAAACCCCTTCTCATCTACCTCAGTATGATTATTCTATTGCAAATCCACCATCTTCCTCTTTCTTAAGGCCTCTCTAGCACATTCTCCCTCTTTTGATTTTGTAATACAAGCCCCCTGATCTTCGTCCTTCTTACTACTGATCCAAGCATCTCCCAACATTCCTTTTCCTTGACAGGCCTCAGAGATCAGCTCCTCCTCCTCCTCCTCCTCGCTATGTTGTTAACACAAGCCACTCATTACTCCCCCCTCTCACGCTGAGCCCCTTTCCAAGACAGTCCGGGCACCTCCTAACATTCCTCTTTCTTAAGCTTCCAATTCAGCACAAGCACTGCTAACTGCTAACACAAGGCCTTCTCTACTCGTCTACCTCAATGTACAGAGTCTATAAATAAAGTATTCATCCCTTGGATATTTTTACATTTTATTGTTATACAACACTGAATCCCAGTGGAGCTAATTTGACTTTGCTGACACTGATCAACAGAAAATGACTCTTTAAAGTCAAAGTAAAACCAGATCTCTGCAAAGTGGTCTCACTTAATGACAAATATAAAAAACAAAATAATCCACCTTAGTAAAAAAAAAAGTGTCTGTGTGTCTCTGTCATTCCAACAGATGGCGCATCACAAACATGAACAATACTTTAACGAATCCCTTACCAAACGGCACATAACAGAGACATATGCATTGTATTTGTCATTCCAAAAGATGGTGCATCACAAGTATTAACACTGCTTTCACAAATCCCATACCATAATGGCACATAACAGAGACATATGCAAAGTATTTGTCATTCCAACAGATGGAACACCACACGCATTAACACTGCTTCCCCAAATCTCATACCAAATGACACATAACAGAGACATATGCATTGTATTTGTCATTCCAACAGATGGTGCACCACAAGCATTAACACTGCTTTTTTTCTTAAGACTGCGGTAATTAAACCCCTACTTAAGAAAAATAATCTCGACCCCTCTGCTCTTGAAAATTATAGACCCATCTCTAACCTGCCTTTCTTAAGTAAAATTCTAGAGAAGGCAGTCATTATGCAGTTAAATGAGCACCTCAATAAACATGCTATTCTTGATAAATTTCAGTCAGGTTTTAGAACAAATCACAGCACAGAAACTGCACTCGTTAAAGTAGTAAATGACTTGCGGGTAAATGCAGACAGAGGCCATTTATCTGTTCTCATCCTCTTAGATTTGAGTGCCGCATTTGACACTATTGATCATAATATTCTTAAAAATTGCCTTAGTCAATGGGTGGGCCTCTCTGGCAGTGTCTTAAACTGGTTTGAATCCTACCTGGCAGGGAGAAAATTCTTTGTTAGTTGTGGTAATTATAACTCAAAGACACATGATATTCTATATGGTGTTCCACAAGGCTCTATCCTGGGTCCGCTGCTCTTCTCAATCTACATGCTTCCATTAGGTCAGATTATCTCGGGACATAACGTGAGCTACCACAGCTATGCTGATGACACACAGCTGTATTTATCAATAGCACCTGATGACCCCAAATCTCTTGATTCGCTAACACAATGTCTAACCTGTATCTCAGAATGGATGAATAGTAACTTTCTCAAATTAAATAAAGAAAAAAACCGAAATCTTAGTGATTGGCAATAATGGATACAATGAGGCTATTAGAAATAAACTGGATGCATTAGGATTAAAAGTCAAATCGGAGGTAAAAAGCTTAGGGGTAACCGTTGATTGTAATCTGAATTTTAAATCGCATATTAATAAAATCACTAGGACAGCATTTTTTCACCTAAGGAACATAGCAAAAGTTAGACCTCTTATATCATCGAAAGATGCAGAGAAATTAGTTCATGCGTTTGTCTTTAGTCGGCTAGATTACTGTAATGCACTCCTCTCAGGACTACCCAAAAAAGACATCAATCGTTTGCAGTTAGTGCAGAATGCAGCTGCTAGAATCCTTACCAGGAAAAGAAAATCCGAACACATTTCTCCAGTTTTGATGTCACTACACTGGTTACCTGTGTCATTCAGAATTGACTTTAAAATTCTGCTTATGGTTTATAAAGCTTTAAATAATCTCGCCCCGTCTTATATATCGGAATGTCTGACACCTTATATTCCAAATCGCAACCTCAGATCCTCAACTGAGTGTCTCCTTAGAATTCCAAGAGCAAAACTTAAAAGAAGTGGTGAGGCGGCCTTCTGCTGTTATGCACCTAAAATCTGGAATAGCCTGCCAGTAGGAATTCGCCAGGCTAATACAGTGGAGCACTTTAAAAAACTACTGAAAACACATTACTTTAACATGGCCTTCTCATAACTTCACTGTAATTTAATCCTGACACTCTGTATATCCAATTCATTATAATAACTATTCATTCAAAATTTGTACTAACCCCTACTCTCTCTTCTGTTTCCTTTTCCGGTGTCCTATTGGTGGTGGCTTGTGCCACCACCATCTACCCAAAGCACCATGATGTTCCAACAATGATGGATGGATTAAAAGCCAGAAGTCTGTATAACCATCAGCATCAAGTGACTCCGTGAGAACCCTAACTACAAAGAGGACTATTTCATTTATGTTAGGTAGAATGCCCAAAGGGGACTGGGCGGTCTCGTGGCCTGGAACCCCTACAGATTTTATTTTTTTCTCCAGCCTTCTGGAGTTTTTTTTTGTTTTTTCTGTCCACCCTGGCCATCGGACCTTACTCCTTTTTATGTTAACTAAGGTTGTCTTATTTTAATTTATTTGTCTTTTATTCTTCTTTTCTTCATTATGTAAAGCACTTTGAGCTACTTTTTGTATGAAAATGTGCTATATAAATAAATGTTGTTGTTGTTGTTGTTGTTCCCAAATCCCATACCAAATGGCACTTAACAGAGACATGTGCATTGTATTTGTCATTCCAACAGATGGTGCATCACAAGCATTAACACTGCTTTCCCAAATCCCACACCAAATTGTACATAACAGGGACATACGCAAAGTATTTGTCATTCTAATAGATGGTGCATCACAAGCATTAACACTGCTTTCAAAAAAGCCCATACCAAATGGCACATAACAGAGACATATGTACTGTATTTGTCATTCCAACAGATGGTGCATCACAAGCATTAACATTGCTTTAACAAATCCCATATCAAATGGCACATAACATAGACATATACAAAGTATTTTGTCATTCCAACAGATGGTGTACCATAAGCATTAACACTGCTTTCCCAATATCAAATGGCACATAACAGAGACTTATGCACTGCATTTGTCATTCCAACAGACCGCAAATCACAAATCTTTCTAATGTGAGCCACACCATCTTCCTCAGTATGCCTCAAAGTCCCCTAGTTGCTTCTTCTTCTTCCTACTCCTGATGCTGAGCCCCTTCCCTGCTCCTTCCCCTTATACTGCTAGCCCAAGCACCTCTTGACATTCCTTTCTTATTAGGCCTCAGAGGTGATACACACCCCTCATCCCTCATTTTTCTTGTTAAACTAATAACACAAGCCCCTCTTCACCTTACCACAATGTTTCTAATGAGAGTCACAATATCCCTCAACATCCTTCAAAGCCCCACTCATCCTCAAGCTGGCATGCTGAGCCCCGTCCCCGCTAGTCCAAGCACCTCCCGACATTCCTCTTTCTTATTAGGCCCTCAGAGGCAATACACACCCTTTGTCCCTCACTGTTCTTGCTAAACTACTAACACGCGCCGCTCCTCACATACCTCAATATTCTTCTATTGTAAACTCCACCCTCCTCCTCCACCTGCTTGCTATGCCTCAAAGGCCCTACACCCTCATTACTGTCCCCTCCACATGCCGAGTTCCTTCTACCCACAATGCTAATCCAAGCACCGCCCATTTCTTTTTATGCATCACATAAAATACAAGACCCCTTGCCCTCTACTTCCTCGCCATACGTCTAACAGGTTTTTCCTCATTTTTCTCACTACGATATTCCATTCACTGAGCTTCTTCCACAAAACCCTCTGCATCTCCAACTTCCTAGCTGTGCCCCCATTGCCAAGCCCCACTCCCCTCTGCTTCATGGTCCCAAGCTCTCTATCCTTCCCGCTTTACCACACACTCTCCATTTGTACTTCATGAAATCCTTGTCATGCCCCGGTCAGTGTTATTTCCATGGACCCCAGAGAACCCCCTCCCCGTCCTAACCGACCGTCACCATGTCACACAAGTGTCTGCAACTCACCTGCCAGAGGAACTGTAACCCGTATAAAAATATGTACAAATAAAATGTAAACCGCCACCTAGGGGCAAAGAGAAGGTGGTCAGCACAAGAAGCAACTGGTCAGACAACAGCCCCTCCTTCAATAGCGTACCCCCCAACATCCATCCCCTTTCTGAAATCAGGAGAAATTAAGGAGTCCCCCCTCCACCCCACCAAACACCTTCTCCTTCCCTCCTCACTCCCAATTTGATTTACAAAGCTTAAAAAGCATCTGCCACTAAAGCAGTGGGCTGGATGACCGGACCCCACGGCGAGCAAAGACCCACATGCTCTCACAGAACTTCATGAGGGTGCTGGGCTTGTCCTGGTTACGTCGTTGCCGAAACCAGCGTTGGATTTTTCGCACCTCCCAGTCAAGTTGTTTGGAGAGCCCCTCCAGTCTTTGGCCATCGGGGTACTGTGGAGAGAAAGCAAAAAGTGACGACAGCTCAGAGATGGTAAAAAAAAGTCGGGATGAGCAGCAATGACTACTGTAAGACAAGACAGACAAGTGGCATCAAACCCTGGCATTTGGGGAGAGAGGCTGGAAGTATTAAGAGGGTACTGGTGAGCGGGGGGGGCGATCGATTCAGGATTATGGAGCAACCTGTGCTTTAATGGTGGAGGTGCCACCCTCTGTTCAGCAGCATGGCATGGCTTCCCCACCTGGTGGGGGAAAGGTGGTCAGTCAATCCCAGTAACGCAATGTGTAGTTGGTGGTTATCTTTATTTAACCCAACCTTAAAGGATTTCAAGTAGCTTGTGAAAATGTGGTAAATCGGTGGTCCTGTCATCTGTGGCTCAACGCTGAAACCCTTTTTTATTATCATTATTAATAACTAGCTGTCCCCCGTGGCTCTACCCACACAGTAGTGAAACAGAACGACAAACTTTAAAAAATCAATAAAACAAAAATAATGCCAACAGAAGGTAGGTACGCTCCACCATCAAACGTTGCCACTATATCTAATCTAGTTCAGCTCCGACAGGAGAGTGTCCCCCCACAGCTACCCTCTAAAACAGGGGTGCCCAACTCCAGTCCTGGAGGGCCGCAGTGGCTGCAGGTTTTCATTCTAACCCTTTTCTTAAAACAGTGACCAGTTTTTGCTGCTATTTAACTTTTTTTGAATTCATTTTAAATCGACTTGGTTCTTAAGAAATGTTTCCCTGAATTTCTTCATCGTTCCTCTGAATTGCTTCATCTCTTTCCTTAAATGGCACCCAAACGGAAATGAAATGTGAAGCCAACAGAAGACCAACAAAGTCAGGGCCTCAGACTCCAATTTCACTCCAACCAGTTGCTTCATTAGGTGCCGATTCTTGTCATTAATTAAACTCGTTCTTTAACTCCATGGCTTGTTGCTGCTCTCATTCTGCAATAGCAGACATTTCTGAAATTGTGGATTTTCTCTT
The DNA here is from genome assembly GCF_900747795.2 of Erpetoichthys calabaricus. Classification (NCBI taxonomy): domain Eukaryota; kingdom Metazoa; phylum Chordata; class Cladistia; order Polypteriformes; family Polypteridae; genus Erpetoichthys; species Erpetoichthys calabaricus. The sequence goes on along the minus strand of NC_041396.2, from coordinate 294,293,018 downwards.
TTCTAAGAGCAGATCAGCATTCCTGAGACCTTCACCTTTCTTTATTTTCAGATATTGTATAATGGACATCAGTTGTTTTGGCACATTTTGTATCTCATTATTGTTTGACTGCTAATTAAGGAAAAAGAAACAATTGAGGGGTCGGAGTCTTCAAGAGCAACTCGATTAAAATTAATGCCATTAATCCTGACCAAATCTCCAACTCCATTTGCAGAAATGCAGCCCCAAACGTTCAAGGAACCTCCACCATGCTTCACTGTTGCCTGCAGACACTCATTATTGTACCGCTCTCTAGCCCTTCGACGAACAAACTGCCAAACAACCAAATATTTCAGATTTTGACTCATCAGTCCAGAGAACCTGCTGCCATTTTTCTGCCCCCCAGTTCCTATGTTTTCGTGCATACTTGAGTCGCTTGGCCTTGTTTCCATGTCGGAGGTATGGCTTTTTGGCGGCAGCTCTTCCATGAAGACCACTTCTGGCCAGACTTCTCCGGACAGTAGATGGGTGTACCTGGGTCCCACTGGTTTCTGCCAGTTCTGAGCTGATGGCACTGCTGGACATCTTCCGATTTCGAAGGGTAACAAGCTTGATGTGTCTTTCTTCTGCTGCACTAAGTTTCCTTGGTCGACCACTGCGTCTACGATCCTCAGTGTTGCCCGTTTCTTTGTGCTTCTTCAAAAAAGCTTGAACAGCACATCTTGAAACCCCAGTCTGCTTTGAAATCTTTGTCTGGGAGAGACCTTGCTGATGCAGTAGAACTACCTTGTGTCTTGTTGCTGTGCTCAATCTTGCCATGACATGAAACTGTCTTCTACAACCTCACCTTGGTAGCAGAGTTTGGCTGTTCCTCACCCAGTTTGAAGCTGTTTCTGTTTCAGTTAATGACTGTGTTTCAACCTGCGTGTGACATTGATGATCATTAGCACCTGTCTGGTAGAACTGGTTGATCAGACACCTGACTAGAATCCTACAAAATCCCTGACTTTGTGCAAGTGGACCTGTAAGAATTGATGCTGGTTTGAAGGCAAAAGGTAGGAACACCAAATATTGATTTGATTTAGATTTGTCTTTTGTTCGCTCACTTTGCATTTTGTAAATTGATAACAATAAACAATCATTATTTATATTTCTGAAAGCATTCTTTGTTTACAGCATTTTTTCACACCTGCCTAAAACTTTTGCACAGTACTGTATATTCATAGCATTTGTAGTCTGAATCACGATCTGATTGTATGGGTGGTTACCTACCAGGTAACACTTGTGGTTGGTCTGCAAGTCGGCAAACATCCACCACACCCTCTCAGTAGCGAGAAGCAGATCATAGAATGTTACATAGTTTACTGTCAAATAATGCAAAGAGTACGCAACACCTGTTTCGCCCTTATTTTGGGCTCATCAGGCGTACACACTCCACTGCACACCTCGCGGGGATCGAACCTCGGACGTCAGAGACGAAACCCCTTTACGTTGCACCATGGCGTGTGGTTCGTTTATTTGACAGCCTGGAGTAATTACATTCATAGCATTAGTGAGGGGTGCAGTGGAGTGTGTACGCCTGATGAGCTCAAAATAAGGGCAAACATGTGTCGCATACTCTTTGCATTATTTGACAGTAAACTATGTAACATATACATATACATATATATACAGTGCATCTGGAAAGTATTCAAAGTACATCACTTTTTCCACATTTTGTTATGTTACAGCCTTATTCCAAAATGGATTAAATTCATTTTTTTCCTCAGAATTCTACACACAACACCCCATAATGACAACGTGAAAAAAGTTTACTTGAGGTTTTTGAAAATTTATTAAAAATAAAAAACTGAGAAATCCCATGTCCATAAGTATTCACAGCCTTTGCTCAATGCTTTGTCGATGCCCCTTTGGCAGCAATTCCAGCCTCAAGTCTTGTTGAATATGATGCCACAAGCTTGGCACACCTATCCTTGGCCAGTTTCGCCCATTCCTCTTTGCAGCACCTCTCAAGCTCCATCAGGTTGGATGGGAAGCGTCGGTGCTCAGCCATTTTAAGATCTCTCAAGAGATGTTCAATCGGATTCAAGTCTGGGCTCTGGCTGGGCCACTCAAGGACATTCACAGAGTTGTCCTGAAGCCACTCCTTTGATATCTTGGCTGTGTGCTTAGGGTCGTTGTCCTGCTGAAAGATGAACCGTGGCCCCAGTCTGAGGTCAAGATCCAGGATGTCTCTGTACATTGCTGCAGTCATCTTTCCCTTTATCCTGACTAGTCTCCCAGTCCCACAGCATGATGCTGCCACCACCATGCTTCACTGTAGGGATGGTATTGGCCTGGTGATGAGCAGTGCCTGGTTTCCTCCAAACATGATGCCTGACATTCACACCAAAGAGTTCAATCTTTGTCTCATCAGACCAGAGAATTTTCCTTCTCATGGTCTGAGAGTCCTTCAGGAGCCTTTTGGCAAACTCCAGGCGGGCTGCCATGTGCCTTTTACTAAGGAGTGGCTTCCGTCTGGCCACTCTACCATACAGACCTGATTGGTGGATTGCTGCAGACATGGATGTCCTTCTGGAAGGTTCTCCTCTCTCCACAGAGGACATCTGGAGCTCTGACAGAGTGACCATAGGGTTCTTGGTCACCTCCCTGACTAAGGCCCTTCTCCCCCGATCGCTCAGTTTAGATGGCCGGTCAGCTCTAGGAAGAGTCCTGGTGGTTTCGAACTTCTTCCACTTACGGATGATGGAGGCCACTGTGCTCATTGGGACCTTCAAAGCAGCAGAAATTTTTCTGTTACCTTCCCCAGATTTGTGCCTCGAGACAATCCTGTCTCGGAGGTCTACAGACAATTCCTTTGACTTCATGCTTGGTTTGTGCTCTGACATGAACTGTCAACTGTGGGACCTTATATAGACAGGTGTGTGCCTTTCCAAATCATGTCCAGTCAACTGAATTTACCACAGGTGGACTCCAATGAAGCTGCAGAAACATCTCAAGGATGATCAGGGAAACAGGATGCACCTGAGCTCAATTCTGAGCTTCATGGCAAAGGCTGTGAATACTTATGTACATGTGCTTTCTCAATTTTTTGATTTTTAATAAATTTGCAAAAACCTCAAGTAAACTTTTTTCACGTTGTCATTATGGGGTGTTGTGTGTAAAATTCTGAGGAAAAAAATGAATTTAATCAATTCTGGAATAAGGCTGTAACATAACAAAATGTGGACAAAGTGATGCGCTGTGAAGACTTTACGGACGCACTGTATATAGATTATTTAATTTTCAGATGAAGCCTTTACTCATTTAAATTTATAATTGAAAAGGATCTCTCACTCAACATATCAGAAAAGGAGTGGAAGGCAGCAATGCAAAGAATCCACTCGAGCTCCATATGCACAAAGCATACAATTATTCAACTATATATCGAGCACATCTCTCTCATTTAAAATTGTCCAAAATGTTTCCAGGGTAAGATACAACTTGCGAAACGCTGCAATCAAGCACTGGCCTCACTGGGTCACATGTTTTGGGCCTGCACCAAATTCACATCATTTTGGGCCAAAATCTTTAAATGCCTTTCAGACAGCCTTGTGGTGTCACAATCTCTCTTAATCCACTAACCGTGTTTGGTGGTCTTCCAGAGGGGCTTAAAGTGGAGAAGGACAAACAAACTGTGATTGCCTTCACTACACTATCGGCATGTGGACTTATTTTGCTCAACTGGAAGAATCCTAACTCTCCTCTATTAAGTCTGTGGGTAACTGATGTTTAATATTATCTGAAATTGGAAAAAATCAAATTCGCACTTAGAGGATCTCTTCAAAACTTTTTCAAGTCCTTGCAGGATGTGATCAGTAACATATTAGAATAAGCATTGGGGGGGTAAACGTTAATATTTAACATTATACATAGTTATTGTCTGTTTTTTTCACCTGTATTATTATCATTCTTTAATTTAATATTATTTATTGTATCAGTATGCTGCTGCTGAAGAATGTGAATTTCCCATTGGGATTAATAAAGTATCTATCTATCTATCTATCTATCTATCTATCTATCTATCTATCTATCTATCTATCTATCTATCTATTTAAATTGAGGAAGCAGGTTCTCTCCCCTCTTTAACTCCATTTATCCTTATTCATTTATTATTGTATCTATTCATTTGTCTTTACTAGCATAAAGTCTTACACTGCTGGCCTAGCTCTCTTTCTCAGGGGTGGAGGTTGATTTGTTTCGAACCTTTTTTTCTTTTTGTAAAACTTGAGTTATGTGTATGGAATGCTATGTGATTTTAATTAATTCAATAAAATTCAATTTACAAAACAATTGGTTCCATTTCATGTGTCTTTCTAATTGCAGCACAAACAGGTGAAGTGACTTGCTCAGGGTCACACAGTATCAGTGGTGGGATCTGAACCCACAACCTCAAGAGTTCCAAAGAATTAACCTTTACACCACAATGCCATAAATTTTACTCTGAGGTACTACAGAATATGCAATAAATCAACTATGGAGAATACGTTTACTTATGTGTTGTCATGCACGTGTGCCTAGTTGACAGTTTAAGTTGTTCTCCGCCGGACCAGGGGTTGGCACTGTGTGCTAAAGTTCTCTCTTTCCGTCCTTCTGCAGACAGAAAGACTGACAGCTCTCCTTCTCCGCTGTCACTTACGGGTCACCGCCCGCCTGGACCCGCCTCTTCCTGCCAGAATAATGGCCATCCTTGGCAGTCCACCTCATGAGCAAGAATCATGTCTGAAAAGGCTTTTTGTGTTTTATACGGGTTCTTTTTGCTTTTTATTTTTGCAATTTTCCACTCATAGGAGATTGTGGGTGGCACGGTGGCGCAGTGGGTAGCGCTGCTGCCTCGCAGTTGAGAGACCTGGGGACCTGGGTTCGCTTCCCGGGTCCAACCTGCGTGGAGTTTGCATGTTCTCCCCGTGTCTGCGTGGGTTTCCTCCGGGCGTTCCGGTTTCCTCCCACAGTCCAAAGACATGCCGGTTAGGTGGATTGGCGATTCTAAATTGGCCCTAGTGTGTGCTTGTTGTGTGGGTGTGTCCTGCGGTGGGTTGGCACCCTGCCCGGGATTGGTTCCTGCCTTGTGCCCTGTGTTGGCTGGGATTGGCTCCAGCAGACCCCCGTGATCCTGTGTTCGGATTCAGCGGGTTGGAAAATGGGTGTATAGATAGGAGATTGTTCCTAAGGGTGCCCCAGCACTTCAACGGTTCCTGTCTTGTTCTTCTTCCAAGGCGTATTTTAAGAAGATGAATTGCACTGTACATAGAAACGCAATCTGCAAACAAAACCCACACCATATTTCCATTTCTTGGAGCTTGGAATGGTAGCACCTTCATTTTTCGTGACAAATGCACACTCAGATATTGTGTGTTAAAAGACCACAGCGGCTCTGCTCTGATCCCACAATCCTACTGACCACTGGCCAACAGGAGGAAGCCCATCGGTCCCCCTGCGGACTCCTTCTAGCTGCTGGGAGTTGAAATCCTATCAGTTAACTCCACATTGGGTGAGGCTGTCCTTACACGGAACGTCCCCAAATAAACTCCTGTCACTTGACAGGACAACAGCGTTGACTTCGACACTTTTCTGGGCTGCCACCTGATGAAAACTACATTTAGATAGATAGATAGATAGCTAGATAGATAGATTTTAACAAAATGTAGTCACATGAGTAACCCATGGAACTGAAATTTCATGCATCTTAGATCAAAATTAAGGGAGATTTAAGCTAACAGAGTTTGAATTTATTGGGGGGCGTAAGGGTTATGGCTTTGACTGGCTATATCTCCCTTGCACAGAAATGGTTGCCATATTGTTTTCCAACTCTATATCTTGTGTAAATACTATGCTATAATAGTGCAGGGCGGTATACCAGTTCATACCGAAAACCATTTTTTATTTTTCTTATGATATGGATTTTTCTTATACCTCAATACCGGTTTAAATAGCCTAAACAACGTTCGGAACGTGGCACAGCGGGAAACTGTTTAAGGGGGGACCTTTTTCACTGCTGCACCGCTAAACAGATACAAGGGTTGTCTGGGTTCCACGCGGAATTTTATCGTTTGTCGAGTGTCAGCCTGTCGAAACCTGTTCTGCTGTGTAGAGGGATTATTCAAGTGGTTGCATGTTTTTGTTCAGATGTTTTGCTCCTTCTCTTCCTTCAGAATAAACATGAAAAGCAAACGAACTGAGAGCGCGCAGCCGGCACTGGCGGCGAAGCTCCCGACTCCGTGCGTGAGTGACTTTGGAGTGATGATTTTTTACGACTTTTCTGATGGTTTAATCCGCTCAGTGGAGCGCACCATGTTTGTCATCTTTTTCAACATCGATGGCATTGTCGCGTCAATTCTGCTGATGGAGGGGATAACTGTGACCTCTGAGTGGTACACCACTCAGTGCCTGCCTGACGTTTTTTCTGCGATGGCTAGAGGCCGGTCCAAGAACTTGCGAAGGCACTTTTTGCATCATGACAATGTGCCAGCCCACACGGCTAATGCGACGAAGCATTTCATTGAAGACAGTGGTGTCAACGTTTTGAACCCGCCACCCTATTCGACTGATCTTGCACCATGTGACTTTTGGCTCTTCCCGAAGGTGACAGAACCCCTGCGAGGCCACAACTTCGTAACTCGAGAGGAACTGATTGCAGCTGTCAAAGAACAGCTGGACAACCTCCCAAAGACAGCCTTTCGCATGTGTTTTGCGGCGTGGGTCAGAAGAGCCCAAAAGTGCATTGATGTTGGCGGTGAATACTTGGAAAAAGTTTAAAAAGGATCAAAGTACATGAGAAAAATAGAAAAAAAAAATCCTTGGCTACTTATTTCGAGTGATTCCGCGCGGAACCCAGACAACCCTTGTGCAATGGAGTACATGCGGTAGTGGAGGTATTGAGCGGTGAAAAATTTACAGAGAATTTTTTGAAACTGAAGCTGTAGCAGAAGATAAAGCTGAACGTGATAACACAGAAGAACTTTTGCCAAAAAAAGGAGCCGTGTCTGTTGTCTGGAGATAGTTTGCTTTTAAAAGATCGGATGTGGGCAAAACAAATATTTACTGCAAACACTGTCAAGCTAAAGTTGTCCCCGGAGACGGCAACACGAGCAATTTGCGGCACCATCTTAGTCGCAAACATGCTGTGGAGTACCCTGAATGTATGGAAGTAAGATTGGCACCCTTCATGTCCTCAGGTAAAACTGAAACAGCTAGAGGACACTCCAGTCAGACATCACTTGTAGATGCGTTTGCTAGAGGTACTAGATATGACAAAAAAAAGCAAGCGGTGGATCGAGATAACCAACGGCATTACAATCCATACAGCTAACGTGTCAGTGGACAGAGATTATTATCATGAATAGAACGTGTAGTTGGTTTACAAAAAATATTTACTATTTATTGCTTTTCTAAGACATGTTCAGTGCAATACAACTTTTGAGAAGCACCTCTGGATATTTTACTAAGTCTAAATGCCTGTTTGGATGGTTGAAAATATGTTATCAAAATTATAGTTTAAGTTGTTTGCAAAATTTGTTCAATAAAAAGGTTCTATATTTTGACTGCAGCTGTCATGCAATGTGATTCCTTCTCTTCATTAGTGCCACCCCTTTGAAAACTATCACTTTATGGAGCCATGCAAACCTGTATTAATACTTGTGTGCACATTAAAATGTCTTTTTATACAATGTTCAGTTCTCATGACAGTGGAATTGGTTATTCTTAGCCAGTCTACTGCAGTAATTGCAATGGAAAATGTGGTTAACATCCAGTCACGCATGGGAAAAAAAATACCGTTGAATACCGTGAAACCGGGATAATTTAGAAATATACTGTGATATAGAATTTTGGTCATATCGCCCAGCACTATGCTATAATAATAATAATAATGCATTTTATTTTATAGGGCACTTTACATTAGCAGTAAATCTCAAAGTGCTACATAAAAAGTTTAAACAAAGGCAAAGCAAGATGAACACAGAGATAAAACAACAATAATTATAGCGTTCTTGTTAATAAGCTTTCCTAAATAGAAAAGTCTTCAACTGTTTTTACAACAGCCCACAGTCTGCTGTGTCCTCCGGTTCTCTGGTAGGCCATTCCAGAGCCATGGAGCAGCCACTGCAAAGGCTCGGTCACCCATTGTATGAAGTTTGGTCACAGGGGGTGAAGGCGGTGGGTATTTGCAAGTAGTGGATTGTAATCTAAGAAGTTCCTTAAGATATTGTGGAGCATTTCCATGGATACACTGATGAGTGAGCACACAGAGTTTGTATTCGATACGGAGATGGATAGGGAGCCAATGAAGTGACTGAAGGATTGGTGAGATATGTTCATATTTCCACACTCTCATCAGGATTCTTGCAGCTCTATTTTGGATTTGTTGGAGCTTTTGAAGACTCTTGCTGGGGAGTGCATTACAATAGTCCAGTCTGGATGAAACAAAGGCATGAACCAGCTTTTCAGCATCACAGATAGAGAGGTTGGGATGGAGTTTGGCTGTGTTTTGGAGATGAAGGAATGCAATTTTACAGAGGCGATGGACATGTGTATCAAATGATAGATGGGAGTCAAACTTGACACCCAGATATGTAACAGAAAGGGAGAGGGTAATGGTACTGTCAGAAAAGGAAATACAATTTACAGAGGAACAAAGTTGATGGGGGGGTACCAATTAAAAGAGCTTCAGTTTTGGTGATGTTCAGCTTGAGGAAGTTCTTGGACATCCAGGCCTCAATCTCATCCAAGCAAGAGGAAAGAGTTGATGGAGGTGTAAGAGAAGTCAAATCCAGTCTCGCATAGAGCTGCGTATCATCGGCTATCCTCAAAATGAAAAATTACCACATTATGAATGATTATAATATTAAAAATCGAACAGCAAAAAAACCTATATAAAATTGTTCAGTTTTTTACTAAAGCTAGCTTATAATGTAATGAACATCTCCAGAAAATGTGATCTTTGGTTTTTGAGTTGTTGCTGAGCTGTTATTACTTATAGGTGACATCCCATGGTTTCATCTCACTACGAGACCAGCTATGTTATACGAGCGGATGACGGTGTCACTGTCCAAAAAACAGGAGACAGAGCTGGAGGTGACAGAGTTAAAGATGTTAAGATTTAAATTGGACGAGGATGGACAGGATTAGAAATGAGGACATTAGAGGGTCAGCTCAGGTTGGACAGTTGGGAGACAAAGTCAGAGAGGCAAGATTGTGTTGGTTTGGACATGTGCAGAGGAGAGATGATTAGTATAATGAGAGAAGGGTGCTAAGGATAGAGCTGACAGGGAAGAGGAACAGAGGAAGGCCTAAGAGAACGTTTATGGATGTGGTGAGAGAGGACATGCAGGTGATGGGTGTAACAGAGCAAGATGGAGAAGACAGAAAGATATGGAAGAAGATGATCCGCTGTGGTGACCCCTAACAGGAGCATCCAAAAGAAAAAGAAGAATCGGCCATTTTCATAGCAGCCATATTGACATGAAGTAGTGTTGCTAGCACAAGTGTAAGTAACAACATTAATTCAGTTTCCAGTTATGCTGGAGCTTCATTAATGTCATTGGTGTCACCTTTTTGTCTCGTTTCTTCAATTATGTTCTCTTCACCTACTTTTAGGACAAGGATATAAATCTGACGATGTCCTTAGGTCTCCTTTATGAAGGAATCTGGAACATTCTGACATGTTCACTAATTTTCAAGCACCACTGTATATTCCTTTCGAGGCGACTTCTTAAGTGCAATCGTCAGTGAGCCGATGTGGAACAGCTTACCCAATCCAACAATCCACAGTGAACACCCTGCAGACACCAAACCCCACAAGTGCACCACTTGCACTGCTATGGACCTCTATCACACCACAGGAAGACACAGCTGATGAAATTGTATTTAATCGTATAATGCGTCTCGTTCAATGCAATAAATTCTCATTAGCTAACAGTGATGGGATTCACGCGAATGAGTGGATTCAGCAGAGTGGGATGTCATCAGCATTTTTCATTTTACAGGTAGATGTTTAAGATGCATGTGCACGTCCCGCCAGGCTCATTCACAATTCTCGTCCACTTCTGATTCTATCATCATTACCTGTCTTGTTCGCATTACAAGTACTATACAGTAGCAACACACCACCATGGACGATGCCTAGAATAAAACATGTTAGTTTTGTGCACAATACAATGACCCTTTGTACGCTGAACAAATTAAACTGCAGTCACACGAAACTATTATTCTAATTTCTATGGGTTATGCATTTTCAGCTTTACATTGTTAACTGGGACCTTCGTGCACATTTGTTACGGCTCACAGGCGGAATTCAACTGATAGCAGCTTTAGCTACAGTGCATAAGGCAGGATCAAGCACGGGTAAAATGTGTGCCGAAAGAAATCTCCCAGTCCAAAAGTTCGTTTCATTTTGTGAGAATTTAAAGCAAATAGTCTACACAGGAATAAAGAAAAAGGTTGCTACACACGTAGAAACCTGGCTTTTCTCCTCAAACTTTAGTTGTTTCTGTACTAAAAGATGATTTACTTCTTCTTCAGTATACTTTAAACATATGGCACTACACGATTCAATAGAGCACATTGTCTTTCATGTTACTGGGCACGTATGGCACGGTTTAAAACTGTGTGCCCTCCACACCTTACACACGGCAAGGCGGGTCACTAAAGGAGTATAACGTATAAATAGTTAGAATAAACCAATTCAATTCAACGTATGGGGGTTATAGGAACCTCCCATAGACTATGCACTAATACAGTAACTAGCAAATGGGTCTTACAAGACAAGTTGGGGAGCATGCACTGGCACAGTGTGTTGCCGCACCCACCACACGACAAAACAGCTCAGGATCCCGGTTGGCAACCCCCCTGGCAAACACGTGGTCCAGTCCCACCCTCCGGAAATGACCCTCTATCTGCTGCAGCCAGGTGTTACGTGGGTGACCCCTTGGTCTGGTCCAGCCACTTGGGTCCCCAACAATGAGGATCTTACAAGCTGGATCACCCTCTGGGAAACGCGCCACATGGCCGTAGTACCGTAACAGACGCTTCCTCACAATGCAGGTCATGTGCCTCATTCGGGACTCCACGAGCAACACAAAGTCAAACCAATGGTACCCAAGGATTTTCCGGAGAGACACAGTAACAAAGGAGTCCAGTCTTCATCTCAGGTCACTGGATAGCGTCCATGTCTCGCAACCATATAGCAAGACAGGAAGCACCAGGTTTCTAAAGACTTGGACCTTCTTCCTTTTACAGAGATATCAGGGGTGCCACACACCCCTTTTCCACCGACCTCATGGCCCCCTCATGGTCTCCCAATCCGTCTACTGACTTCATAGAAAGAGTTACCAGAGACATGAATGTCACTGCTGAGGTAAGTAAACCTCTTGACGAGGTCGACACACTGCTGATGGCCGTGCCCAAGAGGTCATTAAAGGCCTGGCTTTTGTTTTTTATCAGTTCACTCACCAGTCCAGACCCTCAGACCCCTCGCTCAGTCTCTCGAGAGCTCCGGTCAGAGCCTCCAGTGACTCCACGAAGATCACAGCATCATCAGCAAAGTCAAGATCAGTGAATCTCTCTTCACCAACAGCCACTGGACCCCAGGACCTTGCCCAACACCCAGTCCATACAAACACTGAACAGAGCCCCTGACAAACTCCAGAATCAACTGGGGGAAAAACGCAGAGGTTCTGCCTCCACTATGCACAGCACTCACAGTACCAGTGTACAGGCCAGCCATGATATCCAGTAACCTCAAGGGGATCCCACGAACCCTCTGGATGTCCTACAGGGCAGATAGATCAACTGAGTCGAATTTACGAAAATCGACAAAGGCTGCAAAGAAACTCTCTGGATATTCGGGTTCGCGCTCCATGAGAACCCTCAGTACCAGGATGTGGTCGATGGTAGACTTCTTAGGCGTAAAACCAGACTGTTCCGGTCGCTGGTACGTGAGCAAGTGATCCTGTTGAGGACGACCCTAGCAAGGACCTTACCCGGCACCGAGAGTAGTGTTATCCCCCTATAGCTGTCCTTGATTGCAGCTCTTACACCAGTCACTTATTTTGTTGCAAACTGAATCAAATCTGAGAACGGGTCACATGACTCTAGTCTACTTCTGAAACAATCCTATGACTCTCAGTTAAGTGCGCATGCTACACAGAAAATCCCGTAAGTAAAGTCACGACATTTGCTCAGCATGGTAAGACTACATGCATCTAAACAGAATAGCAAAGTTGACTCATTTTCTTATTTTAATTATACATTTTCACTATGTTATTGTGCTCGTGTCCCCTCTGTTTAATAAATAATTTTAAATTCCTAGTGTGAGGTATATGAATTATTTGATTATATTGTGACAACACTGACAAACTGAATCATCCTCAGGAATGCGTCACCAATAGAATAAGCTGGTGCTTCAACATTCAATTGGGCAGCTTCAGGGACTACAAAAATGGCAAGCTTACAATTCTTATTTGTGATGTAACAGCGAGGGGTCCTGAGCTACCTAAAAAGGGAAATGAAATGAGTGAGAATCAACTGGAAATCAGTGCTGGTTGCTGCCACACTGGTGTCAGAAGTGGGATGAAGACCTACAGCTGGACATAGAAAAGCACGGAAGAGACCTCACATGGACTTTCTTTTCTTCAGAGGAGATGCTGCAGAGTCCAGAGGCTGAGATGAGGGATCTGGAAAGCTATCTGCAGCATCAGTACAGAGAGGAAGAGAACTTTGAAATGGCTACCTTTGCAGCTCCACCATCGTTTCTCCATCGGGCTGGGAGTGCAGACATAGGCGGCACTTCCGGCTCTTGGAAGTAGGCTAAAGTGTGGTACATTGACCCAAGGTGAGCTGTGTAAAGCAGGGCAGACAGGAAGACTGCACAAGCATAGTGTGAGGAAGATCACAGAGGCATTATGGAGCAGATGCTGATGTGATCTCAAAAGTGACATTCAGACCTGGAATGACATCTGTGGTGTTAATTCAGGAAGAGAGCCAAGAGCTATAGTGGGTATAGAAATGAATCTTTGAAATATTCCCATTATTCTGCTTTACAGCCTTAAATGAAAACACACAAACTAATATTTTTTGCAGCTTTACTTACTCAATGCAATCTATAACATCCAAATGAAAGATATCACAGCTGCAGTTCAGAAGAACTTTAAAAACATCAAAAACAAGACATACTGAGATGAATAACGGATCACCCCCCTCCTAAACTCAATCAGGTGTAAGTGCCCACCATTTCCATTGCAGACCCTGGTTACTGGCTGTGGTCAGTTGTAATGCGTGTGATTAGTGAAGCTGTTCCTGGAGCATTCATTCCCTTGCTTGGTAGTGCAACTGACAGCAAACAACTGACTATGGGTGGCAAGACACTTTCAAAAGATCTCAGAGATAGAGTTGTGGGCAGACACAAGGCAGGAGATGGAGACAAAAGATCTCAAAGGCTTTATCAATCACAAGGAGCTCAAGCTCAGTAAAGTCCATCATAAAGAAGTGGCGAGTGTTTGGTACTACTAGGACCCTCCCTGGATCAGGCCGGCCGTCCATCCAAGCTGGCTTGAAGAGCAAGGAGGAAACTGGTAAGAGAGGCTACCAAGAGGCCAATGGCCACTTTGAAGGAGTTACAGGATTTGATGGCAAAGAGTGGTCATTGTGTGCATGTGACAACAATTTCACAAGAAGCGCTACACAATTGTGGCTTGTTAGGGATGGTCACAAGGAAAACACCACTTCTCAAGAAAGGCCACATTAAGGTTCGTTTGAGCTTTGCCAGAATGCACCTTGAAGATTCTGATGCCAAGTGGAAAAATGTCTTATGGTCAGATGAGACCAAAATCAAACTATTTGGCCTCAATACCAAACGTTACACCAATACAGCTCACCATCCACAACACACCGTACCTACAGTAAAGCATGGAGGGGGCAGCATCCTGCTGTGGGGGTGTTTCTCTGCCGCAGGGCTCTCGTTAGGGTAGAAGGAAAAATGGATGGGGCAAAATACCTTCAAATTCTTGAGGAAAACCTGCTACCCTCTGCCAGAAAGTTGAAGATGGGCAGAATGTTCACCTTTCAACACGACAACAACCCGAAGCACACAGCAAAATTAACCAGACGGTGGCTGAATGACAAAAACGTGAATGTCCTCGTGTGGCCAGTCAGAGCCCAGACCTAAATCACACTGAAAATCTGTGGAAAGATCTGAAGATAGCAGACCACCAACGCTCACCATCTAATTTGAGCGAACTTGAACAGTTAAACTGTAAGGAAGAGTTGGGGGCAAATATTGAGTGGGCTCAATCTAAATGTGCAAAGCTGATAGAGAAGGAGCCCAAGAGACTCAAGGCTGTCATTAAAGCAAAAGGGGGGTCAACAAAATGACACTGACATGGGGGGGGGGGGGTGATCTTTTATTCATCTCAGTAGGTCTGGTTTTGGATTTTTTATAATTTTTCTGAACTGTAGCTGTGATATCTTTCTGGTTGCATTGAGTAAGTAAAGCTGGGAAGAAATATTTTTTCTGTGTGTTTTCATTTGAGGGCCATCTTTCACAAGTGTGATGTCACGTCTCATTGTTATGCTGATGATACGCAGTTGTACCTCAAAGTTAGTCCTGACATCACTTCATCTATTAAAAAAAAGCTGCTGAAATGCTTTGAAGATATTAAATATTAGATGGCACAAAATTTCTTACAACTGAATGAAAATAAAACAGCGTTCCTTATTTTTGATCCTACCACATCTGCAGTTGAAATCGACACTCAGTTAAACTCCTTGGTAGCAATGATTCATAATGATGTCAGAAACTGAGGTATCATCTTCGAGTCATCTCTACATTTTGAAAAACAAATATCTAAAAGTTCTAAACTAAAATCCTTTCTTTGACAGGAGGTCTTGGAAACAGTCATTCATGCCTCTATTTAATCTTGACTAGATTATTGTTAAGTCTTTATACAACGGGGGAAAATCAGTATTGAATGCATCAATGTTTTTCTCAGTAAAAATAAATCAATAAACTAAGTTATATGTAATAAAGTGGAATGACACTGGGAATAAGTATTGAACACATGGAGATGCAAAAAGGCCTGGAAAGCCTAGAAACCCCCCTAACACCTGTCAGTATTTAGAAAGCAATCCTGATAGCCCCCCGTCGGTGTAAATGAATATCAGCTGGTTTAGTCCTAACTGATGGCCTATAAAAAGGTTTCTCATTCCTGAGGTGTCACACAAGAAGCATCTCATGATGGGTAAAAGCAGAGCTCTCTCAAGACCTTCACAACCTTACTGATGACACTGGTGACAGACGGATTACTGAACTATGTTCCAGTGAGCCCCGTTAATCTGGAAGTAGACAGAACATCATTTCATCATAAACTGGCCACGACCAGGTGCTCTTCGCAAGATTTCTGACAGAGGAGTCAAAAGAATAATCAGAAGAGTCGTCCAAGAGCCCTGGACCACTGGCCAAGAGCTTCAGAAGGACCAGGAATTAGCAGGTCCAGTAAGTGATGCACTCCACCGCCATGACCTCTACGCACGCTCACTGCACAAGACTCCACCGCTGAAGAAAAAGCACGTTGAAGCTCATTGAATGTTTGCTGCCCAACATTTAGACAAGCCAATGAAATACTGAGTAGAGAATAGAGTCTGGTGAGAGGAGAGCAAAACTGACCTCTGTGGATGTCATTGCACACACACCATGTCTGAAGGAGGAGAAATGGCACTGCACCTCACCCCCAAAAACACCACACAATACTGGCAGACTTCATAGAATTGAAGGAAGGATGAATGGAGAAATGTAGCGGGACATTCCTGATAAGAATCTGCTGCCATCTACCAGGATGCTGAAGATGAAACGAGGAGGGACATTTCAGCAAGACAAAGACCACAAACACACAGCCAAGGAAACTCTCAGTTGGTTTCAGCGAATAAAGAAAATAAAGAAACTGCTAGAATGGCCGAGTCAATCACCCGACTGGAATCACATTGAAAAAATATGGAAAGAACTGAAGATCAGAGTTCATAGAAGAGACCCCTGTGACCTTCAAGATTTGAAGAGAGTTGCTGTGGATGAATTGGCCGAAATCACACCTGAGCAATGCATGCAACTCGTTTTTCCATCCAGGAGGCGTCTTGAAGCTCTCATTACCAACAAAGGGTTTTCTACTAAGTAAGCGTGTTCAATACTTATTCCCTGTGTCATTCCACTTTATTACACGTAACTTCATTTATGGACTTATTTGTTCTGATTTCTTTGGATGTGTGGATTACTTGGGTTGTTACCGACATCTGGTGAAAATTTCATTTCAATAGCCTCATTAGAAATATACTTACTGAGAAAAACGTTGACGCGTTCAACACTGATACTCCTGCCCAAATCTGCTCTGTCGCACCTTCAGTTGGTTCAAAACGCTGCAGCGAGATTATTAATTGGGTCTGGAAAAAAGGATCAGATCTCCCCCCGTCTTTGCCTCTCTCTACAGGCTACCAGTGAGATGTCACATCGATTTTAAAAATCTTACTGTTTGTTTTTAAAGCTCCAAAATACATCGGTGACCTCCTACTCCCCTATGTGGCACAGAGAGCATTGCACTCATCTGGATGACTACTCCTCGTAGATTGTAGATCTCGGCTAAAGTCGATGCGAGACCGAGCTTTCTCAGTTGTTGCTCCTAGGCTTTGGCATGACCTTCCTTTCCACTCACATCAGGTCTATCGAGGTTTTTAAAAGTCATCTTAAAACCTGCTTGTTTTCTTCCACCCTTCACTGTGTATAATGGGATTGTGGTAGATGTTATAATTGGTTGTTTAATTAATCTACTTCTGTATGATTGCTTGCATTGTGTTTATTGTAATGGTTGTTTGTACAGCACTTTGGCACCACCTCTGTTGTTTTAAATGTGCTTTATAAATAAATAATCTAAATCTAATCTAATCTGGAGGACACCAGTCACTGCTTGTCAGCAACACAATACCATTCCAGTGCTGAAGCATCAGGGACAGGGACACTAGAATGAAGCCAAGCACAGAGGATCTCCTTAACAAGAACCTGCTGCAGAGCACTCTGGACATCAGATTGGGCTGAACATTCAATGACCCTTAAAAGAAAGCAAAGACAACACAGGAGGAGCAGAGGAACAACTCCGTGATTGTCGCTGAATGGCCCAGCCACAGACCAGACTTGGACCCAGTGGAACATCTCTGGAGAGACCTGAAAATAGCTGTCCACCAATGGTCTCCGTCCAAACTCCTGACAGAGCTTGAGAGGATCTGCAGAGAAGAAGGGCAGAAAATCCCCCCAAATCCAGGGGTGGCATCAGACCCAAGAAGGCTCCAAACTACCGAATGGGTTACAATTAGGTAGTGGGTAAGGGGTCTGAATGCACCATATGTGAAAATACATTTCAAGGGGTGCACTTACTTTTTCACATGACTATTTTTGTTTTTGTTATTAACCACAAGTGGGGTGGCACTCTAGTGCACACAGTTGATGACCGTCCGGTGCCTCGGTTGCCTAATACCATTAAGGGATGTGCCGCTGCCAAATCCGACTTTGAGGCAGACCCTGTCTTTTTCACTTGTGCCACGTGACTTGAAGCATGAAAAACAGGTTTGTGTGAACAGCAGAGTTTGAAAGCAGTGGGGTAAAAGTACAGCTACAATCTCTGAAGTTCAACAGGGAGGGGGGCAATAAAACAAATAATTAGCTTGAACAGAGTCCAGCCCTTTAGGGTTCAAGTTACCACCCACAAAGTGACCCGCGACCCCCATTCCAAATGCCTCACCTTGGTGATTGATGTAAACACTTTCTCAAGAATGGGATTGGGTTGCACCCTCCTCGGCCCGGTCGCCTGTATCCGCAGTGCAAAGGCCAGTGGCTTGGCGATGAACCTGGAATACAAGAAATGGGCATTACTGAGCTGCCACTGACAAGCGACCCGCTAGCGCCTGTTGGCACTGAGCACTTCAATAACAAAGCAAGAGGCTCAAAGTTCAGAGACTCTGGTGGACTTTAACTTTCTGCATTTTCATGCGTGGTGAGGGTGTGTGTGTGTGTGTGTGTGTGTCTGCTCAGCACTCCGCTCAGATGGAAAATGCTCTGTTGTGCCAACAAGACTCAAGGTGGAGGACTGGCTTGAGCTGACGAGCACAGGGCGCAAGGCAGGAAACAAACCTCCGGCAGGGCGCCAGCCCACCACAGGACGAACACACACACCAAGCACACACTAGGGACAATTTAGAATCGCCAATGCACCTAACCTGCATGTCTTTGGACTGTGGGAGGAAACCCACGCAGACACGGGGAGAACATGCAAACTCCATGCTACCACTGCGCCACCGGGCTGCTCTCAGTTTTTAATTGCTCCTATTTAGCAATAAGATGCAAATGACAAAAGAGACCGGCATTTCTCCATTTAACTTGTTCCCATTTACACCTGTGTGAATTTATCGTAGACTATTGGGTTTAATTAAATACTTGGAAGGAAAGTGAAGAGGAAAAAGCGAAGGACTGAGAATTACTCCTCCATTTTAGCCTTCAAATCATTTGGATGATATCCTTAGAAAGGAAAAAATCTAGAATATGAGAATGACCTGACATGACAGAGTTAAAACACTAACAAGCCATGAAATTAAATTATTGGCAAGGATTGGTTTCTAATTAAGCAACCGGGTAAGAACAAAAACCTGCAGCCACTGTGGCCCTCCAGGACTGTGATTGAGGACCCCTCACTTAAACAGAACCGGTCAGACAAAGTGAAGTACGCCAAAAGAGCCCAACAAGGAAGACATCATGTCGTGATCTAAAGAAATTCAGGAAAAAATGAGAAACAAAGTAACTGACATCTATCAGTCTGAAAAAAAAGTTACAAAGCCATTTCTAAAGGTGAGAGCCATCCATCCATCCATCATCCCACCTGCTATATCCTAACACGGGGTCACGGGGGTCTGCTAGAGCCAATTACAGCCAGCACTGGGCGCAAGGCAGGCAGTAGCGTAGCGTGGGTGTCAGCCGCCCAGGGTGGAGGAAAATTCCGCCGCCCCCTTATTTAGGTATGGTTCAAATTTTTACAAGATATTATTATTATTTATTGTGAAATTTTGCCGCCCCCTAAAAGTGCCGCCCGGGGCGGGCCGCCCCTGCCGCCCCCACTACGCTACGCCACTGAAGGCAGGAAACAAACCCCAGGCAGGGCGCCAACCCACCGCAGGGCACACACACACACACACTAGGGACAATTTAGGCTCGCCAATGCACCTAACCTGCATGTCTTTGGACTGTGGGAGGAAATCCACGCAGAGACAGGGAGAACATGCAGACTCCATGCAGGGAGGACCTGGGAAGCAAACCCGGGTCTCCTTACTGCGAGGCAGCACAGCCATTATCCACAAATGGAGAAAACATGGAACAGTGGGGTGAACCTTCCCAGGAGTAGACGGCCTACAAAAATTACCCCAAGAGTGCAGCGACGACTCATCCAAGAGGTCACAAAAGAACCCAAAACAACATCTAAAAGAACTGCAGGCCTCGCTTGCCTCCGTTAAGGTCAGAGTTCATGGCTTAACTGTAAGAAAGAGACTGGGCAAAAATGGCATGCATGGCAGAGTTTCAAGGTGAAAACCACTGCTGACCAAAATGAACAGAAAGGCTCGTCTCACATTTGCCAAAAAAAAAAAAATGATCCCCAAGACTTTTGGGAAAATATTCTGTGGACTGACGAAACAAAAGTTGAACATTTTGGAAGGTGTGCGTCCCGTTACATCTGGCGTAAAAGTCACACGGCATTTCAGAAAACGAACATCATACCAACAGTCAAACATGGTGGTGGTAGGTAGTGTGATGGTCTGGGGCCGCTTTGCTGCTTCAGGACCTGGACGACTTGCTGTGATTGATGGAACCCTGAATTCTGCTCTCTACCAAAAAAATCCTGAAGGAAAATATTCGGCCATCAGTTTGTGACCTCAAGCTGAAGCGCACTTGGGTTCTGCAGCAGGACAAATGAGCCAAAAAACACACCAGCAGCAAGTCCACCTCTGAATGGCTTTTTAAAAAAACAAAAAAAAACAAAATGAAGGTTTTGGAGTGGCCTTGTCAAAGTCCGAACCTGAATCCAATTGAGATGCTGTGGCTTGACCTTAAAAAAGCGGTTCATGCTCAGAAACCCTCCCAAAACGGCTGAATTGAAACAATTCTGCAAAGAAGAGTGGGCCAAACTTGCCAGTATTGCCAGTTATTGCAAACGCTTGATTGCAGTTGTTGCTGCTAA
Source organism: Erpetoichthys calabaricus (assembly GCF_900747795.2). Lineage (NCBI taxonomy): Eukaryota > Metazoa > Chordata > Cladistia > Polypteriformes > Polypteridae > Erpetoichthys > Erpetoichthys calabaricus. The sequence continues at coordinate 294,272,748 of NC_041396.2, read as the reverse complement.
GGGTGGCACAACCAGTGTTTAGGGTTAGGGGGCAATTACTTTTTCACATAGGGCCATGTAGTTTTGTATTCCCTTAATACATAAAATCATCACTTAAACACTGCATTTTGTGTTTACTCGGGTTATCTTTGTCTAATATTTAAATTTGTTTGATGATTTGAAACATTTAAGTGTGACAAACATGCAAAAAAAAAAAAAGAAATCAGAAAGGGGGCACATACGTCCACCACACACGCTTTAAGAAAACACAGAGTCTACCACACAGGTGGGCAGCCCACAGGAAGGAAGTGAACCTCATGGTGCCTCATCGCTTTCCCTGCTCAGACGCTGCTCTCTCTTTCTTTCTCTCCCCCTGAGGTGGGATGCCTCTCAGATGAGGTAACATGGTGACCTCAACCAAACGATTGACGCATCTGGCAGCGGGCTGATCGCTGGTGTCATGCAAAAGAGCTGCCATCGGCACCCGAGTGAGCGGGTGTGCGTGCGAGTCACTCTGAGGTCAAGCTATTAGCTCGAGGGAAAGAAAAAAAATGACTTGCAGGAGTCTGGGTGAGGCATCCAGTGACGTCAAAAACCAACAACAAAAAAAGTATCAAAACCCCCAGAGTACGGGGCAGGAAAACAAAGACAACGTGGAAACAAGACATACATGACAGGCAAACACATAAAAATGAGGAAAAGGGCAACAGTGCAATCAGAGAGGATTAGACACCCGGCGCGGAAATCAAGATCATGAGCCTGCACTAGTTGGGTGTCACATGAGGAAAGCTAAACAACAGGGGCAGCTACCAAACACTTCAACTTAGATTTAAAAAGCTCAAAACAAAAAAGAGAAAGACGACAAAGTTGGGCCTCTAAGTGTAAAGCCACACAACTGGATCAGCCGCAAAACACGATAACACTGAGGCTAAACCGGATCAGGCTGCAAACACATTAAGATTCAACAAAACCGAGCGTCGGATAAACACAACACCGCAAAGCTGGAGGAAAGCCGCACAACTGGATCAAACACGACATACAGAGATTTAACAAGATCAGGTGATGGGGCAGAAACTCGGAGAGCCGCACAACAAAAAGAGGGGAGAGGATCACTTGGTGGACACTTGATAGACTGAGATTAAATAGGATTAGGCATTACACCTAATGATACATGATAAGAGACACACAAGAAGAAACGTGGACACGATCAGTCACCAGAAACATTATGTGAAGATTTAACAAGATCAACTGTTACGCAAACACGAAACAGCAAAGTCGGCCATCTTTAAGGAAAAGCCAAACTATTGGATCGAACACAGAATATTTAGATTTAATGGGAGGAGACAATAAACAACTAGGAGTCAGAAAAGATGGGGGTCATATGAGGATAGCTGCACAAGAAGAACAGTGGACATGATCAGTCGCAAGAAACATTACATGGCAATGTGACAAAATCGACCGATAGATAAGCATGAGACAGCAAAGTCGGCCATCTTTAAGGAAAAGCCGTACAACTCGATCAGCCGCCAAAACATGACACATCAATCGATAAACAAGCTATGAGTCAGAAAAGTCAGGGGTCACATAAGGAAAAGTGGACATGATCAGTCTCCAGAAACATTATATGAAGATTTAACAAGATCGACTGTTAGATAAACACAAAACAGCAAAGTCGGCCATCTTTAAGGAAAAGCCATACAGCTAGATCAACCACCGAATATTTAGATTTAACAGGATGAGGTAATAACTAACTAGGAGTCTGAAAAGTCAGGGGTCATATGAGGAGAGCTGCACAAGAAAAACAGTGGACATGATCAGTCACTAGAACCATTACGTGAAGATTTAAAAAGATCAACCAATAGATAAACATGAGGCAGAAAAGTCAGCCATCTTTAAGGAAAAGCCGTACAACTGGATCAGCCGTCAAACATGACGCATTGAGACTGAACGGGATCAAGTGATAAACAGCTATGAGTCAGAAAAGTCAGGGGTCATATGAGGAATAGTGGACGTGATCAGTCTCCAGAAACATTAAGTGAACATTTAACAAGATCAACCAATAGATAAACATGAGATAGCAAAGTCGGCCATTTTTTTAGCAAAGTCGGCCATTTTTTAAGAAAAGCTGTACAACTGAATTAACCACTGAAAACTGAGGTTTAACAGGATCAGGAAGAAAATACATTAAGTTTCAACAAAATCGAGTGTCAGGTAAACACGGCACAACAAATCTGGATAAATCACTAAGTAAAGCCATACAACTGGATCAAACACGACATACAGAGATTTAACAAGATCAGGTGATGGGGCAGAAAGTTGGAAAACCGCACAACAAAAAGAGGGGAGAGGATCACTTGGCGGACACTTCACAGATTGAGATTAAATAGGATAAAGCGTTACACCTAATGATACATGATAAGTGACACACAAGAAGAAACGTGGACACGATCAGTCACCAGAAACATTATGTGAAGATTTAACAAGATCAACTGTTACGCAAACACGAAACAGCAAAGTCGGCCATCTTTAAGGAAAAGCCGTACAACTCGATCAGCCGCCAAAACATGACACATCAATCGATAAACAGCTATGAGTCAGAAAAGTCAGGGGTCACATGAGGAAAAGTGGACATGATCAGTCTCCAGAAACATCATATGAAGATTTAACAAGATCGACTGTTAGATAAACACAAAACAGCAAAGTCGGCCATCTTTAAGGAAAAGCCATACAGCTAGATCAACCACTGAATATGTACATTTAACAGGATGACGTAATAACTAACTAGGAGTCTGAAAAGTCAGGGGTCATATGAGGAGAGCTGCACAAGAAGAACAGTGGACATGATTGGTCTCTAGAAACATTATGGTTAAGATTTAACAAGATCGACTGATAGATAGGGCGGCACGGTGGCACAGTGGTAGCCCTGCTGCCTCGCAGTTAGGAGACCTGGGTTTGCTTCCTGGGTCCTCCCTGCGTGGAGTTTGCATGTTCTCCCGGTGTCTGTGTGGGTTTCCTCCCACAGTCCAAAGACATGCAGGTTAGGTGGATTGGTGATTCTAAATTGGTCCTAGGGTGTGTGCTTGGTGTGTGTGTGTCCTGCAGTGGGTTGGCGCCCTGCCCGGGATTGGTTCCTGCCTTGCGCCCTGTGTTGGCTGGGATTGGCTCCAGCAAATCCCCGTCACCCTGTGTTCGGATTCAGAGGGTTGGAAAATGGATGGATGGATGGACTGATAGATAAGCACGAGACAGCAAAGTCGGCCATCTTTAAGGAAAAGCCATACAACTGGATCAGCCTCCAAACATGACACATCAAGCTATAAACAAGCTATGAGTCAGAAAAGCCAGGGGTCGCATGAGGAATAGTGGACGTGATCAGTCTCCAGAAACATTACATGAAGATTTAACAAGATCGACTATTAGATAAACATGAAACAGCAAAGTCGGCCATCTTTAAGGAAAAGCCAAACTATTGGATTGACCACAGAATATTTAGATTTAACGGGTGGAGGAGACAATAAACAACCAGGAGTCAGAAAAGATGGGGGTCATATGAGGACAGCTGCACAAGAAGAACAGTGGACATGATCAGTCGCAAGAAACATTACATGGCAATGTGACAAGATCGACCGATAGATAAGCAGGAGACAGCAAAGTCGGCCATCTTTAAGGAAAAGCCATACAACTGGATCAGCCGCCAAACATGACACATCAAGCGATAAACAGCTATGAGTCAGAAAAGTCAGGGGTCACATGAGGAATATTGGACATGATCAGTCTCCAGAAACATAATATCAAGATCAACTAATAGATAAACATGAGACAGCAAAGTCGGCCATCTTTAAGGAAAAGCCGTAGAACTGGATCAGCCTCCGAAAATTGAGATTTAACAGGATCAGGCAAAAAATACATTAAGTTTCTACAAGACCGAGTGTCAGGTAAAAACGGCACAAAAAAAATTGGATAATCACAAAGAAAAGCCATACAACTGGATCAAACATGACATACAGAGATTTAACAAGATCAGGTGATAAGGCAGAAAGTCTCACAGCAGGAATAGTGGAGAGGTTCACTTGGCGAACACTTGACAGATTGAGATTAAATAGGATTAGGCATTACACAACTATGAGACAGCAAAGTCGGTGGGGGTCACATGATAAGAGACACACAACAAGAATAGTGGACACGATCAGTCGCCAGAAACATTTTGTGAAGATTTAACAAGATCAACTGTTAGATAAACTTAAAACAGCAAAGTCGGCCATCTTTAAGGAAAAGTCATACAGCTGGATCAACCACCAAATATTTAGATTTAACAGGAGGATGCAAAAAACAACAAGGAGTCAGAAAAGTTAGGGGTCATATGAGGAGAGCTGCACAAGAAGAACAGTGGACATGATCAGTCACTAGAACCATTTCGTGAAGATTTAAAAAGATCAACCAATAGATAAACATGAGGCAGAAAAGTCAGCCATCTTTAAGGAAAAGCCATACAACTGGATCAGCCGTCAAACATGACGCATTGAGACTGAACGGGATCAAGTGATAAACAGCTATGAGTCAGAAAAGTCAGGGGTCACATGAGGAAAAGTGGACATAATCAGTCTCCAGAAACATTATGTGAAGATTTAACATGATCAACCGTTAGATAAACATGAGACAGCAAAGTCAGCCATCTTTAAGGAAAAGCCGTACAGCTAGATCAACCACCGAATATTTAGATTTAACAGAAGGATGCAATAAACAACAAGGAGTCTGAAAAGTTGGGGGTCATATGAGGAGAGCTGCACAAGAAGAACAGTGGACATGATTGGTCGCTAGAAACATTACGGTTAAGATTTAACAAGATCAACCAATAGATAAACATGAGGCAGAAAAGTCAACCATTTTTAAGGAAAAGCCATACAACTGGATCAGCCGTCAAACATAACACATCAATCGATAAACAGCTATAAGTCAGAAAAGTCAGGGGTCACATGAGGAATAGTGGATGTGACCAGTCTCCAGAAACATTATGTGACCATTTAACAAGATCAACCAATAGATAAACATGAGACAGCAAAGTCGGCCATCTTTAAGGAAAAGCTGTACAACTGAATTGACCACTGAAAACTGAGATTTAACAGGATCAGGAAGAAAATACATTAAGTTTCAACAAGACCGAGTGTCAGGTAAACACGGCACAACAAATCTGGGTAAATCACAAAGAAAAGCCATACAACTGGATCAAACACGACATACAAAGATTTAACAAGATCAGGCAACACAGAAAGAAAAGCCACACAACAGGAATAGTGAAGAGGATCATCTGCCAAACACACAACACATTGACATTTAACAACAATGAGACAGCAAAGGTGAGGGTCACATGAGGAAAGCCACATAACTGGATCAGCCACCAACCACAATAACCAAGACTCAACACATCAGGTGACAAGCAAGTACCCAACAGCAAAGCCAAATTTACACAAGAACAGCCAAACAGCAGGATCGTCATCATCGAGATTTCATGAGATCAGGATAACAAAATTGGGCATGGCATAAGACTCACAACAGGAACAGTGGAGGGGATCACCTCCCAATCATGTGACAAATTGAGATCAAACAGGATCAGGAGTTAAACAACCACGAGACAGCAACGTCGGAAATTTCATGAGGAACACCACACAACTGGATCAGCCATCCAATGTTTTCATTAAGATGAGTAATCATCAGGAAATTAAAAAAAGAGAAGAGATGGCAAACTCGGGCAATCAGAGGAAAGCCATACAACTGGATCAGTTGTCAATAAATAGATAAATAGCACAGGCAAATGTTAGACAAGAAAAGCCAGACAGCATGATCAGAGACACCCAGATCAGATGGTATAAAAGGATGAGATATTAAAGTTAGACATCACATACAGTAAGTATCACAACAAGAAGAATGGACAGGATCACCTGCCAGCGAAGTCGGGAATCACACGAGGAATAGTGGACAGTTACCTGAAACATTTCATGACGATAAACACGACACCAAAGTTAGACTTCTTATAGGGAAACTGGATCAGCCGTCAAACACGATACACTGAGATTAAATTGGACCAGACAGAAAACAAGTATGAGATGGTAAAATCAAACTTCTCATAAAGGAAGCCACACAACAGGATCAGCCACATCCTAGATTCAATACAATTAGAGGGCAATAAGAGATCAATCAGTATATTGGGCATCACAGCAGGCACACAATTGGCATAGTGGGAAGGATCAGCCACCAAAAACATACTTTGAAATTCAGTGGGATCAGGTGTCAGACAAGTAATAGATGGTAAAGTTGGAAAAGGCCACAAACCTAAATCAGCTACAGCGAGAGTTAATAAGATGAGGTGGTAAACAAGATGGCATAATTGGACAAAACAGTAGTAGCGGAGAGGATCACCTGGCAAACATGTGATAAACAAAGATTAACTGGGACCAGGCTTCAAACAACTATGAGATAGAAAAGTTGGGTGACACACAAGATAAGTCACATAAAAGGAATAACAAGCAGGATCAGCCACCAAACACATACATTGAGAATGAACAAGATCCACCAGTAAATAACAGGGGGCAAAAACCAAAACAGAATTGTAGGCAGGATCAGCCGCCAATCACATGTATTGAGATTCAACAAGGTCAAGCAGAGTACGAGATAGCAAAATCAGATCTTACCCAAGGATCAGCTGATCAAGCGGGGTCAGACATATTAAGAGTTAACACAATTAGGTGGTAAAGTATAAGAGAGCCAAATCCACATCTGAATAGTGGACAGGATCAGCCTCGAAAAACTTCATTTAGTGGTGCCAAATGTCAAGGTAAATAATTGGCAGGTGATCTGTTATCAGACACATTATAAATTGAGATTTAAACAGGTGAAGTGAAGACACTGCTACGAGCCAACAAAGTCGGGTATCACATGAGGAAAGTCCCACAAGAGGAACAGTGGACTTAATCTTTCACAAGAAACATTATATGATGATTTAACCAGATCAAATGTCAGATAAACGTGAAGATAGCAAGGTCAGGCATCTAAAAGGAAAAGCCCCAAAACTGGATCAACTGCTAAACACGAACCACTGAGATTAAACAGGATCAGGTCGAAAACAAGAATGAGAAGGTAAAAATGAAACCTCACCTAAAAGGCCGCACATAAAAGGAATAGTGGATAGGATCAGCCGCCAAACACACTGAAATTTAATATGAGCGGAAAGTGCACAAGGACCAGATTGGGAAAAATAAAAAGATCTGATGTCACAAAATGATCATCTAAGCAAGCTGGATCAGCTACACAATGAGTTAGCATTGACCAGGTGGCAAATGACTATGAGGAAGCTGAGCGCCCGCCACACATCATGAATAGTGGAGAGAGGACAACCTGTCACACACTTCATGAACTGAGATTGAATGGGATCAGGCATCAAACAACCACTAGGAAAGCACCAAGCGCAATGCACCAAGGCTACAATGATCAGGTGACAAGTACCAGTTAGCAAAGTCAAACTTTATACAAGAAAAGCCAGTCAAGCAGGATCGTCGACATTTGAGATTTCAAAAGATCAGGTGCTACTGAATGACAAGATAGCAGAGTTGGACATCACATGAGGTGAGACAACAAAGGAGAGCCCCATACAGGAATGGTGGACAAGATCAGTCACCAAACATACACGTCAAGATTGAATGCGATCCTGCTTGGGACAAGGTGTAGACAGCAAAATCGACAACTGAATAGTGCTCAGTATCAGCCGCCTAATGCATACATCAAAATTCAACAAGATCAAGTGGTAAACAAGTACAAGATAGAAAAAAATCGACAACAGAATAGTGGGCAGGATGAGTCGCCTAAACACATACAGTGGGTACGGAAAGTATTCAGACCCCCTTCAGTTTTTCACTCTTTGTCATATTGCAGCCATTTGCTAAAATCATTTAAATTAATTTTTTCCCTCATTAATGTACACACAGCACCCCATATTGACAGACAAAAAAAAAGAATTTTTGAAATTGTTGCAGATTTATTAAAAAAGAAAAACTGAAATATCACATGGTCCTAAGTATTCAGACCCTTTGCTCAGTATTTAGTAGAAGCTCCCTTTTAAGCTAATACAGCCATGAGTCTTCTTGGGAAAGATGCAACAAGTTTTCACACCTGGATTTGGGGATCCTCTGCCATTCCTCCTTGCAGATCCTCTCCAGTTCTGTCAGGTTGGATGGTAAACGTTGGTGGACAGCCATTTTTAGGTCTCTCCAGAGATGCTCAATTGGGTTTAAGTCAGGGCTCTGGCTGGGCCATTCAAGAACAGTCACAGAGTTGTTGTGAAGCCACTCCTTCGTTATTTTAGCTGTGTGCTTAGGGTCATTGTATTGTTGGAAGGTAAACCTTCGGCCCAGTCTGAGGTCCTTAGCACTCTGGAGAAGGTTTTTGTCCAGGATATCCCTGTACTTGGCCGCATTCATCTTTCCCTCGATTGCAACCAGTCGTCCTGTCCCTGCAGCTGAAAAACACCCCCACAGCATGATGCTGCCACCGCCATGCTTCACTGTGGGGACTGTATTGGACAAGTGATGAGCAGTGCCTGGTTGTCTCCACACATACCGCTTAGAATTAAGGCCAAAAAGTTCTATCTTGGTCTCATCAGACCAGAGAATCTTATTTCTCACCATCTCAGTGTCCTTCAGGTGTCTTTTAGCAAACTCCATGCGGGCTGTCATGTGTCTTGCACTAAGGTATGTGTGGAGACAACCAGGCACTTCTCATCACTTGTCCAATACAGTCCCCACAGTGAAGCATGGCGGTGGCAGCATCATGCTGTGGGGGTGTTTTTCAGCTGCAGGGACAGGACGACTGGTTGCAATTGAGGGAAAGATGAATGCGGCCAAGTACAGGGATATCCTGGACAAAAACCTTCTCCAGAGTGCTAAGGACCTCAGACTGGGCCGAAGGTTTACCTTTCAACAAGATAATGACCCTAAGCACACAGCTAAAATAACGAAGGAGTGGCTTCACAACAACTCTGTGACTGTTCTTGAATGGCCCAGCCAGGGCCCAGACTTAAACCCAATTGAGCATCTCTGGAGAGACCTAAAAATGGCTGTCCACCAACGTTTACCATCCAACCTGACAGAACTGGAGAGGATCTGCAAGGAGGAATGGCAGAGGATCCCCAAATCCAGGTGTGAAAAACTTGTTGCATCTTTCCCAAGAAGACTCATGGCTGTATTAGCTCAAAAGGGTGCTTCTACTAAATACTGAGCAAAGGGTCTGAATACTTAGGACCATGTGATATTTCAGTTTTTCTTTTTTAATAAATCTGCAACAATTTCAAAAATTCTTTTTTTTTGTCTGTCAATATGGGGTGCTGTGTGTACATTAATGAGGGAAAAAATTAATTTAAATGATTTTAGCAAATGGCTGCAATATGACAAAGAGTGAAAAATTGAAGGGGGTCTGAAAACTTTCCGTACCCACTGTATATACTGCTTAATCTTGTTGAATTTTGATGTACTGTATGTGTTTAGGCGGCTGATCCTGCCCAGTATTCTGTTGTGATTTTGCTATTTTGTACTTGCTTACTGCTCAATCTTGTTGAATTTTGATGTAAGCAAGTGCAAGATAGAAAAATCACAAGAGAATACTGGGCAGTAAAATCGCCTAAACACATACTTGCTTACATCAAAATTCAACAAGATTAAGCAGCAAGCAAGTACAAAATAGCAAAATCACAACAGAATAGTGGACAGGATCAGCCATCTAACCCATGCATTGAGATACAACAAAGCCAAGACAAGACAGCATGATTGTACATGATCAAGCAGGATCGGCTGCATCGAGATTAAATGGGATCAGGTGGAAAACTAGTACAAGATGGCAAAGTTGGGTACCACACTGGAAAAGATACAAAAAAGGAATAGTGAAGAGGATGAGCCATCAAAAACACATCAACATTCAACTGGCAAATCACGTATGAGTTGGCAAACTCGAGTGCTGCACACCTGGCTATTCCCATCACATTCATGACACATCGAGATTCAACAAGATCAGGTGATAACCAAGGACCAGACAGCAAACTCGGACGTCATGGGGTTAGGTGAAAAACAAGTATGAGATGGCAAAGACATTCATCTTGTAAGGAAAGCCACAGGACCAGCCACCAAGAACATGAGTGGACATTCAGTCAAGTCAGAACAGGAAACAACACAAAACATGGAGATTCAACAAGATGAGGTGACAAATGAGTACAAAATAGTAAAGTTAGGAGAGCCACACATCAGACAAGGACACCTGAAGAACAGGGCAGAAAGCTGCAGACCAATGACATCCTTCTGGATCAGACAGACAAATAAAATGAACTTCATCCCAGCCACACAAGTTCAAATGGACAGCATAAGCAACAGAGATAAGATGAAGCCGAGAGACAACAGACTCAGAGTAAGGGCTGGACGGTTTTGGAAATACATCTAATGACAACATTTTTGTAATTATTTTCCAATTCTAACTTTACTTATCCTTCCATGAAAAGAAACCAATGAAAGGATGCAGTTGCTACATCCGTTTATTTAAAGAGCAACCACTACTGTGGTTAGATCCTCACAGGTGGCACAGTGGTAGTGCTGCTGCTTTGCAGTAAGGAGACTGTGGAAAATTGTGGGTTCGCTTCCCGGTTCCTCCCTGTGTGGATAGCGCTTTGAGTACTGAGAAAAGCGCTATATAAATGTAATGAATTATTATTATTATTACTGTAGCACCAGTACAGACGGTGGCAGAGCAAGGATATTGAACTGGGTATAATCACCAGACCCCCATATTAGTGCGCATCCACAACACAACACACTCAAATTCCAAGGACTTACCAATTTATCGATAAGAGCCGTTATGACATCGGGGCTGATCGTCTGTTTTTTACAACACTGGAGTAGTGGTATTGAGTGTTACGCCTGCACGAGAGTCCTACGTTTAAAAACGCTGGTAACTGTGATGGCTGTTAATGTGTCGTTTGTCACTTGTTGCTAAATAGAAACATCCGTCCGATTACTTCATAAAGTAACGAGTAACTTGGCACAATACTTATTTTATTGAAGTAAAAATATATGCATTACTTACTATGGAAGCTTCCAAAAGAAAAAAAAAAGGTAGAAGTATCGACTTTTTTTATTTGCAAAGAAATTGCTTGCTGCTATCGGTTTAACATCGTGCGCGCAATCAACTGAAACAGATATTACAGGTGTATGTATATTTTTAATCTTGCAGGTGGGGTACACTACATTGGCCGAACTGAGGGTCACAGGGAGCCCGTGATCGTCACAACTGCGCTGACTGTGAAGCATGAAGCGAATGTGGTGGACGGCATGTCGGTGCTTTACAGGGCTCAGCCGCACAGCCAATCAGAACACAGCGTGCCGCGTGCAGCCCAACAACAAAAGCCTATAAATAAAGCATCAGTTTAGTTTTCTTTCACCCATTTGCTATCGATATGATGTGTGAAACAGTGTGAGCTGGTGGTGCAGGGGCTGGTGGCTCGGGTTACTGATAGGAATACGGGGATGGATGTTATTTACTTTATAGCACATGAAGGACTAAACATATGGCTGTGCTTCTGGCCAGTTTCATGAAGGTTCATATATGGGCTTAAAAAACCAAACGAATTTGCGTCTCTCACAGAGGCGACTCCAATTGGTTTCACTTTCCACTCAGAGCCTCACAGCTCAAGACATGGCGGCGGGCTGGCAGTAATTATCAGAGAAGACTTAAACGTTAAAAGAATCCCAATTGACTGCCCATTGTCTTTTGAGTGCCTGGCTCTTAAACTAACAACGGAATCAGGTCCTGTCTCACTCATTGTTCTTTATCGTCCCCCAAAATACAATGCATCCTTCTTATCCGATCTGATTGAACTTTTGACCCACCTAAGCTCTTACTCGCAGAGAATTATCCTTCTTGGTGATTTCAACATCCATATTGACACCCCCACATCTAAACTGAGAAATGAATTCCTGTCCTTACTGGACTGTTTTGACTTGACACAACATGTTGATTTTCCAACCCATTCTGGCGGTCATATATTGGACCTGATCTGCACTTCTGGACTATCTGTTGCCAACATTTACAGCACTGATTTGGGACTCTCTGACCATAAAGCAGTATTTTTCACTGTCTCATTACCTCTCCCACCTCTTACCTGTAAACGACAAATTTCTTACAGAAACCTTAAAAATGTCTGTCCCTCTATCCTTTCTGGATCCATTTCTGATCTTTTACTGTCTGCACCTATTCCATCAACACTAGATAGTTTTGTTCACCACTATAACACAGCCCTTCACTCAGCATTAGATAAAACAGCTCCTTTAAAACATAAGGAGGTTTCCTTTAAACGTTCAGCTCCTTGGTATAACTCAGAATTGCGATCTATGAAAGCAGCTGGCCGACGCCTTGAGAGAATGTCACGTAAGACTGGCCTCACCGTGCACATCCAGGCTTTCTCTGACCACCAAAGAGCTTACAGAGAAGCACTAACTTCTGCCAAGAACACCCATTATGGCAGAATAATAGAAAGTAGCCATGATAACCCAAGGGTTTTGTTCTCCGCATCTGGTCCAACTACCTCTTCTACTGAAGTCTGTGAGGAATTCCTCCACTTTTTCCGTAACAAAATTAAAGATCTAAATAATTCAACCAACATAAATACATCATCTGTTTATATCTCTCCCTGTTTTCCCACTCCATCCAGCTCCTTCTCTAAGTTCTCACCAGTCACATCTGCGTTTGTTAATGACCTGCTTTATAAGATGAGGCCGACTACTTGTGTACTGGACCCCATCCCCACCACACTACTTAAATCCTGCCTTCATGCCATAATCCCGACTGTTACAACAATAATAAACTCATCCCTTGACACTGGCTCTGTGCCGCTCACTTTTAAAATTGCTTCTGTAACCCCAACGTTAAAAAAGTCTGGCCTTGATGCTGACAATCTTAACAATTTCCGGCCTATTTCCCACTTACCTTTCCTGTCAAAAGTTCTTGAGCGTGTTGTAGCTTCCCAACTCACCAATTACCTAACCTCTAATAATTTGATGGAACCCTTTCAGTCTGGTTTCAGGGCGCGGCACAGCTGTGAAACTGCTCTGCTACGGGTAACCAATGATTTGCTTATGGCAGCAGACTCTGGACAAACCAGCATATTAATTCTGTTAGACCTCAGTGCAGCATTTGACACTGTCAGACATGACATCCTACTGTTCAGAATGGAGAACATGCTGGGTATCTCTGGCACTGCCCTCCAGTGGTTGAAGTCATATCTGACTGATAGGCAAGAGTTTGTTAGTCTTGGCAACAGTAGATCCAGCTCAGCGCCAGTCACACAAGGAGTCCCTCAGGGCTCTGTCCTCGGTCCTCTGCTTTTCTGTATTTATATGCTTCCCCTTGGCCATATTATCCGTAGTTATGGATTGGGTTATCATTTTTATGCAGATGATACTCAGCTCTACTTCAATGTTAAAAGTGGAACTTCATCAGAGCTTTCTCAGCTCACAACCTGCCTTAGTGAAATTAAAACCTGGATGGAGCAGAACTCTTTAAAATTAAATTGCAATAAAACTGAACTCCTGCAAATTGGGACTAAAATGCAACTTAATAAAATGAACTCCTTCCCAGTCCATCTTGGCAGTGATCTCATCAGACCTGCCTCTACTGTAAAAAATCTTGGTGTCATTTTTGACTCCTCCCTCACTTATTCCACCCACATAAATCACATTAAGACACTTTCTTACTTTCACCTCCGTAACATATCCCGTGTTCGCTCCTTCCTCTCCTTCTCTAATGCTGAGAAACTTGTCCATGCTTTTATCACATCCCGCATCGATTATTGTAATTCCCTACTGGCAGGTGCCCCTTCTAATCTTATATCACAGCTCCAGCTTATTCAAAACTCAGCTGCAAGAGTCCTTACTCGAGCCAGCAGCAGCGAGCACATCACACCCATCCTGCTCCGCCTTCACTGGCTCCCTGTGTCCTACAGAATCGAATATAAAATCCTACTAATAACCTACAAAGCTTTAAATAACCTCGCACCAAACTACATCAGTGACCTTCTCCATCACTATGTGCCTGCCCGCCCACTAAGGTCCTATGATTCTGGTAATCTTGTTGTGCCCGTCATTAATCTACACTCCATGGGTGACAGGGCCTTCAGCTGTATAGCGCCCAGATTCTGGAATGACCTACCGAAATTAATCAGGTCAGCTGACTCCATGAATTCTTTTAAAAAACAACTCAAAACTCATCTGTTCAGGAAGGCTTTTAGCTCTACTTGACTTTATTACCTTTCTCTCAGTTTACTTCTCTGTCAAGATGCTCATGTAACCTGTGTGTATGTGCGAGACCATCAGTTATGTTGTCTGTTTTTTTTTTCAGAATTTACTGTCTTAATCTTCTTTGTTTATTTATCTGGTTTGTACAATGCTATATACTGTATATTCTGCTGTTCTTTATTTATTCTGTAAGTGCCTTGAGCATGGGAAAGGCGCTATATAAATAAAATGTATTATTATTATTATTATTATTAGTAACAAATGCCGGCCAGTGAAATGTGTCACTTTTTATACAAAAGAAGTAGTAACATAAAAGTAACAAATGTAACACTTTACATTTTATAAAACATTAACTGTATAACACATTTGGTTACTTTTTTCACAGCTAATCAGTAATGCAACTATGTTACTTTTCAAAGTACCACTCCACACACTGCTTAGCTACACATTCATCACTGTCGTTTCTCTAGTTTCCTCCTTCATCCGTCACCTTGTCTTCTGTGTCATTTGCGCAGTCGCTTTTCTTTTGAATCAGATGACCCACCTCGTCACTTTGCTCTTCCTTTTTTGTACTTTGTCATTGTAGTTTTGACCAGGCTGGCCTGAAGCAAGCAAATGTGTGAGCGGAATCAAAGTTGAAGCACAGAGAGCTCTGTGTCACGGCTTTGTCTGCTTGATGCGTACTTAGATATTATTAGAAGGACAGCGTGTGTAAGTGACCTGGTGTGGCTATGGCATCAGCATGTGCTTTTTTAAACTTCAAAGCTGCTCTTTAATCTATATATTATGTATATATAGTGATATGTGGGTCACTGACTTACACAAGAGAGAAGGTGGCGAGTCCAGGTTTCCAAAAAAAAAAAAAAATCAGCTTTATTGTTGGGAAGACAGGAGCGTTCTCAAAGCATTTATTTAAGCAGGAGCTGTCACTCAACTCAGGCTGCGTACAAGCAGCGACGATGACCTCATCCTGCATTCCCTCTGTCCACAGATAAAAAAAAAAACAAAAAAACAGCTAGCCTTCCTGGACAAGCCAGGAGACAGAAAGTGAGCGCAAGGGCCGGTCAGTGGCCAGTTTGAAATGTTCCCCGCATCAGCCAGCGGGCGATTGACGCGTTACGCGGGGAGCTTGCGAACTTGCAGTTACACCACCGGCGGCGGACAACCAATCCCTGCCTGCGTTAACAAGAGTCGGCGTCTTAACCCACTTCTATTAGTAGACGAGAACTGTACAGAATCTTTATCAAAACAAATCAGTTTCTTTCTAGAGACAAATACATCCTCAGAGGTCTCTGCAGGAACACTCTGGAAAACTCTAAAGGCCTACTTAAGAGGACAGATTATTTCATATGTTTCCCACAGAAATAAATTAGAAACCAAGAAGGCATCAGAGCAAACTAGCGAAATTACTACAACAAGAACATCCCAGGTGTCCAAGTGAGGCTCTTCAGATAGATAGATAGATGTGACAGGCACTAACTAGATAGATAGATAGATAGATAGATAGATAGATAGATAGATAGATAGATAGATAGATAGATAGATAGATAGATAGATAGATAGATAGATAGATAGATAGATAGATAGATAGATAGATAGATAGATAGATAGATAGATAGATAGATAGATAGATAGATAGATAGATAGATAGATAGATAGATAGATAGATAGATAGATAGATAGATACTTTATTAATCCCAAGGGGAAATTCACATACTCCAGCAGCAGCATACTGATAAAGACAATATTAAACAGTGATGACAATGCAGGTATACAGACAGAGAAGATCTTTGTATAATGTTAATGTTTACCCCCCCCCCCCCCCCGGGTGGAATTGAACAGTCGCATAGTGTGGGGGAGGAACAATCTCCTCAGTCTGTCAGTGGAGCAGGACAGTGACATTAACCATAAAAATATAATGCACACATTTAGAGACTACTAAAAATCCTTCTATTCTACGGAGTTTAAAGAAGACGACACACAATCTAATGCATTTCTGGATGCATTACAGATACCACAAATAGATACTCTTAGTGCAGTCACTTCAGAGTGGAAAAGCAGCAGGCCCTGATGGCTACCCTGTCAAATTTTATAAGAAATTCTCCACTCAGCTAACTCCCCTCTTATTAGCAACATTAACAGAAGCTAGAGACAATCAAATTCTACCTCAAACTTTTTGCCAGGCATTAATCACCATCTTTCCTAAACAAAATAAGGACTTATTACAATGTGCATCATACAGACCAATTTCACTTCTGAATAATGATGTTAAGATACTCTCCAAAGTCCTAGCTAGAAGGATGGAGAAAGTGCTGCCTTCGGTAATATCACAAGATCAAACTGGATTTATTAATGGCCGACACTTATCTTCCAATCTTTGACGCCTGTTTAATGTAATATATTCACCAGCAAAGTCAAACACCCCAGAGATGATATTATCGTTGGATGCAGAAAAAGCATTTGATATGATTGAATGGAACTACCTTTTCACTACATTAGAGAAATTTGGGTTTGGCCTGAACATTTGTGCATGGATCAAACTACTGTATACCAATCCAGAAGCTTCAGTTTGTATTTACAACATTAATTCAGACTACTTTAAACTACAGCGTGGTACCAGACAAGGATGCCCCTTGTCACCACTGCTATTTGCAATCGCCATTGAACCACTGGCAGTTCACTGTCGAAATGCTATTGAGATAAAGGGGATTATCAGAGAAGGAATTGAACAGAACATTTCTGTATATGCAGATGATAATGTACTGTATATATCAGACCCACAAAATACTGTGCCTGCAGTATTAACAGCACTTACAGAATTTCAAAAGATCTCTGGTCTCAGAATTAATTTAAATAAAAGTGTGATCTTTCCAGTAAATTCTCAAGCATACAATATTAGATTGGACACCTTCCCTTTTTTATTGCAGATCAGTTTAAATACCTGGGGGTAAACATCACAAGTAAACATAAAGATTTTTATCAAGAAAATTTCGCCATCTGTATGGAAAAAAATTAAGCAAGACTTGCATAGATGGTCAACCCTTCATCTCACTCTAGCTGGAAGAATTAAAGTTGTTAAGATGAATATCCTTCCTAAGATTCTCTTTTTATTTCAAAACATTCCAATATACATCAATAAATCATTTTTTAAGCAATTAGATTCAACCACAACCTCATTTATTTGGAACTTAAAACATCCACATATCCAAAGGGTGACCCCTACAGAGACCTAATGCAGAAGGTGGCATGGCTCTACCTAACTTTCAGTTTTATTACTGGGCAGCAAACATACAAGCTATAAAAACCTGGACACAAATAGATGAACATACACAGGCTTGGTCCACAATAGAAAATAAATGCTGCAGTACTTCTTTATATTCCCTGCTTTGTGCCCCAATAAATGCAAGTTATCGCCAACATACTAATAACCCAATTGTGCTTCACTCACTCAGAATATAGAAAGCATTTTAAGATGGAGAATCTTTTATCTGTGGCACCCCTGCATGAGAACCACCTTTTTCAACCCTCAGAAACATATGCAGTTTTTAATATCTGGAAAACATTACTTTATATATATATATATATATATATATATATATATATATATATATTGTGGTGTGTGGCCGGCTAAATATTCCTGCCATCACCCCCAGGCCGCCAGGTGGAGCTCTCCCAATAGCGTGGACATTCCCCGAATTCCAGCAGGGCCTCATGGACTTTGTAGTTTATATGCACAGCCCTGCTGGATACCATAGGGACCACCAGGAGTCACTGTGGGGAGGCTGCCGGACTCTTACTTGCCCTATAACCCGGAGGTGCATCATGATCACATGACAAGAGGAAACGACGTGCTTCCGGGTTGGAGAAAGGAGCTTTTTATCCGACCCGGAAGTGTTCATGATCACATGGACAGAAGGGAGAAACACTTCCGGGTCAGGGACTATATAAAGGACTCTGGGAAACCAGTACACTGAGCTGAGCTGAGAGGAAGGGTGACGAAGTGTCTGGGAGTGTGGAGGACTGATTATTGATTATTGTATTGTTTAGTGATTAGTTTATGAGTATTGTGGAGTGGAGGGTGCTTTGTGCACTGTATTGTTCAAATAAAAGTAATATTTAATAATAATAATAATTCATTACATTTATATAGCGCTTTTCTCAGTACTCAAAGCGCTATCCACACAGGGAGGAACCGGGAAGCGAACCCATTTGGACTTTTACCTGGTGTCTGGAGTCGAGTCAGAGGGTTCAAGAGGACGATAAGGGCCTCAATCTGCGACAATATATATAGTGCATCCGAAAAGTATTCACAGCGCATCACTTTTTCCACATTTTGTTATGTTACAGCCTTATTCCAAAGTGGATTAAATTCTTTTTTTTTCCTCAGAATTCTACTCACAACACCCCATAATGACAACGTGAAAAAAAGTTTACTTGAGATTTTTGCAAATTTATTAAAAATAAAAAAACTGAGAAATCCCATGTACATAAGTATTCACAGCCTTTGCTCAATACTTTGTCGATGCACCTTTGGCAGCAATTCCAGCCTCAAGTCTTTTTGAATATGATGCCACAAGCTTGGCACACCTATCCTTGGCCAGTTTCGCCCATTCCTCTTTGCAGCACCTCTCAAGCTCCATCAGGTTGGATGGGAAGCGTCGGTGCACAGCCATTTTAAGATCTCTCCAGAGATGTTCAATCGGATTCAAGTCTGGGCTCTGGCTGGGCCACTCAAGGACATTCACAGAGTTGTCTTGAAGCCACTCCTTTGATATCTTGGCTGTGTGCTTTAGGGTCCCCAAAACATTTTACCAGTGCTCTTAGAAAAGAGAAAATCACCAATTTTGGAAATGCATGCCATTGCACAATGAGAGCAGCAACAAGCCATGGAATTAAAGAACGAGCTTAGTTAACAACAAGAATCGGTGCCTAATGAAGCAACTGGTTGGAATGAAATTGGTTGGAGTTTGAGGCCCTGACTAAGTTGGTCTTCTGTTGGCTCACTCACTTCACATTTCATTTCTGTTTGGGTGCCATTTAAGGAAAGAAATGAAGCAACTGAGAGGAATGAGGAAGAAATTCAGGGGCACAAATCTTAAAAAAACAAGTCAATTAAAATTAATTTAAAAGAAGTTAAAAACAGGTCACTAATTAAGAAAAGGGTTACAACGAAAATCTGCAGCCACTGGGGCCCTCCAGGATTGGAGTTGGGGATCCCTGAAATACACAGGACTCTCCATAATGTTTGGGACAAAGACACATTCTTCCTTTATGTATCCCTCTGCTCCACTGTTTAATAGTCGCAAAATTTCTGACGTGAGTAAGGTGCACAATTGCAGGCTTTCATTTCAGTCATAAACAGCATGTAGAAATGACAACACTTTCTGTACACACTCCCCCCATTTCAGAGCACCATAATGTTTGGGACACAGCAATGGCAGGTCTATTAAAGCCTTTGTCATATTTAGGACTTTGTCACATATCCCTCACATGCAATGACTGCTTGAAGTTTGTGATTCAGAGACATCAGTAGGTGCAGAGGGGTCTTCTCTGGTGCCAAGCCTCTAATGCAGCCATCTTCAGCTCCTGCTTGTTTTGAGGGGCTTGGCCCCTTACAGTTTTGTCATTCAGCGTACGGAAGGCCTGCTCAGTTGGATTTAAATCAGGTGACTTGCTTGGCCATTCATGAATTTTCCATTTTTTTTAGCATTGACAAACCCCTGTGTTGCCTTAGCAGTGTGTTTAGCATCATTATCATGTTGTAGGATGAAGCCACGTCCATGCACTATGTATACGTGCCCACAACACACACACACACACTACATACATTAAGTGGAGTGCAAACACAGAAGTGCTATACTATTTTCTGAGGAGGCCAGTATATGTGGCAAGAGCCATCTTCTATGTGGAAGTGTGCTGGGGCAGTGGTATTACTGCAGGTGATGCCAATAGAATTAATAAATCGATTAAAAAGGGCTGGGTCTGCCATGGGAGCCAAACTGATTTCACTGGAGGTCATCCTGGACAATGACTACCCAACCCTGTGGCTCCAGGGAGCTCCATGTGAGGTCGTTCTTACCCTCAGCTACAGGTTCTATAATGAGTCACCTCCTCAGCCAAGGTGGCCTTGTTGTTCCCTGTTTGCTGAATGGTACTGAGCTGGTCTGGCAGACATCTTATGAAACAAAGGCACTGTGTACCGGCATACTTGTGCCAATGACTGACATTCTGTACTGTGGAACTGTAACTTGCACAGTAAGTATGAACAATTCTATCACTTCACATGTAGTAAATACTTTGTTCATTTACTTACAGATAATTCTTATTATATCTGTTTTTGTGCCTTGTTAGCATAAGATTATGATCATTCTTGTTATGTGCATATTTGTGCCTTTTTATGTTTGCTGCTGTAATCCTACAACTTCCATTGAGATTAATAATAAAGTTTCTATCTGTCTATCTTTACAATAATGATGTTAAATACACTTTTTTTGTTAAGTTTATGGGACCCAGGCGTGTGCCCATCCACCACTGACAGAACAATACAACTTAAGTGAATTCAAAAATAAATAAAACCGTATGTTAAACAAATAATTACCACGACATGAGCCATCAAGACTTTTCCCAGTGTGCATATGACCCAGCAGGACATGCCAAAAAAAATAAATAAATTCAAAAAATTAAATAAACAGATAAATTAACAAAAATCGAATGCTTCTGCAATATGACCGGGAATCTTTGACGAGAGGCTTACCGCCAGGCTCAGCAAAACGCACATTTTATGACCTCATCTGAAAAGCATTTTGTTGCATTTTTAATACGACACGCACTTTGGTGCAGGTCACACTCACAAACGGCATGGCTGGCCACTGAGCAACAAGCAAGACTCCAAGTTAAGATGTTTGTTTGATTTTACTGGACATTTTTTGTTTTTATGTGCATTCACTTATTATATGAAAAAGCACCTACTGCAATAGCCATGTTTGTCCGTCTGTTTAACCACATGAATTGACTCTGCATCAAGATAGGGCAAATTTTGTTGAAATGTGGCACACGTATTCGTCAAAGAAATTTGTCATGAAAGTTCAACTCTCGCTGTTATATCTTGAACAGATCGATCTGTACACAGTTTATAGATTACAAAATTTGCCACTAAAGACCGTTGATCAATCTGTATATTTTCCTCCATTTGATCTCCGATAGCCACTGTGGACGGCAAACAGATCTCCAATATAAATTAGTGAAGCACCAGCAGACTCCGTGAGTGTGGGTGGGAATTCGCTGTAACAAGATGTTTCCACACGTGGGTGGCCAATCATTTATCGCAAGGCAAGTCCAGCTGGGTGCATGTAGAGCCCCCTGAGTCAACAAATTGTTTGCTTTATGAAAGTCTTTAGCGCAAACGTTGGAGAACTCCCGGCACCAGCATCTCAGAACTCCCAATGCTTTAAGTCATTAATAGGTAAGTTAAATGATCTTCCTCACCATTAAAAGTATGAAATGATAGGGAGGAAAACAAAAGGTTTCATGATGTGACTGAATTACCCTGTGGCATGTAAGCAGTTAGTTGAAGTCTTCATTTACTCAGTGTTAACCTTACACTAAACCAACCCCACAGCTCCGTTATCTATAGTTTACCATAATTCACCATTTCACATTCAGTGTAATTCACCATCCGAGCGCCACAGTCACTTGGTGTCCGTAGTGGTCACTCGTCGTAGTTAAGTTTGCCTTTTGCTTCTGTTTGTTCGTTATAACTGCACAGCTTTGCAAGTCCCAGTACATGAAAATTACAACGGCCAAGCGTGCTCAAGCAAAGACGGAATTCATTTTGTTTTAGGATATGTTAAATGGCAATTTCATATTGTTACTGTGAGTGTGGATATTTGTGAGAGAGAGTGGTCCCTGTGATGGACTAGGGGCCTGTCCAGGTCTGTTTTGAGGCTTTTGTCCAATTTTGGAGAGATGGCCTCTGGCCCCGGCAATGCTGAAATGCATTAAGAAAGTTCTAGAACTGACCTACTGAACTCGGACCATTGAGAGCTGTGGTGCCTGCACAGTCCTCGAATGCACCATTTCCTAATTTGTTTTAAATATGCCTATGGCTTTTATGACTAAATAAGTTGTTTATGACTTCGCCCTGCGATGGACTGACACCCTATCCAGGGGCAGTGTCTGCCTTGTGCTTGCTGGGATAGACTTCAGCTGTCCCACCAACCCTTGCAAGAGGTAGGAAGATGGATGGATGGTTATTAAATCTGCTTATGGGGTAAAGGCAAGACTACGCATTGCTCCATAGTGCAGATTACACGTAACAAGTCGGTTTGTAACCCCCCGACGAACGAGCAATGTTCTAAAATGCCAAAATAGCCTCTAGCTGTGGACCTCCAGTACCCCACTCTGTGCAGGAGGTTCTCACTTTATGTTATACGTCAATGATAACAACTGGTTACTCTATGGTTAAGATTAGGGGGTGGGGCTCATGTGACTCGAGTCAAGTAAACCAGGTGACAGAAACCTGCAATCCAAGTGGCTGTCCAGTTGAGTGGACAGTCTGCAGTTGCATCCATCTTGAAAAATGGCTGTGTTTTGTCAACAGCAGTGACCTCTGTAAGTGAGTCACAAGCTTACTTATGTCTTCATCCCCACCCCATGGCATATACTGGCAACAGGTGTCCCCCACTCATCTCTGGCTTCGCCTTTCTTTCCAGTAGGCACCAAGTGAGGCCTCATCCTCATAGTGTTTACCTCCAGGATGTGGTTCTCATGTGGTTCTTGGCCTTCCTCTCCTCCTTTTTGTCTTTTGGATTCCAGATCATGGACTGTCTGCAGATGTTGGTGGGGCACTTTCTGAGGAGGGTGTCTAATCCATCCCCATTTCATCTTTAAAATGTCAGCTGCTGCAGGCATCTGGTTGGTTCTCCGCCAAAGGTCACTGCTCCGGATGGTGTTGGGTCAGTGTATCTAGAGGATCCTTCATGGACACGTGCTGATGAATGTCTGAACTTTCTTACTGTTCATAACTGTCACCCTCCATGTCTGAGCTCCCTGACTTAAATGAGGCCTCATCCTCATAGTGTTTACCTCCAGGATGTGGTTCTCATGTGGTTCTTGGCCTTCCTCTCCTCCTTTTTGTCTTTTGGATTCCAGATCATGGACTGTCTGCAGATGTTGGTGGGGCACTTTCTGAGGAGGGTGTCTAATCCATCCCCATTTCATCTTTAAAATGTCAGCTGCTGCAGGCATCTGGTTGGTTCTCCGCCAAAGGTCACTGCTCCGGATGGTGTTGGGTCAGTGTATCTAGAGGATCCTTCATGGACACGTGCTGATGAATGTCTGAACTTTCTTACTGTTCATAACTGTCACCCTCCAGGTCTGAGCTCCCTGACTTAACATTGGTATTGAATATCCTGACCTTGGTTTTGGAACTCCAGATAGTTTCTCAGCTGCACAGATGCTCCACTAGCCTTGATGTTGCTGTTCCCAACATCGCCGTCTGTGTGTCACTGACCAGGTAGGTGAAGGCTTCCTTCTCTTCTAATGGTTCGCCTCTCAGCTGAATAGGCTCAGTTGTTGCTGACTTTTGTCTTTTCTTTGTGTCAACTAGGAAAGAGGTGGCTGTCGAGTTATTGATATTACCGTGCATCTGCTGATATGTGTATAACAGAAGTGCCAAGTCATCAACAATGCCGCTTCAAGTAATAAAAGCTGAACTTTAAACCATTTTGAGTGGCAGATATTGTAACGGTAGCACGAATCAATTCTCTTCTTCATGGGAGCTGCTGGTTGTTCATCTTCTGCAGCTCACGCAACGTTAACACTTTTGCTGAAGTTTTCAATAACTTTCATCCTGAACTGTAATGATTTCATTGTTAATTGCTCTGTGTTTGTGACACAGTGGGATATGTATGTACACAAAATAGGTGAAACCGTCTGGCAGCAGACCCCTCTGTGGCTATAACGTCATTTGGGGCCTGAAGCTGGAGGTGTGAAATGCCGAGTCTTGGCACAGGACCATCTTGAAAATATACCATTGAGTAGATCTCTGGGACTTCACACGTCCAGCTTAATGAAGCCAGAGGGTCCAGCAGCTGGAGTATCCAAACACTGGAGATCTGCAGTCAAACTTGTCACTGTGCACAATTATCCATTAATGCATTACTTATTTGTTTAAACGATATGGTATATACAAATACATTATACCAGTATCTACAAAATTGTCAAACTTTTTAATTATCTGATGATTATCTGACATGATTTTTTTTTTTTTTTTGGCCAGCGCCTTATGGGTAGGCACTTAATGAAGCCAGAGGGTCCTGCAGCTGGAGTATCCAAACACTGGAGATCTGCAGTCAAACTTGTCACTGTGCACAATTATCCATTAATGCATTACTTATTTGTTTAAACGATATGGTATATACAAATACATTATACCAGTATCTACAAAATTGTCAAACTTTTTAATTATCTGATGATTATCTGACATGATTTTTTTTTTTTTTGGCCAGCGCCTTATGGGTAGGCAGTGCCCGTGCCTGTTGCTATTAGGCTGTATTTCCTCATACAATGCACTTCTTCTCTGACATACATCTATAGAAGGGTCTACATACTTGTGTTCATGGCAGACTTCAGTGTTTTATTTACAACTAGCCAACCCGCCGCGCAGCATACGCCGCATAATTATGTATTGATGGGTGAACACTTCCTGAAAGACACAGTTGTCCAAATGGGGTGGGTTTGAGGATCCGACTGTAAGTGAATGAAAGGATCCTCACAGGTGGCGCAGTGGTAGTGCTGCTGCTTTGCAGTAAGGAGACTGTGGGTTCGCTTCCCGGTTCCTCCCTGTGTGGATAGCACTTTGAGTACTGAGAAAAGCGCTATATAAATGTAATGAATTATTATTATTATTATTATTATTAAAGGATGGAACTCTGGAGAGAGCAACATACGCACCTCTGAGCCACGTTCGGGCCGGGTGAGGTATCCCGTGTTGAGTCAAATTAAGCCACAGGCTCCACACCTGGTGGTGCCCTTCCGTCAATTCCTTTAAGGTTCAGCTTTGCAACCATACTTCCCCCCGGATCCCAAAGACTTTGGTTACCCGGTTGGTTGCCCGGCGGGTCATGGGAATAACACCGCCGGATCGGCAGTCGGCATCGTTTATGGTCGGAACTACGATGGTATGTGATGATCTGCGAACCTCCGACTTACGTTCTTGATTAATGAAAACATTCCTGGCAAATGCTTTCGCTCTCACGCGAATTGTTGTGCCATGGTGGGCTGCTTAGTGAATTGTTGGTGGGCAGGGCTCGGTCTTGCCATGGACTTAGTGAATTTTATATATATATATATATATATATATATATATATATATGAGATATATATACAGTGGAACCTCGGTTTGCGAGTAACTTGGTTTACGAGTGTTTTGCAAGACGAGCAAAAATTTTTAATAAATTTTCACTTGATAAACGAGCGAGGTCTTGCAGTACGAGTAGTTTGTCTGGTGAGCGTCATGTGATCACAACTGAGCTGATGGTTCTTCTCTCTCTCTCACTGCGGGATTGTGGGCAATCATCTCCTATTCTCCATCTGAGTCGGCTTGCCTCACTCATATAGTCAACATCCGTACGAGCGTATAGTGTTTACTACAGCATTAGCATTGTGACTGTGCGCGCGTGCGTGTGTGTATGTGTGCTCGCGCACGCTCGTGTGTGTGTGTATGCTGTGACGTGCGAGTCCCCGTCTTGCACCCTAAAACACGAAGCTGAGTCTCAGTACTTTAGCAACACAAGCTTTATTCAGCTTGAAACAGCAACAGCGCAGTTATTTATACACAGACACAGCAGTCAGGCAGGGCCCTGCACATTTATAATGTTCCTTGTTCCTTGTATCACCCATCGACGGCAGGCGCTTATAGCATGTCCGCGATCTTTTCGGATTCGCTTTTACGGAGAACTGTTACAGCGCTGGGAGACTGCGATTGCTTTGGGACGCTCTTCCACGTGTCGTCCCGTTGGGTGCAATCCCACAAGAGTTTAGAAACTCACTCACACCAGCCATGATTCTTTTCAAAGGTTAAGTGCAAGTTAATTTGTTTTATGTATTTTTACTTTATATTTTGTATTAATCATTTTTATATGAATAGTTTTGGGTTGTGGAACAAATTATCTGAGTTTCCATTATTTCTTATGCCCCTTCTTCAGGCAAGATGTTATAAAAAGGGGGCCCGAGTTGCCTTGAAAACTTGCATATTATAATCTCTCTAGTTAGCCAGTAAAAGGTGTCATTTTGCTTGACTTCTTACTACATCCATAATGGCTAACACGGTACAACACCCTAGTACTAATTACAATAAATCTGCAAAAAGTTCTTTAATCCGGTTTTCACTTTGTCATTCTTGGGTATTGAGTGTTGCTTGATGAGGGGGGAAAAAATAATTGAAATGATTTTAGTTCAAGACTGCAACAAAACAAAATGTGAACAAAGTCAAGGCGTCTGAAGACTTCCTGAAGGTGCTATAAATAAAATTAAAAACGCCATGGCCTGAGTCTTTACAATACATGTGCTAAATGAAAATCACCCCTCTTAAAATTTAAAACTGCCTTATGTCAAATTGCAGTTTCCATGTGAAATCACTCAGTCGTACAGCCCTACTCAGAAGACACTTACACACAGAAAAGCAAGAGCTGCCAACACAATATTGTCCTACAGTGGAACCTGAATTATGAAAGCATTCGGCATGATCAGATGCTGTGGAAGCGAGATTCAGCACAATGGGATTCCACGCAGAGACAGAAGACATCCAAGGATCAAACAGGATTAGAGCTCAAACCAGATAAATATGACAGGATCAGGAATCACAGGCTGGACCGCATTGGACACGAGAAAAACATTCAGCCTCACAAGGAAAGGTGGGATCTGAGTGAAAGAATTTCAATATTATGGTGAACAGGAGTCACACACATGGTGAAACGGGAGTGAGGCCTTATGAAAGGACCATGAAGGCAGGCCAGTCTTCCCAAAGAGACTCTCCCCAATCCAGCTAATCCTCCCTGCTAACTGCATGCTTTGATGTAGCAAACCCCCAAACAGGAGAGCTGGCAAAAAAAAGAACAAAGTAGAAAAGACCCAAAATACAGCAATCAGCCCCACACGGAGGAGGGTGACCATAAACTCCTGGCTTATGCAAGAAAGAATAAATGAGGAATCTTTATTAATCAAAGCATTTATTCCCAACAAAAAATACTAGAAAAAGCTTAACAGAGCAAAAATAAGCATGATGAGTGGTCTATCTATACTAATAAAAGGCAAAGCCCTCACTGACTCACTTATCACTAATTCTCCAACTTCCCGTGTAAGTAGAAGGCTGAAATTTGGCAGGCTCATTCCTTACAGCTTGCTTACAAAAGTTAAGCAGGTTTCATTTCGAAATTCTACGCATAACGGTCGACAACGTCCGCCATGTTAAGCTTTCTTATTTATGGCCCCATCTTCACAAAATTTGGTAGGCAGCTTCCCTGCACTAACTGAAACCGATGTACGTACTTATTTTGGTGGTATGACGCCACTGTCGGCCGCCATATTGAACTTTCCAATGGTCTTTGTTAGTTATGGGCCCATCTTCAAGAAATTTGGTACGTGGGTTCCCAACGCTAACTGAATCCTACTTACGTACATATATACGTCCATAGCCTGCAGCTCGGTCGCCGTGTGAGTCGGCGTTGGGTCCCCCATCCTCATGCCTCCCACATAGTTGGCTGCCTGCCTATATAAGGCCATCCGTCGCTCCGGTCTCTTCATTCCCTTCCTTGCTTCGCCGCGGTAGTCAAGTCTCCCTGCTGATAACTGCAGCCTTTTTATTTAATCCACGGCTTCTCCGCTGTTTTATGGTTCGTTTATTACGATTATAGTTATTGTGTAGGTATTTTAGACTTAGTTTACATTGTTCAGGTACCCATTTCCTTTATTGTTCCAACCGTACCCCCATTAACATGTCTATCGAGGTGATCAAAGAACTGTCACTTACTGAGTGGTTTCCATGCCCGGAGATGGCGACTGCCTTTTCCTTTCTCTGTGTTACATATTGCACAGCCATATCAGTCTCACTCTTGATATCCGGAGGAACATTGTGTCTTATGTATTGAATGACTGGCACAGGTTCAAGGTGTGGACTGATGACGGTACAGGAGATAATTATACTACACAGGAGCACTATAAGAGTGAAATGCTTAAGCCCTTCACCTATGGTTCTGCATGTGAGTTGATGGCCGATGCTGAATTGTTCGGTTGTCACTTTCAAGTGCACCGAAATGGCCAAATATTTTACACCTTTGGACAACCGCCAACGCCTCTTAAACATCTTATATTCACAGGTGACGATTTCAGTAGCGGACACTTTGATGTTTATGAATGTTTAAACTCTCAAAAGCTGGAGGCGAAGTTATCGATGAAACACATTTCAATTCAAACGCCTCCAATTTCCAGTAAGGCTCTGCTTCACAATGACAATTAATAAGTCTCAGGGACAGACCCTACAAAAGGTTGGCATTGATTTGAGGCAAGATTGCTTTTCACATGGCCAACTATATGTTGCATTCTCAAGAGTGAGCTCAGCGCGCAGCTTGGTCATATTACAACCGGAGGGCCGAACTGACCACGTGGTATACAAAGAGATCCTTAACAAATAATTATTGGTATATTTTCCCTCAGTTTAAAAAAGTTTACTTTTCTTCTTAATAAAAATTTTAAAGCAGTACTTCGCCGCTGCGAAGTGCGGGTATTTTGCTAGTAGGTATTATAAGTGCAAATCCTCCCTGCTAATTGCATGTTTTGGTGTAGCAAACCCCCAAACAGGAAACTGGCAAAAAAACAAAAAATAGAAAAGACCAAAAATACAGCAAAAAGCCCACAAGGAGGAGGGTGACCGTAAACACCTGGCTTGTGTAATAAAGGGCAAACGAAGAATATTTACTAATAAAGGATATGTTCACAAAAAATGACTACAAAAAGCTTAGAGTAAAAATAGGCATAAAGAGTGGTCTAAAAGGTAATATAAGTGCAAACAAATCCAAATCAACAATCTATAAACAAAATCCAATTGTAGAAGCAAAATAAGTCCACAGCACCAGAAAAAACAACAAACATAG
The DNA here is from genome assembly GCF_900747795.2 of Erpetoichthys calabaricus. Lineage (NCBI taxonomy): Eukaryota > Metazoa > Chordata > Cladistia > Polypteriformes > Polypteridae > Erpetoichthys > Erpetoichthys calabaricus. The sequence continues at coordinate 294,243,302 of NC_041396.2, read as the reverse complement.
CAAAACTCCCAGAAATCCTGCACAAATGCCATGTTCTTACTCATGAAGCGTCTGTGCTCTTGCTTAAATAGCCACACTGAGAGTTGAGGGGTAGTGATGTCAGGGTGGCCCCGCCTCCTGGGGCTCCACCCACAAAGCACAAGGAGCATCAGATTGTTTAAAGAGACAACACATAATCACAAACCTAACAGAAATGACATAACATGTGAAAAATATTAATTCAAAACTATAAAACACAAACTCCAGCTGATACAAAACAGGTACCATGTGGCACCTTGATGATGCCATGCCAGGATCAGACGCCTCATGTGAAATCTGACAGGATTAGGCAACCCCTAAGGAATGCCACACTTGGCACACTCTGAGTCAGAATACTAAACGTCAGACACCCCCCTGAGCTCCGCCGACAGACACCATAACAACACTCCCATCTGGATTGACCTGTGAACGAACATGGCAACGGTTTCCAATGCAGATCAGTCCTGGCGGAAGACGATCAGGAGAGGTGGTGGCACCATTGTTAACAACCAATCGGGCAGCCCATTAATAGTGGATGGCAATCCTCTGGGAGCTTCCCAAACACCACTAGTGATAATTCAAAAAAAGCAGCGGCAGTGAGTCAACTTTCAGTCAGCCCCTGCCATCCAAGGCCTGAAGAAAAAGAAGAAAGCTGCCACCGTCAGCTATTCCCAGCACATCCCAAATACAAAATGGAGGGAGGAAATAAAAGATGAGAGATGCCGGGTGTTTGTGTGAGGCCCACACTACAGTGCTTAACCCCAGAGTTCATCCGACTACCACAAGAGATAAATGATTTAAGACGTGTGTCCTTTAAAGCAGCTAACCACTAATGCGATTAAACTAAGCTGGCCATCAATCAGTCCTCATGAACTTCCTGATCTGTCGTTTTCCAAAGACTGTATGAATAATTAAATAAATAAAACATGAAAATTGTGAGAGGTGGACACTAGAGACGTCCACACAGCAGCTATTAAGGTAGAGGCATGGACTCAAGCTGTGACCCTATAGTAATACCGCAGCCCACCTCACCTGAATGGGGGATGTGGGGGTGATGGTAGCATGGGTATGACCCACACTGGGTTCTTCTGGGAGCCTCTTGAACCCACCACAGCCGATGGTGTACCCAAGGGATGAGGACACACACATACACATACCAAGGGGTGGGAGAAATAGTGCCAATGCTTTTATTTAAAATCTAAAGAAATATGCAAACAGTGCATTGCTCCATCAGCCAATAAATAAATAATCCATAAAAACTGTGTAAAGTGGAGGTTAAAATCCGATAAATATTCACTAAAATCAGAGGTTAAAAGCCAGAGACGATCCACAAAACTCTGAGCGCCAAATACTGCCCTTTTAAACCTTACGCCTCGTTCCTTTATCCTATTTGGACTTTGCAGAAGGAGGAGACGCCGCATGACAGGTGCAGTTAACCTTCACACACTGGCTCAGGTGCCAATAAGCCTGGTATTCCTGGGGCACCGTGCCGAGCCGCCTATGTTCCCCGCCGCCTATCCCTCAGCAACAGGGCCGCTCCTGCTCCCCCGGCAGTCGCTCAGTACGAGCGCCCTTTCTCCCGCCAAGAATTCCTGAAGCCCTGAAGTGCACTCTTGACCACCTGCCTCTCATTCCTTGTAGCACGGGCGCCCTCGCTATCTCTCCAAGTCTCTGCCTTGTCTTCCATTTTAACCTCTGTCTCAATTTCTGGCCAGTCTATTTTTCCTCCTTTCGTTCCTCCTTTTTTTTTTTCTTGTGCCACTTCTCCTTTACAGTATATGCCTCTGTGGGGGCAGTGCCTCAATTGCACACCCCAGAAAATCGACGAGACAGACCAAATCCTCACGTGCAGGTGAGTCTCACCTCATTTACCTCACCAACCTCTCACAGCTCCAACAGCACACAGCCCGGCCGGCCATTCAATTATTTATTTAAAATCGTGTTCAGCTGCTGACCCACTATACCACAGGGGGCAAACACACGAGTTTACTAACACAAGCATCACTCTAAAACATTGTTTCTAAAACCATTTTGAGTTGCGGGTTGCCTCCCCTGGGGTTGTGAGTAACCATTGTATTGAATTAGAAAGGGTCACATACATTTTACATAGTGTCTCATCTCACATTGGGTCGCCACCACTATAATTGTCAGCTGTGATTCTCCAAAGGGGAACGGGGGACACCCGGGGGACAACCTCCCCCAATCCCGATCGATCTGACGGTCTCCAAGGACAGAGTCTTACAGACACTAAGAAGGTTCCATGAAAAGAGAAAAAGTTTAAGCAGCACTACTCTAAAGCAGGGGTGTCAAACTCTGGGCCTGGAGGGCCACAGTGGCTACAGGTTTTCATTATGGCCCTTTTCCTAATCAGTGCCCAGTATTCAATGCTAATTAACTTGTTTTCCCTTCATTTTATTAGCCCTGTTTTTAAGGATTCAGTCCTCTGAATTGATTTGTTTCTTCATTAAATGGCAGCCAAACAGAAATGAGACGTGAAACGAGCCAACAGATGACCAGCTAAACTGGGATTTCAAACTCCAACCAATTTCACTCCAAACAGTCTCTTAATGAGAAGCTGATTCTTGCTGTTAATTAAGCCCGTTATTTAATTCAATGGCTTGTTGCTGCCCTCATTTCTAAATTTGTTGATTTTTCTGTTTTTTCTAAGAACACCGTCAAAATGTTTTTGTGACCTGAGAGATCGACCTTACTGAGACCTTCACCTTTCTTTATTTTCAGATATTGTGTGATGGGCACAGGGGAGCAGGTCATATGGTGGCTTGTTTGATGTTTCACTATTGTTTGGCTGCTAATTAAGGAAAAAGAAACAATTAAGGGGCCTGAGTCAAGTTAATTAACTCTTTTAGGGCGGATGTCGACTTTTGTCGACAGGAGGGGTTGACAAAAGTCGACATCCAGGGATAGGGGGCGACAATCAGCTGTTAATGGCGACAAATCTCACTGTCATGTCACAGGCATTCCCTCTGTGCTTGGAGGAATGCTAGACTCGTTGACTCGGCAACTAAACCTTGCGTGTGCGTGAGTTGCGAAATGTAAACAATGGCAAGATGGCACCGACATGTGAAAAGGCAGCGAAGCAAGTGCAGAAAAGAAAACACTCGGCAGACGATATTTTGCGCATTATCGCGGAGTCGGACTCTTGATTTTTCAGAATCAGATTTTATTGGCAGTGATCAGGAGATCGAGCAAGAGAGTGAGAAGCAGGCATCAGCTGATCAGACACCAGCCGATGCCGCGCCAGCGGATCTGCTGCCAGTTGAGTGCCTTCGCGCAGCCGATGCATCTACGGCAAGGTTCACATGGGATAAATACACAGACATTGATCCGTTGAGAGCCGATCTGGCTACCGGAGTTTACAAGACGCCATGGCTTGCTGTTGGGCACGACAGATCACCAGCTGCTGTACTTCAGGCTGCTCTCTCCTGATGCTGCTTTTCAGCTACTGTCAGACGAGACAACAGGTAGGCAGAGATTTTTTTTGAATCGCGGGCTGCGTTTGCATCGCATTCTCATTTTTCAAAGTGGAAACCCACAACGAAAGACGAGATGAAGCGCGCTGTGGCATTACAAATAGAGATGGGACAGAACTGGTGATATAACTTCAGGGAGCATTGGTCCAAACGTGTTTTGTCCCCTGGTGGCTTAGGTACGTGCTGCTGCAAAGTTTTATTCACTTCTGTAATAAACAGAAGCAAGTCCCATGGGGTGAGCCAGGCTATAATGCCATACATAAAGTTCATAAAGTTTCAGAAGATGAAAAGAGGTGACAATACGGCTTTCATGCAGGCAGAAAACTTGGTGGCAGTGGCATGGCACGATGGCAAATGGGTGACTTGTCTCTCTACAGTACACACTAACAATATATGTGAGAAAGTGCAGCAACAGACAATTGAAAAATAGGCACCAAAGCAACACGTATTGTAAGGAGTGCAATGTGGCAATGACTGAAATTGGCTGCTTTGAGCGAGATCAGACTTTGCTGTGTAAAATGTATGTGATATGTATGTGAAATCATAGAGTATGCAGGCTCATACAACATGCAAGACAGTAACATTTGTCAAAAGTAAAGATTTTTTGTTGATTTGATATGTTAAACAATTGCTTTGTGTTCTTTTTTAAAAAATGTTAGTTTTTGGAAAAATATTCAGCCCTGGGAGAAAAGAAACAAAAAAAAATTAGCCCTAAAAGAGTTAAAACTAAAGCAAAATAAGTTAATTAGCAGTAAAAACGTCTCACTAATGAAGAAGATGGTTGGAATGAAAACATGCAGCCACTGCGGCCCTCGAGGACCGGAGACCGACACCTGTGCTCTAAAGGAACACTTACACTCCAAAACTGAATGGACACCATATTATGACAAAGCCCCATAAACACTTCCAAAAACATGCACTAGAGCGAGATTTGCCATTAAAGCCCCAGTTAGAGAAGGGCAAACACAGGATCTTTATAAAATAATGAGATTTACTTGTTCAAAATGAAAGCTGTGCCGAGCACAAAGGGCAAAAGGAGTTGCCTGTAACAAAGCCAATTTGATGGCAAACAAATTTCCAATACAGCAATCCAATGCCGAAATAAAAAAAAAAAACGAGCAGAAATTCAAAAATCAAGGAGAAAAAAAAATAAATAACAAAAAGCACAGAGTACAGCAAAAGACAGAAGAACTCACCAATTCCAGAGCGCAATCACAATGAACCGCAAGGTACTGTGGGATACCCTCTGCCTTTATTGAGCTGAGGGCAGTACCTTGCAGTGATGGGCAGGTGGCCCCGCCTCCTGGGGATCCACCCACAAAACATGTGGAGTGTAACACAGGCATACATACAAAAACCAAATTAAATTAAAGGTACGTAATAAACAGAAAGATTAACACAAACAAAAGACTCAATAATGAACAAAGATAACACGATAAAGGTTGTTGAACTGCATCCGGTGGGGGTGAGGGGAGGGGGGGGGTCCTGGCTAAGACATACCAGACAGAGGATATGCACCGTGTCCTGTTTAGAGCACAATTGTGTGTACTTGGCACTGCGCTAGTTGAGGATCGTTCTACACAAGCACATCGGCCTTCTCTTCAAAAGCATCCATGCTTTATTGCCTACTGCATGCACAATCGATGCACACAGGACCACGCAGACACAAAAATATGAAGGCATGCACTTGCAGATGCACATGTCCGGACGACGTGAAAAAATTGATGTTACATTGACATGCAACCCATAACCAGGCCTTAATACTACACACAGACACACACACATGCAAACACAAGCCAATGACACACTACACAAATACTCAAGTTTACTGTTGTGACACAAGTGTGATGTTTAAGACACACCCCCTGCTCAATGACACATGTCACTCAAACACACACTGGCATACCACAGACTTCCCCGTAATAATGTGTACACACACACTCGCACACACTTGTGGCTGCTGTTACACAGATACCACACTAACACCAGAGAAACACAGTGGGGTCAGATCTGCACTGATGTGTGGATCAGAACCCTGAGCGGTTATGAAGGGTGCGTGAAGAGGAAACGGAGTGACCAGATGGATGGGTGGCACGTACACTTCCTCACCTGACACCCCCTCTTCACACAGTTCATCCACTTTCTCTTTGGCCGTCTGCTTCTCCATATTCAAGGTTCTTCTCCCCAGAGTGTTCCCTTCTCTTCTCAGGACATGTCCATACCGTAAGATCAGGAAGGAGAGAATCAGAGGTACAGTTAAAGTCAGGGAAATCGACAAGAAAATACAGGAAAGAAGGTCAAAGTGGTATGGGCATGTTGTGAGAAGAGAAGAGAACACTGTAGAGAGAAGAATCTTGGATATGGAGGAGAAAAGGGTGACCAAAGAGAAAGAGTGGATGGACTGTATGAAGAGAGACCTAAGGGAGAATGGAGCATCAGGTGAGGAAGAGAATGGTGGAGGATGGTCAGTTATATAGGAATGTGGGAAAAGCTTTAGAAGAAGATGACTGTAGGAATATGGAGATGGACTGGCGCCCTATCCAGGGTTTGATCTTGCCTTGCTTCTTATGCTAGCCGAGATTGGCTCCAGTGCCCACCATGCGACCCTCTTCACGACTAAGTAGGTTAGAAAATGACTGACTAGAGCAGGGGTCCTTAACTCCGGTCCTAGAGGGCCCCCAGTGGATGCAGGTTTTCATTATAACCCTTTTCTTAATTAGTGACCTGTTTCTGCTAATTAACTTCTTTTGAATTACTTTTAAATGACTTGTTTTTTTTTTTTTTTTTTAAGATTTGTTCCTCTGAATTGCTTCATTTCTTCCCTTAAATGGCACCCAAACAGAAATGAAACGTGAAGTGAGGGAGCCAACAGAAGACCAACTAAGTCAGGGCCTCAAACTCCAACCAATTGCTTAATTAGGCGCCGAGTCCTTTTTGTTAATTAAACTCGTTCTTTAATTCCATGGCTTGTTGCTGCTCTCATTGTGCAACAGCAGACATTTCTGAAATTGTTGATTTTCTCTTTTCTAAGAGCTCTGGTCAAATGTTTTGGAGACCTGAGCTGATCAACATTCCTGAGACCTTCACCTTTCTTTATTTTCAGATATTGTATGATGGGCACAGATTGCTGATCCTGTTATGGCTCATTCATTATTGTTTGACTGCTAATTAAGCAAAAAGAAACAATTGAGGGGTCTGAATCTTCAAGAGCAAATCAATTAAAATGAATTCAAAAGAAGTTAATTAGCAGCAAAAACCAGTCACTAATTAAGAAAAGGGTTACAATGAAAACCTGCAGCCACTGGGGCCCTCCAGGATCATAGTTTGAAAACTCTGGACTATAGAAACAAACCCAGTGATGTATGACAGACATTATTACCCTAATTCTACATGTAAATTCAATAAACCATCACAGACATGCCACTAATACTGCACACTGCTGCGCCTGCATCTGTGATGTGCCTTCCTGGAGTACCCACGCTTCCTGGCATACAGTATACCAGGAAGTAGACTGGCTTTTTCATCTTCCTGGTTTACCCATCATCCATCCAGCATTAGAGGCATGACTACTGATACACAATGCAGTGCATACTCCAGTTCTACACACGTACAGTTTTCAAGTCACGTCAAGTCATACCACCCATACACCACATTGCAGCATACAGTGGTAGGAAATAACAGGACCACAGTGCGACATATAAAGGGTACTTTATATATATATATATATATTACGAGCTGTATATACCCGGCGTTGCCCGGGGCAGAAGTAACCTAATCGGTCAAACACTTACATATATACCAAAGTAAACCTAATCGGTTAAACAGCTTCATATATACAGAAGCGAACCTAATTGGTCAAACAGTTATGAATGTGCAGAATGATTTTACAAACATTATGCGTGTTAACAATCATTAAAAAGAAAAGATTGAGGAACTGTTCTTCTATATGTGATGAAGCCACTAATAAGACAGATTTTTTTCAGGACCCAGCTGTTTCATAACTAAACTACTGCCACCCCAAAGTAATGCCTAATAGTGGTTTTTGGGGTAGCTGTGGAATAAAAAGGGTGTTTTTTAGTCAGTAAGAATCTGACAGTACCCTTCAGTACGGGCTGAAGGGTGCCTATGTAAGGTTTTACATCCTTCCCGTATGAAAAAAAAAACATACTAAACTTTTTTTTCATCATTACAGATAATCTCAGTCAAATCGAAGTACGCATTCTCAATTTATTTTTATCTAATTTTTACTTTTTCACAAAGCCATCCCATGCCAATTTGTATGAATAAACTTTTGCTAGAGAGTTACCAAAAGTTTATTCATGCACATATTTTAATACGGATAATCTATCTCTAATCAAGGTTCTCATTTTCATTCTAATTTAAAATAATAATAGATACTCATTTTTTTCTTCTGTTTTAGAAAAACCAATCTATGCCACCTACGTCTTCGTCAAGTCAGCTTCATCCAGCTTCATCACATATAGAAGAAGAGTTCCTCAATCTTTTCTTTTTAATGATTGTTAACACGCATAATCTTTGTAAAATTATTCTGCACATGCATAACTGTTTGACCAATTAGGTTCGCTTCTGTATATATGAAGCTGTTTCATCGATTAGGTTTGCTTTTGTATTTATGTAACTGTTTGACCAATTAGGTTTGCTTATGTATATAGATTAGCTGTTTGTCCGATTAGGTTCGCTTCTGTATATATGAAGCTGTTTAACCGATTAGGTTTACTTTGGTATATATGTAAGTGTTTGACCGATTAGGTTACTTCTGCCCCGGGTAACGCCGGGTATATACAGCTCGTATATATATATATATACATATACACACATACATGCAGTTTTAATAACACAGAAATCAATATAAACATTAACATCATTATCATATGAGAATATGAAGTAATATATAAGAAGCACATTTCATATAAATATAAATTATTAAACAGTAAAATCTTCTTCTGTAATTTGCTACCGTGGCAATTTGTGTGTCTGTCCAGGATTTTAAATGACCTGTAGCTCGCAAACCGTTGCACCTATACACTTGAAATGTGGTACACATATAGTACGTCACGTCTACTATCCGCTTTATGGGTGATGATTGTTTTAGTCTTTTTATCTTTATTTTATTTTATTGTACAATCAAGTCCTATCTGCGCACAGCAGGGCAGCCGTGGGCGGATGCGTATGGTGTATTCACTCGATGTTATCGTGCATTGCGCTGTCAGTGGTATTTTGATAAAAGAATTTGAACAACATATAAGAAGCGTATAAATTATTAAACAGTAAAACATTAACATTTAAGAAGTAAAGTTACATTAAGTACAACTGCTGTGCCTTCGGGTATACCTCATTTTTTGTTTGCCCATTACATGCTTAAATGTATACATTTTTTGGTGCACCTACCCGAGAACACGCGACATATAACCGAGCGTGGGAGAAGCATGGATTTTAAACACGCGTTGAGTGATGTGCTGGTCTCCCTCGTGAAATAACTGGTAATGTTTGACTAAAATCTACAGCGAGTAAAACGACATTACCTCCTATTTTTTTTTTACGATCTCTGAGATGTTGCTTTTTTCGGTTCAAGGCTTCATAAGCTCTTTTATGTTGTATGGTGTACCTATCCCAAACCATCATCTTTGAATGTTGCAAGACTTTCGCCTTGTATGTAGATCGGGGTAATTACATTCATTGCATTCCTAGTCTGAATCACAATGTGATTGTATGGGTGGTTACCTGGCACTGTAGGGTTGCCACCCGTCCTTTAAAATACGGAATCGTGCCGCGTTTGAGAATGAAATTGCGCGTCCCGTTTTTGAATCAATACTGGACGGGATTTATCCCGTATTTTTTTTTATCATTTTTTTTTTAAAGCAGCGTCTCATGCAAATCATCCCACACGCATTTTATGAAGATGCCTCCTTTCCTACTTTTGATTGGGTAATACTTGATGTCATCGTTAGTTTGATTGGTGTTTTTAACTGTCCAGTGAGTAGGGCGTGTCTTTCAACCGTAAGCAGATTTTTTGCAGTGGTATCACTGACCTCGACGACGGCGACGTTATACGTCAAAAATAAATTACGATAAATGACGATTTTAGCGATACTTTATTACGACGGCGGCTACATAGACACGATCAAATAAAAACAAAAAAATCAAATAATCATTCTACATTTTGAAAACGTCGAAAAAACGACGGAATGAAAAAAAGGCCCACCCGACGACCCACCCATTCCATTTTTATATATATAGATATATATACAGTGGGTACGGAAAGTATTCAGACCCCCTTCAATTTTTCACTCTTTGTTATATTGCAGCCATTTGCTAAAATCATTTAAATTAATTTTTTTCCTCATTAATGTACACACAGAACCCCATATTGACAGACAAAAAAAAGAATTTTTGAAATTGTTGCAGATTTATTAAAAAAGAACAACTGAAATATCACATGGTCCTAAGTATTCAGACCCTTTGCTGTGACACTCTTATACAGTGGTGTGAAAAACTATTTGCCCCCTTCCTGATTTCTTATTCTTTTGCATGTTTGTCACACAAAATGTTTCTGATCATCAAACACATTTAACCATTAGTCAAATATAACACAAGTAAACACAAAATGCAGTTTTTAAATGATGGTGTTTATTATTTAGGGAGAAAAAAAATCCAAACCTACGTGGCCCTGTGTGAAAAAGTAATTGCCCCCTTGTTAAAAAATAACCTAACTGTGGTGTATCACACCTGAGTTCAATTTCCGTAGCCACCCCCAGGCCTGATTACTGCCACACCTGTTTCAATCAAGAAATCACTTAAATAGGAGCTGCCTGACACAGAGAAGTAGACCAAAAGCACCTCAAAAGCTAGACATCATGCCAAGATCCAAAGAAATTCAGGAACAAATGAGAACAGAAGTAATTGAGATCTATCAGTCTGGTAAAGGTTATAAAGCCATTTCTAAAGCTTTGGGACTCCAGCGAACCACAGTGAGAGCCATTATCCACAAATGCAAAAACATGGAACAGTGGTGAACCTTCCCAGGAGTGGCCGGCCGACCAAAATTACCCCAAGAGCGCAGAGACGACTCATCCGAGAGGTCACAAAAGACCCCAGGACAACGTCTAAAGAACTGCAGGCCTCACTTGCCTCAATTAAGGTCAGTGTTCACGACTCCACCATAAGAAAGAGACTGGGCAAAAACGGCCTGCATGGCAGATTTCCAAGACGCAAACCACTGTTAAGCAAAAAGAACATTAGGGCTCGTCTCAATTTTGCTAAGAAACATCTCAATGATTGCCAAGACTTTTGGGAAAATACCTTGTGGACTGATGAGTCAAAAGTTGAACTTTTTGGAAGGCAAATGTCCCATTACATCTGGCGTAAAAGGAACACAGCATTTCAGAAAAAGAACATCATACCAACAGTAAAATATGGTGGTGGTAGTGTGATGGTCTGGGGTTGTTTTTGCTGCTTCAGGACCTGGAAGGCTTGCTGTGATAGATGGAACCATGAATTCTACTGTCTACCAAAAAATCCTGAAGGAGAATGTCTGGCCATCTGTTCGTCAACTCAAGCTGAAGCGATCTTGGGTGCTGCAACAGGACAATGACCCAAAACACACCAGCAAATCCACCTCTGAATGGCTGAAGAAAAACAAAATGAAGACTTTGGAGTGGCCTAGTCAAAGTCCTGACCTGAATCCAATTGAGATGCTATGGCATGACCTTAAAAAGGCTGTTCATGCTAGAAAACCCTCAAATAAAGCTGAAATACAACAATTTTGCAAAGATGAGTGGGCCAAAATTCCTCCAGAGCGCTGTAAAAGACTCATTGCAAGTTATCGCAAACGCTTGATTGCAGTTATTGCTGCTAAGGGTGGCCCAACCAGTTATTAGGTTCAGGGGGCAATTACTTTTTCACACAGGGCCCAGGTAGGTTTGGATTTTTTTTTCTCCCTAAATAATAAAAACCACCATTTACAAACTGCATTTTGTGTTTACTTGTGTTATATTTGACTAATGGTTAAATGTGTTTGATGATCAGAAACATTTTGTGTGAGAAACATGCAAAAGAATAAGAAATCAGGAAGGGGGCAAATAGTTTTTCACACCACTGTATTTAACTCAGGTGCTTTCCATTTCTTCTGATCATCCTTGAGATCACCTTCATTTGAGTCCAGCTGTGTTTGATTATACTGATTGGACTTGATTAGGAAAGCCACACACCTGTCTATATAAGACCTTACAGCTGACGATGCATGTCAGAGCAAATGAGAATCATGAGGTCAAAGGAACTGCCTGAAGAGCTCAGAGACAGAATTGTGGCAAGGCACAGATCTGGCCAAGGTTACAAAAAAATTTCTGCTGCACTTAAGGTTCCCAAGAGCACAGTGGCCTCCATAATCCTTAAATGGAAGACGTTTGGGATGACCAGAAACCTTCCTAGAGCTGGCCGTCCGGCCAAGCTGAGCCTTGGTGAGAGAGGTAAAGAAGAACCCAAAGATCACTTTGGCTGAGCTCCAGAGATGCAGTCAGGAGATGGGAGAAAGTTGTAGAAAGTCAACCATCACTGCAGCCCTCCACCAGTCAGGGCTTTATGGCAGAGTGGCCTGTCGGAAGCCTCTCCTCAGTGCAAGACACATGACAGCCCGCATGGAGTTTGCTCAAAGACACCTGAAGGACTCTGAGATGGTGAGAAATAAGATTCTCTGGTCTGATGAGACCAAGATAGAACTTTTTGGCCTTAATTCTAAGCGGTATGTGTGGAGACAACCAGGCACTGCTCATCACTTGTCCAATACAGTCCCTACAGTGAAGCATGGCGGTGGCAGCATCATGCTGTGGGGGTGTTTTTCAGCTGCAGGGACAGGACGACTGGTTGCAATCGAGGGAAAGATGAATGCGGCCAAGTACAGGGATATCCTGGACAAAAACCTTCTCCAGAGTGCTAAGGACCTCAGACTGGGCTGAAGGTTTACCTTCCAACAAGACAATGACCCTAAGCACACAGCTAAAATAACGAAGGAGTGGCTTCACAACAACTCTGTGACTGTTCTTGAATGGCCCAGCCAGAGCCCTGACTTAAACCCAGTTGAGCATCTCTGGAGAGACCTAAAAATGGCTGTCCAACAACGTTTGCCATCCAACCTAACAGAACTGGAGAGGATCTGCAAGGAGGAATGGCAGAGGATCCCCAAATCCAGGTGTGAAAAACTTGTTGCATCTTTCCCCAAGAAGACTCATGACTGTATTAGCTCAAAAGGGTGCTTCTACTAAATACTGAGCAAAGGGTCTGAATACTTAGGACCATGTGATATTTCAGTTTTTCTTTTTTAATAAATCTGCAACAATTTCAAAAATTCTTTTTTTTGTCTGTCAATATGGGGTGCTGTGTGTACATTAATGAGGAAAAAAATTAATTTAAATGATTTTAGCAAATGGCTGCAATATAACAAAGAGTGAAAAATTGAAGGGGGTCTGAATACTTTCCGTACCCACTGTATATTGTCACGCACGAGCGCATGGGGAGCAGCTTAAGGACCCGACGGGCGCCGCAACAAGCCGTGCCGGGGGACAATGACGGGGTACTAACCTCTCTTTTCTTGTTCCTTCAGAAAGATTGAAGCACCGCCGCCATAAACAAACCTGGAAGTCTCCTGGTACCACCCACTTCCGGGGTCCTTTCTAACCTCCGGTCCCCCAATGATGACATCACTCTCCCATCATCCATCACGACTTTCCCCATCATCATTTCATCACTTCCTGTTCCCCGTTATAAATTGTCCGACCTGCTTTAATTTACTGTCTGTTGTACTGGGAAGAAAACGCTGACGCTTTTTTCATTTGCTTTACAGTATATGGGGCCTAAAAACCCCCAAACCTTTATACTTGTGTGTGTTTCTTTATTACAATATATATATTGTATATCTATATATATAAAATCCCTGTGTGCATCCAGGTGTCCGTGTGTGTGTGTCTTCTGGTGAAGTGCGCATGCGCGGGGCACGGTGCTATGCGCGATATTACTGTCAGAGAAAGTTAGAGGCGTTTTACGGAAATACAACCCAGTATTACTGCAGGAGGAAATTAAAGGTACACAATACAGTGATGCAAATTACAGCCACATACAAGCCAGTATTACTGTCAGAGAAAATTAAAGGCATATTACCGACACGCACGCCTGTATTACCGCCAGAGAAAATTAAAGGTATATTACGGACGTACAAGCCAGCGGACGTACAAGACAGCATTACTGTCACAGAAAATTAAAGACACACAATACACGGCAGCAGCCCACGAAGAACGGTCAGCTCAGCAAGTAAACATCAACAAAAGAAAGGCTGAAAGAAAGAAAAATACGACCAACAAACAGAATGAGGTTAAAGTCCCTTGCCATTTAATATAGACTGTTCCTACTAATGTTTATGCACTACTGTTCTAGCGCCCGTTATTGTAACGGGCTAAATGACTAGTATATATATATTTTGTCACGCACGAGTGCAGTGCATGGGGAGCAGTCTAAGGACCCGACGCGCACCATAGAAAGCCGTGCTGGGGGGGTCAAAGGCAGCGTACTAACCTCTCTTTCTTTATTTCTCCAGATAGATCGAAGCACCGCCGCCGTAGAGCCGCCTGCATGACTACATTTCCGGGTTCCTTTGTACCTTCTGGTCCACCCCTGATGATGTCAGCCAGCCGTCCACCATCACGCCTTTCCCAGCATCCCACTGATTAATTTCCAGTCTGCCCCTATAAGTTGTCCGTCTTCCCGTCCTCTGGTGTCTCTGATTTTATGTTAAATTACTGACCTCAATTTTTTTTGCTTTGGAAACAATATATGGGGCTAAAAACCCCAAACCTTTACAAGTTTCTTGTGCTTCTTTTACTATATATATATATATATATATATATATATATATATATAAAATCTATAGCTATATAAATCCACGTCTGTCTGTCTGCTTTTCACGAGAGAATTAGATCTTTTTTTTTTCCTATAATTTGCTGGAACACTCCCATTGACTTTGCAACTTCTCTCATCACGCCAAGTATCATAGTTCGCTTGCAGTACCGATTTATTTGCGCGAGACTGACAGACACTCAGCGGGCCGAGGGGAGGGGACGTCTGGGCCCTCCTCACTCATGCACCAGCCTCAAGGCATTCCTTATTTCCACTTAGTTAGTGAAAGAGAGAACTACTTAACAGATTTAGATGTTTTTTTCCGTATAATATGCTTGAACAGTCCGGGTGAGAGAGAGAGAGAGAGAGAGAGAGAGAGAGAGAGAGAGAGAGAGAGAGACGTGAAAGGCACTAGATAGATAGATAGATAGATAGATAGATAGATAGATAGATAGATAGATAGATAGATAGACAGACGTGAAAGGCACTATATAGATAGATAGATAGATAGATAGATAGATAGATAGATAGATAGATAGATAGATAGATAGATAGATAGATAGATAGATAGACGTGAAAGGCACTATATAGATAGATAGATAGATAGATAGATAGATAGATAGATAGATAGATAGATAGATAGATAGATAGATAGATAGACGTGAAAGGCACTATATAGATAGATAGATAGATAGATAGATAGATAGATAGATAGATAGATAGATAGATAGATAGATAGACGTGAAAGGCACTATATAGATAGATAGATAGATAGATAGATAGATAGATAGATAGATAGATAGATAGATAGATGTGAAAGGCACTATATAGATAGATAGATAGATAGATAGATAGATAGATAGATAGATAGATAGATAGATAGATAGATAGATAGATAGATGTGAAAGGCACTATATAGATAGATAGATAGATAGATAGATAGATAGATAGATAGATAGATAGATAGATAGATAGATAGATAGATAGATAGATAGATAGATAGATAGATACTTTATTAATCCCAAGGGGAAATTCACATACTCCAGCAGCAGCATACTGGGGGGCAGTTTTGTGATGTTTATGGAGTCTTGTAGTTAATTAGAGTGATGTTGTATACCATAGGAGTAGGCTTGCATTAATACAGTGCAGTGTGTGAAACATCAGTGCGTCAACTGCATGTGTGTGTGACATTAAAGTGAGGCGTATCCTTGGTGGGCACATGGCAGCTGACTTTACTTAGTCAATCAACAGCACCTCCATAGCTAAGAAGGCACCGCAGCAGTCTGTCACTGAAGCTGCTCCTCTGTCTAGAGATGATCCTGTTCAGTGGATGCAATGGATTCTCCATGATGGACAGGAGTCTGCTCAGTGCCCGTCGCTCTGCCACAGATGTCAAACTGTCCAGCTCCGTGCCTACCATAGAGCCTGCCTTCTTCACCAGTTTGTCCAGGCGTGAGGTGTCCCTCTTCTTAATGCTGCCTCCCCAACACATCACCGCTTAGAAGAGGGCGCTCGCCACAACCATCTGATAGAACTTCTCTCATCGTGCTAAGAATCATAGTTTGCTTGCAGGAGCAATATATTTGTGCTAATCTGAGACAAAAGCTGTGGGACAAGGGGAGGGGGAAGAGTGACGTCAGGAGTGGGTTGCTAGGCAGAGCCCTCCTCACTGTCCCGTTTCACTATTACGATTGCGAAGCCACGGGGGATGGCTAGTATAATATATAAAGAAAATAATTATACAGTAGTACATATCAGCTGTTCTTAACCTTCTTTATTTTGTGACCCAATTAGATAGATAGATAGATAGATAGATAGATAGATAGATAGATAGATAGATAGATAGATAGATAGATAGATAGATAGATAGATAGATAGATAGATAACTTTATTAATCCCAAGGGGAAATTCACATACTCCAGCAGCAGCATACTGGGGGGCAGTTTTGTGATGTTTATGGAGTCTTGTAGTTAATTAGAGTGATGTTGTATACCATAGGAGTAGGCTTGCATTAATACAGTGCAGTGTGTGAAATATCAGTGCGTCAACTGCATGTGTGTGTGACATTAAAGTGAGGCGTATCCTTGGTGGGCACATGGCAGCTGACTTTACTTAGTCAATCAACAGCACCTCCATAGCTAAGAAGGCACCGCAGCGGCTCCATTTCCATCAGATCCCGAAAAAGACGCGCCATATTCCCCTGTCTCGCCACATTCTACAGGGGCACCATCGATGTCATTCTGACCAGCTGCTTCACCGTGAGCTTAGAGACGTGCTAGGTCCTACAATGGATAGTACACACACACACACACACACACACAGCTGACAAGATCATTGGGACCTCTTGGTTCTCTTTAACAAGCATTGGATCTTTAAAGCCTACAGCATTGTGAAGGACCGCCCCCTCCCCTCCCCCAGTCTCTTTGTGCCACTTCTGTCTGAACCAGTTCTGCCAGGTTGTGCAACAGCTTCTACCCTTTGGCTGTCTGGACTCTGAACTTTGTGCACCCCCCACCCTCGCGCCCCGCCCTTAGATCTGCACCTAGTTGGGTTTATTTATATGCAGTACATTTCTTACATTTGCTGCTACTGTTGTTTGTATTGTTAGTTGGTGTCCTCACTAAATTACTACTATTTCAATTGTTTTCTGTCTATTTGTTTATCTGTTATTTATTAATGGTGGTCCTGCAGTGGGTTGGCACCCTGCCCAGGATTGGTTCCTGCCTTGTGCCCTGTGTTGGCTGGGATTGGCTCCAGCAGACCCCCGTGACCCTGTGTTCGGATTCAGCGGGTTGGAGGATGGATGGATTCATGGTGGTGCAGTGGTAGCACTGCTGCCTTGTAGCAAGGAGATTAGGGTTTGCATCCCAGTTCCTCCCTAGTTGTGGAGTTTGCATGTTCTCCCCGTGTCTGTGTGGGTTTCCATCCACTGTTCAAAGACATGCAGGTTTGGTGGACTGGTAAGAGTAAATTAGTCCAAGTAGGTGAATATGGTGTGTGTGTTCGCCCTGAGACTGACTGGCGCTCTGGCTTTGTTCCTGTCTTGCGGCATATGCTTGCTGGGAACGTCTCTGGCAGCCCCCATGACCCTCTTCAGGACTAAGCAGGTTAGAAAATGAATGTCTGACTGTTATCTATTTAAGAAAAAGTAGGGTGAAATGACACCTTTAATTGGCTAACTAAATAGATTACAAATGCAAGCTTTCAAGGCAACTAAGGCCCCTTCATCAGGCAAGTTATCTATTTATGTATCTACAGTATAGCATAGGTTCCTAAAGTATGAGTCATGACCCATTTTGAGTGACATTTGAGTGACATTCACAGTTGTAATTATGGAGGTGGTCGTGTATGGTTTACAACGTGTCTTGTGATGAGTCGTTGTGGGTAGATTGAGCAAACTCCTTCGAACTGCTATAATGTGTGTTTATTCTGCAGGGGATGGGTGGGGTTACTGTCATCCACAATACTCCAAGAGAGACAACCAGGCTGGTTCTGGGTCTCGAAGACACAATAACTCAAACCACCTACAACTGAACACCAGCAAAACCAAAGAGTTGGTGGTGGATTTTAGGAGGCCCAGGCCCCTCATAGACCCCGTGGTCATCAAAGGTGACTGTGTGCAGATGGTGCAGACCTATAAATATCTGGGAGTGCAGCTGGATGATAAATTAGACTGGACTGCCAATACTGATGTGCTGTGCAAGAAAGGACAGAGCCGACTATACTTCCTTAGAAGGCTGGCATCCTTCAACATCTGCAATAAGATGCTGCAGATGTTCTATCAGACAGTTGTGGCGAGCGCCCTCTTCTATGCGGTGGTGTGCTGGGGAGGCAGCATAAAGAGGAAAGACGCCTCATGCCTGGACAAACTGGTGAGGAAGGCAGGCTCTATTGTTGGCATGGAGCTGGACAGTTTAACATCTGTGGCAGAGCAAAGGGCGCTCAGCAGGCTCCTATCAATTATGGAGAATCCACTGCATCTACTAAACAGTGTCATCTCCAGACAGAAGAGCAGCTTCAGCGACAGACTGCTGTCACCGTCCTGCTCTACTGACAGACTGAGGAGATCGTTCCTCCATCACACTATGCGACTCTTCAATTCCACCCGGGGGTGTAAATGTTAACATTTAACATTATACAAAGTTATTGTCTGTTTTTCACCTGCATTATTATCATTCTTTAATTTAATATTATTTATTGTATCAGTATGCTGCTGCTGGAGAATGTGAATTTCCCATTGGGATTAATAAAGTATCTATCTATCTATCTATCTATCTAATTGGGTCACAATATAAAGAAGGTTAAGAACAGCTGATATGTACTACTGTATAATTATTTTCTTTATATATTATACTAGCCATCCCCCGTGGCTTCGCAATCGTAATAGTGAAACGGGACAGTGAGGAGGGCTCTGCCTAGCAACCCACTCCTGACGTCACTCTTCCCCCTCCCCTTGTCCCACAGCTTTTGTCTCAGATTAGCACAAATATATTGCTCCTGCAAGCAAACTATGATTCTTAGCACGATGAGAGAAGTTCTATCAGATGGTTGTGGCGAGCGCCCTCTTCTAAGCGGTGATGTGTTGGGGAGGCAGCATTAAGAAGAGGGACACCTCACGCCTGGACAAACTGGTGAAGAAGGCAGGCTCTATGGTAGGCACGGAGCTGGACAGTTTGACATCTGTGGCAGAGCGACGGGCACTGAGCAGACTCCTGTCCATCATGGAGAATCCACTGCATCCACTGAACAGGATCATCTCTAGACAGAGGAGCAGCTTCAGTGACAGACTGCTGTCACCATCCTGCTCCATTGACAGACTGAGGAGATCGTTCCTCCATCACACTATGCGACTCTTCAATTCCACCCAGGAGGGGGTAAACGTTAACATTATACAAAGTTTTTGTCTGTTATACCTGCATTTTTATCACTGTTTAATTTAATATTATTTTTTTTAATCAGTATGTTGCTGCTGGAGTATGTGAATTTCCCCTTGGGGATTAATAAAGTATCTATCTATCTTGTTTATGATAGATAGATATAGAAAAGGCATGATTTACATGATACATAGACAAAGTTCTAACATATGTTACATAAACACAGTGGATATAAAAAGGCTACACACTTGTTAAAATCACTGGTTTTGCGTAATAAAGAATTAAACCAAGAGAAACCCTGTCAGAACTGACTTCACCTTTACTATAAAATTGCAACCTATACGAAGAAGGTGACAACAAAACTGAAACGACCGAGTTAAAAAAGGGTGGAAAAACATCCTACAAAAAGCTGCTGTTGTGAATGTGCAGACCCTTTAATAATCAAGGATGTGGCTGCGTTCAGAATCAGCCAATGCCAAGAAGTCTCATCTTATATATACTCACCCACTCACTCACGTCTGTCCGAAGCCGAATGCACAGTCGCCTTCTGCGCAGCTGCCCGAAAAATCTTACGAGACCGACATCGCAGCAGGCGGCGGATTTACGGCCGTGAAAATTCAAAAAGAAAGGCGACTTCGATTAAAGCTCTAGAGGCCTGAAAGGCGATTTCGACTACAGCTCGAGGCCTAATTACGCATTCATTCAATACACCTATATCAGGTTGGTGGTGCTTATACTTATTACTATTCCACTCGTGTCCGTTTCACCTTATGTTGTCGAAACGGGCTCTTTCTCTAGTCTCAAATATTCGTTAGCACACACCTGACATTTTAATTCAAGTAGCTCTGACTGAGCTCCAATTAAGTTGGGCTGTTCCTGTAGGATTATCCTGATATCCTCTTGGTTGCGACATACTCCAAAAGCCGTGGTCCGCAAAGAACTTTTAAAACATAGCATCATTGAAAGGTATCAATCCGGACAGGGCTACAGAAAAGTATCCAAAGCATTAAACATCCCATGGAGCCCGGTGAAGACAGTCATCAACAGGTGGAGAAAACATGGCTCAACGGTCCATGGACGTCCCTCCGAGACTGACAAGAGAAGAAGGTGAAAACTGGTCAGCAAGGCCACCAAGAGGCCTATAGCAGCACTAAAAGAGCTGCAGGATTTCCTGGTAAGTCCTGGTTGTTCCCTACGTGTGACAACAGTCAGTCATATTCTTCATGTGTCTGGGTTGTGCAGTTGAGTAGCAAGACAAAAGCCTTTACTCACAAAGAAAAACATCCAAGCCCGGCTAACTCTGTAAAAATGCATACCCAACAACCATATTGAAAAATATATTAAGGTCTGATGAGACCAAGGTTGAACCATTCTCTTAGGCCTTCCTCTTCTCCTCTTCCCTGGCAGCTCTATCCTTAGCACCCTTCTCTCATTATACCCAGCATCTCTCCTCTGCACATGTCCAAACCAGCGCAATCTCGCCTCTCTGACTTTGTCTCCCAACCGTCAAACCTGAGCTGACCCTCTAATGTCCTCATTTCTAATCCTGTCCATCCTTGTCACACCCAATGCAAATCTTAGCATCTTTAACTCTGCCACCTCCAGCTCTGTCTCCTGCTTTCTGGTCAGTTCCACCGTCTCCAACCCATATAACATAGCTGGTCTCACTACCGTCCTGTAGAACTTCCCTTTCACTCTTTTCTGTAACAAATCACTCCTGACACTCTTCTCCACCCTGCCTGCACTCTCTTCTTCACTTCTCTTCCACAATCCCCATTACTCTGTACTGTTGATCCCAAGTATTTAAACTCATCCACCTTCGCCAACTCTACTCCCCTCATCCTCACCATTCCACTGACCTCCCTCTCATTCCCACACATGTATTCTGTCTTGTTCCTACTGATCTTCATTCCTCTCCTCTCTAGAGCAGATCTCCACTTCTCCAGGGTCTCCTCAACCTGCTCCCTACTATCACTACAGATCACAATGTCATCAGCAAGCATCATAGTCCACGGAGACTCCTGTCTAATCTCGTCTGTCAACCTGTCCATCACCATTGCAAATAAGAAAGGGCTCAGAGCCGATCCCTGATGTACTTTTAAATCCACAGTGTGAGAAAAATGGAATCATTGAAAAAACAGCAACAACAACAAACAAAACTCACTTAATGTGCTGCTGCGGTGTGTGTGGAAAGCCATAGGAGTAAATATGAAAAGCCACTGGAGTCTAAAACGTGAGAAAAATAATCGAGTATGTAAAATGTTTATCTATTAATGCATTAACTGGTAACAATATAAACTTTTATAAATTATACGAATGTAATAGGTATTTGCATATATTTAATATACCATATACGTTATACTGTATATATATTTAGTATTTATAAATAGCCAGGAAAGAGAGATTCTAAGGTGAAAGTATAATATTGAGGTAGATTATAAGAGGAAGAAATAAGAATATCTGAAAACAAAGAAAAAAATAAGTAAATACCTTAAATTTTACTTTGGAATTTCTTAGCACATCTGTACATAGTTCTCATAATTATTCAACTTTACATTATATTCTTGAACAGTTATTGCAATGTTCTTACAGGTTCATCTTTTCATTTTATGTCATTATTTAAGCATTTATTTAATTTACTTGATATTGTCTTTGTTTTGGGTTGCATTTTTACTTTCTCGTATACAAAGTGTAGGGAAAGTTTTGTAATTGTACAAAAATTCAACCTCAAGATTTTGATGAATCTCAACGTTTAAGACCTCCCTGAATCTGAAAATACAATTTTTTGAATTATGTGTCTGTCTGTCTGTGTGTGTGTATGTATAAATGGTAACTTAAGTTCGCTTTCACTTAGGTCAACCAAATTCTGTATACAAGTATTAGGTACAAAACGTAGATTTCTATCAACTTTCCGCTAACCAGAAGTGGTACTTGACCTTTTAATCGTGCTTCTACAGAGTCTGATTTGTCCAATTTTATTTTTATAATTGTTCAATATATTATTAATTTGATTTGTTGTTGATAGTTCTCTAATGTACATAATATAAAAATATAATCACTGTCTTGCGGTTTACTCCTTAAATATCCATCCCCATATCTGAGTATATGAGAAAGTCTAGGGGAGACCACGCCTGATTTTTTATTTTTAAAATATTTTATTTTATTTAATTTCATTTATTTTAGTTAATTTCAGGTGTGCTGAGACTTAGGATAAAGCAAAAAGTTGAACTGTCTAGTAAAGCCTGAGGACTGGGTTAGGAAAACTTCACTTTGAATATTAAAGTGCACATTAACACGAGACCACTCTGGTGAGTTTAATACCTTTTAAGATTAAAAACCACAGAAGGGTGAAAACATGCCAGGCTGACATTGGTATAATATAAGCAACAGCAACAACTAATAAAAGTGATAATGGGTGTGTTAAATTTATAGTAGATGTGTGAATGATCAAGCATTGATCTATATGATAGATAGATAGATAGATAGATAGATAGATAGATAGATAGATAGATAGATAGATAGATAGATAGATAGATAGATAGATAGATAGATAGATAGATAGATGTGAAAGGTGCTATATGATAGATAGAGATAGATAGATATGAAAGGCGCTATATGATAGACAGATCGACAGAATTGACTAACAAACATCAGCAATATTACACTATGGCAGCACACGTCACTCTAGCGTTACGCAAACACATAAACACTAATAGGCCACTAATATCACTACAGTCACACTCACACGTGTGACAAACATCATCCCTCTAAAACTAAACTTGCACGCACACACACACACACGTCTAAAGATACAGAATATATAAATTAAGGCTTTGGACTTCAAACTCTGAGGTTGGGGGTTCAAATTACTGTGTGACCACAAGCAGGTCACGTCACCTGCCGGTGCTCCAATCGTATCTCCGATGCTGTAAGTCGCCTGGGATTGTGGTGTTAGCCATTTACCGTAAAATAACACAAGTCACTAACGCTGCAGTCAGTTTCCCCAAGCTCACTCCACAAGTCTACTTCACTTTTTTCTCCAATTGTTCCCAAATGTAACAGGCACAAACACACAAGAGCTGTGACTTGAACTCGTGTCTTCTCCATCTCCAGTCCCCCCCGTCCCAACTGACCTCCTGCTCGGTCACACAGGTTCCTCTTCTCTCTATCTGGGATGAGATCCCCTCATCTTGTCGTGAACTGCCAAACCCCCCGGTGAGAGCTGCTCACGACATTCCTGCCCGATGCCCGGCTGTCTCGCCAGTGCCTTCACATTTTCCAGTGGGGAGGAGTACACACTCATTGTCTCACATACTTTCGGATGGGGGGGGGGGGGTTCTGATGTGGAGTACCTGAACTCAAAAGTTGAGGGCACTTGAAACCCTAGGTTTGTGAAATGGAGGCTTTACCAAATGCCACCCCCTGCTATGTCATTCTGTCTTTTGAAAAACCTAACAACTGGTATCCCAATTCAGAACTGGGCATCCCCACAGGGGGGTGCTGGTGAATCATATGGCATTGCCAATAGCACTACACACTATTAATGTTGTCAGACTGGCACAATCTGAAGTCAGGGTCTGGGGGGGGGGGGGGAGTTGGGTATCCCAGAATCACTGGGAACAAGATGGGGTTGGCAGGCCCTCTCACACACACCATTCCAGTAGTAATAAGGATTCACCAATTCATCTAACGGGCACATTTTTAGGATGTGAGCAGAAAAAAAAACCATGCGGGCAGATTCCAGTTTGAACCGAGTACCATGGATCTCTGGGGCAGTAAAGCTAATCACCGTGCTACCATGCCACCCTGAACATGGTTAGAAAACACTTTAAAGAACAGGTTTAATTGGTCACGGTGCCAGACTCTAAGCAGCCCATCCATACCCCTTCACCTGATCAAAGACCCCCCTGATCTCAGACACACATGGCCACGACCAGGTCTTATCATGGCCCATGTTATTTTTCCACTTTAAGCAGCCTTGACACCGATTTGTTGTAGACGCTTGAAAATATTTAACACTGGCATGCCCTGTCCACACTGCACAGACTTCAGGGCAAAACACAGATGCCCACAAATGGCTCAGCTCTGTCACAAGTCATCTACAGTCTGGAAATTCAACACAACGAGAAAATGAAAAACCCGAAGTGGCAGCCCAGCGGTGGAGCGTGGTGAGGGGCAACGGGGGGTGGCAGCCACAAAAACACAAACAACGTTTCATTTCACTGGGCAGCAAAAAAAAAATCTAGACCCATATGGAGTGAAAAGAAATCACAAGACTGCTAGACGGGTCGGGGGGGGGAGAACGTGGGTCCACTGCTCAGACCACTGAAATCAAAAGCGAGGGAAAACAAAGCAAACAAGTGCCACATGTGCCGCCTGGGCGTGAGAGGCCCGAGTGACAGACACGCTGGCTGGCCTCTAATTACTGTACACTCCAAACACAAATATGACAAATATGACAATGAGGGACTCGTGCCGCCCGGAGTGACCATCCAGATGGACTACTGCTCACAAACACCCCCCCGCGGGGTCATGTGCCTCTCAGGAAGGGGGGGGGGGGGAATCAACAAGGCAGGGGGACAGGCGGGCTGCGTAGTCTGCTGAGGTAAACTTTGATCCTACCCGTTACATAATGCAATAGCCAGGGCCGTCTTTATGTATGGGCACTGGCTGGGGGCTCCAGGAGCATAGGGGCCCACGATGTTTCGGATGCCTATGTACATTTCTGTTTTGCTATCAATACAGGGGGCTTCAGTGCAGTACTTTGCCCGGGGGCCTATGATGCTGTTAATAGAGCCCTGGCTATAGCGCCTTTGACAGTGCATGCCATTTACTATTGAGAATTAGACAGATTGGTGGTCTTTGTCCCAACTAAACCGAGCTATAGGACCACAGGGATGTTGGGCTTGGATGTATTCAGATTTGATCCCTGCCTGATTAAGAATTTTATGATTGACCACAGATGGAATTGTGACTTACGGCATATACTTTCGAATTCCCCCAGTCATTAATTCCTGGCTATGCTCCTGTATAGTGCCTTCCTGATTCATCACATGACCCTCAGCAAACTACTAGGCGTTGAACTTCTAAACTGTCAGAATTAATTTGTAACCCTGGGAGATAATGGGGGTGGGAATATTTACCCTGGAAAGTACTATGTAAAATAAAAACTTCCACATCCTCAAAGTCGGGCACATCTAAGTTGGCAGTGCCATGTGGGCCTAGTGATGGACCCGCTCATACCTGGTGCTCCTAGGATAGTCTGTGGTCCCCCACATCCTTCAACTGGATTAAACGAGAGTGAAAGTGCCCTGTGGTGGAATTTCACCTCCTGGTGGGCTGGTTCGATGGCACTTTCCCAACTCTTTAAACAATCCTCGACAATCTGCACGGCTTTTAACTTGTAAAGGTTCCACTTCATTGAGGCAGTATTTACCCTGAAAGGCACTATATAAAACACTCCAGGCTTCCATCAAGATGTGCAAATTTAGTTGGGGGGTTCCAAACTGGCCTTGTGTGGATGTGTACTTGAGTTTGTCTCTGTGATGGCCTTAGATCCTGCCTCACATTCAGTGCTGCCTGGATAGGCCTCAGCCTCCCACTACCCTAAACTGGACTGTAATGTAATTTAAAGGCTGACGGAGGACGATGGCACACTTTTGCCAGGAGACAAGGCGCTTGAGTATGCCCACGGCCCAGGAGAGCAGACGCTATGGGGACATGTTAAAATGATAAGATTGGCAGCCACCGGTGGTCTTGATCCATCCATTTTCTAATCTGCTTATCAAGTGGCATATACCCGGGAGCAGATGCCAACAGCACTAAGCACAAGAAGATGGCAGCAGGGCACCATCACCTGCAAACATTTGCACTAGTTTAGTTTATAGTCACAAGCTGGCCTTGGCCTGATTATTGTGTGCTGCTCTATAAAATGCACTGCACTGATGCTTGCTATGAAAGGCACTATATGAGGCAGACGAGGGGTGTGTCTTTACACCCGCTTAGTAGCCTACACTGGCATTCAGCAGTCGTTCTGAAAGACACCCCCAACTTGACAGGTTGGACCCAACCTGCACACTGCAGCTGCCACTACCACCACACCTCTATTCTGTCTGGGCCTATGTGAGTCTATATAGTGCCTTTGCAAACATAAATGGCACCGTCAGCGTGGCAGCAGTTGATTTTCTAGAGTGAACCCCATTCTAAAGTGGCTTCCAACTACGCAGCTATCACATGTAACAGGAGGGCAGGCAAGTGAAGCAACTCACTCTTGTCACCCTGGAGTTGAACTGGCACCCTGGTGCTCTAAAGGCCAACCCTTTTACTGGTAGGCCTTGATGCTATACGGCACCTCAAATTAGATGAGGGTCACCCTAAGCATTCACTTTGGCTCATGCCCTCAGGTGGACCTGAACTGCAGCCAGCACCACGGAGTGGACACACAAGTGACCCAAATGGCCGAGCTGAAGGAGATCTTCACACTCACAGACATGCTCACGCCAGAAACTACCGGAGTGACACATATTTATTTGGACAGAGTGACACTTTGCTTCCTGGGTCTTGACACAGGTGTCAAAGCAATCGTCTTGTGCAGGGCCCATATAGCGCCTTGACACTTTAGCCATCTTACAACCTTGCATCACTTCCATAGAGTTCACCCCTCAAGAGACGCACAATGTGTGGAGATCCTTACAGGAAAAGGAGACAGACAGACACCATTGGGCCAGGCGTAAATGGCATCACCGAAAAAAGGAGTCACTCGTTGTTATGAGGAAGGTAGGGGAGAAATGGAACTGACACACCTCATAGTTCCTCATCCAGATCCTGTGAACACCCCTAAAATACATTCAAACTATAGCGACTTAATTTTTAAATTTCCAAATGACCCCCTCACAGCTCCAACACATGGCTCCTGGACTCCTCCACCACCTGTGGGCCTCTAACAGGTCACAGATCTGCGTTCCCAATACACTCTACAGAGCTCCTTGACAATTCATCAGTCAGGTGTACCTTCACCTTTAACTCTTCCTCCCAAACATGGCCCACTGACTGGGTTTACATAGCTCCTTTACCGTTTCACCCCTGGTTATGACTCTCTGAGAGTCCATGTACCTCCTTGCCACTTGACAGACACATGTCCCATGTCAGACAACCCTGTATTAGCTCATTTACTGGTCACCGTACCGAGTGACATCTTGAAGGCTCCTTGACGCATCATCACATCTATATCCCCATCGCAAACATTCAGTAGAGCTCCTTGATGCCTCATCACGTCTCTGTCACCATCACAGCCGTTAATATAGCTCCTTGACTCCTCATCATGTTTGAAGTCCCACAACAAACACTCAAGATAGTGCTTTTACTGTTAATCTGAGACATTTCACCCCCAGCCATGTAGCTCCTTAACACTTCATCATGCAAAGAGCCGTGTTAATAAAGACAAGTAGTCCCTTTACTCTTCCCCCACAGACTCTACATGGACTTACTTCTCCAGCTCTTGGTCACTCCTCTTGAACCTTCTTCAAATACAGGTGCCCCGTTACTCCTCTTGTCCCCCCTTTCAAATGCAGGCGCCACTCCCCACCCATCATTTACTCTTCTTCAACTCAAGAGACTTGAGACGGCTTTGTTATGCACGTGTCCCCATTAAACACACTTCTCTATTTGCTCAAGTATCCTTTGCCCAAGGCGACTGTCTCAACCTCTTTTACTATTCTTCCTCCCTGCCTGACTCCATATAGCGCCTTGACTCTTCTTCATACGTACGTCCCAAAATCAAATGCCACTTAGATGGCACTTTTCAGTCAAATGTGCATCTCCCTCCCTCTCTGATGGACTCTGTATACCTGTTTGACTCTCCGCTGTAACTTGTACCTCCATGTAAACAACCCTCTCCATAGCTCCTTTATCTGACGTGTATCTACAAAGCTCTTCTTTCTCTATGCGCCAGGCTAACAGGCAGTCTATATAGCTGCAGTACCCCCTTCCCCAGTGTGGAGCTTTTGCCATGCAGCCCACTAATGGGCACTCTGTATTGTACCTTGCCTCTTCCTTCTCCGTGCCGCATTGTCACTTATAATAATAATAATAATACATTTTATTTATATAGCGACTTTGCCTTGCTCAAGGCACTTCACAGAGTTCAAGAAAGAATGGCAGGGTATACAGTATATAGCATTGTACTAAACCAGATAAATAAATAAAGAAGATCGTAAATTCAGAGAAAAGCCTACCAGACAACATAATTGATGGTCTCGCACACACACATACAGGTTACATGACCATCTTGACATGGAGGTAAACTGAGAGAAGGGTAATAAAGTCAAGTAGAGCTAAAAGCCTTCCTGAACAGAGGAGTTTTGCGTTGTTTTTTTAAAGAATTCGTGGAGTCAGCTGCCCTGATTAATTTCGGTAGGTCATGCCAGAGTCTGGGCGCTATATGTGTATATCCCTCTTTCGTGCATGTGTCCTCATTAGCAGACCCTTCTGTTGGCGCTTGTGTCCTCCCCAATGTGTGGCTTTCTCCTTGTACAATGTTCCCTTCCCACTATGCTCTATATAGCTCCTTGAATGTCCACACACACACACACGCCCTCTATATAGCACATTCACTCCCAAACACGTGGCTGTCTGTACAGTTCCTGACGCCTCACTATGCTAGTAACTTGGCCACAGATTCCCAGTATAAACAGTATGCAATGGCATAACTCTTCCTCCGGTGTGGGGCCCACTAATATGCCCAAAGTGGCACACTCCCCAACTCTAAACAACTCTGCCCTCCATTATCATTCACGTGCCCCTTTAATGGACAACTATGTTTCTCCCAACATGAATGTGTCATACCTCTTTAATTCCTCTTTTCCCCTACAGATTCAATATAGCGCCTTGACTCTTCGACAAACATTACCTAATATCATACTCGATATCTAGCACATCCACTTGTCACCTAAACAGGTTGCTCTCTATTTAGCTCCTTAAATCCTCCATGTTCTTGCACTCTGGTAACAGATTCTCAGTCTAGCCAGTACTATATGCAGGGGCTGAGCTCTTCCTTCTGAAGGTGAGCCATTAGCACACTCTCTATATAGCTCCTTTACCTTCTAACATGCTCATTATATAGCTACTTGACTCTTACGCCTACTCCTCCATAAGACACCCTCACTGACTCTAAATAGCTCCCATCTCTTTATTATGCATGTACGCCTCATGTCTAACATGAAACCATCCCACAACTCCTCCATCCCCTGCCACACTCTGTATAGCGCCTTGACTCTTCACCAAACAATACCTACTAATATACACCAATACACAGCATATTCACTAGTCATCTGAGTATACTGCGGCCTACATAGCTCCTTAAATAAGAGGCTTAGCTCTTCCTCTTGTTTGTGGCCCGGTCACAAGCCCTCTATATAGCTCCTTTACTTTGCCTTCTCCTCCAAGAGACACTCGCCGCTTTATCACACATGTACCCCTCTATTTGTTGATGTACACGTTTCCTAGCGTGAGATTGTCTCCCAGGACGTTCAACTCCTCTGTCCCCCAACAGACTCAATATAGCGCCTTGACTCTTCATCAAAACAACACCTAATGATATACATCAATATATAAACACATTCACTTGTCATCCAAATATGTAATACGTCTATATAGCTCCTTAAATCAGCAGCTTAGCTCTTCCTTCTGTATGTGGCCCACTAGCATGCTCTCTATATAGCTCCTTTACTCTGCCATATGGCACTCTCACTTATTCTAAATAGCTCCCCATCTCTTTATCTTGCATGTACCCCTCTATTTGCTACACTGTCTCTTAGCTCTATTAACTCCTCTATCCCCAGCCAGACTTAATATAGCGCCTTGACACTTCAACAAACATTACCTAAATCCATATTTAACACATTCACATGTCACCCAAATATACTGCGGTCTATATAGTGCCTTAAATCCGTGGCTGCAGCTGCTTAGCTCTTCCTCCTGTATGCTTGTAACTTGGGCCACAAACTCTCAGTATAAACAGTATACAATGGCATAGCTCTTCCTCCGGTGTGTGGCCCACTTGTATGCCCTCTATATAGCTCCTTTACTCTGCCCTCTCCTTCATATGGCACTCTCGCAGTCACTAAATAGCTCCCCATCCCTTTATCATCAAGTACACCTCTATTTGCTCATGTACACATCCCCTTAAAATATATACACCAATCTAGTGCACATCCACTTGTCACCCAAATATGTTGCCCCCTATATAGCTCCTTTAAATCAATGGCTTATCTCCTCCTCCTGTATGTGGCCCACTAACATGTTCCCTATACAGGTTATGTTTATTCTGCTTTCTCCTACATCTGGCACCATCACTGAGCATAAACAGCTCCTCACCCATGTCGCTAAATGCTGATGTACACATCTCCTAACACGAAACTGTCCCCCAACTCTTCAAATCTTCTACCTGCCTGCCACAATCCAGATAGCACCTGGCCTTTTCACCACACATGACCCCATAACGGACTCCCACCATACCGCCCATTCACTCGTCGTCATCATCACACATGTGTCTCTGGTGGACTTTGTATGGCTGCCTTGCTCCTCAACACGTTTGTACCTCCGCAACTGACTCTCTATATAGCCCCTTTCATCATTTGCCAGTATGTATCTCCTTAGCCCCTCCCATTTACGTAGCCCACCCCACAAGCTTTCGCTATATATAGCTCCTTCACTAGGTGCCACCGGTCACCCCAAATTTCTTCTCTCGCGCTCATCACGTGCTCCCCAACATGTGACTGCCTGTCACACGGGCACTATTGCACTCCTTTAGCTCGTCCGATGGTATATAGCGCCTCAGAGTCAGACGGCTCATACTTCCTCCTCACAGACACCTCTATATAGATCCTTTTCTGCTCGTTCACGTATTCGCACGCGCCCCAGTACTTTTTCAGCCCCAGTTTTGCGGCCTCCCTCCCCTGCTCCGCCTGCCCCTCACACCCCGCGCCACCGCCCGCCACTTTTCGCGCGGGTCCATTACGGAGAGGAGCCCAGAGGAGAGCAGCGAAAGCGCCGAGGGAGTGAGGCGGTGTGTCGTTGTGTGCGCCAAGCATAGTAACCTACCTCTCAAACAGCATCCTAACGGCGAAGATCCCCAAGGCCAGCGGGAAGACGGACAAGAGGTGACTGGCTCTGGGGTACTCCACCCCGGGCTCCGACTCCGCTAGGTCCGCCCAGGTCACGTTGTGCGGCAGCCAGAACCGCTCGTTCCAGAACCAGGCTGAGAGAGCAGCCATGTTGGGCAGAGGCAGCCACAGAAGGAGGGCAGGATCGCCGCCCCTGGCTGCCGGCTGTGTTGAGGAAGTGGCCGGGACTCCAGCCCCGCCTCTGTTCGGCGCTCCGCCCCCTCGGCACTCTCAGTCCGCCCACCAGTTCAGGCGAGGGCCGAGGCTGCAGGCCGACTACTAGGGCCTGCGCGGTGGTGGCGTCGGCGGCGGCCGAGAGGAGCAGTTGTGGGTGAGGTTGTGGGTGAGGGGGCATTACGAACTTGCGAGGAGGAGGCCGAGGGGTCGGTGAGAATTAGAAAAGTGGAAGGCGGAAACTAGGGGATGAAAAGTGAGAGGGCACCAATAATTAAGGTAGCGTGGGGGGCGTATATAACGGAGGCCGAATATCGACACACCTAGTTCTGAAAAAATGGGTGGCATTTGGCCCCACCCGCGTCATCTCCGATCTGCTAGGACGCCGTCTGCTTGGGATTCGGTGGCCACCAGTTAAATAAAAATGATCAATCCCCCAAAAGCCGCCCCCCCATTTCTAATGAAAATCAGTGTGGCCAGAATGAATAAAAAAAGAAAAAGCGGGATGAGCTGGCTTAAGGCTACCGCCTTCCTGATCCAAATATTAAGGTTCAGACCTCACTACCAGTGTGGCGACAACATAGTCCAGGGTTCAAATCTAGCTGCCTGCATGTAGATTGCACATTCCAGCGTTCAAACCCCACTGCCTGCATGAACATTGTAGATTCTAGGGTTCGAAGCCCACTTCTTACATGGAGGT
Organism: Erpetoichthys calabaricus; assembly: GCF_900747795.2. NCBI lineage: Eukaryota > Metazoa > Chordata > Cladistia > Polypteriformes > Polypteridae > Erpetoichthys > Erpetoichthys calabaricus. The sequence goes on along the minus strand of NC_041396.2, from coordinate 294,210,982 downwards.
TGCAGATCCCAGGGTTTAAATCCCACTGCCTGTATAAAGACTGCAGGTCCCAGAGTTTAAACCTCACTGTCTGCATGGAGATTGCACTTTCCAAGATTCAAACCCCTCTGCCCATATTCCAGGGTTAAAACCCCACTGCCTGTGTGGAGAATGCAGATTCCAGACCCCTCTGCCCATATGAAGACTGCAGATTCCACGGTTCAATGGTCACTGACTATGTGCAGATTGCACATTCCAGGGTTCAAACCCCTCTGCCCATATGAAGACTACAGATTCTGATATTCAAACCCTACTGCCTGTATGATGAATTCAGTTCCCAGGGTTCAAACCCCACCTCCTGTATGACAAATACAGATTCCAGGGTTCAGCCCCCACTGCCCATATAATAATAATACTGTAATAATAATAATTCTTTCCATATGAAGACTTCAGATATCAGGATTCAATCCTCTTTGCCTGTATGAAGATTGCAGAGTCCGGGTTCAGATCTCACCACCTGTATGAAGGCTGAAGATCCCAGAGTTCAAACCTCACTGCCTGCGTGAAGGTTGCACATTCCAGGGTTCAAACTCCTCTGCCCGTATGAAGATTGCAGGTTCCAGGGTTTAAGCCCCACTTGCTGGGAGACTGCAGAGTCCAGGGTTCAAAGTCCACTGTCTCTGCAGAGCTGGAATGTTCTCTCTGTGTCCATGTGGGGTTTTCCCTCTGACTGCCATTACTTTTGTTATGTTATTTGGCCTGCTGTTGGTGAGCGTCACCCGTGAAGCCTTGGTGACCAATTCAGGGTTAGTTCCTGCCCAGCGCTGCCAGGCTAGGCCCCGGATGCTACAATCCTAGTATGAATTGGGTAATACTGGTGGACTGGCATTGTTAAAGTGTAAAGCCTGTGTTTTGTCTCTGTGTTTTAATCCTGTGGTGGACTGGTACCTTGTCTAGGTGTTGTTCCTGCCTTTGGATGCCTGCTAGGATAGGCTTCAGCTTCCCTGTAACCCTGCTGTGGATAAGCGAGGTAACAGAATGGATGGATGGACAAATATATTGTAATGATAATAAAATGCTGCATTTACTTTAATAGTAGTAATAAAGAAATTGGATGTAGTATGGATGTTTACTAGGCAAATGTCCTTGTAGAGCTGTGAGTTACTGGGTAAAAGGAAGCCTATGAAAGGCACTATACACAGTGGAGATTCGTCATATGTGAAAATTACTGGAGCAGTCAGTTCACCTACTGTGATCTTGCATAGCTGTTGTGCAGCTTAAGTGGAGTGAGACCCCTTCACATTCAGATTCATTAAAAGTCCCTTCTCCTTTGGCTCCACTGCTTTCTGCCCTCTGCATGTTGTAGATTTGAGTTCTTGTCCCCAGGACCCCAGTGAGAATGCATCATAAAAGGAGTGTGTGAGTGAAAGGAAACCAGCTAGCGTGGTGACGCCCATGATGGATTGTGCACGGAGCAGGTTCCAAGGCAGGAGTCCTCGAGTCTCGGTAAGAGTACAACAGACTTCAAGTGACAAGGACACCATGGGTGTGAATTCATCAGGTAGAACCCTCACCTTTACCCTTTGATGGCAATGGAAGATGATCAGGTGTAGGAAGTGAGTTTTCAAATGTGTTTATACACTATATGGTCAAAGCTTTGGGGTCACTTGACCATCACACTTATGTGAACTTAACGGACATCCCATTCCAAAACCATGGGCATTAATATGGAGTTGTCCACCCATAGCTGGTGCCATTCTTTTTTCGAGTTGTCCACCTGTTGTGATGTGAGTTTTTACATATAATTTGATAAATGTTTTGTATGTCTTTTATTTCTAATTTGGGCAAAGCAATGTAATTTAGTGTTTACCCCCCCCCCTTAGGAATGGGTCTGTTTGAATTTTACGACAGGATTTGGGGGATGTGTGTTTTAACTCTTTCAGGGCTGATGTCATCTTTTGTCAAAATTCAGGGGTAGAGGACAGTAATCAGCTGTAAACTGCAACAAAACTCGCTGTTACGTTTTAGTTCGACTCTCTTTCCTAGAAGAAAAGCTACATAGCTTTGCTGATTTTCTCTACTCGTGCGTGAGTAGTGAAGAGCAAACAACCTCTAAAATGGCATCGACATCTGGCGAGAGACCAAAGCGAATGTCCAAAGCAAAATACTCAGTGGACCTTTTATGTAATTTCGTTGAATAGGACTCTGACTTTTCGGACTCTGAGTTTGATGCAAGTGCTCTGGAGCTGGATATTGAAAACAAAAGTGAGGTACCAGCATCATCTGATCGGTCCCCGGCTGATCGTGGTGCTGAACACTTTTGTGTAGCTGATGCGCCTACAGCAGCGTTCGCCTAGGAGGACCACCACTTATGATGACAAGAGGTACAAACTATATTGTGTCACACTGCGACTGCCACCGCTCCGCCCATCTGTTGTGCGAAGACAGGCAGCCGGCCCACCGCATATTCCTGCTGACCATCAAGGTGTCCCAGCGCAGCCACTGCCAAACATGAGATGCCAAACATGAGATGCCAACAGCAGCAACAGCACATAGCAACAGACGTTTTATGTTGATTTGTGTGTGAAACCATTGCTCTGTGTGCTTTTCAGAAAACTGAATTTATTGGAAAAAATATTCAGCCCTCAAAGAGTTAAACCAGTTTGGCAAGTGTTTCCTTGCTAAAGTCATTTCTACCCCCGCAAATGGGCTAAGGTGTACCTTAATATATGGTTTGGGGGCAGGTGTTAAGATGTTCTATTCCCCCATTGGTCTGAGGTGTGGCTGTTTGGAATTGGCTTGTCTCAGAGGCCTTTAAGTACCATGATGTCCTATTGGCTCTCGGGATTGGACAGAACATCTATAAATGTATGTGTTTAACCTCAGTATCTCTCTCTTACCAACCAACATATGATGAAGAAGCATCTCTTGCTAACCTGTGATGATGAAGACAAAACAATGGAGAGCACAGCTCAGCAGCCATATTGAACAGACATGTGGCTGAAAGCTGAGCACCAATGATGCCTTAACTAGAGACATTTAAGTAACCACAAGTCTGTGTGCCGCCTGAACTACATATCACCATTTAATCAGGTTGTATGGTTGCCAATATTCAAATGTACTTTGCATTTTGTTATTATTTATGAATATTATCAATAATACATTATTTAAACTGTAACTTAACTTCTACTTGTCTTTTTACTACATCTAATTGCCTGAGGTTATAGATATAGAAGGGAAGGTGGGGATAAGTTACATACAATAATACCTTATAAACAGTGGTAAGTCTGTGAGATTAGGCATTCTAAGGCTACATATTAATAATACAATAGGGGAAAGTAGAGCAATATATATTACTCTACCAAGACAAAACAATTGGCGTAGTCCGGCAGGATTTTGCGGTAACCATTGTTTTGCACCTTGTCAGACAAAACACCACCCATAGCAGGTGCCATGCTTTTTTCCACAAGATTATGGAGTAGTGTGTCTTTGGGATTTTGCTCCAATTCACCCCAAAGGTGTTCAATAGGGTTGAGTTCAGAGCTCTGGATACGCGTCTGTGTGTCTGTCTGGTTGCTATGTACCTGTCATTCCAAGAGATGGCGCATTGCTGACAATTTTAGTAATAAAATACTTTGTGTTTGTCATTCCAACAGATGGTGCATTGCAAACATTAACACTTCTTTTATGAATCCCATACCAAGTAGCATATAACAGAAGTGCATGCATTGCATTTGTAGTTTGTAGATTTGTAGATAGTATTCATCTCTGCCCCTCCGAAACATTAAATATGGCTCTATTAAATGTTAGAGCTTTAACTAACAAGATGTTTTTTATCAACGATCTAATTAGTGATAAAAAAATAGATTTTATTGCACTAAGTGAAACGTGGCTTAGCTCAGATGGCGCAGCTGTTTTAATCGAATCTGCGCCTCTGGATTACAGTTTTACTTGTGCAGATCGCCAAGTTAAAAGAGGTGGCGGCTTGGCAAACATTTACTCGAGTCGGTTAAAATGTAAAGATGTCAGTTTTGGTAAATTCAAGTCCTTTGATTTTCTCGCCGTTGTTATCCATGGAGATTCTCACGTTCTAGTATTATCCATGTATAGACCTCCAAAATTCAACGCAGCTTTTTTTGAGGAATTCTCTTACTTAATGTCAATTCTAATTACGAACTATGACACACTCTTAGGTTGGCATCCTGCCCGGGATTGGTTCCTGCCTTGTGCCCTGTGTTGGCTGGGATTGGCTCCAGCAGACCCCCGTGACCCTGTGTTCGGTTTCAGCGGGTTGGAAAATGGATGGATGGATGGATGGACACACTCTTAATAGTCGGCGACTTTAATTTTCATATAGATAATCAGTGTGACCAAAAAGTAAAAGAATTTATGAACCTCCTGGACTCTTTTGGTTTGAGACAGCTCGTTAATCAGCCTACACATAAAGCAGGTCATACGTTAGACTTGGTGATTACTAAAGGACTAAAAGTTGATATAAAGCAGGTCATTGATATTGGTCTATCAGACCATTTTCTTCTACTTTTAATAATGATAGAAAACACTCATGAGAAGCACATTGTTAAAAAACGCTTCTTTGACTAATCAGCAGCTTTAAAACTTACAAACATTCTAAGCAATCAGTCCGTTTATAGTGCTAACTATAATAGCGAGGATAATGTAAATAATAAGGTGGAAAGATTTAATACTAAAGTGAGGGCTGCTGTTGACATAGTTGCACCTGAAAAGACAGTTAAAAAATTTTCTAGCATTTTTATACCATGGAAGACCCAAAGAGTGTCTGATTTAAAGAGAACATGCCGTAGAGCTGAGCGTAAATGGAGGAAGACTAAACTACCTATCCACTATGAAATATTAAAAGTTAAAATAACAGAATACAATAACACATTCCATCTTGAGAGGCGCTGCTATTTCTCTAAGATTATAAATAACAATGCTAGTAATCCCAGAGTCTTATTCTCGATGATTGATCGTCTGTTAAACCAGGTAACTCAAAGGAATGCCTCCTAAGTACTTCCAGTAAAACCTGTGAGGCTATCGCTGTATTTTTCAATCAAAAAATTAATGATATTAGAAATAACATAGTATATCTCCCCAACATTAAGGATCCTCCTAAACCCCAGTACTCCGTTATAAACAAATTAAAGTCTTTCACTAGGATAGATTTACCTGATTTACATAAAATAATTTCTCAACTGAAACCCTCCACCTGTGTCCTTGACCACAATACCAACAAATTTTTTTCAAAGAAGTATCGGGCGTGCTAATTGATAATGTTCTTGACATAGTAAATTCGTCATTAGATACGGGGGTCTTCCCACACTGTCTTAAGACTGCTGTAGTTAAACCTCTACTTAAGAAAAATAATCTCGACCCCTCGGCTCTTGAAAATTTTAGACCCATCTCTAACCTGCCTTTCTTAAGTAAAATTCTAGAGAAGGAAGTCATTATGCAGTTAAATGACCACCTCAATAAACATGCTATTCTTGATAAATTTCAGTCAGGTTTCAGAACAAATCACAGCACAGAAACTGAACTCGTTAAAGTAGTGAATGACTTGCGGGTAAATGCAGACAGAGGCCGTGTATCTGTTCTCATCCTCTTAGATCTGAGTGCCGTATTTGATACCATTGATCATAATATTCTTAGAAATTGCCTTAGTCAATGGGTGGGCCTCTCTGGCAGTGTCTTAAATTGGTTTGAATCCTACCTGGCTGGGAGAAAATTCTTTGTTAGTTGTGGTAATTATAATTCAAAGACACATGATATTCTATATGGTGTTCCACAAGGCTCTATCCTGGGTCCGCTGCTCTTCTCAATCTACATGCTTCTGTTAGGTCAGATTATCTCAGGGCACAACGTGAGCTACCACAGCTATGCTGATGACACACAGCTGTATTTATCAATAGCACCTGATGACCCCGATTCTCTTGATTCACTAACACAATGTCTAACTTGTATCTCAGAATGGATGAATAGTAACTTTCTCAAGTTAAATAAAGAGAAAACTGAAATCTTAGTGATTGGCAATATTGGATACAATGAGGCTATTAGAAATAAACTGGATGCATTAGGATTAAAAGTCAAGACGGAGGTAAAAAGCTTAGAGGTAACTGTTGACTGTAATCTAAATTTTAAATCGCATATTAATCAGATCACCAGGACAGAATTTTTTCACTTATGAAACATAGCAAAAGTTAGACCTCTTATATCATTGAAAGATGCTGAGAAATTAATTCACGCTTTTGTTTTCAGTCGACTAGATTACTGTAACGCACTCCTCTCAGGAATACCCAAAAAAGACATAAATCATTTGCAACGAGTGCAGAATGCAGCTGCTAGAATCCTTACCAGGAAAAGAAAATCTGAGCACATCTCTCCAGTTTTGATGTCACTACACTGGTTACCTATATCATTCAGAATTGACTTTAAAATTCTGCTTATGGTTTATAAAGCTTTAAATAATCTCGCCCCATCTTATATATTGGAATGTCTGGCGTCTTATATTCCAAATCGTAACCTCAGATCCTCAACTGAGTGTCTTCTTTGAATTCCAAGACCTAAACTTAAAAGAAGCGGTGAGGCGGCCTTCTGCTGTTATGCACCTAAAATCTGGAATAGCCTGCCAATAGGAATTCGCCAGGCTAATACAGTGGAGCACTTTAAAAAACTGCTGAAAACACATTACTTTAACATGGCCTTCTCATAACTTCACTTTAATTTAATCCTGATACTCTGTATATCCAATTCCTTATAATAACTATTCATGGTGGCTCTAAAATCTGTACTAACCCCTACTCTCTCTTCTGTTTCCTTTTCTGGTGTCCTTTTGGTGGTGCGCCACCACCATCTACCCAAAGCACCGTGATGTTCCAACAATGATGGATGGATTAAAAGCCAGAAGTCTGTATGACCATCAGCATCAAGTGACTCTGTGAGAACCCTAACTACAAAGAGGACTATTTCATTTATGTTAGGTAGAATGCCCAGAGGAGACTAGGTGGTCTCGTGGCCTGGAACCCCTACAGATTTTATTTTTTTCTACAGCTTTCTGGAGTTTTTTTTTGTTTTTTTCTGTCCCCCCTGGCCATCGGACCTTACTCCTTTTCTATGTTAACTAATGTTGTTCTATTTTAATTTCTTATTTTGTCTTTTATTTTTCTTTTCTTCATTATGTAAAGCACTTTGAGCTACTTTTTGTATGAAAATGTGATATATAAATAAATTTTGTTGTTGTTGTTGTTTGTCATTCTGACAGATGGTGCATTGTAAACATGAAAACTGCTTTAATGAATCCCATATCAAGTAGCATATAAAAGAAGCACATGTGTTGCATTTGTCATTGCAATAGATGATACATTATCAACATTAACACTGCTTTTACAAATCCCATATCAGGTAGCATATAACAGAAGTACGTGTTACATTTGTCTTTCCAACAGAAGGCACATTAACACTGCTTTTACAAATCCCATATTAAGTAGTATATAACAGAAGCACATGCATTGCATTTGTCATTCCAACAGATGGCACATTACCAACATGAACACTGCTTTTACGAATCCTATACCAAATGGCATATAACAGAGACGTTTGCATTTTACAGTGCACTACAAATGTTAGTACTGAGGTCTACATTGATTCAGCCCTTCTTAGCACAAGTAGTTTTGAATAAAGGCTGATCCATTGAAAACACAATCTTCCCTATGGGTTCCTGCTCTTCCCAAAATGATACAACCCCTGCCAGTAGTGTCTTGGCTTTATAGTTGCTGGATTGGGAGGGGCCGAGTCAGTTGCCCTCATTGGGTGGCTTTTCTGAGCTGTGGGTGGAAAAAGAGACAATACTGTCAGAGACAGCGCCCCCTCGTGTCCTGGAGTGGTAGTGCTTACTTCTGATAAGCCCGGAAGGTGAACCTCTGATACACATCCATAACGCTGTCCATCTTCCTAACTCATACACGCAGGTCATGGTTTTTAGGGAAGCAGGAGCCTATCCCAACAAGCATAGGGCTTTTGGCTTTTTTGACACTAACCAACAGAAAAAAAGACTCTTCAGTGTCAAAATGACAAGCAATCACTCGTTTAAATTAATGACAAATATAAAACACACAATAACCGATCTCATTTAACATGGCACCCCTAAAGTCTCACTGGTGCAGCCAGCTGGTTTGAGAAGTCCCAGAATGGAGGTCACCTGTATGAAGTTTCACTCAGTTGTGGTCTAAATGCACCTGAATGTGGAAGGGCCAACTTGTGGGGAGTACAGTATGGTGGGCTAACCTACACAGTGAAGGCCAAAGGGCACAACAAACAACTCCATGGAAAGTTCAAATCAGGGGATGGAGACAAAAAAATACTGAATTTACAGTTAAACCATCCATCCAGCCATTTTCCAACCTGCTGAATCCGAACACAGGGTCACGGGGGTCTGCTGGAGCCAATCCCAGCCAACACAGGGCACAAGGCAGGAACCAATCCCGGGCAGGGTACCAACCTGCCGCAGGACACACACAAACACACTCACCACACACCAGGGCCAATTTAGAATCGTCAATCCACCTAACCTGCATGTCTTTGGACTGTGGGAGGAAACCGGAGCGCCCGGAGGAAACCCACGCAGACACGGGGAGAACATGCAAACTCCACGCAGGGAGGACCCGGGAAGCGAACCCAGGTCCCCAGGTCTCCCAACTGCAAGGCAGCAGCACTACCCACTGCGCCACCGTGCCGCCCCCAAGTAAACCAATCATGAAGAAATGGGAAAAAAGACGGCACAGCTATAAGTTAGATAGAGCTACAAAAACTGAAGAAGATGAGTGAAGGAGGCCACCAAGGGAACTTTGAAGGAGTGACAAGCTACAGTGATATCTATTACTGGGACTGCACAGATGACAACTGGGCCCCAGTCACAGCTTTATGGAGAGTGGAGAAGAGGGAAAAAAAACACAGAGGACATCTCAGACACGTGGGAGACTAAAGTCAGCTGGAAGAAGGTGCTGTGGTCTGATGAGGAGAGTGAGGCTGGGAGTGTGCACTCATAGAGCATGTTGTCACACCCACCTTAGGATCCCAAATTTGGACCTGAGTGCAGCCATGGAACAGGTGACACCTCAGCACCACACTAGTTTGAATGGAATGGAATAGTGAGAGTTTACTTTTTACAGTGGCTGGGGTGCCAATCCTGCCACCAAGCCCCAAATTTGCCCTTGCAAGTTGGAGGACCTGCTTGCAGGGCTGGATGCAGGTGAACATCATAGCCAGGATAGAACAATTGCAGGTTAAGGGCCTTACAGAGTGGAAACGCTTCTGGCATTTAAAGGATTTGAGCTGGCAACCTTATAATTGCTGGCACTAATCCCTAGCCTTAGAGCCACCACTCCACCCTGCCTAATGAGATAAAAAAAAAAAAATAAAAGTCATATTACGTTGTACATTATCACAAACACGCCACCCTGAAGTATGGTGGTGGCAGCAACCTCAGGCTGTGGGAATTCTTCTCTGCAGTAGGCCTTGGAAGGCATGTGAGGGTAAAATACGGGGAAATTCAGGGGAGGGAGATGCCTTACACATCTATCTATCTATCTATCTATCTATCTATCTATCTATCTATCTATCTATCTATCTATCTATCTATCTATCTATCTATCTATCTATCTATCATTTAGTGCCTTTCAAATCTTATGATATAGTACCTTACACATCTATCTATCTATCTATCTATCTATCTATCTATCTATCTATCTATCTATCTATCTATCTATCTATCTATCTATCTATCTATCTATCTATCTATCTATCATTTAGTGCCTTTCAAATCTTATGATATAGTGCCTTACACATCTATCTATCTATCTATCTATCTATCTATCTATCTATCTATCTATCTATCTATCTATCTATCTATCTATCTATCTATCTATCTATCTATCTATCTATCTATCTATTATTTAGTGCCTTTCAAATCTTATGATATAGTGCCTTACACATCTATCTATCTATCTATCTATCTATCTATCTATCTATCTATCTATCTATCTATCTATCTATCTATCTATCTATCTATCTATCTATCTATCTAGTCTCACATGCTAAGTGCTGCAGATCAGAAGACGGCGATTCAATTCTCAGCGCTGTCATATGAGGACACCTAGTGGAAGCGGAGGAAATTGCAGCCCCAACTATGTGTGGCGGTCTGGAGCAGCGAGTCGACACCCTGTCAGCCAGGGCTGGAGTAATAAGCATTAAGCACAATAAGCATGTGTAGTGTATTATTCACGACAATGCTTGCATCAATCGATCTGTACAAACATTAAGAGATCTTCCCTTTCCCACATTCTGTTATGTTGCAGCCTTGTGCTGAAATCTTTTACATTAAGCTTTTTATATCATCAAGAAACACTCAATTCTCCAGAATGATAAAATGATAGCAGGACTTGGTGCATTGGCGATTCTAAATTGGCCTTAGCGTGCGCTTGGTTGTGTGTGTGCGTGCCCTGCGGTGGGTTGGCACCCTGCCCAGGATTGGTTCCTGCCTTGTGCCCTGTGTTGGCTGGGATTGACTCCAGCAGACCACCGTGACCCTGTATTCAGATTCAACAGGTTGGAAAATGGATGGATGGATGGACTTTAGGAATTTTTTCTAGTTTATTAAAAATAGAAACGACTGGAATTAACAGAAGTCTTTGAGCCTCTGCTGTGATACTTACCCTTTGTCCTGCAGTTCATTCCATTATTGATTGTCATTGAGATGTTTCTACACCTATTTTGGAGTCCACCTGTGGTCAATTCGATTGATTGGTCTGATTAGCAAAGGCACCCACCTGTCTATAGGTGAGCAAAAACCAAGCTATGAGGTTGAAGGAATTGTCTGCAGAGCTGTTTGATGATGGGATTGTGTCGAGGCTCAGCTTTGGGGAAGGCAACAGCACGGAAAGTTCTCAAGAGCACAGTGGCCTCCCTAATTCTGAAATGGAAGAAGTTTGGAACAACCACAAGTCTTCTTAGAGATGAATACCCAACCAAACTGATTAATTATAGGAGGATGGCCGTGGTAAGAGAGGAGCTCAAGAATCTGACTGAACTTGTGTGGAGTGGAAGAAACTTCCAGAAGAACAACAGTCACTGCAACACTCCACCTTTTTTTTAACGGTCTTTATGACAGAGTGGCCAAATGGCACATGACATCCCACTTGGAGTTCCAGAAGACACCTGAGGGGCTCCCACTGTGAGAAACATGTCTCCCTGGTCTGAAGAACCCAAGATGGAACTGTCTGGCCTTAGTTCAAAGTGTCATGTCGGGAGGAAACCAGGCTCCACTCATCACCTGCTCAGGGCCATTTGAACAGTGAAGCACAGTGGTGGCGGCACTAGGGACCAGGAGACTAGTCAGGGCTGAGGGAAAGCTGAATGGAGCAAAGTACAGAGATCTCATTAATGAAAGCCTCCTCGGAGCGCTCCAGACCTCAGACAGGGCCAAACGTTCAATGACCCAAAGCAGAAAGCAAAGACAACACAGAGGTGGTTTAGGGACAACTCTGTGAATGTCCTTGAGTGGCCCAGTCAGAGCTTGGACATGAACCCAGACAGACCAATCAATGTTTTCCATCCAACCTGACAGAACTGGAGAGGATCTGCAGAGAAGAATGGCAGAAAAATATCCCTAATTCCAGGGGTGCCAATCTTGTTGAGTCTCCAGGCCAGAACTACTGCCTAAGTACTGAGGAAAGGCTCTGAATACTTGTGTCAGTTGGAGAGTTCAGGTTTTAGATGTTGAATAAATACGCAAAAGGTTCTAAGATCTTGTTGTTGCTTTGTCATTCAGAGATGTGGAGTGTTGTTTGATGAAGGAAATGATGAATTTAAAAGATTTTAGCAGAAGACTTCAGCATAACAAATTGTGAAGAAAGTGAAGGAGGCCACAGACGTTTCGAATGCACGCCAATACAGCGCCTTTCATGACGCAACATCTGTATCAATCATGTACTGTGCAGTTGTGGCCAAAAGTTTTGAGAATGACACAAGTGTTGGTTTTCACAAAGTTTGCTCCTTCAGTGTTTTTAAATCTTTGTGTCAGATGTTTCTCTGGTGTACTGAAGTAGAATTACAAGCAGTTCATAAGTTTCAAAGGCTTTCATTGACAATGACATGAAGTTTATGCACAGAGTCCATATTTACAGTGTTGGCCCTTCTTTCTTTTCCAAGACCTCTGCAATTCACTCTGGCAGGCTGTCAATCAACTTCTAGGCCCTGACTGATGGCAGTCCATTCTTGGATAATCAATGCTTGGAGTTTGTCAGAATTAGATAGATAGATAGATAGATAGATAGATAGATAGATAGATAGATAGATAGATAGATAGATAGATAGATAGATAGATAGATAGATAGATAGATAGATAGATAGATAGATAGATAGATAGATAGATAGATGAAAGGCACTACGTAGATAGATAGATAGATAGATAGATAGATAGATAGATAGATAGATAGATAGATAGATAGATAGATAGATAGATAGATAGATACTTTATTAATCCCAATGGGAAATTCACATAGATAGATAGATAGATAGATAGATAGATAGATACTTTATTAATCCCAAGGGGAAATTCACATACTCCAGCAGCAGCATACTGATAAAGAACAATATTAAGTTAAAGAGTGATAATAATGCAGGTAAAAACAGACAATAACTTTGAATAATGTTAACGTTTACCCCCCCTAGAGTGGAATTGAATAGTCGCTTAGTGTGATGAAGGAACAATCTCCTCAGTCTGTCACTGAAGCTGCTCCTCTGTCTGGAGATGATCCTGTTCAGTGGATGCAGTGGATTCTCCATGATTGACAGGAGTCTGCTCAGCGCCCGTCGCTCTGCCACAGATGTCAAACTGTCCAGCTCCATGCCTACAATAGAGCCTGCCTTCCTCACCAGTTTGTCCAGGCGTGAGGCGTCCCTCTTCTTTATGCTGCCTCCCCAGCACACCACTGTGTAGAAGAGGGTGCTCACCACAACCATCTGATAGAACATCTGCAGCATCTTATTGCAAAAGTTGAAGGACGCCAGCCTTCTAAGGAAGTATAGTCGGCTCTTTCCTCTCTTGCACAGAGCATCAGTATTGGCAGTCCAGTCTAATTTATCATCCAGCTGCACTCCCAGGTATTTATAGGTCTGCACCATCTGCACACAGTCACCTCTGATGATCACGGGGTCCATGAGAGGCCTGGGTCTCCTAAAATCCACCACCAGCTCCTTGGTTTTGCTGGTGTTCAGGTGTAAGTGGTTTGAGTCGTACCATTTAACAAAGTCATTGATTAGGTTCCTATACTCCTCCTCCTGCCCACTCCTGATGCAGCCCATGATAGCAGTGTCGTCAGCAAACTTTTGCACGTGGCAGGACTCCGAGTTGTATTGGAAGTCTGATGTATATAGGCTGAACAGGACCGGAGAAAGTACAGTCCCCTGTGGCGCTCCTGTGTTGCTGACCACAATGTCAGACGTGCAGTTCTCAAGACGCACATACTGAGGTCTGTCTGTAAGATAGTCCACAATCCATGCCACCAGGTATGAATCTAGTCCCATCTCTGTCAGCTTGTCCCTAAGGAGCAGAGGTTGAATGGTGTTGAAGGCGCTAGAGAAGTCTAGAAACATAATTCTTACAGCACCACTGCCTCTGTCCAAGTGGGAGAAGGATCAGTGTAGCATGTAGATGATGGCATCCTCTGCTCCTACCTTCTACTGGTATGCGAACTGCAGAGGGTCGAGGGCGTGGCGGACCTGTGGCCTCAGGTGGTGAAGCAGCAGCCTCTCCATGGTCTTAATCACATGTGACGTCAGAGCAACAGGCTGGAAGTCGCTCAGCTCACTGGGACATGATACTTTTGGGACTAGGGTGATGCAAGATGTTTTCCAAAGCCTCGGGACTCTCCCCTGTTCCAGGCACAGGTTGAAGATGCGCTGTAGAGGACCCCCCAGCTCCGATGCACAGACTTTCAGCAGTCGTGGCGATATTCCATCTGGACCTGCTGCTTTGCTGGCACGAAGAATTGACTCAATCAGTCCTTTATAATTTATTATCCCCCCCCCCCCCCCCCCCCTCCATACTTAATACTGCAGTGACTGTTGTTTTTGAGATCCATAATCTCCCAGGACTTGAAATGGGAGTCCAATGTACGACTCATCATAAAGAAGGGCACAACAGCAAATGTACTTTGTGTGCCAGCTGAGGAAGTTCAACCTTCCATAGGAGCTGCTGATTCAGCTCAACACAGCAGCAGTCAGTGAGTCTGCTCTCAGCTCATCTGTAACAGTGTGATCCGGATCAGTGACTAAAAGTGACATAAACAGGCTACAACAAATAGTCAGGTCTGACGAACATATCATCGGTGCCAGTCTGCCCACCTAACAGGACCGGAGTCATGAAGCGGGCTGGGAAAATCGTCACTGACCCCTCACACCAGGGCCTCAACCTCTTTGAACTTCTTCCATGGGCCAGGCGTTACAAATCAAAATACAGCTAAACAAACAGATATAAGAACAGCTTTTTCCCACCCCCCAGGCCATCAACCTCACAAATATTTAGTTTTATCCGCCCCAGGCCTCGCAGCACTGTCCACATATCATTAATACTTGTTTTTTTTCCAGTGCTTATTTCAGCATTTCTTGCACTGAGTTGCACTCTGCACTTTGTATGTATTTGTATGTCGGACTTGCAGAGAATGATGATAAACCAAAACATCTGCCAATTTACAGTATTAAGTATGAAGGTGGTATTTATAACATATAAATGTGAATTTCCCCTTGGGATTAATAAAGTATCTATCTATCTATCTATCTATCTATCTATCTATCTATCTATCTATCTATCTATCTATCTATCTATCTATCTATCTATCTATCTATATGATGTTGTGTGCCAGAAGTGACGCCATCATGGCGGAGCCGGAAAGTGACGTCATCTTTTTCAGCCGGAAGTGGAACTGATGGGGAATGGACATTTTGGAAACTCGGAAATAGTGGATGTAAGTAAAAATTCTTATTTGTCTTCTTTGGGTCCAATTAAAGAAAGAGAGAGATGTTAGTACTCGAAATCATCCCTACATCTTGTGGTATATCACTGACCTTAGAGGTTGTTTGGCTGCTTCCAAAGT
Organism: Erpetoichthys calabaricus; assembly: GCF_900747795.2. Classification (NCBI taxonomy): domain Eukaryota; kingdom Metazoa; phylum Chordata; class Cladistia; order Polypteriformes; family Polypteridae; genus Erpetoichthys; species Erpetoichthys calabaricus. The sequence goes on along the minus strand of NC_041396.2, from coordinate 294,195,839 downwards.
GCACATGTGCAACATTATATATATATATAGTGATGAAAATAAATCACGAGAAGACTTAAAAAACAGTTGGGGAATGTCAGTATAATCAAAAACTGATCACAGAAGACCCAGTACATTCAGTTTATGACGTTTTTATATGCAATCAAGACAAAATGGTGGAAGGACATGACGTCATCGGGACTGGCGGGGAGTGATGTCATCAGAAATGGCTGGAAGTGATGTCATTATGGCAGCCATTTTGTGAACCCGGAAGCAAGGTAGGTGCATTCTTATTTTTCTTCTTTATTTCTGTCGGCAAAGAGAAAGAGACATCAGTGCACATAATCAACCCTCTACCTCGTGAAATAACTTTTGGACTTGATGGCTGCTTCCTAATTGCGCATGTGTGACAAAATATATATATACACTATATTATATACACACATATATATTTTAATAAGAATAAATAACACAGAAAAATGCAAAAAGAGTTGGGGAATTGCCCCGTGTAATATCCATTGGAAAAGCAGCAAAATGGGTCAATATTTGATGAAAAAAACAAAACATTTGACAGAAAACAGAGGTGGAATAATCGTTTATATACAAAATGGCTGCAGAAAATGAGTTGTAAGGAAATGACGATGAACCCAGAAGTGGTGTCATCACAGACGGACTGAAATTGAAGTCATCAGAGATGGCTCGGAGTTGACATCATCCTGAGGAGGCAGAAGTGACATCATCACAGATGGAGGGAGTCATTTTCAGAGTGTTGGTGCGTGTGTGTATTTATGGTTTATCTTCTTTTGTTCTGTAGAGACAGAGAGAGAGGCATCAGTACCCTAAATCAACCCCTTATCTTGTATTATATCACTCACCTCAGGGCTTGTTGACTTCCTCCTAAGCGCATGTGTGTGACAGTATAATATACATATATATATATATATATATATATATATATATACGTTACCTGGTAGGTAACCACCCATACAATCAGATTGTGACACAGACTATGAATGCCGTGAATATATATATATATATATATATATATATATATATATATATATATATATATATATATATATATAAATGTTGTAATGGACGGCCACTCATCCCGGCTGACACATCCAGGCCTCTAGATGGAGTCCTCCCTGCAGCATAGAGGTGCCCCGGATTCCCGTAGGGCATCAATGCAAGATGGAGTTTGGATTCACAATCCTGCTGGGTACCGTGGGTGCCACTGTGTGACGCTTCAGGGAGATGCAGGGATTGTTATTTTCCCTATAGCCCGGAAGTACTCCCAAGTCACGGGGACGGAAGAACAGAAGTACTTCCGGGCTGAAGAAAAATATAAGTCTTCATCTGACCTGGAAGTGCTATGAATCACAAGGACTGAAGGACAGGAGCACTTTTGGGTCAAGGACTATATAAAGGACTATGCGAGACCCAGCAAGCTGAGCCGGAGTTGGGAGGTAGAGTGATGGAGCGTCTGGGAGAGGAGGATTGATTTATTGTATATTGGGGTGATTGTGGTGTATACTGTGGCCCAATATCGAAAAGAAAAGAAATTAAAATGATTATTGGTGCTTTTACTTGGTGTCTTGGATGTTTGTCTGTGGAGTTTGAAGAATGACAGTGCCCTCTAGTGTCACTATATATACAGTGGAACCTCGGTTTGCGAGCATAATTCGTTCCGGAAACGTGCTCACAGTTCAAAGCACTCGTATATCAAAGTGAATTTCCCCATAAGAAATAATGGAAACTCAGATGATTCGTTCCACAACCCAAAACTATTCATATAAAAACTATTAATACAAAATATAAAGTAAAAATACATGAAACAAATTAACCTGCACTTTACCTTTGAAAAGAATCATGGCTGGTGTGAGGGAGTTTCTAAACTCTTGTGGGATTCCACCCAACAGGACGACACGCGGATGAGCGTCCCAAAGCAATCGCAGTCTCCCAGCGCTGTAGCAGTTTGCCGTAAAAGCGAATCCGAAAAGATTGCGGACATGCTATAAGCGCCTGCCGTCGATGGGTGATACAAAGAACAAGGAACATTATAAATGCGCAGGGCACAGTACTACTTGGCCACGACCCTGCCTGACTGCTGTGTCTGTGTATAGGAGAGCAGCAGATCTCGCTACAATAAATAACCGCGCTGTTGCTGTTTCAAGCTGAATAAAGCTGGTGTTGTTAAAGTACTGAGACTCAGCTTCGTGTTTTGGGGTGCAAGATAGGGACTCGCATGTCACAGCACACACACACACACACACACACACAGTCACAATGCTGTAGTAAACAGTATACGCTTGTACAGATGTTGACTATATGAGTGAGGCACGCCAACTCAGACGGAGAATAGGAGATGATTACCCACAATCCCGCAGCAAGAGAGAAAGAGAAGAACCATCAGCTCAGTTGTGATCACATGACGCTCAGTAGACAAAGCGTATACATACTACTCGTACTGCAAGACCTCGCTCGTTTATCAAGTCAAAATTTATTACAAATTGTAGCTCGTCTTGCAAAACACTCGTAACCCAGTTACTCGCAAACCGAGGTTCCACTGTAATATTATATATATATATATATATATATATATATATATATATATATATATATATATATATATAAATATAATGTAGTGATAAACCCAGGGCGTCAGTGAGCCACAAATCCCAACACGATCACAAAAACACAGTCCTTTATCAAAAATAAACAAAGGTTTTATTTAAATACCTCCAAGAGTATTACCAATACACACAAAACACTGGTCTTTTTCTCTCCACAATATGTTCTCTCACCACTGCACTGCCCTCCTCCAGTCAAGTGTTGCCTCTCTACCACCCAGCTCCGACTCACCTGAGTAACAGAGTGCAGTCCCTTTTATTACAGATCCAGGAGTACTTCCGGTGCCAGGGCGATTACCCGATGGAAGTACTCCCGGCTCACACGGAAGTCCATTATTTGAGTAGGGAGCTTGTTTCCCTGGAACGCCCTCTTGTGGCACCCCGTGACCCCAGCAGGGCTGCCCTGCCAGACTACATTTCTCGGCATGTCCTGCTGGCTTTCCACTAGGTGGGGATATCCAGGATTACTGCCATCTAGCGTGCTGGGGGAATAACAGTCCCCTAGAGATCTTTCTGCTTCTATAGGGGCTGTCCGTCCATTTCTTCTTTCCGGGTCTGCTTCTTTTCCTGGCCGGGATATCTGTTCAGCCCGTGTGAATTCTACAATATATATATATATTGATCGTGTCACACACGTGCACATGGGAGGCAGCAGCAGAGTCTAGTTATTGCTGAAATGTCGATGTCAGGGGCTAATCAAGTGCAATAACACCTTCTCTCCTTCCTTGCAGGAACAAATAACATCTAGCCCGCTTTCTTCTGGCTACAGAGCAAACCCTCAGATGACATCATTTCCTTCCTCCCCCTCTGAGGATCCGCCTCTTCTTCCCCTTCAGCTTTAAGAAGCCACCAGCTCTTCCCTTCAGCAGTCTAATATTTGAATCAGTCTTATGAGGCTACTCCTCACTAATGATTGCTCTTTCTTTACAGTGAATCTACAATACCCGGGGTGGATCCCCCCAAATCTTTATCTCTTGTCCTTTGTGTTTTCTACTATATACAACTATTTAAATTCTCTGTCTTGTGCTTTTTTTTTTAAAAAGGTGTGTGATTAACTGTGGTATGTACTGTATGTCAATTATGTAACTTATAATTATAGTCAAATTCCTTGTATGTGTCACATACTTGGCCAATAAACCTGATTCTGATTCTGATCAGGTGTGTCTTTGTGGCTAAAGAATCTGTGCTGGTAACTCAAAGGTTGCCGGCTCAAATCCTGGCAGTGACAGAAGGAATGCTACTCAGCTGGGCCCTTGAGCAAGACCCTCCAGGGGCACAGTACAATGGCTGACCCTGTGCTCTGACCCTAAAACTCTGAATAAGTTGAGGTAGGTAGAAAATAAATTCTGCATTCAAGAAACTGTAAATGGCACATACAGTAAATTATAATTATAACACTTTTCATAATACAATATGAGGTTACAATCATCTTAACCAATCATTCAACAAGAATTTCAAAGTGTGGGGCTCACATTGTATTAATCAATCAGTCAGTCAATCCTTTATACGGTACAGCACCTTTCATAATATTGAGTTACAAAAATCTCTACCATTTAAACAATCAATTGATCAATCAATCAGTAGCAAGAATTTAATAATATGGGGTCCACATTATATAAATAAATCAATCAATCAATCCATTCTTTACACAGTATAGTACCTTTCACAGTATGGGGTTACAAAAATTTTTACCAGTTAATCAATTAATCAATCACTCAGCCAGTCAATCAGTCCTGACTGAGTGCCATTGTCACACATTTCTTTTTACAACAAAGCCCAAGTTAGTCCACGCCATGTCCTGCACGTAGACCCCTCAGACAAAACGACATTAAACTTGCACCTGCTGAATTAGAACACATACAAACTTACAGGGTGGGTCTTTGAGAAGGACAGTTGAACAAGCTGATCAATAAAACCTGATCACATCAAGAAGATCAAAGAGGTCAGAAAGTGTCGCAGAATGTAACCAGACCTGCTGCACAGACTGTGGTAGACGACCTGCCTCCAGGTTGTTTTTTGTCACACACAGCAGAAGTGACTCACTCAGGGTCACACAGGCAGTCTGTGCTGAAAGAGAGCGTGACCTCCAAAATCGGTGCGTTTTTGTTAGTGCCATTCATAGTACAAGCGTTGATGCTTTATTTGTACCGTTCACTTTTTTCAGTATGTATAAAGTGTGAGAGTTGAATAATCGGTGTGCGTCACGCTCGTTCGGTGGCGCAGTGGCAGTGCTTCTGACCTCACTCACAAACTGCTCTTTTCGCCTTGGCAAACCGGGGCATGGAGTGCTGCTTGAAGAGGGAAAAAATGAATTTAAGTGATTTTAGGAAGCTTGCGCAAAGTTAACAGAAACCTAAAGGTCGCATGTTTACAGAGGGACGTTTACTTTATTTATCCGATTTAAGGTTATTTAACTTAAAGTAATCATTCTTGCCGGTGTTACGTGGCTTTTTCTAGTTACATTGACAAAAATCTCTGATATCGCCTTAACACAATTAATTGATGCTGAAACAAAGCCACTAAATTGTTTTTAATAGGAAAGTAATTATGGATGAGGTGAGAGAGGACATGCAGGTGGTGTGTGCGACAGAGCAAGATGTAGAGGACAGGACGCTGTGACGCAGCCGAAAGAAGAAGAAGAAGAAGAAGAAGAAGAAGAAGAAGAAGAAGAAGAAGAAGAAGAAGAAGGAAAGTTATTAAAATTGGAAACTGTTATCATTACTCACCCATTTTATGTTAATCTTACTCAAAATTAACAATTTTTAATACTCAAAAAATGGACTTCCCATTTATTTCTAATACACTGTTGACTTCATTAACATAAAATAAACAGGTTTTATGATACGCGACTGTCCTATTTTGCAAGAAGTATATTTTGCATAAAAGCCTGTCCCTTTTGTTGCATTGTGGGTCAAGAGATCCCTCACAATTTGTACAGTTGCGGATATGAAAGACTTTTAATACTTTTTTCCTGAGTGCTGTTGTTTTTTTCGTGGACGTGAAAGTTGACACTTTTTTGATGCACCGATAAACTTGTCCTGTGGTGGGCTGGCGCCCTGCCCGGGGTTTGTTACCTGCCTTGCGCCCTGTGTTGGCTGGGATTGGCTCCAGCAGACCCCCGTGACCCTGCGGTTAGGATATAGCAGGTTGAATAATGGATGGATAAACTTGTCAGCCACCCAACATCACAAAAGCGTTTTTTCTTTGCTTCCATTACAATACGGTACTTAAATATATGATTTCGCCAAAAGGGCAGTCAGCCAAAATAAATGAATGAGTTGCTTTATGGACTGTTTGCATTTTGTGCTGTGTAAATCAAATTTACTTTTATACAAAACAATAAAGCTGTTTCTTATTTTAGTGTTTGAGTTTGTTGGTATATTGTAAATGTCAATTTTTTGAGTGTATCTTACACCCCCAAGCCTTAAAGATTTTTTTCTTTGATTAGAACTGATGTATGAATACATTTATTTCATCATGTTAAAATAAAATACTGTGTAGTATATTTAGTATATATATTCTATGACTAGGATTTAATGACGTCACAACCACGGCATCGCCGCCGTTTTTAATGGTCAGAGAAGCACGGCAGAAACACTTCACGTGAGCAACGCGGTGTTAAAAAATATCGTGTGGTGTTTGAAGCATAGTTGGGTAAGACAAACCTAACTGGTTTATTTAAAGAAATAGACTCCACTTTAGTAATTTATAAGAAATAGTAAATACTGTAGCGACCTCCGCGTCAGGTTCGAAAAGAAGAAAAAGACAGACGGACAAAGTAAGGATCACAGAACAGTTTACTTGAACAGTAAAGAAGAAGAAGAAAAAAAACCGTAGGGTTGTAATAGCAAAAACAAAATGAACGTCTTTGTCTTTGAACTATTTATTTCTCTCATAGTTGTGGTCATGAGAGACGCCGTTAAAGAAAAGCAAAACAGAAAAAGAAAAATGTCAACTTCATAACCCCACAATACCTTCCTTCTTCTCCAACGAGCCTCCAACCCTCCTCCTGTCCCCTCCGTCCCAGATACTTTCTCTGCCCTCCCTCAATCGGACCCAACAGTCACTCCAAAAGGCCTTCAACCTGGCTGGGACAGGGAGGTGCGGTCAGGGGAGGCAGAAGTAAAAAAAAAAAGTAATAATAATAAGAAGAACATAAAATAAATGTGTCCACTGGCATGTGCTATAAATTTGTTTTCTGTATGATTTCAGTGATTTTGATCATTTTTATAATCAAAATACGCTGCTTTGGTGCATTTCCTGTTCAAATACACGGGAGAAAAACGAAGTGCAGCAGCGATGAGCCTCACCTCACCTCAGACTGCGCTCTCCCTCACTCACGGGGTTGATGCCTGAAATTGGCACGTGTCTGTCTCTGTATGTCACCAATATAATGTTTGCAGACATATTTATTATACTCTCTGACTTTCCACAGTCTAGCTAATATCTTTAATGAATGTGTGTGACATATTTAGTCTTAACCCACCGACAGGAAATGCACAAGCCAGTGTGTTTCTTCATGCCGGTCCCAAGCCTGGATAAATGGGGAGGGTTACGTCAGGAAAGGCATTTGATTTTGCCAAATCAAATAGGCGGACAACAATACAAATTTCCATTCCAGATCAGTCGAGCTCTGGGTTAACAACGACTGCCACCAGTACTGTTAGCCAACAGGGTGCTGCCGGAAATTGGGCTACTGTTGGTAGAAGAAGAAGAAGAAGAAGTGGGGGGGAAACATGTCCGGAGGCAGGAGGACAGGAGGAAGGTAAAGAGAGTGGAACTGAGGGTAGGAACTTTGAATGTTGGCAGTATGACTGGTAAGGAGAGAGAGTTAGCAGATATGATGGAGAGAAGGAAGGTCGATATATTGTGTGTGCAAGACACTAAATGAAGAGGAGTAAGGCCTGGTGGATCTGAGGTGGATTCAAATTGTTCTATCATGGTGTGGATGGGAGGAGAAATGGAGTAGGAGTTATTGTGAAGGAACAGTATGTCAAGAGTGTTCTGGCAATGAAAAGAGTGTCAGGCAGAGTAATGATTATGAAGATGTAAATTGGAGGTGTGATGATGAATGTTGTTAGTGCATATGCACCGCAGGTTGGGTGTGCAGTGGGTGTGAAAGAAGATTTTTGGAGTTTGTTGGATGAAGAGATGGACAGTGCACACAAGGGACAGAATGTGGTGATTGGAGCGGATTTCTATGGGCATGTTGGTGAAGGGAACAGAAGAGACGAGGAGGTGATGGGTAGGTATGGTGTCAAGGAGAGGAATGAAGAAGGTCAGAAGATAGTGGATTTTGCTAAAAGGATGGACATGGCTGTGGTGAATACGTATTTTAAGAAGAGGGAGGAACACAGGGTGACATACAAAAGTGGAGGAAGATGCAGACAGGTAGGTAACATCCTATGCAGAAGAGCTTTATACTTTATAAAGTATATAGTGTGTTGCTGCTGGGGAGGAAGGCACAAGCACATCCCCAGCTCTGAATAAACGCTGTGTTGTGTCCTGGACTTGTGTCTCTGCCTGTCTGTGTCAGGTTGGGGGAGCAGCTGTACGCCCCCTGGTGGTCCATAGAGGATTTTCAACGCACTAAGAACCAACTTCCTATTGGTAGAACCCTTCCCAGAATGAAATGGTGCTTTGTCAAGCAAAGGTTCAACCAGGAACTACTCACCCCAGTAAAGAACCATAAAATGGCATGAAGGAGCCGGGATTTCTCAGAGAGGCCCATTGGTTGGCTGGCCTTTTACATGCAATACTTTGATCCCAAAGTGATTAACTGTTAACTTTGTGGATTTATATAGCGCCTTTCTTAGTGATTACTTCTCATTCTAGCATCACACATTGAGTCATGCAGGGTATGCACTGAACCTGTGCTCCTTATTATTTTTCCATGTAGCGCCTTTCAGCAGTAAGCACCGTTCCAAAGACAAGGTAAACCGTAAAAGTCACAAAAAACTTTATTTTTTTTTCACAAATTTAAAAAACTAGGGGGCTTTGCACCCTGCTCGCTTCGCTCGCCAACCCCCGTGTTTGGTTTTCTGGATACACATTTTTAATATTCAACATTAATATGACAATCACATCTTTTTAGCAAATACGTTGTATAATCATTGAATTATCGATCATCACAATTTTTCCATCTTTCTTTCCGTGATAAGTACGTTGTTCGTGACAATTACCTCTTCGGTGATAATCTGTTGTTTGAATGAAAGCTTTTGGAAATTTTTTTAAAACTTTCTTTCTTTCGAGTCCCAATATGCTGAATCTTTTAAATGAGGTCTGTGAGACATGTGTTTAATGACTTTGTACCATAATTCAGGATAGGTTTCTCTGTTTGGAATTTCAGCACAGACAAAACGATCGACATCATCAGCAGTTAATAATGTTTTTTTTGCAAAGTAACCAATAAATGCATGTGAGGTAAGCCCCGTTTTTGAAATTCAATCGTGTAAATGTATCCTCAGAGTTGACCAAACACCGTTCCGAGTTCTTTCAATAAAATTAAGACTTTCTGATAAAACAATCTACTTACGAAAGTCGGAATATCCTGAGCCGATGTAGCTAAGTTTTGCTTGATTCGATTTAATAAAGAAGAGACGACCAACTTCGACTTTTAGATACACATTAATAATGTAATGTTGTGTTAGACATTGTAACGATTTTTTCAGCTACACTTCACTAAGTTTAAACTGAAAAAGTATACTAAAAAATGATATTAAAAATTATATATGTGAATTTCCCATTGGGATTAATAAAGTATCTATCTATCTATCTATCTATCTATCTATCTATCTATCTATCTATCTATCTATCTATCTATCTATCTATCTATCTATCTATCTATCTATCTATCTATCTATCTATTGTGAGAGATTAATGCCTCCGTGACCCCTTGAACCCTCCGAGCAGACGTCAGACACCATATAAACGTCCAAATATCACGTTTATTTAGACTAATATGTGCAACAAGCACCCTATATACTACAACACTCATATATAACTAATCAATAATCAATACAATACCACCACTCCCAGACACGTTGCCACCCTACCTCCCAGCTCAGCTCGGCGTACTGGGCTTTCCCATAGTCCTTTATACTCCCTGACCCGGAAGGGGTTCCTGGCACAACCCACAAGTCCGTATTCCTTCCGGGTCAGGGTAAACAGTCCTTTTCTTTACCCCGGAAGTACATAGTTTCCTCCTGTCCTGGGATTATGACGTACTTCCGGATCATAGGGCATATAAGAGTCCCCGGGTTTCCCTACAGCGACTCCTGGTGGTCCCCAAGGCATCCAGCAGGGCTGCGCATAAAAACTACATAGTCCATGAGTCCCTGCTGGAACTCGGGGCATGTCCATGCTGCAGGGAAAGCTCCACCTGGTGGCCTGGGGGTATTGGCCGGAATGCCAAGCCGGCCACATATCACAATATCTATCTATCTATCTATCTATCTATCTATCTATCTATCTATCTATCTATCTATCTATCTATCTATCTATCTATCTATCTATCTATCTATCTATCTATCTATCTATCTATCTATCTATCTATCTATCTATCTATCTATCTATCTATCTATCTATCTATACTGATGATTGCAGGTCGACCTCAAACTGCCTTCAACCCCTTCCCACAGCGCCGAAAGATGATTTATAGTAATAAAAGCGATCTATATTACTAAAGACAGTTTAATTTATGCACAGCAGACGCACCGAAGCGCATGCGCACTGCGTCGCAGCACCCCAGAGTCAAACCCAGCGGCTTCCCAGAGTCAGTAGATGGCGCCCAAACAACACAACCTGTAAACTAAACTTGCTCTAATCCACTGTGCCAGCAGAGGCAAAGGAGTCATGGCTCCAAATGGAAAGAGCTCAACGATTTGTAATACAAAACTGAGCCCATAGTTCCCACAGTCAGTGTGTGGCGCCCAAACACCACGACTTGTAAACTACACCTGCTCTAATCCACTGTGCCAGCAGTCAGTGTGTGTAAGTTGTAGCATGCTTCCTGACAGTAAACGACTTCTACCTAACGACACAGCCACAGAACAACAAAGACGACACCGCATGGATAAAAACAATACACGGAGTCACGGCTCCAAATGGAAGGAGTTCAACGATTAGTAATACAAACACGAGCCCGTATGGATAAAAACAATGAACGAAGGCGCCCATACAAAGAAGCCGCTTTAGTACAAATATGTTTATTTAATTAAATGAAAACTTTACCATGGCTACGACCTGTGACCTAAACCCGAGGTAAAGCGTGCACGCCAGGTTGTACAGCCGCACGAACGCGACCACCCACACCACTGCACTGGATCTGCCGCCATGGTCACTTCAGCATGTGAATCCGCTGCCGTCAGCAAACGACTTCTCGCTGACGACACAGCCATAGAAAAACAAAAAAGAGACTGCATGGATAAAAACAATAAACGATGAGTCACAGCTCCAAAAAGAAGCCTCTTTAGTACAAATATGTTTATTTAATTAAATGAACTTTCCCAGGACGCACCCACCCTCCATGATATTTCATCCCTCCAAGTATCGGAGTGTCCCAGATGGATGAGGACCCTACCCAGCCGGGATGCCTGGATGGTCCCCGTGATGGACAATACTTGCCCTGGGGCACAAGAGGGCAGCCGCCCGGGTCTGCTTATGGGCCACTGGACCAGACTTCGGACATTTATCCCTACCGGAGGACGTGGTCACCACCAGGGTGCGCCCAGACAGTTGTGAAGTCCCAGATGGCAGCACTTCCGCCACACCAGGAAATGCTGCCGGAAGAATTCCCAGGGGCACCCGGAGTGCTTCCAGGGACTCTCTGGACTCTTCCGCCACACCAGGAAGTGTCATCAAGGGGAGCACCTGGAGCTCATCCGGGTCAGTATATAAGGGACCGCCTCTCTCCAGAAGAAGAGCCAGAGTTGGGAGGAAGGAGACGAAGCTTGTGAGGAGGGGAGAGGCGGTGAGAAAGAGAAAGAGAAAGAAGAAAGAGTGTGAGGAGGAAGGCATTGTGGTGCGGAAAGAAATAAAAGAAGTGTGTTTTGGACATTCTGGTGTCTGTCTGTCTGTGACCAGGGGTATGCTTTCCACAGAAGGGAACAGAAAGTGATTGCCATTCTTGGATGTGCGATTCTTTCTAGAATTGCAGGCTTGCTGGTCATGTCCTATCCTCCTTCGCCATAAAACTCGGGCTGTCTTTACTTCCTTCTCTTCCTGCCTTTTTGCGCCCCTATTTAAATAGTGCGTCCGTTTCCATGGCACTCCCGGAAATCTCAATGACAGCCCTGTACCTCCCAAAAGGTCCTCTCTATCCAACCCGCCTATCTTACCTTCCGTATTTTCAAGTGACAACGGGATTTTATATAGAGAGAGGAACAAAAAAAAACATACAATTTTTATGTGGTAATGAGATGACAAAAGTGGGTTAAATTAATTGGAATGTTTTGCCCCGAAATACTGTGTTGGTCGTTTTTCTGAATTCGTGTGTTTCATATTGTATGACCATCCTGTTTCTCCATCTTGGAAAAGCAAAGGAAAGAGTAATGGATCGGAATATGGTGAATTATTAGACAGAAATGTCGATTCATGTTTTACTTTCGGATAAACACGAAAATCTAGTCTGTTTTTGGTCTCTCCGTCTTCCGTAAGTATTATCGCTGATAATTCGTCACATGTTGGTTTATTATATATGCATGCGTGGTCTTTCTGATTCATATAGAAATCCAAGAAAACTTCTTTGTCTTTGTTTTGCAGATAAATTTCGTGTAAAGTGCGATACTTTTGGATGTCTGGATTTGTATCCATTATCGGCTGTTGAATTTCTAACTCTTTCTATTCTATGTTGCATCGCTTCTCTGTGACCATAAAGATACATGTGACCGAATTGTGGTTTCTTTGAAATTAAACTTGTCATAGCTTTAATTGTTGCGGGACCACAGATTCTCATAGCGTATGGTCCATTCTTGTGTAAATCAATGTTTTGTGCATTGAATGATGTGAACGCGAAAAGATTATTGTAGACTCAGATATTTTGCCTGTAGTGTTTGTGGATTTCACTTTCACCGAACAACAAATCTTTAAATTCTCGCGGATACGCCTCTTCATTGGGAAGCTGCAGTCCTTTTCCCTGATGGCAACACGAAGTGGACGATCTACAAGTCTCTGACTTAAACTTCAAAGCCTTACAATATTTATATACTTCTGACATATCACCTATGTCCATATTCAATCTCTATTCGACTTTCCGTTATTTCGCCGAGTAAGAATTTCTCTTTGTTTGTGCCAATGCGATCTTTACTTTGCTTTCATAATCTCTAACCTGCTCTGCAACTACTTTATGAAGTTCTGCTTTGTTTTTTCACTATTTTGTCTTTTATTTTTGAGCCCGATTGGACCTGCTGTATTTTCAATTCCACTTGTCCCGGGCTGATTATTACTTTCCTTATTTTCCTATTGTCCCGATACACTTTATATGCGCTGAGAGCCCTGGATCTGTGTCTGCTCAAAGCCTTTACATGACTGAGTGTTTTGCTGCCCGTGGTCTTATTTGGTTGTAAGTCTTGCAAGAATCTCATGTTCCACGTCCCCGCAAGATGGTCCTGGGTCAATCTCTTGGCACCAAGTCTCATGTTTAAGGTCCCCACGAGACGCTCCGTGGCCAAACTCTTTCATCTCACGGGTCTCTTAAGTGTCTTCCGTGAAGATCACGTCTCGTCTCCCTAGTCTCTCCCTCCCAGGATTTTTTTTTTATAATAGAGAGATGAATAAATAACGTAAAAGTCTGCAATTATATAAAAGTAAAAATAAAGAGGTGCACACTTGGTCCAGTGTACCATCCAGGGCCACATTTCTTCACTCGCTGGCACTGCCAGGTGATTCCGGTGCCATCATATGACCCAGCCTGGCAATGTTAAATTAGAGGAAAGAGCAAAACAAAGGCCAAAATATAAATAACAGCAGGAGAAGTACTTTCGTCACCCAAAACAATGGTGGGGAGAGTTAATAGCAGGAAGTGTGGGATTTGCCAAGTTGGCATCACCAGCCTGTCGTTTCTCTTGGTTTCTTCCCTCTCGTTTATGTGGGCTTTTCCAAGTGCTGTGCTTCTGTTCTCTTGCTTTGTCAGGTCACTGGCACCGGAGAGAGTCCCTCAGACAGTAGTTTAGAAAACTGGATGTCCAGCCAGGGCCAGATTAAGACCCCAGGCCATTGGTTGACTCAGCTCCTTAACAGAGAGTCAGACGTTACTTCTAACAATGCAGCATTTCTCACTCTTGATTTCACTTTATTGAACCCAAGTATGTATTGGTGAAAAGGTCCTTTGCTGCTACATGCCTCTGAATGCCCTGAATGGTTGATCCACCCCTGTGTCCAGCTGTGCCAGCTGTGCCAGGGCCCGTACTACTTCAGTGGGTAAAGCTAAGGGTGAACTGGGCTGGGCTGTTGAAGGCGGAACAACCAGGCAAGATGCAAAAAGGAAGGCCAAGATTAATGGATGTGGTGAGGGAGGACATGAAGGCGGTTGGTGTGGCAGAAAAGGAAGTAAAAGATAGGGATAGATGGAGATGGGTGATCTGCTGTGGCAACCCCTAAACGGGAGCATCCAAAAGAAGAAGACTCACTTAACAATGGTGACCACAACCCATCTGACAAGAACTGTGGGCTCAGACAGACTGAGGGAGAAAGAGGGCTTGGGGAAATGTCGACACCCAGTGGTGACAACTGTGAACTTCACAACAAGAGGCTCTGGCTGTAATCATTGCCATGAACACTCTTGACTATTATAGAACCTTGACATTGTGTTTACCATGAAAAGGCGCTATATAAAATCACATCACAGCCTATCTAACTCCTGCCACTGACTCACTCTTTGAGTCCTCAAACCCTCCCATGATCACATCGTCCAAATGTGGAAACAAAGAAACACTGGCTGCACGGCACGTCTGGAAAGGCGCTATAAAAAAAAATCACATGGTCACTGGTTTGATGACTGTTACATCTTGTGACTTTGTGTCCTCATGTCATGAAAATAATCAAACCATATCATTGTCTCTCTATTATAAAAGAAAATCTTGAGATGAGACTTTTGCCAAGAGATTTTTTCAAGTCCTGCCCTCCTCGCCACCATTTACGGTTAACAGCCTGCGCCCGCGGTCCTCTCACCTCTCACTCGTGTGAATGCTTCCTGCCCTCTCAGCTCTTATAGATTTTTATCTTTTCCTCATGTTAAGTTCCCAATAAAAGAAGACATATTATGTCCAAATCATATTGAAGAATTTTATCCTGAAGGGTTATCAGCAGAAGAAATGATTACACGGGCAATCCTAGCACCGAGAAATGATGAAGTCAAATGAATTCACACGAAAATTATCAATCGGTTACACGGCAGATTGGTTAAATGCATATCAATAGACTACACTGAAACAGTTGGTGGTGATGGTGCGGAAGATGAAAACATCAACTTACAATATCATGAAGAATATCTACAACCATTAACACCGTGCGGTCTTCCACTGGCCGAATTCCTGTTGAAAGAAGGACGTATCGTGATGTTATTGTGCAATTTATGTCCGAGTGATGGGCTGTGCAATGGGATACGATTAGCTGTATTGAAAATTGGTCGAACAATTCTGATGTGTAAAATTTTAACAGGTGACAAGAAAGGTAATGAAGTACATCATCAGGGTATAACAGACACCAAAGGAGATCTTGATATGCCATTCGTACTAAAACGTTTACAGTTTCCTGTTAGAATAGCTTTTATATGACAATTAACAAATCACAGGGACAAACATTCGAAAAAGTCGGTTTATTTATTAGAGAGAAAGAAACAAAATTCACTCACGAGCAGTTATACGTTGTGTTGTGACGATGTAAATCCAAACACGGAATCACAATTCAATGTAATAGTGACGAAAAGTTAATTCCAAATATTGTTTTTACTGACGTTTTACAGTAAAAGTGTAAGTTTAAAAAGTATTTGCGTTTTAATTTCAAAGCCAAACAGAACAAAATTGTATTACGCAAGGAATAACGATATAGTGCAAAATGAAACATAATTTTCTTTCAAATTATTACGTTTTACTGTTTTCTAATGTGGTTAATCACTCACTGTAATGTAAAATAGTTAGTTCTATTTTGCATTTGTAACAATTCCCATTAAAATAACAATCTGTTTAAATTGTACAACTGCATCCCCATACGCGAGCGGCAGATCCACAAAGTGATTAGTGCGTAGCGCCCACCCGGGGTTTGGCGAGTGAAGCAACTGTGGGCAGAGCCCTCTAGTATTTATAAAATGTCATGAGGTGATGTTCACTGTGCAGTGACACTCTTTAAAACTTCAACAGGGGCCAATTCGGTCCCCATTTCTGGCTCACTGTGTGACATAACGTGATTCACTACTTTAACTATTAAACACTTTCTGACCAGTGCGGTACACGGCTGGGGGTCAGACCCGGCTGGGACGCCTGGAAGGACTGGGTCATGGCTTATTTATCCTCCGGGCCACGAGGGAGCAACCGCCCTGGAGTAGAAGTGGCTCACGGAAGGGGAGCAGGGAGGCTCAAGACCGCTGGGGCCTCTGGTCACCGCCAGGGGGTGCCCTGAGCCTCATGGAGCCCGGGATTTATTCACTTCCGCCACACCCATGGGGGACGATCCTTCCAGGGTCACCCGGAGTGCTTCCAGGTGCTCTCCTGATGCTTCCACCACACCAGGACGTGACGTCAGGTAGAACACCTGGAGCTCATCCGGGTGAGGATAAAGGGAGCCGCCTCCCTCCTGTCAGTGAGCTGGAGTCGGGAGCAGGAGCAGGACGAAGCTCCTGGAGAGAGAGTGCAGGTGGCCCAGGGACAAGGAGAGAGAAGGCCCAGGAGAAAGGTGACTGGGGCTAGAGGCACTGTGTTGGTGTGCGGGACTGTGACTTGTGTTGTTGTAGAAGACAAAATAAAAGGCATTCTTGATAAAGATGCGGTGTTGGTTTGATGGTGTCCGGGCAAATATCACATCGGGTTCATTATGGAAAGGTGCTATATAGAATGACATGGTTGCAGATCCAATCCACCAATCATCTCATCCCAGCTGGGTCGCTTTACCCTCCAGTGTCCCCACTGTAGTACGGAAAACAGCAGAAGTCCACCTGCACAGCACCTTGTGGTGGTGATCATTGCGGAAAGGCGTCATATAAAATCACAGATTCACCCCCTGGCACTGACTCACTAGGTGGCACTGAATGACTCCATTGACCTGAAGATGGACGCATTGCAGAAATTTGGAAGCCTCTCAGTATCTGTTAAGTATCTTCTCATTGTGTTCATTATGGAAAGGCACTACTGTATATAAAATCAGAAGGGAGCAGATTGAGTCCACTGGGTAACCCTGGAAGAGTCGCTTCACTTGAAAGTGCTCACATTAAATCAATGCAGAATGTATTATGAAGCATCATGGGAGAGCACCAAGACACTATATAAAAGCGGTCGGGATTGTCCTTCCGTCCCGTGAGTGCAAAGCGTAGGAGGAGGTGTGTCAGACGTCGTGGGACATTTTCTGACGCAGCTTGGCGGAAACAACTTCGGGACGCTGCCGCCAAATACTCACTGAAAAATCCACAAGTTAATAGACACGCAGCCGCTAAATATTCGCACGCAAATCCACAAGTTAATAGAGCTTCTGTTTCCAGGTACGATCCCAATAATAAAAAGCGGCTCATACAAAAACAACAGGTTTGGCTCAAAAAACCCGATTGTGGATTTGCATACAGCCACCGAAACTTTGTAATGGCACGTGACTTCAGGTCACGTGTCTGCAAAAGAACCTAATTGAGGCAAATATTTTTACTGGCGGTGGCTCAGGGGAGAGAATTTTTATTCCTCGCATCCCCGTTATACCCTCTGATCTCTCATTTCAATTCAAACGCCTCCAATTTCCAGTAAGGCTCTGCTTTGCAATGACAATTAAGTCTCAGGGACAAACCCTAGAAAAGGTTGGCATTGATTTGAGGCAAGATTGCTTTTCACATGGCCAACTGTACGTTGCATGCTCAAGAGTAAGCTCAGCGCACAGCTTGGTCATATTACAACCGGAGGGCCGAACTGACAACGTGGTATACAAAGAGATCCTTAACAAATAATTATTTGTATATTTTCCCTCAGTTTAAAAATGTTTAGTTTTCTTCTTAATCCATCCATCCATCCATCCATCCATTGTCTCCCGCTTATCCGAGGTCGGGTCGCGGGGGTAGCAGCTTGAGCTGAGATGCCCAGACTTCCCTCTCCCCGGCCACTTCTTCTAGCTCTTCCGGGAGAATCCCGAGGCGTTCCCAGGCCAGCCAGGAGACATAGTCCCTCCAGCGTGTCCTGGGTCTTCCCCTGAGCCTCCTCCCGGTTGGATATGCCTGGAACACCTCACCAGGGAAGCGACCAGGAGGCATCCTGATCAGATGCCCGAGCCACCTCATCTGACTCCTCTCGATGCGGAGGGGCAGCAGCTCTACTCTGAGTCCCTCCCGGATGACTGAGCTTCTCACCCTGTCTTTAAGGGAGAGCCCAGACACCCTGTGGAGGAAACTCATTTCAGCCGCTTGTATTCGCGATCTCGTTCTTTCGGTCACTACCCATAGCTCATGACCATAGGTGAGGGTAGGAACATAGATCGACTGGTAAATTGAGAGCTTTGCCTTACGGCTCAGCTCCTTTTTCACCACGATAGACCGATGCAGAGCCCGCATCACTGCGGACGCCGCACCGATCCGCCTGTCAATCTCCCGCTCCATTCTTCCCTCACTCTTGAACAAGACCGCGAGGTACTTGAGATCCTCCACTTGAGGCAGGATCTCGCTCCCAACCCTGAGTGGGCACTCCACCCTTTTCCGGCTGAGGACCATGGTCTCGGATTTGGAGGTGCTAATTCTCATCCCAGCCGCTTCACACTCAGCTGTGAACTGATCCAGAGAGAGCTGGAGATCACGTCCTGATGAAGCAAACAGGACAACATCATCTGCAAAAAGCAGTGTCCCAATACTGAGTCTACCAAACCGGACTCCCTCAACACCCTGGCTGCGCCTAGAAATTCTGTCCATAAAAGTTATAAACAGAATCGGTCACAAAGAGCAGCCCTGGCGAAGTCCAACTCTCACTGGAAACGGGTTCAACTTACTGCCGGCAATGCAGACCAAGCTCTGACACTGGTTGTACAGGGACCGAACAGCCCTTATCAGGAGGTCCGGTACCCCATACTCCCGGAGCACCCCCCACAGGATTCTCCGAGGGACACGGTCGAACGCCTTTTCCAAGTCCACAAAACACATGTAGACTGGTTGGGCGAACTCCCATGCACCCTCCAGGACTCTGCTAAGAGTGTAGAGCTGGTCCACTGTTCCGCGACCAGGACAAAAACCACACTGTTCCTCCTGAGTCCGAGGTTCGACTATCCGACGGACCATCCTCTCTAGGACCCCTGAATAGACTTTTCCAGGGAGGCTGAGGAGTGTGATCCCTCTGTAGTTGGAACACACCCTCCGGTCCCCTTTCTTAAAGAGGGGGACCACCACTCCTGTCTGCCAATCCAGAGTCACTGTCCCTGATGTCCATGCGATGTTGCAGAGAAGTGTCAACCAAGACAGCCCTACAACATCCAGAGCCTTGAGGAACTCCGGGCGTATCTCATCCACCCCCGGGGCCCTGCCACCAAGGAGTTTTTTGACCACCTCGGTGACCTCAGTCCCAGAGATGGGGGAGCCCACCTCTGAGTCCCCAGGCTCTGCTTCCTCATTGGAAGGCATGTTAGTGGGATTGAGGAGGTCTTCGAAGTACTCCCCCCACCATATACAGTGTTGACACTGCACTGCATCCCCCTCCTGAGACGCCAGACGGTGGACCAGAATCTCCTCGAAGCTGTCCGAAAGTCGTTCTCCATGGCCTCCCCAAACTCCCTCAGCAACCACCAAAGCCGCATTCCGCTTGGCCTGCCGGTACCTATCAGCTGCCTCCAGAGTCCCACAGGACAAAAGGGACCGGTAGGACTCCTTCTTCAGCTTGACGGCATCCCTCACCGCTGGTGTCCACCAACGGGTTCGGGGATTGCCGCCACGACAGGCACCGACCACCTTATGGCCACAGCTCCGGTCAGCCGTCTCAACAATAGAGGCACGGACTCAATGTCCCCCACCTCCCTCGGGACATGGTCGAAGTTCTGCCGGAGGTGGGAGTTGAAGCTACTTCTGACAGGGGGCTCTGCCAGACGTTCCCAGCAGACCCTCACAACACGTTTGGACCTACCAGGCCTGACCGGCATCCTCCCCCACCATTGAAGCCAACTCACCACCAGGTGGTGATCAGTTGACAGCTCTGCCCCTCTCTTCACCCAAGTGTCCAAGACATGTGGCCGCAAGTCCGACGACACGACCACAAAGTCGATCATCAAACTGAGGCCTAGGGTGTCCTGGTGCCAAGTGCACATATGGACACCCCTATGCTTGAACATGGTGTTCGTTATGGACAATCCGTGACGAGCACAGAAGTCCAATAACAAAACACTGCTCGGGCTCAGATCGGGGGGCCATTCCTCCCAATCACGCCCTTCCAGGTCTCACTGTCATTGCCCACGTGAGCATTGAAGTCTCCCAGCAGTACAAGGGAGTCCCCAGAAGGTATGCCCTCCAGCACCCCCTCCAGGGACTCCAAAAAGGGTGGGTACTCCGAACTGCTGTTGTTTTCTTCTTAATAACAATTTTAAGGCAGTATTTCGCGGCTGCGAAGCTCGGGTATTTTGCTAGTTCACTATTAAAAGGCGCTATATCAAAATGTGACAGATTCAATGTGCTATCACTGACACACTGTATGATCCTGAGCAAGTGATTCCAACTCAAAATGTTCCCATTACAGAAATATTGGAACTGTCGTGTGTTTGTGAAGCATCATCTGATGGTGTTCTTGATTGAAAGGTGCTATAAAAAAATCACATTTAACTCAATCAATGTCTGTCATGGGTATGACTCTGAGTGAGGGGTTTCATCTGAAAATATTTATTTTGTAGAAATGGTAAGACTGTAATCTTATGGTGGTCATGATTGAAAGGCGCTATATAAAATACATGTTTTACTGAATCAATGCTTGTCACTGGTATGACTCTCTGAGACGCTGATTTCATCTGAACATGCTCACTTTGTAGAAACACTAAAGCTGTAATCTGATGGTGGTCATGATTGAAAGGAGCTATATAAAATCCACATTTAATAGATAGATACTTTATTAATCCCAAGGGGAAATTCACATACTCCAGCAGCAGCATACTGATACAAAAAACAATATTAAATTAAAGAGTGATAACAATGCAGGTATAACAGACAGTAACTTTGTATAATGTTAACGTTGACATGGTGTTCAATATGGAAAGGCGCTATATGAAATCACAAGATCAGATCAGATCAGGTGGCCTGTGTGATCCTGGATAAGATCACAACACAGAACACTGGAAACAGCTGGACTGCATCTATAAAGCCCCTTATATTGGTGTCCATTATGGAAAGTATCCACAACAGGGGTCCTCAGTCACGGTCCTGGAGGGCCGCACTGGCGTCAGGTTTTTATTTCAACTCGTTTCCTAATTAGGAGACAGTCCATGCTGATAATGAAACTTGGTATTGAACTATTTAGCTTCTCAATGCTTGCATTCCTCCAAGAGCAGTTTGAATTGCACTGCCGAGTTTCCTTCTGTGAGAACATTATCTACGTGTTTTGTGGACCAGAATAGATTTAAAAACTTAATGGTCCTTCCAATTCTCCTCTGATTCACTTCTAAACATTTATTATCACTGACACTTCATGGTAAGCACGTTAAGCTAGAGGGTTGCTGGTTTATTGATGATCTGCATCTCACTATTAACTAATGTCTGGTTAAGAAAACAGGCAACAATTCAAACTTAAATGCAGCTGCTAGAATCTGAAATAGGCAATGAAGGGGTCTGAATGGTAACAGGCAAGAGAACTGAAATTAAGCCCAAAAAATGAATTGATTTAGTAGTAAATAAAAGGGCTGTAATGAAGAAATTGGTTAAAGTGAAAACCTGCAGCCAAAGCAGACCACCAGGACTGTAATTGAGGACCTCCGATCTACAAAGGAACTAAACTTTGTCTTTGATGACTAAAGGCACAAACAAGGCACAGAGTTAAACTATCATTATCAGCAAGGACTGAGTTCTGATTAGGACACTGGCTGGAATGAAAACCTGTAGTCACGATGGCCCTCCAGGACCGCGATTGAGGACCCCTGATCCATCCATCCATTTTCCAACCTGCTATATCCTAACACTGGGTCACGGGGGTCTACTGGAGCCAATTCCAGCCAACATAGGGCACAAGGCAGGAAACAAACCCCGGGCAGGGTGCCAACCCACCGCAGGGCACACACACCAAGCACACACTTGGGACAATTTAGAATCGCCAATCCACCTAACCTGCATGTCTTTGGACTGTGGGAGCAAACCCATGCAGACACGGGGAGAACATGCAAACTCCACACAGGGAGGACCCGGGAAGCGAACCCAGGTCTCCTAACTGCGAGGCAGCAGTGCTACCCACTGAGCCACCGTGCTGCCTGGACCCCTGATCTACAACTTAAAATCACAAGGTAACATACTCAATTATCCACTACTCCTATACCTATAAAGCACCTTGTGTTGATGTTCATATGGAAAGGCGCTATAAAAAATCCGAAGGAGAGATTAGGTTACTTGTGTGACCCTGACTGGCACACTTAACCATCTACTTGTTCACAATGCAGAAACACAGAAACAAGTGGACTGCACCTTCAAAGCCCCTTCTGTTGGGGTTCACTATGAAATTGAGCTATTCATGCACAGTACATAAAATGACAAGACAGGATCGGGACCCTCATGTGACCCTGACTGAGACACATAATCATCTGAAAGAAAGAATTGGACCGCACCTATAAAGCAACTTGTGTCGACACTCACAATGGAAAGGCGTTATAAAAACAGCAGGATAGATGAGACACCGTCTGTGAGTCACTTAATGATCTGATATTGAAAAAGAGAAACAACTGGACTGTACCTACAGACCACCGTGTTGTGCTGGTGCTCAGTCCCCTGCTGTTCACACTGCTGACTCACGACTGTGTAGCAACACACAGTTCAAATCACATCATTAAGTTCGCTGATGACACGACCGTGGTGGGTCTCATTAGCAAGAACGACGAGTCAGCGTACAGAGAGGAAGTGCAGGGGCTAACGGACTGGTGTAAAGACAACAACCTCTCTCTGAATGTTGACAAGACAAAGGAGATGATTGTTGACTTTAGGAGGACACGAGGCGACCATTCTCCGCTGAGCATCAACGGCTCCTCTGTGGAGATCGTCGACAGCACCAAATTCCTGGGCGTCCACCTGGAGAAGGACCTCAGCTGGTCCCTCAACACCAGCTCCCTACACAAGAAAGCCCAACAGCGTCTCTTCTTTCTGAGAAGACTGAGAAAGGCCCAGCTCCCACCACCGATCCTGACCACCTTCTATAGAGGAACTATCGAGAGCATCCTGAGCGGCTGCATCACTGTCTGGTTTGGGAATTGTGCCATATCGGACCGTAAGACCCTACAGCGGATAGTGAGGACAGCAGAGAAGATCATCGGGGTCTCTCTCCCCTCTATTGAAGACATCTACACCACACGCTGCATCCGCAAAGCCACCAGCATTGTGGCTGATCGGACACATCCCTCTCACACACACTTTACCCTCCTGCCATCTGGAAAAAGGTACCGAAGCATTCGGGCACACACATCCAGACTGTGCAACAGCTTTTTTCCACAAGCCATCCGTCTCCTCAACAAAAAGGGACTGGACTGATAAACACACACACACGCATGCACACACACACACACACAAACATTATCACTTAGCTTAACTCAACTACCTCAAAACATTGAGATTGGACTGACTAATCAACACAAGCGCAAACACACTGACCTACACTACCAAACTATCGTATACACCAACCTGTCAATGCTTTTTTTTGCACAATATCCATTACTGGACAACTTTTTGCACTAACTTCTTTACTTCCTAATTTTTGCTGCTACACTAAGGAATGTTTACTGTTTCTCCACTACCTCAACTCATCACCACAACACCTTATTATTATGTTACGTTTGTGTTTTTGTCACACTGTCACTTTGTTGCTTTTGTTTGCACATTTCTTAGTTAGCTAGTTTAGTTTTTCTGTTAATTTATGTTGTAATTTATGTTGCATGTAGCACCTTGGTCCTGGAGGAACGTTGTTTCGTTTCACTGTGTACTAACTGTATATGGTTGAAGTGACAATAAAGCCTACTTGAACTTGAACTTGAACTTGCAGAAACAGCTGACTGGAGAGTTTGAAGTTTCTGTGCTTATCAGCACCACCTATTGGCACAAAAATAGCACTGCAGGTGGAAAGCACCTCTCTTTGGTCCAACCACAGCAAGAACAGTTTTTATAGAGCACATCTTCATAGAAAGGATGGAGCTCAATTTGATTGTCCACCATTTCAAAGAAGTAGTTAAAAACAAAGAAAAATTTGATAAAAATTAAAAAATGAGTAAATAACATAAACAATACATGTAAACTGAGTGTGATAGAACCTAGGGCGTCAACGGCCCAAACCCCCAACATGAACACACCAAGAGTCATGGGTGCAAATAAAGGATGGTTTGTTCAACCCCAATTCCTTCTACAGTAGCACAAAGTAGCACAAGCACAGGTTTCTCTCTCCACAATTCATAATAATCTCTCACCTTCCAGCTCTTTAATTTAATATTTTCTTTATCAGTATGCTGCTGCTGGAGTATGTGAATTTCCCCTTGGGATTAATAAAGTATCTATCTATCTATCTATCTATCTATCTATCTATCTATCTATCTATCTATCTATCTATCTATCTATCTATCTATCTATCTATCTATCTATCTATCTATCTATCTACAGTGCATCCAGAAAGTCTTCACAGCGCATCACTTTTTCCACCTTTTGTTATGTTACAGCCTTATTCCAAAATGGATTAAATTCATTTTTTTCCTCAGAATTCTGCACACAACACCCCATAATGACAACGTGAAAAAAGTTTACTTGAGGTTTTTGTAAATTTATTAAAAATAAAAAACTGAGAAATCCCATGTACATAAGAATTCACAGCCTTTGCTCAATACTTTGTCGATGCCCCTTTGGCAGCAATTCCAGCCTCAAGTCTTGTTGAATATGATGCCACAAGCTTGGCACACCTATCCTTGGCCAGTATCGCCCATTCCTCTTTGCAGCACCTCTCAAGCTCCATCAGGTTGGATGGGAAGTGTCGGTGCACAGCCATTTTAAGATCTCTCCAGAGATGTTCAATCGGATTCAAGTCTGGGCTCTGGCTGGGCCACTCAAGGACATTCACAGAGTTGTCCTGAAGCCACTCCTTTGATATCTTGGCTGTGTGCTTAGGGTTGTTGTCCTGCTGAAAGATGAACCGTCGCCCCAGTCTGAGGTCAAGAGCGCTCTGGAGCAGGTTTTCATCCAGGATGTCTCTGTACATTGCTGCAGTCATCTTTCCCTTTATCCTGACTAGTCTCCCAGTTCCACAGCATGATGCTGCCACCACCATGCTTCACTGTAGGGATGGTATTGGCCTGGTGATGAGCGGTGCCTGGTTTCCTCCAAACGTGACGCCTGGCATTCACACCAAAGAGTTCAATCTTTGTCTCATCAGACCAGAGAATTTTCTTTCTCATGGTCTGAGAGTCCTTCAGGTGCCTTTTGTCAAACTCCAGGCAGGCTGCCATGTGCCTTTTACTAAGGAGTGGCTTCCGTCTGGCCAACCTACCATACAGGCCTGATTGGTGGATTGCTGCAGAGATGGTTATCCTTCTGGAAGGTTTTCCTCTCTCCACAGAGGACCTCTGGAGCTCTGACAGAGTGACCATCGGGTTCTTGGTCACCTCCCTGACTAAGGCCCTTCTCCCCCGATCGCTCAGTTTAGATGGCCGGGCAGCTCTAGGAAGAGTCCTGGTGGTTTCGAACTTCTTCCACTTACGGATGATGGAGGCCACTGTGCTCATTGGGACCTTCAAAGCAGCAGAAATGTTTCTGTAACCTTTCCCAGATTTGTGCAACGAGACAATCCCGTCTCAGAGGTCTACAGACAATTCCTTTGATTTCATGCTTGGTTTGTGCTCTGAGATGAACTGTCAACTGTGGGACCTTCTATAGACAGGTGTGTGCCTTTCCAAATCAGGTCCAACCAACTGAATTTACCACAGATGGACTCCAATGAAGCTGCAGAAACATCTCAAGGATGATCAGGGGAAACAGGATGCACCTGAGCTCAATTTCGAGCTTCATGGCAAAGGCTGTGAATACTTATCTACATGTGCTTTCTCAATTTTTTTATTTTTAATAAATTTGCAAAAATCTAAAGTAAACTTTTTTCACATTGTCATTATTGGGTGTTGTGTGTAGAATTCTGAGGAAAAAAATTAATTTAATCCATTTTGGAATAAGGCTGTAACATAACAAAATGTGGAAAAAGTGATGCGCTGTGAAGACTTTCTGGATGCACTGTAGTTACTGCAGTCCGTGGTAACACCACTCTGCTGATCAAAGTTGCTACCGCTGACAGACCAAGAATTGTGGGAAATCGAGGTTGCAAAGCTCCGCCCATTGACCCATGCAATTTGCACGTTGAGAACTTGAAACCTGAAAATGCAAAATGAAACTTCAATGAACAGCATGTGGCGCCAGTGCTTATCTGCATTTTTACTTTTCACTTTTGTAGCTTCATTGCTGTTCAGGCTGAAATGCAAATGGTGTTAATTCATTTTAGTTTTAATTGTTGCGTAGACTTTGAAAATGAAATTACGAAAGAAGGATTGCATTTTCATTTTATATTTTTAATTTTCGTTTCATTTTTTGCAGAAAATGTTCTTCTTTTTCTTTCGGTTGCTTCTGTTAGGGGTTACCACAGCGAGTCATCTTCTTCCATCTCTTCCTGTCCTCTCCATCTTTTTCTGTCACCTCCATCATCTTCATGTCCTCTCTCACCAAATTCATAAACCTTCTCTTAGGCCTTCCTCTTCTCCTCTTACCTGGCAGCTCCATCTTTAGCATCCTTCTCCTAATAGCTCCCATAAAAGAGCAGGAGTTTTTAGAAGTTATCAGTGACTAACTCAGTATATTAAAGCTGGGTGAAGCCTGTCTGGATTTAGTATTTTGTAATAATCAGGATAGGATTGATGGTGTAGAGGTGATTGAACCACTAGGGTCAAGTGACCATAAGATAATACAGTCCTCAGTATATTGTAAGAGTGCAGATACAAAGACTAAAATTGTTAAGTTGAACTTTGGTAGAGGAAATTCTGAGCAGATGCAGCAAAGTCTAAGGATGATAGACTGGGATAAGCTTTTAAGTGTGGAGACAGTCGAGGAGCAGTGGAATAGGTTGAAAAGTGATTTACATGTAATGCAGGACAGGTACAGACCTACATTGGGAATTAATAGGAAATTAAAAAAAAAAACTCCACAGTGGATTAATAAAGAATTAAAAAGGAAGCTGCAAAGGAAAAAACAGACGTTTAAGACTAATAACTCCAAAGTGAATCGTAGGGTGTATGAGAACATGAGGGCCACCATTAAGAACGATATCAGGGAGGCTAAGAGACAGTTGGAGAGGAATACAGCAGATAAGGTGAGAGACGACCCTAAGAGATTCTTACAGTGTTTGAGTAGTAAAAGAACATTCAAGGAGGAGGTGAAGTGCCTCAGAAATAGTAAAGAGGAATTAAAAGATACAGACAGTGAAACAGCAGACGCTCTAAACTCACCTGAAGGAGTCCAGTCTTCATCTCAGGTCACTGGATAGCGTCCATGTCTCACAAACAGTAAGCCCCAGGACTCTAAAGACTTGGACATTCGTCCTTTTGCAGAGATATCAAGGGTGCCACACACCCCTTTAAAGTGGCCTCGTGACCCCCCCATGCTCTCCCAATCTGTCTACTGTCATCATAGGAAGGGTCACCAATCAAATGAATGTCACTGCCGAGGTAAACGAGGTCGACACTCTCTCCGCTGACAGACACACTGCTGATGTGCCCAAGAAGTCATTAAAGGCCTGGATGTTGGTTTTTATCAAGACACTTGCCAGCCCAGACCCTCAGACCCCTCACTCAGTCTCTCGAGCGCCCTGATCAGAGCCTCCATTGACTCAAGTCAAGATCACAGAAAAGTTGAGATCAGTGAATCTTTCTTCAGCAACAGTAAATGTGAAGCATTACATGGATGAAATAAAAATGTGAGGTTTGAATACACAATGGAAGATCAGAAAATCGATAGTCCACCTTATGAGAAGGATTTAGGAGTCGTAGTGGACTTGGCACTACCAACTGCCAGACAGTGTTTAGAAGCCATTAAGAAGGCTAACAGAATGTCAGGTTATATAGCGCCTTGATGTGTGGAGTACAAGTCACAGGAGGGTCTGCTCAAGTTTTATAACACACTGGAGTACTGGGTGCAGTTTTGGTCTCCAGGCTACAAAAAGGACATAGCAGCACAAGAGAAGGTCCAGAGAAGAGTGACTAGGCTGATTACAGGACTACAGGGGATGAGTTATGAGGAAAGATTCAAAGAGCTGAGCCTTTACAGTTTAAGAAAAAGAAGATGAAGAGGAGACCTGACTGAAGTGTTTAAAATGATGAAGTGAATTAGTCCAGTGGATCGAGACGGTGACTTTAAAATGAGTTCATCAAGAACACGGGGACACAAACTTGTGAAGAGTAAATTTCACACAAACATGAGGAAGTTTTACTTTACACGGAGAACCAAAGACACTTGGACTAAGTGATCAAGGAGTTTAGTGGACAGGAGGACTTCAGGGACTTTCAAAACTCGACTTGATGTTAATGTCCTGCGGTGGGTTGGCACCCTGCCCAGGATTGGTTCCCTGCCTTGTGCCCTGTGTTGGCTGGGATTGGCTCCAGCAGACCCCCGTGACCCTGTGTTCGGATTCAGCGGGTTGGAAAATGGATGGATGGATGGACTTGATGTTAATTTAGAAGAATTAAGTGGAAGTGGACTGGTGATCTTTGGTGGGCCAGTCCAGATTGTTCTCATGTTGTACTTTTATCGCAGTCTGATCCAGTCTGTCATTACTTTCAGTTTCAATGCTTGATTTACATGTCCGACAAGCCAAAAAAACAAAAAAACAAAAACAAAGAGCTCAAGCAGGTTACTAAACAGTCAGAGCGCTGGAGCCGATGTGGATGATCTGGTGAGTGCTGAAGAAACTGGAAATCATCTCCGCCCTTGGCAGACGCCCACTACTTGCAGAACCCACACAAACCACTCCAGAAATTCCTTTCTTCTCAGTGTCATTTGCCTGTTTAATGAGGAATTTCGGAGATAATAAAAAAAAATCCAGAAGTGTACAGTTTTTCATATGCGTCACGTAACCATGCTAAGTAAAAATGTACGATCACGCTGCTAGTAACTAGCAAAGAATTCGTTTTTCAAATAATGTAAATATTTTAGAATTTTTATGTAAGTTTTAACTTGTCTTGTCTTTGTTTGACTTTTTTGTCTGTTTTTGGATGCTACTGAGAAGGCAAATGAAGATGGAGATTTGAATTTTACATGCTGACCGTCTGCATTCGCCTGTTAGTGTGTGTTGTCTGGTGAGTTGCTGCTCCGGAGAGTCATGAAGGGCTGCTGAGGTGCAGATACAGCTCTTCACCGGCATGTGGCAGCACTGAACCGTCACACTCACCTCCTTGAAACTCGACGTTTCTTTAAAAGGAAAACCTTAGAAACGCCACTTCTATAAAGTGAAGACCGGCAAGTGTGCTTTATTTATACAGAGAAAGAGAGCGAGATTTCCTCATCCTATAAAGCCACGCAACATCTCAGCAATTTCTAATCTGGATATTTTCTACTTGTTTTTCGCTATTTTCTCAATTTTATTGGATCCTCTGACCTGTTTTTAGTTTTTAGTTCAAATTCTCTCTTAATGTTTGCTTTAATATTTTGTTTTTAGTCCTGTTTATTTTAACTGTACAGCGCTTTGGTCGGTTGTAATGCTGTGTTTTTAAGCGCTCAACAAATAAATATGGTATGGTATGGTCAGGGCCGGATTTTCCTATAGGCTAACTAGGCTTCAGCCTAGGGCCTCAAGATCAAGAGGGGCCTACATTCAAATTGTTAGCAAAATTTTATTATCTCTCATGTAATTTACAAACTTAAAAATGGAAGGTGAAAGGGCCTCATAAGTGGAATAGCCTAGGGCCTCTTTTCATATAAATCCGGCCCTGGGTGTGGTATGGTATGGATTATACGTGTTACTGCTGAGAGACATCGGCAGTGGAGTAGCTTGGGGTTCAAGGGGGGACATCTGTCCCCGGGTGCAGCATGCAGGGGGCGCCGAATTGATGTTCCTCATTGCATTTTGGCAAACAGGAGGAGGCGCGAAATCTTCAGTTGTCCCTGGGCACTGAAAACCCTAGCTACGCCTCTGCCACCTGGGTGGATGATATCGTCGGGGTTCTGTTTCACTGCTGTTACCTTTTAACCATCGAGCATTAAATTAGCTTAAGTCATCACTAGGGGGCTCCGCCCCCTGCTCGCTTCGCTCGCCATCCCCTGGCGTTGGGGCATGACAAAGAGTGAGATGTATGAATTAGATATAGAATAGTGTGCAGGTTTGGATGATGCCTATAGAAATTAAAAATAGAGTGTTTGGCATAGAGTAATGTTTTATTGGAATATTTCTTTGTATACAACATTAGTAGTAAAGATGGTGTCTTGTCCTTGAATGAGTCTTCCTTGGCATGGATCATTTATAACTTTAACTCTAACGTTAGATGAACGTCGAACACGTGAGAAGGCAACATAAAGGTGTCCATGTCCAAAAACGGGCTCAGAGAGGTAGATGCCAGCCTTGTCCATGGTTTGTCCTTGTGATTTGTTGATGGTCATGGCAAATGCAGGTTTAATGGGGAACTGTCGGCGTTTCAATGTAAAAGGTAATTCTAGGTCAGAACTCGTAAGGTCAATTCCAAGAATGAGAACAGTATTGTTAGCATGTGAATCTGAAAGAACTGTTGCTTGAATAACATTGTGTGTCATGGTGTTGATGACTAAACGTGCGCCATTGCATAAACCCTGTTTAGTGTTAAGGTTTCTTAATAGCATGATTATTGTTCCGTTTTTAAGGGTAAGGTTGTGTTGTGGTCATCCGTCCGGGTTAATAGTGTTCAAATATTCTAAGGGGAAATTCAGATGTTCATTGTCGTCATCAGAGTCAACTTTGTCAGAGCTTAGAAAGAGCCGTGTCTCTTCATGAAGTAATGAAATGACCTGGTTATTAATGTGATTAACATTAATATTTTTTGGACATAATATAGTGCGTTGTGTTAACCACATATGCGAAAGCAGTATGGGCCATTGCCTTTTGGTGGCCTGATATGTACTCCGGTAGATGCAAAAGCAAATGAACTATTGTAGGATCTAATGCAGTTCATAAAGTTTGTACTTTCAGGCACATCGTTAGTTAGAAGCTTCTGTAGATATTCAGGATATGAATGTAAAGGAGGCATTGTAATCTGCCCCTTTTGACAACAACGTGTAAATTCATTATTTGTATTGCCAGTTGTTTCTTCAGGGAAGTTAAGTGAATGACAATGATTGCAAATGACATTCATTAATCCCAATGAATTTTCCTCAATAGTGGACTCATTATTGAAGGCGTTGTCAGCCAACTGGCGTAAGAGTTTAGCAGGTGTCTTGCGTTGATGTCTGTGACGGGCATGTTTTGCTTGTGGCGTTTGAGTGCCGTGTTGTTGCATGTCCATTATTTGTGACACACTATTTTTGAGTTCTAATTGATTCGCCTCCGCTTTGCGAAAAGTCCGTTTCAGTCTACGTCGTGCATTGTTTGTATCGTGCCTTGTCCGTTTTTGTATGTCGGTCAGTTGAGCTTTCTGCTTTTGGAGTCTTGCTTTCTTTTTTTCTGGCAGTTCATATGCGCGTTTTACACGTCTCCGTTCATTTATTCTGTCTCTTCGCTTCCTTTTTTGTATGTCTGAGACGCGAGCTCTTTCTTTTGAAATTGTGCTTGTTTCGATGCAGCACTTTGAGACGCGCGCTGTATGCGTCTACGTTCATTGTGTCTGTCTATTTGGGCACGTCTCTGTAACGGGGCTACTTGAGCTTTGCTTTTTTTGATCTGAGACATTTTTTCTCCCGTAGTTTCCGAATCGCGTTGTATGCTCCGCCGTGTATTTTGTTGTTTCATTCGTGTTCGTGTGTTTTGTCCCGTTATCCGATCCGAATCGTTTTGTACCCATGACCGTGTATTCATGACTTGTTTGTTCCTCAGCGTGCGAAATATGGATAAGTAATAAGGAGGATCGCACTCACTGTTAATATGGAGCCTTTTCTGCAGTTGAACGGTTAATAGTGCTTTATTGTAAGGAGATCCACCTATGCTGCCTAGTGTGAAGGTGTTGAGATGACGTATGTTTATTATGGACGTCTCCTTTAGAAATGTGGCTTTGGGTGTCACTTCTTATTGATGTGGGGGGGGGGGGGTTGAGGATTGTTGTTGCGCGAGCGTCTTCTTTCTTTTTGTGTTCCAGGGGCTTGTTGAATCCCCCTCTTGGTGTGTGTCCCGTCCGGTGCCAGTAGGGGGGGGGGGGGGATGGAGCCTTGCTGTTGTGCGCGAGCGTCTTCTTTTTTTTGTGTGCTAGTTTCGTGTGCAATGGGTTCCGTGCGGCGCCTGCGTTTGACTACTTTTTTCTGTGCCTTTTCCTTTTTTCTGTGGTCTTGTCCGCCTCTCGCGGCCCCTCATTTCTTGGGGCGCCTGCGCAGTACGTCTTTTTGCGGCTACGGCCCATGGCTGGATGTCCCTGCGTCCATCCGGTTTAGCATTCTCGGTTAGTAAGGAGACCTGGGTTCGCTTCCCAGATCATCCCTGTGTGGAGTTTGCATGTTCTCCCCCTGTCTTTGTGGGCTTCCTCCGGGTGCTCTGGTTTCCTTCCACAGTCCAAAGACATGCAGGTTAGGTGCATAGACAATCCTAAGTTGTCCCTAGTGTGTACTGTGCATGTGTGTGTGTGCACCCTCTGGTGGGCTGGCGCAATGCCTGGGGTTTGTTTCCTGCCTTGCGCCCTGTGCTGAATGGGATTGGCTCCAGCAGACCAACTACCCTGTAGTTAGGATATAACGGGTTGGATGGATGGATGGTACAGAGGGGTATTTTTTCAAAAAGTTCTTTCCTACGTCCTTTCTTAAGTCTATGTATAGCACACGTGCAGGAGAAGGTAAAGGTGAGATAAAGAATAAGCTGTGAAGTAAAGTAAAAATACAGCGCCGGAGAACAGATAGATAGACGTGAAAGGCACTAGATAGATAGATAGATAGATAGATAGATAGATAGATAGATAGATAGATAGATAGATAGATAGATAGATAGATAGATAGATAGATAGATAGATAGATAGATAGATTTTTATAAATCTAAAAACACTGTCATGACACCCAGGACTGTAAAACTAAATGTAGAAGTAGAGGTCAGGCCAGCTTGGAGAGAATTTTATAAATCTCCAAATAATAAGCGAGCGGGCGATTTACAGTGGAGAATTGGTACACTGGGTCATTGCGACAAATGTGTTCTTAAATAAACTTCAAAGTGATATGTGTGACAAATGTGCCTTCTGTTGGGTAGAAATAAACCGTTCATCATTTATTCTTATATTGTACGAGATTGAAAAATCTGTTTTAGTATTTTCAGAAATTATGTGAAAAATGTACTGTTACATTTAATGATCAGAGATTTGTTTGGGGCTTGAAATATAACACAAAATCAAAACTTCAACTTTTAAATTATTTATTTTGGCAAGCAAAGGTAGCCATTTTAAAAAGCCATAATGATAAACAGAGGGGTACGTTACCAGATGATGTGCTCTTTATTTTCAAATTTTACGTTACTTTGAGAATAAAGCTGGAATTTATGTATTATAAAGCTATGTGCAATATCAAGAAATTTGAAAAAGTGTGGGGAATGAAGGGGGTATTGTGCTCCATTGAGGAGGGGCAACTAAAAATCAATGTGTAATAATGATGAACAGGTGTATGATTGTCATGTTAAATGTTATAAGGATTGTATTGAGTGCTGAATATTTACTTAAAACTTGTGCATTTGACTTAATGTGTGGTGTAGGAGGCGCGTACAAGGGAGTAGTGGAGGAGTAAAAACATTTGGTTTTTGGTTAACATGTGTATCTATTTACTTATTAAGGAAAATTATTTAAATTTGTGTACAGTGTAGGAGGCGTGTACAATGGAATAGTGGAAGATTAAAATGATTATGAATTTTTTTCTTGTTTAAAATATGTATCTATTTACTTAAGAAGATAAAGTATTTAAATTCGTGTGCAGTGTAGGAGGCTTGTACTGGGGAGTAGTGGAGGAGCAATGTAATTATTAATTTTCTTGAGAAATTATTTATATTGATGTGTTCATGTTTTCTAATATGGTGCAAAATAAGGTTTATTTTAAATATAAAAAAGATAGATAGATAGATTTGAAAGGCACTATATGATAGATAGATAGATAGATAGATAGATAGATAGATAGATAGATAGATAGATAGATAGATAGATAGATAGATAGAATCCACTTATCCAGTTAGATTCAGTTGGCTACACTTATTATAGTTAATAGTTTTTAGGTGCCCTTTGACTTACATTGTAGCACCAACCTCGAGTGCCTTAATGGATCCTCTGCTCTTTACATGGATGGCACTTTAAGGTGGCTCGTTATCCTTAAGACGACCACTCGTTGTTACCACACTACAGTAAGTAGTGTTATACTTGACGTGTTGCAGGCTTGTCGTTTTAATGGACACCCCTGCTGCTGGCTCTGAAGCTACTTATTTGCATGGTGGAATGCCAGCTTACGCTTTTGGTGACCCAGCCTGGCTGATGGAACTTGTCAGTGACGTTACAATATATTAATAGAAATTTAAAAACATAAAATTTAATGCGCAGCACGGTGGCGCAGTGGTAGTGCTTCTGCCTCGCAGTTAAGAGACCCGGGTTCGCTTCCTGGGTCCTCCCTGCGTGGAGTTTGCATGTTCTCCCTGTGTCTGCATGGGTTTCCTCCCACAGTCCAAAGATATGCAGGTTAGGTTTCGGTATTCTAAATTGTCCCTGGTATGTGCTTGGTGTGTGCCCTGCGTTGGGCTGGCGCCTTGCCCGTGGTTTGTTTCCTGCTGTGCTGGCTGGGATTGGCCCTGTAGTGACCCTGTAGTTAGGATATAATGGATGGATGGAAAATATAATGCAAATACTACTGAAAGAATAATGTGGCCGAAAACAGACATACAGACCGGAAGATAAACAGCCTGAGAAAAATCTAAAGTGCGTTCTGTGGCCTCAGTGCCGGCCGAAGCTCAAATGGATCCCTTGGCAGCTGAACTGCTGAACTGGTGTTTGGAGTCACCAAAACGGCGCCTCTCAGTGTCCATGAGGGTCTGCTTAAAGATCTTGAATGTGCGCCGTTTGAGTTAAATAAACGGCACCCGGCGCCCTATAACTTTTATAAACATCAATGTCGCTTAATGGATTGACTGGTGCTGAGCTGTCTAAGGAATGTGGGACAGCGCAGAAGGACACAGCAAACTCGCATACATCTCGTTCAAAAACTCGGAGATTAAAAACAGGATGTAAAAATCCTTTAGCTAACTATTGTAACAATAATTTATTTTTAGTACAGTGAAACATTTCACACTTACAGTCATTTATCGAAGTGAAATGTGCACCCACTAGTTTAAATACCGGAAGTAGTGACGTATGGCGACCTGACGTCTCTGTGTGTCACGTGCCTGGAACGGGCGTGGAAACTACAACCAAAATGGTGGCCTCAGTGCGGCACCACTGTATAAAGGTGTATTGTCGTAACTGTAAAGTAGAGAATCCATTCCCGGGCTCCATTTCCGGACATTTTTCATTACCGCATTCCCGGGAATTAAACTGCTGTAATTCCCGGGAAAATGTGAACGGCCAAGCTCGCATATATAGCATGTAAAGTGTATAAATCAATCAAAAAATAACAGAGTTATAGTTGAAAATAATTAAGGTGGCGCCATTGCTGCAGCTTGCACTTCATCAGACAACAGCTTTGAACAGCAACTTGAAATTGCAAAGCTTCAGTCTGTTGCATCCGCATTATCTGTGTCAAGAAACTTGCCATCACAGAATGATGACAACAAACTGGATGCATCAGTAAAAGCTGAAATGGCGTTGTTTAAAACAAGTGTATCAGTATCTGATGACTGTGCCACCTACTTCAGTGGAGGCAGAGCGTACTTTCTCAGCGGCTGGCGTACTCTGCACGAAGGTGTGCTCTCACCTGGACGACCGCACTCTGGACACGTTGTGCTTTCTACGCTCTTATTACCACAACTAAAAATGCATATACTTCTCTGACCTCATGGACTGCTTGTAGTTAAGGTTAGTCTTTTATTTGTGTCAACATATTGCAGTATTTTTATTAAAAATAAGTGTCGGTCATTCTAAAACCGTTCGCATGTGAGATGCCCGTGCACTGTGTCATCCCCAGGAGCCCGGGAATGAAATGCGGGATTCCCGATTTCCTGGGAATGGATAAACCCGTCCGGGAACGGATTCCCTACTGTAAAGTATATTCTGCTGAGCTCAGCCAGAGTAGCCATCGGGTTTTATGAAGGCACTTCTCTGACTGTTGCTCAGTTTGACCAGGTGGTCAGCTCTAGAAACTTCCATTTATGAATTGAGAAAGCAGCTGTGCTCTTGGGAAACCTTCAGCACAGTAACCGACCCCAAATGTGTGACTTGACACAAGCTCCGTCTCTAAGGTCTGCAGGCAAATCCTTCGACCTCTTGGCTTGGCCATTGTCAACTATGGGGTCTTTTATACACATTTGTGTGCCTTTCCTTATCAGGTCCTATCAACTGAATTGACCAACAGCTGAATGAGATGCACTGACCTTCAGCAAAGGGTCTGAAGACTTGTCTCATATTTTTATTAAATTTAAAAATCAGGCACTGCTTATCACTCATGCAACACTGAAGCAACAGGGACGGAGAGACTAGTCAGAAGGATTATTGTCACTGTAACACTCCAAACACCGATCTGGGTTTTATGACAGAGTGGCTAGATGACACATGGAAGCCTGCTTGGAGTTTGCACCCAAAGGACTTTCAGACTGTGATAAATGAGATTCTCTGGTCTGATGATGGAACTGTTCGGCCTCAACTCTAAGTGTCACGTCTGAAGGAAACTGGGTACCGCTCGTCACCTGTGCAATACCATTCAGATGGTGAAGCCTGGTGGTGGCCACACTAGGAACTGGGAGACCAGTCAGGGTCGAGGGGAAGCTGAATGGAGCAAAGTACAGAGATATCCTTAATATCCAGTCCCAAAGGTATCACGTCCTAGTGAGCTGACGACTTCCAGCCTGTCGCTCTGATGTCACATGTGATGAAGACCATGGAGTGGCTGCTGCTTCACCACCTGAGGCCACAGGTTCGCCACGCCCTCGACCCTCTGCAGTTCGCATACCAGGAGAAGGTGGGAGCGGAGGATGCCATCATCTATATGCTACACCAATCCCTCTCCCACTTGGACAGAGGCAGTGGTGCAGTAAGAATTATGTTTCTAGACTTCTCTAGCGCCTTCAACACCATCCAACCTCTGCTCCTTAGGGACAAGCTGACAGAGATGGGAGTAGATTCATACCTGGTGCCATGGATCGTGGACTATCTTACAGACAGACCTCAGTATGTGCGTCTTGGGAACTGCAGGTCTGACATTGTGGTCAGCAACACAGGAGCGCCACAGGGAACTGTACTTTCTCCGGTCCTGTTCAGCCTATATACATCAGACTTCCAATACAACTCGGAGTCCTACCACATGCAAAAGTTCGCTGACGATACTGCCATCGTGGGATGCATCAGGAGTGGGCAGGAGAAGGAGTATAGGAACCTAATCAAGGATTTTGTTAAATGGTGCGACTCAAACCACCTACAACTGAACACCAGCAAAACCAAGGAGCTGGTGGTGGATTTTAGGAGACCCAGGCCCCTCATGAACCCCGTGATCATCAGAGGTGACTGTGCAGATGGTGCAGACCTATAAATACCTGGGAGTGCAGCTGGATGATAAAGTGGACTGGACTGCCAATACTGATGCTCTGTGCAAGAGAGGACAGAGCTGACTATACTCCTTAGAAGGCTGGCGTCCTTCAACATCTGCAATAAGATGCTGCAGATGTTCTATCAGACGGTTGTGGCGAGCACCCTCTTCTACGCGGTGGTGTGCTGGGGAGGCAGCATTAAGAAGAAGGACGCCTCACGCCTGGACAAACTGGTGAGGAAGACAGGCTCTGTTGTAGGCACGGAGCTGGACAGTTTGACATCTGTGGCAGAGCAACGGGCGCTGAGCAGGCTCCTGTCAATCATGGAGAATCCACTGCATCCACTGAACAGGATCATCTCCAGACAGAGGAGCAGCTCTAGCGACAGACCGCTGTCAATGTCCTGCTCCACTGACAGACTGAGGAAATCGTTCCTCCCCCAAACTATGCGACTCTTCAATTCCACCTGGGGGGTAAACGTTAACATTATACAAAGTTATTGTCTGTCTGTATAACTGCATTATTATCACTCTTTAATTTAATATTGTAATTTATCAGTATGCTGCTGCTGGAGTATGGGAATTTCCCCTTTGGGATTAATAAAGTATCTATCTATCTATCTATCTATCTATCTATCTATCTATCTATCTATCTATCTATCTATCTATCTATCTATCTATCTATCTATCTATCGGAAATCTACTCAGAGCGATGTGGACATCAGACTGGACCACAGGTTCAGCAAACAAAGACAACACAGGAGTGGCTGAGGAACAACTCTGCGAATGGTGGCTGAACCCGGACTTGAACCCAGAGTCTGGTGAGACCTGAAAGTAGCTGTCCATCAATGGTCTCCATTCAGCCTGACAGAGCTGAAGATTTGCAGAGAAGAATGGCAGAAAAATCCAATTGTGTCAAATCCAAGAAGCTCCATTGCTGCCTAAGTACTGAAGATAGATACTCGTATCGAAGGGAGAGTTCAGTTTTTAAATTTTTTGTAAATATGCAAAAAGTTCCAAGATGTTGTTTTTGCTTTGTCACTCTGAGGTATTGAGTATTGTTTGATAAACGAATTTCAAAGATTTTAACACAAGGGTGCAACACAACAAAACGCGACAGTAATGAGTGAGGATGTAGACTTTGTGAAGGCACTTAAAATGATGAAACAAAAAGTAATCTTTCTTGTGCGATTTAACATTTGTTTTCTGTTTCACTGCTAAAACTCAACAGTTGTGTTCACACTGCGGCTCAGAGTAATTCGGTTTCATTTGATTCTTGCATTTGACTGTTGAAAGTGAAATTTATAAGCAACGCAAAGCCAAGAGGAGTGTGAAGAGATTCTCATTGTGCCCCGCGTGTGCAGATTTAATGGAAACAAAGACGTCAGACAAGTGTGATCAAACAGACCACCATGAATGCCAGTTGGCTACTTCAGGGCAGGATGTCTATGAATTCGTCAGCTTGTGATGGCAAGGAACGGGAACACAAACAAATAAAATCCCATCCATTGCTTTGTGTGCATGTATATAGCGCCTTTCATAGTGATACTCTTCTGAATGTGCTTTACTGTAAACCTTGGCGAGTTCCTTTGCTACTCTTCATAGGTGGCACTTGTGTGCTGTGGTGGTGGCTGAAAGTTAATGAGCAGAGCTGGCATGCTGGATGGCTATACTGTCCTGCTCAATGCCCCTGGCATTTAAACAGTTACTCCAAGATGGTTTAATTTTGGACTGACCCCTGACCGATTGATGGGGTCTTTTATTAGCACAAGGGATGGCAGCACTTGGAGACTGCTCAGCAATCCAGCAGGCTGGCGAAACAGAGCGCGTCTGTCAGGCTCACTCCCCTTACGACCCATCTGAGGACACCGATATCCCCCTCTCCCTCTCCGTGTAGCTGAAATGCTAAAGGTCAGAGATTTGGAATATCATCTCCCGTATGGATGGGGGTCTGAGAGGGGTCACAGGGT
Organism: Erpetoichthys calabaricus; assembly: GCF_900747795.2. Lineage (NCBI taxonomy): Eukaryota > Metazoa > Chordata > Cladistia > Polypteriformes > Polypteridae > Erpetoichthys > Erpetoichthys calabaricus. The sequence goes on along the minus strand of NC_041396.2, from coordinate 294,156,063 downwards.
AAATTAAGGCCAAAGGTTTGAATTACATGCTGAGAACATTCTGCCCGGCTGAACCTGTGGGTGCCAGGCCAAGATCTTTGTGAAGCAGAAGAGCACCAGAGGTTTGTTGTATCTGATATAGCGCCTTTCAATAGGGAAACATGAATGCACATTCTGAAACACAACTGTTTACTTTAAAATAATTTATTTTGTGTCTTCATTAAATCACTGCTCCATGATTATTGTTTAGTTAGTATTTTGTGTCATATTCTCACAAAAAAGTTTTATTTTAAAAAAAGAGGACATAGAAACGAGAAATCAAGTGCAGCAATGAGAAAGGCCGAGGTGCCCCCACATCCCCCACTTTGCCACCAGGAGGCCCTACTGTCTGCTCAGGATATATACGATGTCCCTTCACTGTCTCCTTTGGGGGCCATTAGCTGCAAACTAGCCCTCGCCAAAATGGGGTCAAATCTTTGTTTGTCTACCCCCCCTCCCCAGTCACCCATAATGCAATACTCCCAGCAGGTCTTCTAACAAGCAGCTTCTCCCATTGGATTTGCCATAGCCCCCTTTTCTTCTGGTTGTCATGACAAACTCCCCATCTCTAATCCCCAATTTGACCACAGAGCCCTGCCGACTGCCTCGAGTCTGGCAACACATCACATGTGCTCCGGATGGTTCTGCAGACACTTGATGAACTCGGTCACAGGACGTCCCTCGTAGCAGATGTCGTACACGGCCATGAAGAGGGGAAACCTGGGAATGAGTAAAGGGACAGGGTTAGAGGAACAGAAGTGGGGGACCACAGTCACATTGAGCTGTGCTGAGGCAGTTGAGACACGAGATGGGAGAGTGGGAGGGGCAAACAGGAGCTCATCATGACTGGAAGGGGAGAAGGGGGGAGGGGGGTAACTGAGAGTTCAAAAATAATGGGAGGGGCCAATTAGAACTTCAAAAAGAATTGAAAGGTAAATCAAAGAGTCCGAGGGGGGCAATGTGGTATTTCAGAATAAGTGGCAGGGGGCAACTATGGCCTAAAGAAAGAACAAACTAGGAGTGGGGGGAGCCAACCACAACCTGGGAGGTCAGAAGAAGTGGGAGGGGACAGCCATAAGATAGAGAAAGGGCAAACTAGGAGTGGGAGGAGCAAACTGTAACCAAGAGGGAGGGGCGAACTATGAGCTAAAGAAAGAGCAAACTAGGAGTGGGGGGAGCCAACTGTAACCTAAATAACAGGCATACTAGAAGTGGGAGGGGCAAACTGTGACCAAGAGGGAGGGGCGAACTATGAGCTAAAGAAAGAGCAAACTAGGAGTGGGGAGAGCCAACCGCAACCTAAAGACATGTCAACCTAGGAGGTCAGAAGAAGTGGGAGGAGACAGCCATGACCTAAAGAAGGGAAACTAGGAGTGGGAGGAGCCAACTGTAACCGAAATAACAGGTAAATCAGGAGTGGGAGGAGCAAATTGTGACCAAAAGGCACAGCAAATGAAGAGGTCAGAAGAAGTGGGAGGAACAAACTATGAGCTAAGCAAAGGGCAAACTAGGAGTGGGAGGAGCCAACAATAATTAAAAAATTGTCTGGGAGGAGTGTGCCAGTGCCTCAGTCTTTCAGGACTGTCATCCTCCACTAACCCTAAATAACAGGCAAACTAGGAGGTCAGAAGAAATGGGAGGGGCCAATTATGACCTAAAGGAGTGGGAGGGGCAAATTGTGAATTAAAGACACAGCAAAATAGAAAATTAGAAGGAGTGGGAGGGTCCAATTATGACTTAAAGAAAGGGTAAACTAGGAGTAGGAGGAGCCAACTGTAACCTAAATAACAGGCAAACTAGAAGTGGGAGGAGCAAATTGTGACAAAAAGGCACAGCAAGCTGGGAGGTCATTAGAAGTGGGATGGCCAACTATGACCTAAAGAAAGACCAAATTAGGAGTGGGAGGAGCCAACTGTAACCTAAATAACAAGCAAACAAGAAGTGGGAAGAGCAAACTGTGACCTATAGACATAGCAAACCAGGAGAAAGAAGTGGGAGGGGCCAACTATGACCTAAGGAAAGACCAAACTAGGAGTGGGAGGAGCCAACTGTAACCTAAATAACAAGCAAACAAGAAGTGGGAAGAGCAAACTGTGACCTATAGACATAGCAAACCAGGAGAAAGAAGTGGGAGGGGCCAACTATGACCTAAAGAAAGACCAAATTAGGAGTGGGAGGAGCCAACTGTAACCTAAATAACAAGCAAACAAGAAGTGGGAAGAGCAAACTGTGACCTATAGACATAGCAAACCAGGAGAAAGAAGTGGGAGGGGCCAACTATGACCTAAGGAAAGACCAAACTAGGAGTGGGAGGAGCCAAAAATATCCTAAAGACATAGCAAACCAGGAGGTGTCAACTGTAATCTAAGCAAAGGGCAAACTATGAGTTCAGAATGAGTGGGGGTGGGGCAACCGATTTAAAGACAAGAGAAGAGTGAAATTTCCAGCAGAATGGGAGGAGCCAACTGTGACCTACAGACAGAGCAGACTTCCTAATAACTGTGAGGGGCCAATTAGGAGTTTAGAGAAAAAAAGGGATGGGGAATATTGGAGGTTCAAAAGCAAAGGGGCAGGAGTTAGAAACCCAGAAAGAGTGGGAAGGGCACACTGACTTAACGCCAGTGACAAAATACACGACTTCCAGCCGGAGGAGATGTCAAATGTGACAACTGCCGCTGCTGATCTTGTTGCCTTAGGATGTCAGATTACAAGACTAGAAATTGCAGGGGATGAAAAGTGACATGTGTCAGTGACAGCTGTCCAGCACAGTTTCAAATTTCCGCAGTATTGTGAGGTTGCTGCAGGGTGACAGTCCATTCACGTGCTGTCTGACAACACCAGTGGTGCACGAAGGCCTTCAGTCACAATCACAGCCCTTTTTGTCTTTCCTTGGTGTGATGTGACAGCCACTAGACATCAGATTAGACAAGTGCCTGTTTGCAAGGTTCAACCCCCCCCCCTTTTACCTTATTGGCTGCGTTATATGCGTTTAATATTCAGGTGGGTGCTCATTGGTTGCCAGCTCTCGCATACACAGAGCCACCCCTATGATTCAGGGTGACTCACGGACTGCTTGGCCTGAGTCTCTTTGTTTGTCAAGCTACACGACTTGGGGTCACAGGAATGTCAGAGCTGACCCCCAGAGAGTCACTAAGATTATAAGGATGAAGCCTAAGGCCAAAAATCAATGGGAAAAGTCATGTGACGGGGACTTAAGGAGCATGGAAGGGACACATTGGGAATTCAGAAAGAGTGAGGGGTTTAGATGAAACAGTGGAATGGGGGGCAAACATTAGGAGGATTAATGTGGGGGCAGGATTGGGAAGGGAGGAAGGGAGGGGGATTAGCAAAGTGGGAGTTTAGAAAAAGTGGGTGAGGCAAACTGGGAGCACAGGGAGGTATAATGGAGTCTAAAGTGAGCTGGGGGGGGGGGCAAAATGGGAGTTCAGCAAAACATTCAAAGAGAGAAAGAAGAAGGCAAACAAACAGTTCTTGAGTTAGTTAATAGGAAATGGAGAAACACAACAGTAAAATTAGAGGTTCAGGGGGCCATTAGTAAGCAACACTAACAACATGCAAAGGGGATGAGTGGACGGTTTAGATTGAGGAGACGTTATAGAAGTTCAATCACAGGGTGGGACTTTGATAATTGAGGATGCATGAATGGTTGCACAGGACCGGACCCCCTGGTTTATCTCATGTCCCTTACTTGTCTGCCAGGTTTTTGTGCTTCAGGATGTGGTTGAGCTCAGCTGAGGTTTGGGGTCCCTGCAGCTTCTGGCCGTTCAGCATTTCCTTTTCCAGTTGTTCAATGGACTGCAGTAGTGGGGAAAGAGAAGAGTGCCATGAACAAATTGTTAGTTACATCACCCATCCACCGAGGGGCAGCACTCAACTTGAAGTGGAGGTACGTTTTATAATCTGCCCAACAAGTGAAATGACGTGAGAGAACGGAACAGTACAGAACATGATAATAATAACTTAATATAATGTAACATAAATATATGACATGACATTAAAGAACAGAAGACTGTAGCGGTCAAACGTTCTTGGGCCGTTTGCTATGGACTCTCATGACAGGTCCCCACGTGACTGACGGACTTCACTGAAGGAAAGCCAAGACCACCAGCGGCCCCAGTCCAACACAAAAGAATTTAAACACTAAATAATAATTGCAATTAATGAAAATATGTGAATGTGAACACAATCCTTCAGCCTAACTCTTCACACGGCGAAAACAAGGAGAATACATGCAGAGCATGTCCTCCAGCAGGCGGTGACCCCAACAAACACACAAGATGATGAATGCTCCTGGAAATAACAGAAAAATCCAAACGTCCTGTGGCCATTTTGGGGGGGGTGTCCTCATGCAGAGCCTAATACACTTGTCTGAATTCCAGTGACCCCCATTATATATTGTTTCATTTTATTTTCAAATCTTAATGTCTGATGCTCCACACAATCCCAGAATGCACCACACTCTGCTTCAACATTCATATTACTTATTTTTTCAAACTGGTATTTCATTTGTAAAATTAAACTTCACGGAAGCAATGTACTTGTTTATTACTATTGTGACCTGTAGGGGGCACCACTGAGCTCCAAACCCTTCCAGTACACCAACACCCATGTAAATATAAACTCAAATGATAATTTATTATAACATCAATCCGCACACATATCATGACAATTTCACAACGCAGTTCTTTCTTTCTCTACCATCTCCTTTTTTCTCTTTCCTCCTGGTGATCGTTGTCCACTGCCTCCCCACTCGGACCACCCATACAGGAAACTCTGCCTCTTTTATTCCGGACCCAGGAGCACTTCAGGTGTCACGACACTACTGACTGGATGTACTTCTGGTTCAGACTGTAGCTCCCTGAAATGAGGACAATTTGTCTCTACAGCTCCTTCTGGTGGCATGGATGTAACACTGCAGGGCTGCACTACCAGACTACAATAATACATTTTACATTTTATTTATATAGCGCCTTTCCCATGCTCAAGGCACTTACAGAATATAATAAAGAACGGCAGAATATACAGTATATAGCATTGTACAAACCAGATAAATAAATAAAGAAGATTAAGACAGTAAATTCTGAAAAAAACAGACAACATAATTGATGGTCTCGCACACACACACAGGTTACATGAGCATCTTGACAGAGAAGTAAACTGAGAGAAAGGTAATAAAGTCAAGTAGAGCTAAAAGCCTTCCTGAACAGATGAGTTTTGAGTTGTTTTTTAAAAGAATTCATGGAGTCAGCTGACCTGATTACTTTTGGTAGGTCATTCCAGAGTCTGGGCGCTATACAGCTGAAGGCCCTGCTGTCACCCATGGAGTGTAGATTAGTGTGAGGCACAACAAGATTGGCAGAATCAGAGGACCTTAGTGGGCGGGCAGGCACATAGTGATGGAGAAGGTCACTGATGTAGTTTGGTGCGAGGTTATTTAAAGCTTTGTAGGTTATTAGTAGGATTTTATATTCAATTCTGTAGGACACAGGGAGCCAGTGAAGGCGGAGCAGGATGGGTGTGATGTGCTCGCTGCTGCTGGTTCGAGTAAGGACTCTTGCAGCTGAGTTTTGAATAAGCTGGAGCTGTGATATAAGATTAGAAGGGGCACCTGCCAGTAGGGAATTACAATAATTGATGCGGGATGTGATAAAAGCATGGACAAGTTTCTCAGCATTAGAGAAGGAGAGGAAGGAGCGAACACGGCATATGTTACGGAGGTGAAAGTAAGAAAGTTTCTTAATGTGATTTATGTGGGTGGAATAAGTGAGGGAGGAATCAAAAATGACACCAAGATTTTTTACAGTAGAGGCAGGTCTGATGAGATCACCGCCAAGATGGACTGGGAAGGAGCTCATTTTATTAAGTTTCATTTTAGTCCCAATTTGCAGGAGTTCAGTTTTATTGCAATTTAATTTTAAAGAGTTCTGCTCCATCCAGGTTTTAATTTCACTAAGGCAGGTTGTGAGCTGAGAAAGCTCTGATGAAGTTCCACTTTTAACATTGAAGTAGAGCTGGGTATCATCTGCATAAAAATGATAACCCAATCCATAACTACGGATAATATGGCCAAGGGGAAGCATATAAATACAGAAAAGCAGAGGACCGAGGACAGAGCCCTGAGGGACTCCTTGTGTGACTGGCACGGAGTTGGATCTGCTGTTGCCAAGACTAACAAACTCTTGCCTATCAGTCAGATATGACTTCAACCACTGGAGGGCAGTGCCAGAGATACCCAGCATGTTCTCCATTCTGGACAGTAGGATGTCATGTCTAACAGTGTCAAATGCTGCACTGAGGTCTAACAGAATTAATATGCTGGTTTGTCCAGAGTCTGCTGCCATAAGCAAATCATTGGTTACCCGTAGCAGAGCAGTTTCACAGCTGTGCCGCGCCCTGAAACCAGACTGAAAGGGTTCCATCAAATTATTAGAGGTTAGGTAATTGGTGAGTTGGGAAGCTACAACACGCTCAAGAACTTTTGACAGGAAAGGTAAGTGGGAAATAGGCCGGAAATTGTTAAGATTGCCAGCATCAAGGCCAGACTTTTTTAACATTGGGGTTACAGAAGCAATTTTAAAAGTGAGTGGCACGGAGCCAGTGTCAAGGGATGAGTTTATTATTGTTGTAACAGTCGGGATTATGGCATGAAGGCAGGATTTAAGTAGTGTGGTGGGGATGGGGTCCAGTACACAAGTAGTCGGCCTCATCTTATAAAGCAGGTCATTAACAAACGCAGATGTGACTGGTGAGAACTTAGAGAAGGAGCTGGATGGAGTGGGAAAACAGGGAGAGATATAAACAGATGATATATTTATGTTAGTTGAATTATTTAGATCTTTAATTTTGTTACGGAAAAAGTGGAGGAATTCCTCACAGACTTCAGTAGAAGAGGTAGTTGGACCAGATGCGGGTTCGAGTAGTTTATTAACTACAGAGAACAAAACCCTTGGGTTATCATGGCCACTTTCTATTATTCTGCCATAATGGGTGTTCTTGGCAGAAGTTAGTGCTTCTCTGTAAGCTCTTTGGTGGTCAGAGAAAGCCTGGATGTGCACGGTGAGGCCAGTCTTACGTGACATTCTCTCAAGGCGTCGGCCAGCTGCTTTCATAGATCGCAATTCTGAGTTATACCAAGGAGCTGAACGTTTAAAGGAAACCTCCTTATGTTTTAAAGGAGCTGTTTTATCTAATGCTGAGTGAAGGGCTGAGTTATAGTGGTCAACAAAACTATCTAGTGTTGGTGGAATAGGTGCAGACAGTAAAAGATCAGAAATGGATCCAGAAAGGATAGAGGGACAGATATTTTTAAGGTTTCTGTAAGAAATTTGTCGTTTACAGGTAAGAGGTGGGATAGGTAATGAGACAGTGAAAAATACTGCTTTATGGTCAGAGAGTCCCAAATCAGTGCTGTAAATGTTGGCAACAGATAGTCCAGAAGTGCAGATCAGGTCCAATATATGACCGCCAGAATGGGTTGGAAAATCAACATGTTGTGTCAAGTCAAAACAGTCCAGTAAGGACAGGAATTCATTTCTCAGTTTAGATGTAGTAATGACAATATGGATGTTGAAATCACCAAGAAGCATAATTCTCTGAGAGTAAGAGCTTAGGTGGGTCAAAAGTTCAATCAGATCGGATAAGAAGGATGCATTGTATTTTGGGGGACGATAAAGAACAATGAGTGAGACAGGACCTGATTCCGTTATTAGTTTAAGAGCCAGGCACTCAAAAGACAATGGGCAGTCAATTGGGATTCTTTTAATGTTTAAGTCTTCTCTGATAATTACTGCCAGCCCGCCGCCATGTCTTGAGCTGCGAGGCTCTGAGTGGAAAGTGAAACCAATTGGAGTCGCCTCTGTGAGAGACGCAAATTCATTCGGTACAACTCCCAGCCTGCCCTGTGGGTATCCATGTAAGCACCGTCATCCAAGAGAACTCCCACCTATTGTGTCGAGAAGGTAAATAGGCTGTGTAACTGTTCTTCAATAAACTGGCCTCCCAGCCAGGTAATAATCTATGAAGCATCCCAGCCATATATGTTTGTACAGTATATATATTTATATTTATATTGATAGCTTTCATATTTTTGGTTTTGCTATCAGGGCCGAGAATGTAGCTGTGATCTCTTTACCTCTAACGTCAAATGTTGGCACTGTATCTGATCGTGTTGAGCTCTGAATGGGAGAAGAGCACATGGCCGTGATATCTCTGCCAATGAGCAGCTACCCTCTAAAACACACGTAGCTCTGATGTCTCTCTCCAAAACGTCAAACGTTACTCCTTAACAATCTGAAGATGATGATGTCTGCTGATGATGTCTGTCAGAGGTTCGCACACAAATATGTAACTCTGGGCCATTGTCCTCAAAAAAGAAATGAACAAGCAGAATGTCTTTGTGTCACATATTTCATTTTGGCTCTCTTTATACATTTTAGGACTTATCACTCACTGAGCAAACTTTTAGGACCACCATACTAATCCTGGGCAGGGCCTGCTTTTGCTCTCCAAGGAGCCTCAGTTCTTCCTGTCGTGGATTCCACAAGACGTTGCAAACATTCCTTTGAGATTCTGCACCACGTTGACAGGATTGCATCACACAGTTTCTGCAGATTTGTCAGCTGCACACTAATGTCAAGTTCCACAAAATCCCAAAGGTGTTCTGCTGGATTCAGATTCGGAGACTGAGAAGACCACTGAAGACCATGGAACTCATTGTCATGTTCATAAAACCAGGCCACTTTAGCTTTGTGACGTGGTATACTATCATGCAGGGATGAGCCATTAGAACAGCGGTTCTCAATCTGTGGGCGCGAAGTAACAAAAAAGGGGGCGCGAATGTTGCCATATGTGGCGTAATTTCGCTATTCGTAGGGAAATTTTAAACTTGTAGCGGTGTATCGGCAGCAAAAAATATAGGAATAAATTTTATTAGGGTTTCAAAAAAACGTTAGGGGGGCGCAATTAAAACTGTTACAGTTAGGTCCATAAATATTTGGACAGAGACAACTTTTTTCTAATTTTGGTTCTGTACATTACCACAATGTTTTGGATTCTTACTAGGACTAGTTGTTAAAATCCCTAATTCTTCAGCACAACAGTTGAAAGGAGAAGTCATCTTGAATGGAGTGAAATTTGCCACAGAATTGCGTGGTGAAACCAATGTGACACATCTTCAGTTGTGTGCCCCAACTTCATTGGGTGTTTTGGCCACTTATCACAAGACACCCTCTGCCGGGGTTGGCCCACCCCTGGTTGATCAGGCCCGGGTGTATGTAGCATGGTGACACCACTCGATCAATTGGCAGCCCATGTTAAGTCCCTACGTTTCAGCCACAGCCAGTGACTGCTCCGTTCCACTACAGTGGCAAGCTCTTTAATTAATGAATTTTAAATGAGACAACTCCGATGCAGTTGAAGTGCAGACTTTTAGCTTTAATTCAGTGGGGTGAACAAAACGATTGCATAAAAATGTGAGGCAACTAAAGCATTTTGATAACACAATCCCTTCATTTCAGGGGCTCAAAAGTAATTGGACAATTGACTCAAAGGCTATTTCATGGGCAGGTGTGATCAAGTCCGTCGTTATATCATTATCAATTAAGCAGATAAAAGGCCTGGAGTTGATTTGAGGTGTGGTGCTTGCATGTGGAAGATTTTGCTGTGAACAGACAACATGAGGTCAAAGGAGCTCTCCATGCAGGTGAAAGAAGCCATCCTTAAGCTGCGAAAACAGAAAAAACCCATCTGAGAAATTGCTACAATATTACGAGTGGCAAAATCTGCAGTTTGGTACATCCTGAGAAAGAAAGCAAGCACTGGTGAACTCAGCAACGCAAAAAGACCTGGACGTCCACAGAAGACAACAGTGGTGGATGATCGCAGAATCATTTCCATGGTGAAGAGAAACCCCTTCACAACAGCCAGCCAAGTGAACAACACTCTCCAGGGGGTCGGCGTATCGATATCCAAGTCTACCATAAAGAGAAGACTGCATGAAAGTAAATACAGAGGGTGCACTGCAAGGTGCAAGCCACTCATAAGCCTCAAGAATAGAAAGGCGAGATTGGACTTTACTAAAGAACATCTAAAAAAGCCAGCACAGTTCTGGAGAAACATTCTTTGGACAGATGAAACCAAGATCAACCTCTACCAGAATGATGGCAAGAAAAAAGTATGGAGAAGGTGTGGAATAGCTCATTATCCAAAGCATAGCACATCATCTGTAAAACACAGTGGAGGCAGTGTGATGGCTGCCAGTGGCACTGGGACACTCGTGTTTATTGATGATGTGACACACGACAGAAGCAGCCGAATGAATTCTGAGGTGTTCAGAGACATACTGTCTGCTCAAATCCAGCTCAATGCAGTCACATTGATTCATGATACAGATGGACAATGACCCAAAACATACAGCCAAAGCAACCCAGGAGTTTATTAAAGCAAAGAAGTGGAAAATTCTTGAATGGCCAAGTCAGTCACCTGATCTTAACACAACTGAGCAGGCAGTTCACTTGTTGAAGACTAAACTTCAGACAGAAAGGCCCACAAACAAACAGCAACTGAAAGTCGCTGCAGTGAAGGCCTGGCAGAGCATTAAAAAGGAGGAAACCCAACATCTGGTGATGTCCAGGAGTTCAAGACTTCAGGCTGTCATTGCCAGCAAAGGGTTTTCAACCAAGGATTAGAAATGTACATTTGATTTCCAATTATTTAATTTGTCCAATTACTTTTGAGCCGCTGAAATGAAGGGATTGTGTTAAAAAATGCTTTAGTTGTCTCACATTTTTATGCAATCGTTTTGTTCACCCCACTGAATTAAAGCTGAAAGTCTGCACTTCAACTGCATCTGAGTTGTTTCATTTCAAATTCATTGTGGTAATGTACAGAACCAAAATTAGAAAAAAGTGGTCTCTGTCCAAATATTTATGAACCTAACTGTATGAAAACTCGGGTCGCAAAAGGTTGAGAAACGCTGCATTAGAAAATGGTGGCCATAAAGGTTACTCAATTAGACCCTGGCATTCAAGTGATGATGGATTGATATTAACACTAGAAATACCAAAGCCTACGAAAAAACTCGTAAGCCCGGCCCACCTTAAATCCGTTTGCACCTCTCCATCAGCCTCTTTTGTCTTGTAAATGTGTCGCAGCCTGCTATTTCATCGGCCCACCGCTGCAGGAAAGTCAAAAACCTCTCCCAGCTCAAGCCTCGTTTATCAGGGAGTGAGGTACCGGGAGTTGTAGAGGGTGAATAGTAGATTGTTACTTGGAACACATGCATTTCAAGTGTCTGCAAAGATCTGTGTAAGTGTAGCATGACAGAAATGTTGAACACATACCTAAAAGACAAACCTCTTCCATGTTTCAGTTGTAAGAGCCATTTTCCTAGTTACATAAGATTCATAAATATTTTACTAGATGACAATGCATAATCTATGGGAGGTTCCTATAACCCCTATAAGTTCAGTAGCATTGGTATATTCCTGCCATTTCTAACAGCTCTGACTAAACATTATTCTTAGTTAGTGACCAGCCTTGCCATGTATAAGGCGTAGATGGCACAAGGTTTTAAACCGTGCCCGTGCCTACGGGCGTATGGACCTTTTAAGTGTGTGAAGTAACTTGTGCTTATTTAAGTGCTTAAGGTGTACAGAAGAAGAAATTAAGAACTTTAAAGTACAGAAATAACTAAAGTTTATCAAGAAAAGCTAAGTTTAGAGTAGATACATTTTTTCCTTTTTTTTTGCTTTCTTTTATTCTTGTGTGGATTATTTACTTTTAACTTTCACTAAATATTTTTAAAACAAACTTTTGGACTGAGAGATTTCTTTTGGCATGCTTGATCTCGCCTTATACTTCGGCAGCTACATTAGTACCAACGACACAATGTTGACATGAAGTGTATAATGTGTGAAGACTGAAGTCCAAATATCAAATAAGCGCTTTTAAGAAAAGGCTGCGGTGGGCTGGCGCCCTGCCCGGGGTTTGTTCCTGCCTTATGCCCTCCCTGTGCTGGCTGGGATTGGCTCCAGCAGACCCCTGTGACCCTGTATTAGGATATAACAGCTTGGAAAATGACTGACTTTAAGAAAAGGTACAAATGTAACAGAACAAGTGCGCTTTTATTCAAGACTATAACCGGAGAAAAAGAAATCGGGTTGGTGTGGCTTGTTGTCGAGACTTCTTGGGTAGTACAGCGGTAAGAACTGCTGACTCCTATTCAAAAGGTTGTGGGTTCGAGCTTTCCTGCGTCCCAAAATAAACATTTTGAGTAGTGAGCTGCTCTTATTTTACTATAATACAATAAAAATGTACATTGGATTTGAGTCTGTAACAGCCGGTGTGTAAATGTGTGGTACTTGTAGTGTTTATTTTTTATTCAGTTTTATGCTCTCAGTCGCGTTCACGTTCACCCCGCTCTGACACTGCTGTTATCAAATAAAGACGAGCTATAACAGAGCTGAACTCAGATCGGAGAAAGTGAACTGAAGCCCTCCCTGCAAGAAATGTCCACTCACATATAAGAGTAACGCAGCTGCACCAGGCGTAAAGGCGTTTGGATGAAGAACGAGGTCGGGCATCACCCTGCCAGTCAGTCTGCCCCACACCTGTCCTTCAACAAAGCAGCACAGCTTACAGAGCTCGCCAACGTATCATGCAAAGTCCTGTTTGTGATGAGCTTTATATAGGAAACATTTATATGTTACTTATACTGTATAAAAGTCAGACTGAATGTTAGTTACCTTGATTTATTTACTTATCTTCCTACAGCGTAAAGTCACAAGTAGACTGCAGAGCTTCCTGTGTGTGCTCACAAATTACACGTGTAATGCCATGAAAAACGCCTGCTGGCACTTCAGTACGTGAGCAATGATACGAGAATACAGTTGGCCTTCTTTTGTGGGCACATACACCGTCCAGTTTTAAACACCAGCGTGGAGAGTCACTCGTGTACTGAAGACTTTATAACTGCAGGTGGAAGCTGCTGTTGCCGTACTTTGTATATAAAAGCCAGATCGAATATTATTTAATTGATTTATTTACTTATCTTCCTACAGTGTAAAGTCACAAGTAGACTGCAGAGATTCCTTTGTGAGATCCACAAGGGCACGCTGACAAATTGCACTTGTAATGCCATGGAAAGTGGGCCGGGTTTTTGAATTTTTTCAGAGGCTTTGGTAATTCTAGTGTTAATTGGTCCAAAGTGTGCCAAGCAAAGATTCCCTACACTGTTACAGGACCAACAGCACCAGTCTGGACTGCTGAAACAAGGCAGGCTGCTGTTGGTGACTTAACAGAGGAGAGTTGGGATTTTTCCAGTTGAGCAAGATAAGTCTGCATGCCAATAGGGTAGTGAAGGCAATCACAGTTTGTTTGTCCTTCTCCATTTTAAGCCCCTCTGTGAGCCCACCAAACACAGCTGTTAGTGGATTAGGAGGGATTGTGACACCAAGGCTGTCTGAGAGGCAGTTAAAGATTGTGGTCCAGAATGATGTTAGTTTGGTGCAGTGTGATGATGCGGGTTCGGCTCCATGCTCCCATCTGCTGTTAGGGAGCCCTTGAACCCAACACCATCGGTAATGTTACCGATGAGCTAGACAGTGAGGCAGTAACAATGAGCAAGGGGATGATGTATAAAAGCGCTAAGTGCTTTTATTCAAACAAGTCAACAAAAACAAAGTGCAACAATGTTCAAAGTAAAGTGCAGTAATGCAATGTCCAATAAATAAATAATCCATTAAATGAAACGGCTGCGGTAGGTTGGCACCCTGCCCGGGATTGGTTCCTGCCTTGTGCCCTGTGTTGGCTGGGATTGGCTCCAGCAGACCCCCCGTGACCCTGTGTTCGGATTCAGCGGGTTGGAAAATGGATGGATGGATGGATGAAACGTGGAGATTAAAATCAATAAATAGAACATTCCTTTAAAACGAGCTTAAAACAATGCTGAAGGCAGTCTCTTTAAAACCAATCTAAAGCCCGGTGTCTTTTACCTGGCAGCTCTCCTGCTTCTCCCATCTGGGGCCCGCAACAGGAGAGTCGCCCTTTCTGCAGCTGGCCTTCTCTCCGCATGACTGATCTGGATGCTCCCTGATCCCCGACTTCGGTTCCGCTCTCCCGATCGAGACTTGGCTTTATACCCAAGGGCCAGGACGCTCACATTGGGACTCCTACTTTCAACTCTCCCGACTCCCGCTGCCTTCTTGGCCTTACGCGGCCAGTCGCCCTTCACTGGTCACCCCCACTACTCGTTCACTCAGCGGGAGCGACCAGTACTACGACTCCTGGGTGTCGGCCTAACACCCAGGCTTCCACACAGCTGCCTGCGAGCGCTCGCGCACTCATCCGCACCGGCTTTGTAGCCTTCCTGCCTCCTTTCTTCCTGCTTCCTTCTGCCACCCCCGTTTCCTTCTCCTTTCTCTTTTTGTTCTTTCTTTACCTCCCCCTAACCATCTCGGGCTTCTCTATATATGCAGAGAGGACATGGCAGCTGCAGCGCATTAGCCACAGGAACAATCACGGGTGTGGGCAGTCCCTCACCTGTGCACTTAGGTGAGAAACGCCCACACCGCAGATCGCCCTGCGGCTTGCTGTAGCCACCACACCCCCTCGCTAAGCCGCGAGCACTGCGATTATTTATTTAACTGGCCTCAGCTGGAGAGCTGTGGACCCATAACACCACATGCAGGCCCAAAACATGTGACCCAGTGAGGCTGGAGCTCGATTGCAGTGTTCGCAGGTTGGATCATGCCCTGGAAACATTTTGGACAGTTTTAAGCGAGACAGATGAGCCAGATATGTAATTTTGAATTGAATAATTGTATGCTTTGTGCATATGGAGCTCGAGTGAATTCTCTGCATTGCTCCCTTCCACTCTTTTTCTGATATGTCGAGTGAGAGATCCTTTTCTCATTGTCCTCTTGGATCTTTGAAAGGGAGGGACTGTAAAATAATTTTATATATTGCAGATACAGTAATCCCTCGCTATATCGCGCTTCGCCTTTCGCGGCTTCACTCCATCGCGGATTTTATATGTAAGCATATTTAAATATATATCGCAGATTTTTTGCTGGTTCGCGGATTTCTGCGGACAATGGGTCTTTTAATTTCTGGTACATGCTTCCTCAGTTGGTTTGCCCAGTTGATTTCATACAAGGGACACTATTGGCAGATGGCTGAGAAGCTACCCAACTTATTTTTCTCTCTGTCTCTCTTGAGCTGACTTTCTCTGATCCTGATGTAGGGGGATTGAGTAGGGGGGCTGTTCGCACACCTAGACGATACGGACGCTCGTCTAAAAATGCTGAAAGATTATCTTCACGTTGCTACCTTCTGTGCAGCTGCTTCCTGAAGCTTCGCATACTTAAAAGCTCGAAGGGCACGTATTGATTTTTGCTTGTTTGTTTTTATCTGTCTTTCTCTATCTCTCTCTCTCTTTGTCTGCTCCTGACGGAGGGGGTGTGAGCTGCCGCCTTCAACAGCTTTGTGCCGCGGTGCTTCGCATACTTAAAAGCCAAACAGCCCTATTGATTTGTTTGCTTTCCTCTATCTCTCTGACATTATCTGCTCCTGATGCGCACTCCTTTGAAGAGGAAGATATGTTTGCATTCTTTTAATTGTGAGACGGAACTGTCATCTCTGTCTTGTCATGGAGCACAGTTTAAACTTTTGAAAAAGAGACAAATGTTTGTTTGCAGTGTTTGAATAACGTTCCTGTCTCTCTACAACCTCCTGTGTTTCTGCGCAAATCTGTGACCCAAGCATGACAATATAAAAATAACCATATAAACATATGGTTTCTACTTCGCAGATTTTCTTATTCCGCGGGTGGCTCTGGAACGCAACCCCCGCGATGGAGGAGGGATTACTGTATGCTGTCTGAGTCCTCGAAACTGAACAATATTTTTTACAGAATAGAGGGAGGTGGGAGATGAGGAAAATCGTGCAGGTTCTGTTTAACAAAGTTTCTAATTTGAAGATCGTGAAAGAAATGTCTTGCTGGAAAGTTACATTTGGAATGTAATTGTTCATAAGATTCAAAGATGTTGTCTATAGAAAGATCTCTAAGTGATTTAATCCCAAATGTTTTCCAGATATTAAAAACTGCACATGTTTGCGAGGGTTGAAAGAGGTGGTTCTCATGCAGAGGTGCCATGGATCTTAAATGCTTTCTAAGTTGGTTCCATGTTCTGAGAGAGTGAAGCACAATTGGTGTTATTGGTGTATTGGCGATAACTTGCATTTATTGGGGCACAAAGCAGGGAATATAGAGAAGTACTGCAGGATTTTACTTCTATTGCAGACCAAGCCTGTGTATGTTCATTTATTTGTGTCCAGGTTTTTATAGCTTGTATGTTTGCTGCCCAGTAATAAAACTGAGAGTTAGGTAGAGCCATGCCACCTTCTGTCTTAGGTCTTTGTAGGGTCGCTCTTTGGATAAGTGGATGTTTTAAGTTCCAAATAAACGAGGTTTGATTGAATCTAATTGCTTAAAATGTTTTGAAATAAAAAGAGAAGCTTTATGGCCTGTTTTAACCTCTTGCTGCCTTATTTTGCCTCCTCACCATCTTGAGTTTGTCATCAATGACCATTCTCAGAGTTTTTGGATGATCCCCTGGCTCAGCTCTTTATTCTCCCGCTCCATGTCAGGAGACCCCGGCTTTCTCACCACCTTTTTAATTTTTGTTCATGTGATCCCGGGATGCTCAAATTGGGACACCCTGTCTTCCCTTCCCACCACACTCAACTAAACGTCACCCCCCCCCCCCCCAACACCAGGTTATCCCCCAAAAGAAGGATACCTATTTGCCACTCTCACCTTGCCAGTCTTTGCGAACGCCTCGGCCACCTTGCGGTTGCGCCCTCCGTAGCACGTGGTGATGAGGTCAGCCACGCCACAGCTCTCCAGGAAAGTGGCCGAGGAGACGGTCCCGGTGGTGCAGAACAGCTTGGCGAAGGCGATCATCTCCATCAGTCCCAGCCGGATCACTGCTGCCTTTGTGTTGTCACCGAAGCCCAGGCCATCACAGAATCCGGCGCCCACGGCAACCACGTTCTGTATCAAGAAAATGGAGAACATTAAACTGGGACTAAACTGGGTGCCAGAAGACGGGCACAGCAGGTGGCTCACCTTGAGTGCCCCACAGATCTCCACCACGTCGGCCTCCTCCACCACCGTGATACGGAAGTTAGATGTCTGCATGAGCTCCTTCAGCAGCACTCCATGCTCCTTGACCTTGCAGCCTGTAGGGAGACAACACAGTCAGACATTTTATCAGGAGTGGGAGATGGGCCCACTCAATGGGTTTGTCCTGGATTGACATCTGTAACTCATGATGCTTGTCAGCTCCTCACCAATGGTGGTCTCACAGAACTTCTCATCGGCCACCTCATTGGCAATGTTGGCACCCATCAGAACACTGACTTCTATGCCCAGTTTCTCTCGGATGATATCTGAAATCAGTCGCAGTCCATCAGGTCCCTCATCCACACCCTGCAGCACAAAACATGATGAGAGTGACTGAGCATCAACCTCATCCACACTGGCATCACCTACACCCCTGCTCCTGTGGTACCCACCTTAATCAGAGAGATCCCAATGGCATCTTTCTTCATGTGGCTCTTCAGCGTGTCACAGAGTTTTCCGATAAACTGATGAGGAACCACAAATACCAGGATGTCGGCCCCTGTGCCCGCCTCCACCACATCTGGTACTGCCACCTGCAGGAGAGGGGGGAAAAGTGCACGATGGTCATTCCAGCGGCAGACCTTATGGGCAAACATTGTGATAAAAAAGGAATTAAATAATAATAATTAAAAAACACACTGTCATAGATTCAAAATCCCAAAGCAGGTTATGCCGTCTCTGCATGGTGCTATACTGACATGGATGATCTGTGAAACAAGTGGTGAAGTCACCTAAGACACAACTGAACTTGTGGACACCAGAAGCACTGCCACCTAGAGGTAAAAACTGGAAGGGAAGCCCCTAATAGGAAGGTATGAAGCAAGAATAATGCTGGCAAATCCAAACCTGAATCTCATGGGTGATGCCACAAATGCCTGAAACGCTGCCCTCTAGGGGAAACTTGCAGCAGTACACAATACACAACAATCAAGCTACAAACGGCTGAAACACTGCCCTCTAGGGGGCAGGGTAGTCCTGAATTACCAACGGTGAGGCTCAATGTACCTAAAATGCTGCACAGATGATGTCTCAGAAACTAGCGCTAAAAGAATTACACGTTCAATACTCTAAACAGTTTAAACACTGCCCTCTTGAGGAAGCCTATTGAAACTACACTGGTGGGTGGTACTGCCAGTGCTTGAAGAGCTGCCCTCTAGAGGAGGCTATAGTGCTAATGAGAGTGAACACCTTTAACAATTTAAATGGTGCCATCTAGGGGAGTAACATTGAAATTACACAGATGATGCCTCAAATTCTTGAAGGACATTAATTAGATTAGATTAGATACACTTTATTAATCCCATAAGGAAATTAAGTATAAACTGTAAAAATGACACATTCAGTATTGAAAAACTGCCCTCTAGAGGAGGCTGTGGTGGTAAAAAAATAATATTGTACAAAGTTAGAATACGGCCCTCTTGAGGAAACACATTTAAATTACACAGAAAATGTCTTATTATTATTATCCATCCAGCCATTATCCAAACCGCTATATCCTAACTACAGGGTCACGGGGGTCTGCTGGAGCCAATCCCATTCAGCACAGGGTGCAAGGCAGGAAACAAACACCGGGCAGGGCGCCAGCCCACCACAGGGCAGATGCACACACCCGCACACTCCAAGCACACACTAAGGACAATTTAGGATCGCCGATGCACCTAACCTGCATGTCTTTGGACTGTGGGAGGAAACCCACGCAGACGTGGGGAGAACATGAAAACTCCATGCAGGGAGCACCCGGGAAGTGTAACCAGGTCTCCTAACTGTGAGGCAGCAGCGCTACCCACTGCACCACCGTGCTGCTGTTATTATTATTATTATTATTACTATTACTACATGGTACCTCAGATGCTTCAAAAGCTGCCCTCTAGAAAAGGTTGCAGTGCTAAAAAATAAAAAAATGAGACTGGCACAGTGGCATCATTTGGGGTTAGTGGCTTCTGCCACCCCCTGATTTCAGGTATCCAACCCCTGATCAATGAGAGATTCCCTTACCTGTCCAAGGCACTTGGGCTTCTAGCCCAAGCTCATCAACTCTGAGAAAACTCCAAGGGGGACCCCTTATCCTAAAATTTCCCTTTAAACACCCCATCCCTCCTCCTGGGCTCTTTGCCACTGTGAAAGGTCCAGTTTTCCATCTGCTTTATCAGATACCCCTAATAAGTGCTGAAGCTACTGACTGGACCCCCGCCCCCAACCCACCCCCTGCAGTCTGGAACCTCCACCCTGTGGCCATTATCTGAGTCAGATAACCCCCCACACATCCCTAATCTTAACCACAGTGTCACTGGGTGGAGCTCTGGAGGCCTGCAGCTGGACTTTATTGGCGCCCATTGGAGGCGACTCTGTAAATTTTTAGCTCCAGGGTGGAGGCTCCAGGCTGCAGAGACAGATTCTTGAAAAAGAACAATTACACTTACTAATGCTCTATAGGCCAGTAAAACACAATCAATCCTCTTAAGGAATTATATCTGAATTATTCTGATGATATCCCACATACATGGTACCCTCTAAATGAGGGTGTAGTGCTAAGATTTGACACCAATATTACTGTAGAGGAAACATTTTTATCTAGGGGAGGGGAATTATATCTGATGATTTTACAGCTATTTGACAATTTGCCCCCTAGAAGTTTCAGGTGGAAGCCCAAAATACACCAGTGATGCTGTAGACACCTGCAACACTGCCCTCTAGAGGAATGTCACATCGGAATTACTCAGATGATCCCACAGATACTCAAAATTCTGCCTCTGTAGTGGCTAAAAAAAGACACCTATAAGGCCGAGAGCAACTGGAACACTGCCATCTAGAGGAGGGTTTTCTAAACTTTCTTTTCTAGCGACTAAATCTTACCCTTCTTAGTTTCTTCGAGACACTAAGTCATAGCATGGGAGGGGGTCCCAGTCATAGTGGAGCAGCGTCGATTGCTTAAACAACCCGCAGAAACTCATAACAACACATTTCTCAAAGCATACGCGACCCATTCACATTAAATACAATGGTGAATTGCGAACTTACGCCACCCAATGGTAGCACCCCTGTGACCCAATAGTTCGCAAAACTGGGCTCTACAGGAGGGTTTCTTAAACTATGGGATGAGATTTTGGGTCACGGTCTGTCACGTCAAGAGTTACTCTTATGTTAATGGTAACGGGTCACGGATGGTTTGAGAAGTGGGTCGCTGCGGGTTGATTAAGCTATCGACATCATCCTTGATACCTCTGCACCCTCCATGACTCTCCAAGGGGGATCCCCAGCTGCACCAATGATTGTCTGGGCATTCAACAAGGAGTGGGGTCTTGAAGAGACTACAGTGGGCAAGATTGGTGTGCAATAAAGAATAAAGTTTAAGAATCCCCGCTCTAGAGGGTCTGAATTGCACAGGCTGTGCTAAAAGCCAGTGCTGCTGTGATGGCCGAGTTGGCTGCAGCTGGCATCATTCCCTTGAACCCGGGGTATCAGTAGACATAGACCATGACGGGCTACAGCAAATGAGGACACATAACAACAGGAGGGCCTTGTGCTTTGATTTCTCTCCTAAACAGCATTCACACAATTAAGAAAATATAGTGAAGAATATCAATAAATAATCTTCAATAAAAACACCAATGCTTTAAGTGAGAGCATAAATATCCACCAAGGTTAAACTCCGGGGGGAGTGCCTCCCTATCTTCACTCAGCCCCCCCAATGCTCCTCAGTCAACCTTTTAAAAATGACCTGTGCCCCCAGCCACCTCAGACAGTCACCTATGGGCCACCCAAACCCGGCTCCATTGTCCAAAGCCATTGGGACATTCCTGCCCCCCTCAATCCCGCCGTCCCCTCACTTCCCATGGGGCTCCCTCCTGCCCGTCGTACCCAATTCTACTCCAGGAACCTTCAGAGTGATTTTTATTTTTTTTTTATACTCTGTCGTCACCTTTGTTTTCACGACATCCCCTCTCTGTCCTGCTCAGGCTCCTTTTTATTCTTAAGTGGGCACAGGTCCCTAATTGGCAACCCCAGATTGCTTACAAGGAAACCGGCTGATCCGTACATGTCCGCATGTGAATGCTGGTCCAGCCGATCTCCACATCAACACCGCAGAATTTCTTGTTTACGCTACCTGGAGCCTGAGGGGCACCGTTTTGATTTTAAAATTGTGCACGGCCACGGACCCCCGACACGCCTCATCACAGGCGCTCTTTAATGAAGATCACGTAGGTGCAAGGAAGTTACAGATAAAACCACAGAAAATGAAGGATATTGCCTTCTAGAGGACGGCCAGTGAAAATGGTAAGGCTGCAGACAGCTGTGTTGTGCCCTCCTTAGGGATGCCAAAGCCCCATATCCACCACCAAACCCCCCCCATAGATCATGATCTCTAGGATTCTGCCAATCCTGCGGCCACCTGAAATACTCACTTGCAGCTGACTGGTATACTACAGTACATTACATACAGTGGGTACGGAAAGTATTCAGACCCCCTTCAATTTTTCACTCTTTGTCATATTGCAGCCATTTGCTAAAATCATTTAAATTAATTTTTTCCCTCATTAATGTACACACAGCACCCCATATTGACAGACAAAAAAAAGAATTTTTGAAATTGTTGCAGATTTATTAAAAAAGAAAAACTGAAATATCACATGGTCCTAAGTATTCAGACCCTTTGCTCAGTATTTAGTAGAAGCACCCTTTTGAGCTAATACAGCCATGAGTCTTCTTGGAAAAGATGCAACAAGTTTTTCACAACTGGATTTGGGGATCCTCTGCCATTCCTCCTTGCAGATCCTCTCCAGTTCTGTCAGGTTGGATGGTAAACGTTGGTGGACAGCCATTTTTAGGTCTCTCCAGAGATGCTAAAGAGATTCTAAGCGGTATGTGTGGAGACAACCAGGCACTGCTCATCACTTGTCCAATACAGTCCCCACAGTGAAGCATGGCGGTGGCAGCATCATGCTGTGGGGGTGTTTTTCAGCTGCAGGGACAGGACGACTGGTTGCAATCGAGGGAAAGATGAATGCGGCCAAGTACAGGGATATCCTGGACAAAAACCTTCTCCAGAGTGCTAAGGACCTCAGACTGGGCTGAAGGTTTACCTTCCAACAAGACAATGACCCTAAGCACACAGCTAAAATAACGAAGGAGTGGCTTCACAACAACTCTGTGACTGTTCTTGAATGGCCCAGCCAGAGCCCTGACTTAAACCCAATTGAGCATCTCTGGAGAGACCTAAACATGGCTGTCCACCAACGTTTACCATCCAACCTGACAGAACTGGAGAGAATCTGCAAGGAGGAATGGCAGAGGATCCCCAAATCCAGGTGTGAAAAACTTGTTGCATCTTTCCCAAGAAGACTCCTGGCTGTATTAGCTCAAAAGGGTGCTTCTACTAAATACTGACCAAAGGGTCTGAATACTTAGGACCATGTGATATTTCAGTTTTTCTTTTTTAATAAATCTGCAACAATTTCAAAAATTCTTTTTTTTTGTCTGTCAATATGGGGTGCTGTGTGTACATTAATGAGGGAAAAAATTAATTTAAATGATTTTAGCAAATGGCTGCAATATGACAAAGAGTGAAAAATTGAAGGGGGTCTGAATACTTTCCGTACCCACTGTATAACAGAGCGGGACATTATCAAACTGTAACCCATTTTATGGTCAACAGGGGGCAGCACTGGGCACAAGTTATGAACTAACCCTAGAAGGGGACGCAGCCATTAATATGGGGGCAATCTGCAGGCCCACTGTGCACGTCTTTGGGATGGGAGAGGAAAATGAAAGTACCCCCGAGGGTAACGCACACAGGTGAGGATTTGCAGTGGCGTAGCTAAGGGGGGGGGGGGGGCAAATTGATGTTACAAACAGGCAAACAGGAGGGGGTGCGAAATCTTCAGTTGTCCCCGGGCACTGAAAACCCTTGCTACGCCTCTGGGGATTTGAACCCTGGAATCTAAGGAAGTGTGGCAGCAGCCATAGCACCGCAGTACTGACACCCCCGTTTGTGAGAACTCTGAGCCCATGTTTGATTTTATTTATTCTGGTGGACCAAATTATTTTAATGTAAAAATGGTAGCCACTGAGTCTTAAAAACAGAGCGCGTTAATCGGTAGGTACACGGGATGCATGGGGCAAACAAGCCGCCATTTGTCAGAACGGGGTAGCTGATGACAGAGCGTGGGATTTGAACCCAGGGGTTTCGATCTGTAACAACCAGTAATAATGGCAAGCTGGTGCGGGTGTGGAATGGGGGTACTGGGGGGGGTTGGGGGGGCATTGTCTGGGGTTTCAACTCAACATCACTTCCTTTCGTGAGGATCACACCAGTAGGTTCACTGGTAACTTAACGCTGAATAGGAGTTAACATGCATGCCAGCAGTGAGACCAAAGGCCTTCTAGAAGGTGGGAGGTGTGAGTGGCACTCGGGCACACAAGCACATGTTGGCAGGCACTCACACCCTGACCTCTGATCCCTGAAGATGACAACATGGAGTTCAAAGGTCTTTGGCACACTGTCAGTGATTAACAGCCATCCAGGGACTCTGGACCTCTTTGCAGAAGAGCTGCTGAGACAAAGCAAAGCCAGGTGGGGGGTTAGGTGTTTAGCCATACTCACCACATTGGGGGGTAGCTTGTGCCCGGGCAGATACTTGACGTTCTCATGGTCAGTGTTGATGATTTCTGTCAGTTTCCGATTGTTGACCGTCTCCTCAAAGACCCACATCTTGACCGTGCTGTCAAACTTGTCCAACTTGGCCGCATTGGCACCAATGATCTTTGCGATCGCCGAACCCCTGTGTGCCAGGAAAGGAAAAAAAAAAATCCAGTTAAGAGTTTGAGCCCTGGCAGCTACGGCAACCTGCACCTCTTCCCAAGAGGATTCTGTGGGATGTGCTGGGATCACAACATGAACCTTGAGGGAATGGCGGTAATGTGGTCAATAGGAGGACTGTGAGCAGGGGCCACATGACGGGAACCTCCAAGAACAGCT
This sequence comes from Erpetoichthys calabaricus, assembly GCF_900747795.2. Lineage (NCBI taxonomy): Eukaryota > Metazoa > Chordata > Cladistia > Polypteriformes > Polypteridae > Erpetoichthys > Erpetoichthys calabaricus. The sequence goes on along the minus strand of NC_041396.2, from coordinate 294,131,863 downwards.
GGGTAGGAATACAACTTGAGACACGCAGGGGGTGTTGAAACCAAATCACTGACCTGACCTGCCAAGACTCCACACCGAGGGTCTCACAAGAGAAGCATTTTGTCTTTGGCACCTGGCTTCAACTTAGTGACAGGCTGTGCCAAGACCAACCGTCCAGTCGGGTACTTGATCTGCAGACACCCACACTCCCACCCCTGGCACTCACTCCTTAACGATGAAATCTGCCCAGGGCCCTCTTAACATATGGGCACAATGGGCACTGGGGCCCACATTGTTTCTGATGCCTATGTATGTTTCTGTTTTGCTATCAAAACAGGGACCCCAGCAGACTACTTTGCCCAGGGGCCTGTAATGGTGGTAGGATGGCTCTGGATCCGACATGATTAACTCTTGACTGGCAAAAATGATGTTTCAAGCTGGATTTGGCAGATGGTTGACTGATCATTGGCGGAATTCTCTGTAAGTTGGAAAACTTCATTCAGACCCTAGTGTGCTCGCTGAGGAGTTGTGTGGAGTCTGTGCCCACCATCAACGGTGGGTGAGACCATCAATGGTTGGGTCCTACTTTGACCCCAACAATCAACCCCTGTTCCCATGAGCCTGAAGTAAGTAGCTTTGAAAGTCGACTCATGGATGGATGGATTTGGAAATTGATAACTGGGGGGGGGGACTTCATGAAGGGGGGGTGAGATTAATCAAAGACTGGATCTTCTGAAAGTAATGCAGGCTCATAAGTGCCAACGTTTGAAAGGAACTGGGTGGGCACTCATTTTTCAGCAGCCGACATAAGCAAACCCCCCCCATGTCACACAGCCTACTGCATTCTTTCTCCCCGTTTTTTGGGTTGGATGGCAGTGCTGGTGAAATTTTTTTTTTAGTTGTACGACAAGAACATCAATGCATTTTTGTTCTTTGCCTTGCTGTTGTTCATCACGTTCACTGCAATAGCCGATAGCGGTGGGATTCGAACAAGCAGACTGAGCACCACAGCGGTACGGCAACACAATAAAATTTCCTGCAGAGGAATCCAAAGAATGAAGTGAATCGATTCTCACCGACGAACTGGAGTGAATGGAGATACCCTGCACTATTAGCTAAGTGTCTCAGTCGAACTTGTGTCACAACTTAGGGTAGCACAGAAATAGACGGGGTAATAACACGTAACACCAGCAGATGGGGGGGGGGGGGGGGGGGGGGGGGGTCTTTCCCGTGAGATGAACTAGAAGACTTTATTTATTTATTTTTCAAATGGGAAGCAAGTAAGCATTTCTAAAAGTCACATTACACTAGAAGACCCTGGGTATGTATAGGCTGTGTGGTATTTTTAGGTCAGAATTCTTGGGGGCTTGAGCTCTAGGGCACCCACCCACAGAGCTAACACATATGCACAGACTTACTGAAAAGATCTAGGGATCAGAGAGTGGACAAGCTGAATAACATGTCCATCAGTGACCGAGGTGGACGGTTTATGGAAGAAGAATGGAATGACACAGAGTGTCTCTCTCTCTTTCCAATCACAGTCTGGATTGGTCAGAACTGGTCACCACCCACTGGCTGGATTTAGTGAAACAAGGTCTGGCTCATCTGCATACATCTCAATTGATTGGATCTGGTGAGATGAACCATCAAGTCACAAACTAGGTCTGGTGCAGCCGGTTTGGATTCATTTGCATACAACTCAATGATTGGATTGGACAAGATGACCCCCTCCAATTACAAATTAAGTCTGTTGCAAATTGATTTGGACTCATTTGCATACAGCTCACTAAATGGATCAGACGAGACGACCCATCCAATCACAAACTAGCTCTGCTGCAACTAATTTGGACTCCTTCTTTACATACAGCCCAATGATTGGATTGGACAAGATGACCGCCTCCAATCACAAACTAGATCTGCTGCAACTGATGAAGACTCATTTGCATACTGCTAAATGATTGGATTGGACGAGATGACCCCCTCCAATTACAAATTAAGTCTGTTGCAAATTGATTTGGACTCATTTGCATACAGCTCACTAAATGGATCAGACGAGACGACCCATCCAATCACAAACTAGCTCTGCTGCAACTAATTTGGACTCCTTCTTTACATACAGCCCAATGATTGGATTGGACAAGATGACCGCCTCCAATCACAAACTAGATCTGCTGCAACTGATGAAGACTCATTTGCATACTGCTAAATGATTGGATTGGATGAGATGACCCCCTCCAATCACAAACTAAGTCTGCTGCAACTGGTAGGGACTCATTTGCATACTGCTAAATGATTGGATTGGACGAGATAACCCCCTCCAATCACAAACTAAGTCTGCTGCAACTGGTAGGGACTCATTTGCATACTGCTAAATGATTGGATTGGACGAGATAACCCCCTCCAATCACAAACTAAGTCTGCTGCAACTGATTTGGACTCATTTGCATACAGCTCACTAATTGGATCAGGCGAGGTGGACCCTCCCATCACAAACTAGACTAGGCACTTGCATCAATGACAGGACTTGGTCAGTTTAGGTGAGACTCACCTCCACAGCCAGAACTGGGCGCTGTGATGCCCTCTTTGAATGATGACTGAACGTGGTGAATGAAACCCACGATTTGTGACTGACCCTCTGGTGTACCTCTGGTGTAACTGACTGAACACTTTAGGGGTCTGACTGAAGAAACACAATCAGCCCAATAATCCATTTGGATGAGCCTCCCTGTCATTGAATGGATCTTCTGACACTAACACCGCCACCAGTGACAGGCTCTGTTGACATCAATCCCAGAATTGCTGTGTGGATTCTGTCAACTAGTAGTCTGCCTGTGAACTGAACTGGAGGAGACGGAGTGACGTTTAATCAATAAAGCAGAGACTAACCATCTTGTTAAGCCCCGGCGCACAATCCTGACTCTACTAGATGCCACATTTTCCTTTAACAGCACACGACTGATGCATTTGGACCCGAATTCTAGACAGTGACCTCCAAATTCATTTAATAAGTATAAACAGAGAATGATTACACACAGATGTGCACCGAAAGGGTGGGCTGGTGTCCTCTGGGCGTCACTGACAAGACTGCATACAGCAGAGATAATTAGCCTCCTTCATCTGAGCTGAAGGTTGGGTTACAGGCTGGCATTTTGAAAGCTTGATGAGTCACTCCTGGAGTGCGAGCGTCTTCACAGCACAGCTGCCAGAGAGCTTGACGGCGGGCCTCCCCACATGGACACTCACAGCTACTCCTGGCATGGCTTGGGTGGCACCGGCAGGTGGCGTGCTGGTGCCCTACTTTATTTCACAAGGCTTATCATGTCTATGCATTCTCATCTCAGACAGCGGAGTGTGTCTTAGGTCTTATGTGTGCTTCCCAGCTCTTCTGAGGGGCACACTACTCAGCCCCCGAGACTAAAGAGGCCTGCATCTGGTGCCTCTGGTCAGTCACGTGGGTCACCTTGGTTGCACACTCAATTGCGATCGTTCGTTCCCTTCTTCAGACTAATCTGCTCGACACTGTGATAAGATGGTCAGTTCTCAACGGCACACCATCAGGACATGAACGGTCCTCAAGTCTGGGGGCCACTCAGCTGTTCTGTCCTGTACACTCTGTAGCTTAGATGATGTGCCTCATCTACGTTGCCCATTGTCTGCCCCACTACTGTATTTACTCTGCTCATCCTCAGCTCCTGATGGTTTCTCATTTGTCACTCCAACAAGCACCACATGGTGATGAGCTGCTCCCTACGTCAGCTCTGAATGGCCGATGATGTCACACGCTTTACTGCCCACTATGCTCAGTTACTCTGGTCCACAGGTCACATGACTAGCCATGCCAGAAGGCCCAGCATCCCAATCAGAATGGGAGCTGGCTCCATGCAAGGATGAGAGGCCATAATAGAGTAGAAGGATGGGGTGGACTGGCGTCCTGAGCAGGATGGGTGCAGGGTGTCCCTCCAGGAAGGACAGAGGGTGTCTGCTTCCCAGAGGCGTGTTCCCTAGTATACTGGTCCAACACCCATATGATGGATTCCCAAAGAGCAGGCTGGCAATTCCAGTCACATGAGACAACCTTATTGAATTTTTTTTTGGTGCCACTAGGGCAGTGGTGGCGAACCTATGGCACGTGTGCCAGAGGGGGCACTCAGAGCCCTCTCTGTGGGCACGTGTGCCGTCACCCCAGCACAGAGTTCGTCACTAAAAAGCCAGAAGGACACGGGGCGGGGCGGGGCCGGGCTGCTCCCCTCCCCCTCTCCACGCGCGCCTGCTGACATTTCTCACCTTATCCGCCCTCTGCCCAGCTGCCCAATGGGAGCGCTTCCTCCCTCCCCTGTCTGGGGTAAGGCGGGTGGCTCACATGCTGCGTGAGAGTACGGCGTGGATGGCAGCCTGTTGAGTCTGTGGTGAAGGTGATTCCCGTGGTGGGGTTGGAGAGGAGCTAGTTTGGAGGGGATGTGGCATAGCGGGTCCACAGCTCAAAATTGAAAAGACCAGTTTTAATAGGTAATTGCCATACTCGCGGCTTAGAGGGGGGTGTGGTAGTGTGGCCAGAGCAGTCCCCGGGAGCTTTGTGATGCAGGTGGTCCTCGCTTAAATGCACAGGTGAGGAGTCATCCGCATCTGTAATTATTGCCGGAAGCTGCTAATCGGCACACTTGATCCACGTCACCGTAATAAATAATAGAAGCGCGGGGCGGATGGAAAGGGGAAGAAAAAGAGAGAGAGAACGGGAACGGAGGTTAATAGGGAAGACCTGCGTGAAACACTTGAGAAGATAGAAGGGATGACAAAGGACAGCAGTTAGTTCTGAAAATGAAATCCTTAAAGTCTGGAATTCTCTGCCAAATAAAAGCGCCGCAGGGGACTGTACTTTCTCCGGTCCTGTTCAGCCTATATACATTGGACTTCCAATACAACTCGGAGTCCTGCCACGTGCAGGAGGAGGAGTATAGGGACCTAATCAATGACTTTGTTAAATGGTGCGACTCAAACCACCTACAACTGAACACCAGCAAAACCAAGGAGCTGGTGGTGGATTTTAGGAGGCCCAGACCCCTCATGGACCCCGTGATCATCAGAGGTGACTGTGTGCAGATGGTGCAGACCTATAAATACCTGGAAGTGCAGCTGGATGATAAATTGGACTGGACTGCCAATACTGATGGTCTGTGCAAGAGAGGACAGAGCCGACTGTACTTCTTAGAAGGCTGGTGTCCTTCAACATCTGCAATAAGATGCTGCAGATGTTCTATCAGACAGTTGTGGCGAGCGCCCTCTTCTACGCGGTGGTGTGCTGGGGAGGCAGCATTAAGAAGAAGGACGCCTCACGCCTGGACAGACTGGTGAGGAAGTCAGGTTCTATTGTTGGCATGGAGCTGGAAAGTTTAACATCTGTGGCAGAGTGACGGGCGCTGAGCAGACTCCTGACAATCATGGAGAATCCACTGCATCCACTGAACAGAATCATCTCCAGACAGAGGAGCAGCTTCAGCGACAAACTGCTGTCACCATCCTGCTCCACTGACAGACTGAGGAGATTGTTCCTCCGCCACACTATGCGACTCTTCAGTTCCACCCGGGAGTGTAAACATTAACATTATACAAAGTTATTGTATGTTTTTGCCAGCATTTTTATCACTCTGTAATTTAATATTGTTTTTTTGTATAAGTATGCTGCTACTGGAGTATGTGAATTTCCCCTTGGGATTAATAAAGTATCTATCTATCTATCTATCTATCTATCTATCTATCTATCTATCTATCTATCTATCTATCTATCTATCTATCTATCTATCTATCTATCTATCTATCTATCTATCTATCAAATAATTTTAAGTCAATGAAAGCACTTGATATTGCTTTCCTTACTTTGTTTGGATCATCTTCTGCTTGTGAGCAGCTGTTTTCAGCTTTGAATTCTATCAAATCTGACACCGGAGACAGACTAATAGATGACCTGAGTGCTGCATGTGTTGCTCTCAAACTTACAAAGTATGAGCCAAGGTTAGACAAACTATCAGCATGCATGTGTGACGATGGCGGTTCGCTCCGTGCTCCCATCTTCCTTCTGGGCGCTCTTGTACCCGACACCGTCGGTAATGTCACCGATGAGCTGGGCAGTGAGGCACAACAAATGAAGCAAGGGGATGGTGCAATAAGTGCAAAGTGCTTTTATTGAAAAATCAACAACACAAAACAAAGTGTTCAAATAAATAGTGCAGTGCATCAAAAAACCTTCAAATAAACAATCCAATAAAATCAATGTGAAATCGTGGAAGTTAAAATCCATTAAAAAAAAATCTTTTAAAACCTGAGGTTAAAACAATGGCTGGAAGCCGTCCTTTAACACAAAGCCTGGTGCCTTTCTACTGGTGACTCCCCTGCTTCTCCCGTCCAGGTTATGCACCAGGGGAGCCACCCTACCTGCAGCTGACCTTCTCTCTGCCTTCTCCTGCAGGGCTGTTTGCCACGCCGATCCTTGGCTCCGGTGGTCTTAACCAGACCGTGACTTGGGCTCCCCAGCGACCAAGGTGCTCACGCTGGGGCTTTCACATCCCAAGTCCCGACTCCCGCTGCTGCCTGCTTGGCTATACGCGGCCAGCCATCCTCTTTCCAGTCGCGCCCGCTCTTCACAAAATGGTCAGCGGGAGCGACCACAATCGACTGCTCCTCAGGTGCCGGCCAGACACCCAGGCTCACCCACTCGTTCTTCTCTCTTTCTCTCTTGCACCGACTTTCCTCTCCCTGCTTCCTGCCGCCCTCTTCTCCTGCAACCTCCGTTTCTTTCTTTTCCTTTCTCTCCTCATTGGCCACCTCGCGCATCTATTTATCACGGGGACGTGGATCAGATGTGGCAATTAGCAGCTCCCGGGAACAATTACGGATGCGGATGACTCCTCACCTGTGCACTTAAGTGTGGATCACCCGCATCATGAATTCCCCGGGGACCGATCTGCCACACTACCGTGCCCCCTTTCTAAGCCGCGAAGGCGGCGATTATTTATTTAAAAAGTGGCCTTCTTGACATGAGCTGTGGACCCGCTTCACCACAGCATACAACAGCAAAAATCACATTAATTGTTCAAATGCAAACTTTCACCTTTTAATAAAAAGTTGTTTGTATCATTGAAAGCTCTGTTATTGTGTTAAAGATGTTAATGTACGAGTTGTTTTTTCCAAACTAACACCTCAGTATTCAGGTTAAATTGCCATGTTGGCACTTTGCGATAAATAAGTGGATTTTGGGTTGCACTTTGGGCACTCGGTCTCTGCACTACGGGGAGCTGCAGGGGATCGTTACTCCCTCTTTGAAGGGTTTCCGCCTGAACTGGAAGTTTTTCCAGTGTGCAATTCTGAGGAACTCGTACTCCAAGGTGGAAGAGAAGTTGGGTTTCTTGCATGAGGGGTTGGATGAGACCATGTGGGAGGTGTGAAAGGAGAAGGAAAAATCATTACTTTGTTGTGCAACCCGAAAAAGAGCAAACTGGAACCCTGTTAGAGGTATTGTGTCGAATAAACACCATACATCTGAACCCAGGACTGTGTTGTGCAGCTGTGTCTGGAGTGTGGTGCCCCTTGGTGGTCTATTTGTGTACAGCATGAGGCAGTGAGCTAGCTCTGTACATCGTGCAGCTGTGAGCAGAGACCACCAGAGCCGAGAAGGACTAAGTCATCACAACGTGGAACTGAGAACCAGCAGAGTTAGGGTTAGGTTTAGGGTTAGGGTTAGGGTTAGGGTTCAGGGCCAACAAGCAGCATGGAACGGAGAACACAACGTAACTCATTACGATAAAGAACATGGAACTGGCAGACACAAATGGACATACGGGGCTGAGCATGAGAAGTCTGTATACGGTGTGGAGCGTAGAGCTGACCATCACAGCATGGCATACGGAGCTTCTTGAACCCCGGCATGACGGGTGTCCAAATCCAAGAAGCAGTGTGGAGATGAGAACAGACAACGTCATCATAATGGGAATTGGAAAACACAGTGCGAAATATGGAATCGTGAGTGAAACGTACAAAGTGTGGAGCAGTGAACGGGCTATCTTAGCTCAACGTGCGTCTGACTGCCTTCTCCCCATCAGATAATGGATTAGCTTACCACAGTCTGCAGCCGAGACGTGACCAGCTCACAACAGCATGGAGCAGAGAGTAGACCGACTCATTACAGTGATGACTACCCACTGATGGACACAATGGGAAGAAAGCAGCTGAGACTGAACCGAGCGAGGAGCAGGGAATGGGCCAACTCCTCACAACGGTACCGCCGAACATTGTCGATCTGCCGGCCTTCCATTGAGGCAGTTTGGAGCACAGAATAGTCACAGTGTGGGGGCCGATGACCACAAGATCAGCAGCATGGACTCCCGACTCCATACCTTCTGTTGTTTAGGTCGGTGTCCAGCTCACCATAGTCTTGAGTCAGCCTGCCGTTCTAAAATGAAGAGGAGGAGGAGGCAGTCAGGTACACAATGGAGTAAGTTAGCCGGTCCACTCTCTGCTCCACACTCAATCCAGATTGACGGGGGTTTTATTTCACTGAACACTCTGTGCTTAGACTGGTGTTTGCCAGTTTCCAGCTCCTCGTCGTAATGAGTTGGTCTGTTCTCAGCTCCATGCTGCTTGTTGGCCGCTCTTGTGGGTGACAACTCCACGCTGGGACGAGTTGGTTCTTGGCTGCAGCCCCCAGGAACTTAACCCTTTCAGCCCTGACATGTAAATACCCCTTCAGGCAGACACGTGGCCCAGTCTTACCCTCTGGAAAACACCTTCTATCTGCCACAGCCAGGTGTTACGTGGGCATCCCCTTGGCCTGGTCCAGCCATTCGGGGCCTCAACAATGAGCCACATCACCCCCGGGGAATCTCACCACATGGCCGTAGTGCCGTAACTGACGCTCCCTCACAATGCAGGTCATGTGCCTCATTCAGGACTCCATGAGCAACACAAAGTCACACCAGTGGTACCCAAGGATTCTCCGAAGAGACACAGTACTGAAGGACTCCAGTCTTCGTCTCAATACATGCTTACATAAAATAGATATACAATTAACTAGGGGGCTCTGCCCCCTGCTCGCTTCGCTCGCCAACCACCAGGCTTGTTCCTGTGGAAATACAATTTAAAGTGTTTTTTTTTTCATGGGAATTGTCAAATATGCATTATGTTCACTTTTTATTTTAGAACTTCAGTAAAAACAATATTTGGAATGAACTTTTCTTCAAGATCACACTGAGTTTTGATTCCTTGTCTGGTCTTACAGCGTGATAATGCAACGTATAATCTCACGGGAAACTGTAAAGGTTTTAATACGAATGACATATTCCCGTTTTGAGTTCATTCAATAAAAATAAGACTTTCTGATAAAACAATCTACTTATGAAAGTGGGAACATCCAGAGCCGATGTAGCCGGTGGCATTGTTCTCAAGAAGCTGCGGATTTCTGGCCATTGTGGATTACACGTCATTGTGATAAAGAAATCTGGCCGCCGACCAATAGTTCTGTTTGCATCATGATCTGACTGCTGCAATGCTCTTGGACTACCTTGATATGATGATGGTAATATTACTGCTTTACCTATTTTGAATTTGTCTGAACTGTTGATATTTGAATTTTGAACGTAATCAATGAGACCTTGCATATGTTCTGTTCTAAGTTTAGCTTGATTCGATTTAATAAAGAAGAGACGATTAGCTGCGACTTTTACCCGAAATATTGTGTGGGTGTTATTCGTTTTTCTGAATGCGTTTGTTTCATATTGTACGAACGTCCTTTTTCGCCATCTGGGAAAAGAAAAGGAAAGAGTAAAGGGTCAGCATGTGGCGATGTATTTGACATAAATGACTAATCATGCTTTGCCTTTGGATATACACGAATATCTACTCTGTCTTTGATATCTCAGTTTTTCGAAAGTATCATCACTGACAATTCCTCACATGTGGGTTTATTATAAATGCGACTGTGATCTTTCGGATTCATATAGGCATCCAAGATAATTTCTTTGTTCGTGTTTTGCTGATAACTTTCTTGTAAAGTGCGATACTTTTGGACGTATGGATTTGGATCCATTATTGGCTGTATAATTTCTATTACGTCAGATCGTTTAACTCTTTTCATTCTATGTTGCATCGCTTGTCCGTGATCATAAAGATACACCTGACCGAATTGTGTTTTTTTTCGAAAAAATTCTCATAGCGTATGGTACTTTTCCCTGATGGCAACACGAATTAGACGATCTACAAGTCTCCGACGTAAACTGTACATCTCTCTTCCAGATTACGCCTCGTCGCAAGACTTTTTTTTTATAATAGAGAGATAGAAAGATAGAGTCCTTATATATAGAATAGTCTTTCAGTCTCTAAAGATGAGTCCAAGGATGAGGTCATATCGAAGAACAGAATATACGCAGACGAAGGGACGCAGTTAGGTCTGATGAAACCAAGATAAGAGATTTTCCAACCAAAATTCAAAGCACGTTTCTTGAGATGTGATGGCCTACATCTGAATAGATTTGCCACCAGGGTCCAAAAACATCTCTAAAGGTAGTACATCTGTCACATCTACGGTTGTGTCCTGCTTAATGACGGCATATGGTGTCGGACTAGAGCACCGTTAGTCATTTATGTCGTTAAGCACACTGATGTATGTTAAGGGTTCTGTGTCATTTTGTTTTGTCATTACTGCTCTGTGGGCATCGCTGCATTCTGGCAAAAACCTAAACGTGCACCAGAAACACACAGGGAGGTGCCTCTGTGTCATTTTCACCGGGATGATGCATCAAGTATACATTTGACCAGACATAACCTTCCTTAAGCTGATCTTATCTAACATTATCCTAATACTTACATCACATCAATTAATAATAATTATTTAAATCCAGTAATAGGTTTAGGTTTAGGTTTCTTTATTTAGTCATGTTTACACAGGAAAACATGAAATTTGCCTTCTCAGTTGCATCTAATAACAAGTAACAGACAGAATGAAATAAAACAGACAAATAGAAATAAGAAAGGTTAAGGTAAGGCAGTTAGATAAAACATATTTATACCAAAAAGAAAAAAAAAAAAGGTAACAGGATATATATCAAAACCTTAAACATTATCTCCGATATTTCTTATTGAAAAGTCGTATGGCACTAGGAAGAAAGGAGTTTCTGGAGCGATTTGTGGGGGTTTTCAAAGCAAAATAATACTGCAGTACGACCGCTTACACCAGTGCTTCAATGCTATTCAATTCAAGGCTGTGTTTTGGTGCTCATCAGCGCTGTAAATTCTGAAGTACGCCATTGTGTTCCAAGCTTATGATCTCATGAGTGTCAATGTACCAAACGTGTGCTGCAGTGGGATAAACTCTGGAGTTGGATCTGCAGGCAACAAAAACCTACTCCTTCCCCATCGCTGATGAAGCACTAGAAAAGCCTGATTCATTGAGGACTGCAATCTCGATGTGATAAGCAAACATGGGGAAAAAAAATAACAACTGACCGAGTGTCTCAGTGAGGCGGCTCCATCTGGGTGTGTTTATCTTAGAGCAGTGGTCCGGAAGGAAAGGACAGATCTGAAGAGAACATCAAACAAACAGCCGCTGAAGAGAAAACCGACCACCGAATCCTGCTCATCGTTCTTTATCATTGTGGGTGACACACTTGTTTTGTTCACAGGTTTCTTCTGTTTTTTTATTGATTGTTGGATTGTGTTTGACTTTTATGTTTAATGTTTGATATTAGTTTGTATCCTCTGTTATTAATATTTTATGTGAGCTTTGTCTCTGCTTTTTATTCCCAACCTCAGAAGGATAGAGGACTAGAAATGCAAGGGTGTTCTTCTTCTTGTTCTTCTTCCTCTTCCTCGTTTCCCTCTTCTCTGTGGGTTCGATGTTCCTGATCAGCCTTCTCCATACAGCTCAGTCCTGCACCTCCCACCCAGTCAGACCCTTTCCCTTCAGATTTTCTTTGACTTTATCCATCCACCTCTGCTTTGGCCTCCCTCACTTTCTCTCCCCCTGGACTTCCATTCCCATCATTCTTTTGCCTTCTTATTCCTCACAGGTCCATACAATGTCTTCTTGTTCTTCTTCTAGCTTCATCTTTTCCCACTTCTATGTGGGGTTGATGCTCCTGATCAACCTTCTCCCTACAACTGCACTTTCTCACCACTCCTCCTTTTCCTTTACCCATCCACCTGCTCTTTGGCCTCCCTTGCCTTTTCTTGGCCATGTCCATCACTCTTTTGATCACATATTCCATGTCTCTCCTCATCACATGTCCTTTCTTAGATGTCCCACCCACTCTTGTTGTATCTCAGATGGTCTCATTTCTTATTCTGTCCTTTTCTGTAACTCCACACATCCATCTCCACATTCTCATCTCTGCCACATCTCATGCCTTCTCCTGAGCCCGCTTTACTGCCCATGTCTCAGCTCCATCCATCACTGCAGGTCTCACCACTGCCTTAAAAACCTCACCTTCAACCTTTCCCTTAATTCTTCAATCCCGCAATCCTCCTGATAGCTTCTTTAATTGTTCCACCCACACTGCACTCTGTGGGTCATCTCTTCAGATTGTCCATCTTGGTCTACCACTGATTCCAGATATTTTAACTCGTCCACTCTTTTCAGAGGCTCTGCCTGCAGACTAACTTCTGTATCCTGATCATCACTAAACATCACATACTCTGCCTTCTTATTCTTCTTCCTATTTATCTTCAGTTCTCTACTTTCCAAAGCCCTTCTCCATTCTTCCAACTTCCTCTCCACTTCCTGTGGTGCAGGCTTTGTGCTGATGACATTGTCCAGAAAAGAGGGATTGGTCAACACCTCCATTACCCAATCAAAGAGGAAAGGACTTCAAGAAGACCTCCGGTGCAGACCTGTTCTTGTCTGTTAACCCAACCCGAGTCCTCACTTCCTCACACATATCCTGGACAATCCTCACACACTTCTCTGGTCCTCCTTCCTCTCTCACACATCACCAGACTTCTTGACGTGTCGCTCTATCGTACACCTTCTCCAAATGACCAATACGTCAAGCTGACCTCCGTTTTGTATTTAAAGATTTCTGGTACTGGTGCAGAACTGACAGGAGCCACTAGGACCCTCTGGTACAGCCATCTATAGTCTGGAGACGTCTTAATCAGAAGTGTGACCAAAAGCTGACTTTTACATAAAGCCAAACACAAAAACATAAGCAACTAAGGTGTAGAAAACGGGCAACAGGCTCTCTGGACTGGAATGTTTGACTCTCACAGACGGCAGTTTATTCACCAAATGGCTGTAGATCAAGGCACAGATGAACGTCTGCAGCAGACAACAGTGAAGCGTGCTGGAAGTTCCTCGCAGGTTTGGGTCTGACTTGATCACAACTGACGGCCTCTACACTGCTGAGAAGTCCAGGCATCGTGCCATACCATCATGGAGACCCCCAAATGCATAGCCAAAACACACCAGGCGGTGCACTGATCTCCAGAATATTGAGCCAGTCTTACATTATAAGTCAGATGGCCAAAGTGTGCAGTGGAGCTGAGGTGAGTGAACAAGAGGAACGCAAAGAGGACCCTCTGAGACGCCATGACAGTGGAAAGAGGAGATGGCCAAGGTAGGCACACCAAAGATGGGGCTCACTGACGGTTTTGTTTCTGCTTACTGCACTTTCTATAAAGTTTACTGATGGGTCAAAACTACTCATGACATTATCTTGGGGCGCATTCCTGCTTTTACTGCACTTGTTCACAAGAGCGTCTGTATGCCAGTAATGTTCAACCAGGACATCGGTCACCACCCACCGCCTCAGAAAAGGTCTACTCAGTCATAAACATCTGAACATAACAACAACCATGCAGTCATCATGCAGATGGCACAAAACGCTGTGAAATTTTGCATATAAGTTGATAAATATCTTGTATGTCTTGTAAGGGACGGCTGGTAGTTTATCCCGGCCAAGACGCCCCAGTAATGGAAGGAAGGGGGAAGGCAGCTTGTCAAAGACATGGCCTCCCCCAGGATGAAAGATGGTAGCTTCCCTAGACTGCAGTGGTGCCCTGGATGCCCACAGGGCATTATGAGACTTGGAATTCGGCAGCACAGCCCTGCTGGGTACCGTGGGTGCTGCCAGGAGACACTACTGTTTACATAATACTCCAAAGTCATGGGGACGGAAGCACAGAAGTACTTCCAGGCTGAAGAAATTACAAGTTCCCATCTACAAGAACAAGTTCCCTACTGGGAACCCGGGAGGGGTGGACAACCATTGCTGGGAGGTGTGGAGGAGAAGAATATTGTGTTAATTGATTTATTTATTGTGTTTATTGTGGCTGTGGTGCTTTGGAGGCACTGCTTGAGAAGAAGAAAAAGAAAATTGAAATACTTCTTGGTGCTTTTACCTTGTGTCCAGAGCGTCTGTCTGTTGGGGAGGAGGTGGGCAAAAATGCCACCAAGCACCCATTCACTTACAGTCTTTATTTGTAACTTATGACACCAATGTCTATCATTGATAAGAACAGCAATAGGATTGAGTCTCTTTGTAATTTTACGACAGGGTCAAGTGAAGTGCCTCAAACCAGTTTGGTCTGCAGGACCCTCTCAGTCAACCCCTACAGGAAAGCCAACTACTAAGCTGGCAAACTTCACCCTAACAAATGGTTTTGGGGGCAGGTGTGAAAGGTATTGTGTGCCCTCATTGGTCTGCAGTATGTCTGTTTGGGATTGGCTTGAATCAGAAGCCATTAAGTACCACGACGTCCTATTGGCTGTAGGGTTTGCACAGAGAGTCTATACATTTGCTTGCTTTACTCCTCCCTCTCTCTCGCTGTTACAAACATCACAATGAAGAAGCAGCTCTCTGGCACACCATTGCCATGAGCAGCACAAGTCAGCAGCCATATTGAGACATAATAAATAATAATAAAAAAAATCCTGGGATGAGACGTGACTTTTTCAAAGAGACACTTTCACGTCCCGTGAGGCGAGACTTTGTGCCAAGAGATTTAACCATGCCCGGGGCCGGAAATAAAAGACAAAGAGCAGATGACAAAGTAGAACGTCGTGAAGAATTCAAAAACGGCGTGATACACATGCAGAGCAGGTTAGAGATAATGAAAGTACGAAAATTCGAATGTCTCAAAAAACTGATAATAAAGATCGATAGTAAAGATTTAAAAGAAAAACCTGAGACGAGAGATAATTTTAAGTCCCGCGATAACCAAGACTTCATGTAAAAAGATTTGGAAAAGTATTACCTACATCTAAAACATTTACAACTGCGCACACAGTTCAAACATTTCTCATTCGTATGAATGCTATTGTGAGACACGGTTCATGTAGAGAGAAACGATATTCGCTCACGGGCAGTTATACGTCGTGTTGTCATAATGTAATTACAAACATGGCATCAAAATACAATGCAATATTGACGAAAAGGTAATTCCAAATATTGTTTTTACTGAAGTGTTACAGTAAAAGTCAGTCCTTATCCAACCCGCTATATCCTAACACAGGGTTACGGGGGTCTGCTGGAGCCAATCCCAGTCAGCACAGGGCACAAGGCAGGAACAAATCCCGGGCAGGATGCCAGCCCACCACTGGGCACACACACCCACACACCAAGCACACACACTAGGGCCAATTTAGGATCGCCAATGCACCTAACCTGCATGTATCTGGACTGTTGGAGGAGGTATCCTTCAATAAGGGCGCGCACAAAAAGGCGAGCTTCAAAAGGCCGACCTCAATTGAGCGAATGTTTCAATATTCTTGCTTTCTCCTTTTTATGCGTTCAATCATTGCCTTTATCTAATAAATTTTCTGTAATAATTTTGTTGTGTTTGCCTTTATTCGCTGTGCCCAATTGAGGTCGCCCTTTTGAGCGCGCCCTTATTGAATAGAACCGTTGGAGGAAACCCACGCAGACACGGGGAGAAGATGCAAACTCCACGCAGGGAGAACCCGGGAAGCAAACCCAGGTCTCCTTAATGCGAGGCAGCAGCGCTACCCACTGCGCCACCGTGCCGCCCTACAGTAAAACTGTACGTTTAAAAAGTATTTGAGTGTGAATTTCAAAGCCAAAAACAACAAAAACGTATAACACAAGCAATACCTCTAATGCAACATGAAACATAAATGCAGAGCAGGTTAGAGATTATGAAAGTACTAAAATTCAAAAGTCTCGAATAACTGATAGTACAGATCGCATTAGCACTAACAAATGGAAAAGAGATCGACTATATGGACATAGGTGATATGACAGAAGTACAGTAATCCCTCACCTATCGCAGGGGTTACGTTCCAGAGCCCCCCGCGATAGGTGAAAATCCGCGAAGTAGCGACCTATATTTATTTGATTATTTATACATATTTTAAGGCTTTATAAACCCTTCCCACACTCTTATAAACCTTTCTCACTCTCTTGTTAACCTTTCCCACGCTCTTATAAACACTTCATATGCTCTTAAACACTTTCTACATTCTTAAACACCGCAGACCAACACTGCACACTGCACGCAGAGATCAGACGTCAATGTGTCTGCACTCGCTTTGTGAAGGGGGGCAGCTGAACTCACGCTGAGCAGAAATGGACTTTGTGCTGCTTCTGCCAAAATGCCTGCTTGTCTCTGTGCGTTCAGAAGGAGGAGGAGGAGTGGGTGTGTGTGTGTGTGTGTGTGTGTGGGTATGTGAGAGCTGAACGCACCTTCGCTCAAACCCCCCCTCCCCGGAAGCGCAGTACGCTCCTGCCACTTCGCATTGTCAAGGGGGTGGGGAGCTGAATGAACGCTAAGGAGAAGTGGACTTTGTGCTGCTTGTCGCTCTGCGTGTCAATAATTTAAAAGCCTGTACATCACCAATTTTCCTGTCTCACTGTCTTGTCTTGCGTGAAGTTTAAAATGTTTTATAATAGTGAGATGTTACTCATATCCTTAGCCCGACATCCACATATCATATGTGTTAACAAAGTGTGTTTTATAAGTTTACATGTGTTTAAAGCATGTGGGATGGGTATTTTAAGGCTTAAACTATAAAAATGTTTATTTATATGGTCTTTCTATATCGCGGATTTTCTCCTGTTGCTGATGGGTCTGGAACATAACTTCCGCGATAGGCGGGCAATCACTTGTATTTAAAAACCCGTGAAGTCGTGAATCCGCGAAAAGTGAACCGCGAAGTAGCGAGGGATTACTGTATATAATTATTGTTCAGCTTTAAAGTTTAAGTCGGAGACTTGTAGATCGTCTAATTCGTGTTGCCATCAGGGAAAAGTAGTGTTTCTTACCAATGAAGAGACGAATCTGCAAGAATTAAAAGATGTGTTGTTTGGTGAAAGTGAAATCCACAGATGGGAGAGGCAGAGATGTGAAGTGGCTGGTGCGTAGCGCAGGATGGGAGGTTGGCGAGCAAAGTGAGCAGGGGGCAAAGCCGCCTAGTAGTTCTGAAGAAAGCTGACCAAAAATGAGGACTTAACTAGAAACATTTAAAGTAACTACAAGTCTGTGTGCTGCCTGAAACTACACATCAGCATTTGACAGGTTGTATGGTTGCCAGTATTCACTTGTACTTTGCTTATTATTATTATTTATGAATATTATCAATAATAAATCATGTAAAGTGTAACTTAGCTCCTGCTTGTCTTTTACTACATCTAATTCCCTGAGGTTTTATATGTAGAATGGAAGGTGGGGAGAAGTTATGTGGTACAGTACCTTAATAATAAAATAATAATACATTACATTTATATAGCGCTTTTTCTCAGTACTCAAAGCGCTATCCACACAGGGAGGAACCAGGAAGTGAACCCACAATCTTCCACAGTCTCCTTACTGCAAAGCAGCAGCACTACCACTGCGCCACCTGTGAGGACCTTATGTACAGTGGTAAGTCATATAATGACATATTAATAATACAAAAGGGGAAAGTGAGTAATAGAGAGCTCTACCAGGACAAAGGACAAAACAGCTGTGACACCTTCAAGGGTCGACTCCAGCCCCCAAGGCGTAAAGGCTGACGGGCACAGAGGTGAGTCCAGGAAAGAAGGAAATGTCAACATCCACCAAACGTGTGTTAACCGGGGTCAAAAGTCACTTGGGAGCAGAACCTCCAAAACGTTACAGAAGCCCACCTTAACTCTTTCAGGGCGGATGTTGATTTTTGTCAAAAGGAAGGGCTTGACAGCGGTAATCAACTGTACACGGTGACAAGACCCCACTGTTATGTTTTAGGTGGACTCCATTTCCTAGAAGGAAAGTTTGCATCATTGGTTTGACTGAGATTCCCAGCGTTGAGAAGCAAGGAGAAAACAACGGCAAAAAATGGTGTCGACATCTGGCGAGAGATCACAGAGAGTGTGTAATGCAGAATATTCCGTTTGGCATGTTATCGCAGAATTGGGCTTTGACTTGATGCGAGTGATTGAAAATGACCGTTGAGGCACCAGCATTATCTGATCGGTCCCCAGCTGTACAGGTCCGTGTAGCTGACGCGCCTACCGCAATGCTCACCTGGGGGGACCACCACTTACAATGACGAAAGGTACAAATGAGATCACGATGCACTGCGACCGTGACCACTGCTGCCACCACTGGCAGCCAGCCTGCTGCGCATTCCTAGTGAACTGACGGCCACAGCACGCAGAAATAGACGTTTAATGTTGACTTCTACGTGAAACCATTACTTTGTGTTCTTTCCCGAAAACTGCGTTTTTTGGAAAAAATACTCAGCCCTCAAAGAGTTAATCAAGTCTATCTCCCATAGCCCCTCATTAACGACTACAGCATCCAGGAAAGCGTCACTCTAGTGGGTCAAACCATTGTGAGCCGTCTCCAGTATTCCAGCTGAGCCCCCTCTTTATCCTGCCGCCTCCATTTTGAGGTATGTCCCGCTTCACTACGGTGGCCTCAAAGGTCAAACTTCTCGGTTTGCTGTTGCACAACTTCTTCACTTAACGTTACAAAAGAAAATGGAGCACAACGGCAGTGACGCGGGTAACCCTCGACAAAACCATCCCTTTAATCACCTTTTGATATTTTGCAGCCTCGTGCTTCCCCTCATCAAGCAACACTCAATATCTCAAAAAGAGGATTTTAGGAATTTCTGCAAATTTATGATAAATAAAAATATTGAAATATCCTATTGACGCAAGTATTCAGACCCTTTGGCTTTGGCTCAGGGGCATCACTTTCTATCGATCATCACTGAGATGTTTCAAGTCCACCGGTGGTTAATTCAGTTGACACACTTCTGTCTATGGAGGGTCCCACAGGGTCCTGAAGTTGAAGGAAACACCTGCAGAGCTTAGAGATGGGACAGCGTCGAGACACGGATCTTGGGAAGGTGGCAGCACTGAAGATTGTTCCCGAGAATGCAGTGACCTCCATAATTCATAAACGGGTGGCGGGCTAGAGATCAGGACATTCATGAATATCTGCAGACATTTTCCAGCAAATCTGGGGCTGATTTGATCACACTTGATGGCCCTTTCACTACTGACATGTCCATGTATCGTGCAATACCATCCAGAAGTTTGAAAGAAGAACAAATCTTCTTAAAGCTGCCCAACCATCCAAACTGATTAATCCTGGGAGAAAGGCCTTGGTAGGATTATCATTTTGGCTGTCCTCTCGAGAACCCGTGTGGAAATGGGAGAAACTTCCAGAAGGACCGCCATCACAATAACTCTCCACTACCCTGGGCTTTATGACAGAGTGGCTGGACAACATGTGGAGATTGCAAAAAAAAAAAAAAAACCATCCAAGGGACTCTCAGACTAATTGAAACAGCAATCTCTGGTCTGATGAAACCAAGATGGACCTGCTTGGCCTCAATTCTAAGTGGCATATCTGAAGGAAACCAGGGACCGCTCGTCACCTGTGCAATACCATTCTAACACTGAGGCATCAGGGACTGGCAGACCAGTCAGGGTTGAGCAAATGGCACAGCTATCTTTAATGAAAGCCCACTCAGAGATCTCCGGACCTCTGACTAGGCCCGAGGTTCAAATGATCCCAAGCACAAAGCAAAGCCAACACAGGAAGGGCCGAGAGACAACTCTATGAATGTCTTTGAGTGGCCCATCCAGAGCCTAGACTTGAACCCCATCAAACATCTTTGAAGAGACCTGACAATGGTGGTCCACCGGTGGTCTCCATCCAACCTGGAAGAGCTTGAGAGGTTCTGCAGAGAAGAATGGCAGAAAGTCCCCAAATCCAGGGGTGTGAAGCTTGTGGCTACCTAAATACTGAGGAGAAGGCCTGAATATTTGTGTCAAGGTGATATAATACTCGTTTTTTAAAAATTCCAACAGTCCTGTTTTTGGTTCGTCATTCTGGGGTGTTGAGTGTTGCTTAATGAGGGAAAAAAAAATGAACTGAAATGACTTGAGCACAAGGCTGGAACGGACCGCAATGTGACAAAACGTGAAGGCGTCTGAAGACAAGGACAGATGTTCGCAGATTTTCCTGCTATGTGTAATTTGTTAGGACTTCCTGGCCTTCTGCTAAATCAAGTGGCCCCCATTTCATCGCTGCTGTTTCACAGCCCCCCAGTGGCGTTCTCTTTGATGGAGCTCAGCCCTGCACACCATTGAGGTTTCAGTTCTCGGCTCAGACCACATTGAATTTGTCCGTTCTCTGCCCCCCACAGAGTGTGTTCACGTCTTCTGTCACAGTTCCCCTACTCAGCTACTTTCTATTTCCTCCCTGAGGTTTCACGGCTGCATTTCCATTGACTTTGCAGTTTCTTTTGTCAGACTTTACTGAGTCGGCTCAGACCACAACAAATCAGTCAGGTCAGACCTTCACTCCATTCTCCATTCAGATCGCCCATAACTTCTACACTCTAAACACCGTTGGTCCCGTGGGTTCAGTTTCTTCACTGTGGTCTTATAGTCCTTCATCATGTTCTCTTCTCTGCACTGGATTGATGTTAGCAGCTTCCAGCTCAGAATAATCCCTTTGTCTGTTCTCTGCTCCATGCGGTGTTCAGGTTGTCCATCACTTCTCCACTCTACTGTTGATCCCTTGGGTCCCATTCCTTCTCTGCTGTTTCACGTCCCTCCATTATGTTCTCTTTGCTGGTGCCCAGTCATCAGTTCTCAGCTCAGACTCCATTCTCTGCTTCCATGCTGGGTTCCGGTTGTCCATTACTTCTCCCCTTTAAACATTTGATCCCGTGGCTCCCTTTCCTAAACTGCCATTTCGTAGTCCTTCATTGTGTTCACTTTGATGGTGCTCCACCCTGGACCGTATCGAGCTCATCACCTCTCAGCTCAGTCTGCATGTTTGTCCGTCCTCCACCCTGCGCTCTTTTGACATTATCCATCACTTCTCCACTGTTCTCCACTGTTGATCCCTTGGTTCCCATTCCTTCTCCCTTGTCTCACTTTGATGGTGCCCAGTTCTGCTCTGCATTGAGGTCATCATTTCTCACCTCAGACTATATTGTCCATTTTCTGCTCCATGTAGTGTTCTCCAAGTGGGTTCAATTCCTTCACCGATGTCTCACAGGCCCCCCATTCTGTTCACTCTGATGGTGGTCAGCTCAGACTGCATCGAGGTTGCCATTTCTCGGGCCTTGTTGAATGTTTCCATTTCCTAATCCACATTGTCTTCAGATCATTTGTCACATCTTGGCCCTACATACTTCTAAGAACTGCTTCCCATTTTTTCCCTGATGTTTCCCAGCCCTGCGTCAAATACACTTTGATGGTTCTCAGCTCAGCTCTGCACTGAGATAGCCCATCATCTGCTCCATGTCAGGTGGTTCCCATTCATTCTCTGCTGTCTCACTCTCCCGCTGTTGTGCTCGTTCTGATGGTTCATAGCTCTGGATTGCATTGAGGTTATTGGTTCTCAGCTCAGACCGTCCCACACTTCTCCATTCTTTTAATTCACAGCATATATAGATTGTTCATCACTTCTTGACTCTAAACACCACCTACCCGGTGGTCCTCACTTCTCTTTCCTGATTCTGAGCTCTATGCTGCACGGTGGTTGTCCATTCTTTGTTTCATGCTGTGTTCTCTGCCTTACATACTTCTAACAAGAGGTTCCCAGTCCTTCTCTGCAGTCTCATAGCCCTCCATTATGTTTACTCTGATGGTTCTCAGCTCTTCACGCATGGTCCATCAGGTCTAGACACCAAACACCACCTACCCCACACTCCTCATATCTCGTTTCTGACTCTACCATCAACGCTGTGTTGTGTGTGTGTATTCTCCATGCTGCATTCTTGGCCTTATGTACTTCTAACAAGTTTCGCCCATTCCTGCTCTGATGTCCCACAGCTCTCCATTATGCTTACTCAGATGGTTCACTGCTCAGCACTGCATCAAGTTTGTTGGTTCTCATCTCAGACCACTCCACACTTGTCCATTCTTTTAGCCCACACCATATCCAGATAACTCATCAGTTCTTGACTCCAAACATCACCTTCTCAGTGGTCTTCACTTCCCTTTCCTGATTGTGAGCTCTGTGCTGCATGGTTGTTGTCCTTTCTCTGCTCCGTGTTGTATTCTCAGCCTTACGTACTTCTAACAAGTGGTGCCCATCCCTCCCCTGTTGTCTCACAGCCCTCCATTATGTTTACTCAGATGGTTCACAGTTCCGGATTGCATTAAAGTTATCGGATCTCAGCTCAGACCACCCCACACTTGTCTATTCTTTACGCCCTCACCATATGCAGATGGTTGATCATGTTTAGACTCCAACACCACCTAACCCATGGTCCTCACTTCTCATTCCTGACTCTTGACATCTACATTGTGTTGTGTTTGTGCATTCTCCATTTTGTATTCTCGGCCTTATGTACTTCTAACAAGTGGCGCCCATTCCTTCTCTGATGTCCCACAGCCCTCCATCATGCTTACCCTGATGGATCTCAGATCTGCACTGCATTGAGTTTGCTGGTTCTCATCTCAGACCACCACACACTTGTCCATTCTCTTAGCGCACACCAGATGCAGATAAATCATCATGTCTAGACTCCAAACACCACCTGCATGGTGGTCCTCACTTCCCTTTCCTGATTGTAAGCTCTGTGCCGCATAGTGGTTATCCTTTCTCTGCTCTGTGTTGTATTCTCGGCCTTATGTATTTCTAACAGGTGGTTCCCATTCCTCCACTGATGTCTCACAGCCCTCCATTATGTTTACTCAGATGGTTCACAGCTCCCGATTACATTGAGTTTGCTGGTTCTCAGCTAAGACCACCTCACACTTGTCCATTCTTTTAGCCCACACCATATGCAGATGGCTGATCATATTTAGACTCCAACACCACCTACCCCATGGTCCTCACTTCTCATTCCTGACTCTTGAGATCTATGCTGTGTTGTGTTTCTGCATTCTCCATGCTCTATTCTCTGCTAAAGACCCCCTTATTGTAACATGGCTTTCTCAGAGCTTCATTTTAGTGTAACCCTGATATTCTGTATATGTCTTGAATTTTCATCTTTATCATATCTGCACAATCCGTACTCACCCCCACTTTGTCTGCTGTTCTTTTTCCAGTTTTCGTTGGTGGTGATCTGCACCCCCACCACCTGATCAGGGCACCATGCAGTCCATCCATTGATGGATTGAAGGCCAGAGGTCCACATGACCAGCATCATCAAATTCTTTCATGTGAAGCCTGAAAACCATGAGGACTGATTGAGATCATTTATGGTAGGTAGAATGCCCAGTGGGGACTGGGTGGTCTCAGGACCCCTGCAAATTTTGTTTTTTTTTTTTTTCTCTGGCCCTCTGGAGTTTTTTTTTTTTTTTTTCTGTCCTCCCGGCCATTGGACTTTACTTTATTCTTTGTTAATTAGTATTGCCTAATTTTATTTATATAGTTTTTCTTTTTTCTTTCTTCATCCTGCAAAGCACTTTGAGCTACACCATTTGCATGAAGACGATGGGTGGGGGTCGATTTGTTTCAAACCAGTTTTGTCAAATTTGACTTGCATGTATGGAATGTATTTTGATTTTAATAAAATAGAATAACAAAAATGTGCTCTATAAATAAATGTTGTTGTTGTATCCTCGGCCTTACGTATTTCTAACAGGTGGCGCTCATTCCTCTTCTGATGTCTCACAGCCCTCCATTACGTTTACTCTGATGGTTCTCAGCTGCATTGAGGTTATCAGTTCTCAGTTCAGATTGCTGCACACTTGTCCGTTCTTTTAGTTCACAGCATATGCAGATCGTTCTTCACGTCTGGACTCCAAACACCACCTACATGGTGGTGCTCACATCCCTTTCCTAATTTTGAGCTCTGTGCTGCATGGTTGTTGTCCTTTCTCTGCTCCGTGTTGTATTCTCAGCCTTACATATTTCTAACAAGTGGTGCCCGTCCCTCCTTTGTTGTCTCACAGCCCTCCATTATGTTTACTCAGATGGTTCACAGCTCTGGATTGCATTGAGGTTATCAGATCTCAGCTGAGACCACCACACACTTGTCCATTCTTTTAGTTCACACCATATTCAGATGGTTCATCATGTCTCGACTCCAACACCACCTACCTCATGGTCCCCATATCTCATTCCTGACTCCGACATCTACACTGTGTTGTGTTCCTGTTATAATTGGATACTAACCCTCATCTATTCTGTTTCTCTTCTCGGTACTCAAATGTGGCACTTGGTGCCACGGCCCACCTGCCAAGTTGTTTTGCCTGCCCAGGGTAAAGTCATCTCTAATGGAGGATCGCAGGAATCGTCAGGTAGAGGGGTCCTTTCATCGGATTGGCTGGCCCAGCGCTGTTTCAGCCGTGGAATGGCCAAATGGGGGAGGCAGCTTGATGGCTGAGGTCTCCAGTACTCTGAACAAATCCAAATCATATTATGTGATATCATCTACTGTTAAATTCTGCTCCATACTTCTAAAATTTTTATTTTTATACTGTATTGAGGATTTGTTCTGTTCTGTGTATTGTATTGTATTGACCCCCTTCTTTTGACACCCACTGCACGCCCAACCTACCTGGAGAGGGGTCTCTCTCTTTGAACTGCCTTTCCCAAGCTTTCTTCCATTTTTTGCCTACAAGGGTTTTCTCTTCTTAGAGAGTCAAGGCTGGGGGGGGGGGGCTGGCAAGAGGCAGGCCCTGTTAAAGCCCATTGTGGCACTCCTTGTGTGATTTTGGGCTATACAAAAATAAATTGTATTGTATTGTATTGTTCCTGCATTCTCCATTTTGGATTCTCAGCCTTACATATTTCTAACAGGTGGCGCCCATTCCTCCTTTAATGTCTCACAGCCCTCCATTACGTTTACTCTGATGGTTCTCAGCTGCATTGACGTTATCAGATCTCAGCTGAGACCACCCCACGCTTGCCCATTCTTTTAGTTCACACCATATTCAGATCATTCATCAGGTCTAGACTCCAATACCACCTACCCCATGGTCCCCATATCTTGTTCCTGACTCTGACATCTACACTGTGTTGTGTTTCTGCATTCTCCATTTTGTTTTCTCTGCCTTACATATTTCTAACAGGTGGCGCCCATTCCTCCTCTGATGTCTCACAGCCCTCCATTACGTTTACTCTGATGGTTCTCAGCTGCATTGAGGTTATCAGTTCTCAGCTGAGACCACCCCTCGCTTGTCCATTCTCTTAGCCCACACCATATGCAGATCTACAGTAGACTCCAAACACCACCTGCTCAGTGGTCCTCACTTCTCGTTCCCAATTCCCAGCCCTGCGCTCCACTGAGTTTGTCCGTTCTCTGCTCCCTGCCGTATCCTCCCGTTCAGCACCACGTGCCACCATATGGGCTGTAAGCGCCGAGCTGCACAGATCTCACAGTCAGACACTTCTCATTTTCTGAAGCGGCTGACTGGGCACACCAAACAAAAGTTTCTAGAACATTCTGTGTGGACAGCCAAACAAGACGGCTTTGTTCTTCCAAGCCGTTGGCCTTTTCTCCCTCTAAAAGCTGCACAGAATGCTAATCAAACTGTGGAGTCATCAGTCACCATTGGAGTCATCAGGCCGTTAGACGGCACAATCTGGGCCAGGAGACCTAAACACATGACAGATGAGCCTCGTGCCATGTGCCACGTACAGGGGGTACCCCGTGACCGGGTGGCCATTGTCGTGGCTGCTCAGATTTATTCTTTTCAGGCGTGAGGTTGCAGAGTAAGCGTCTGCCCAGAGAGTCGCGGCCGTGAAGTGAAGGCCACTGTCTGTGTTTAATGAGCCTCACAGACTCCTGACCAGCGGGCCGACTGTCCGCTGCCGCTTTAAGCCACATCATCACTTTTATCTTAGGTGGTTGAAGTAAAATGCGTCCAAATGAGCCCACTGAAACGCCAGGGACAGCTAGGGCAGTGCCACACCGATGGTGGGAGGCACTCTTTGGGGAAAGAAGAAACCAGAAACGTGTTGTCATAAATTCTCTTAAAAAAGCCCACTAGACAACTGGGACACCCTTTAACTACAATACGCCATCCAGGCAGTGAAGACAGAGACCACCAGATATGCAGGGGCCAAGCAACACATGAAAGGCTGAAGGCAAAAACCAAAGAAACGGATTATTGGGACAAATGCCAAGGCAGGAGGGGACAAGGGGGACAGCAGTGTCACAGCTCCAGGAACCTGGTCATGGGGTCTGCGTGGGCTTTTCTCCACTTCCTAGATCTCCTCTCACATTCCAAAGTCAAAGTCCGCCAGAATTTGAGGGCGTTGGCGAGATTGGGAAGACGGCCGGTAACAGCCGCACTCCTGCTTTACCGCCAATGCTTCTGACGTTCGGCTTCTGGCCCCCAAGTGGAGTAAGTGGGCTTTGAAAATGGACAGGCAAGAATCTGATGGTGCACACAAACACAAAGTCTGCTTTATCTGCCTCGGCGTTAATGAGAATCCACTTTAGAGAGAAAGACACTAACTGACTGTGTATGAGAGACCAGGCCATTAGATGGCACAATCCAGTCACACACACTGGGCCCACACACACACACACAGTGGAGGGTGTAGACGCAGCCTTCACAGAAAACGAGAGCTCTAATGACAGGGGTCCTCAATTACAGTCCTGCTGCAGCTTTTCATTCCAACCAGTTTCACGATTAGAAGTCACGCGTAGCACATCATGGAAGGTGGTGTTTGTCTATGGCCTGTTAGGACTTTCATTCTTCAACCACAAATCCTCACCATATTGTCAATGTTTCATTGTCTGAGGACATTCACCAAATGTTTTGTGGTGCGGAACCGATTTGTACCTCTTGGTGCTTCTTATTACAAAACATTGTGCTAACACAGAGACTTCATGATGTGTGCACACAGGTTTAGGTGGAAGAGCTGCTGGTCACTGTCTTCTGCACCTCACAATTAACTCAGAAGAAAACAGGCAACCATTAAAATGGAAATGCAGCAGCTTAAAGCTGAAATAGGCGATTAAAGGGGTCTGAACTGTAATAATAATAATAATAATAATTCATTACATTTATATAGCGCTTTTCTCAGTACTCAAAGCGCTATCTACACAGGGAGGAACCGGGAAGCGAACTCACAACCTTCCACAGTCTCCTTACTGCAAAGCAGCAGCACTACCACTGCGCCACCTGTGAGGACAAAGAAACTAGTTAACGAAAACGAAACCCAAAAAAACACAAGAAATAAACAGGTGCTTATTAAGAAACTGGTTAAGGTGAACACCTGCAGCCATGGCGGATCACCAGGCCTGGAGCACCGGCGTTATCAGGAATGGGAATGGAACCCAAATCTCTGGAGCAATGAGCTGTGCTTGGCTGAAGTGAGCCACAATTACACTTTATTTTTAACACACACACACATACTGTATTATATATATATATATATATATATATATATAATTCACTAAGTCCATGGCAAGCAAGATGCACGCAAGACAGCCATGCCCACCAACAATTCACTAAACAGCCAACCATGGCGCGAGAGCGAAAGCATTTCCCAAGAATGTGTTCATTAATCAAGAACGAAAGTCGGAGTTTCAAAGAAGATCACATACCGTCGTAGTTCCGACCATACACAATGCCGACTGGCAATCCGGCGGCGTTATTCTGTATGTGAATTTCCCCTTGGGATTAATAAAGTATCTATCTATCTATCTATCTATCTATCTATCTATCTATCTATCTATCTATCTATCTATCTATCTATCTATCTATCTATCTATCTATCTATCTATCATATAGTGCCTTTCATATCTATCTATATATCTATCACATAGTGCCTTTCATATCTATCTATCTATCTATCTATCTATCTATCTATCTATCTATCTATCTATCTATCTATCTATCTATCTATCATATAGTGCCTTTCATATCTATCTATCTATCTATCATATAGTGCCTTTCATATCTATCTATCATATAGTGCCTTTCATATCTATCTATCTATCTATCTATCTATCTATCTATCTATCATATAGTGCCTTTCATATCTATCTATCTATCTATCATATAGTGCCTTTCATATCTATCTATATATCTATCACATAGTGCCTTTCATATCTATCTATCTATCTATCATATAGTGCCTTTCATATCTATCTATCTATCTATCTATCTATCTATCTATCTATCTATCATATAGTGCCTTTCATATCTATCTATATATCTATCACATAGTGCCTTTCATATCTATCTATCTATCTATCTATCATATAGTGCCTTTCATATCTATCTATCTATCTATCTATCTATCATATAGTGCCTTTCATATCTATCTATCTATCTATCTATCATATAGTGCCTTTCATATCTATCTATCTATCTATCTATCTATCTATCTATCTATCTATCTATCTATCATATAGTGCCTTTCATATCTATCTATCTATCTATCTATCTATCTATCTATCATATAGTGCCTTTCATATCTATCTATCTATCTATCTATCATATAGTGCCTTATCTATCTATCTATCTATCATATAGTGCCTTTCATATCACATTTATCTATCATATAGTGCCTTTCATATCACATTTATCTATCATATAGTGCCTTTCATATCTATCTATCTATCTATCTATCTCCATGACCCGCCGAGCAGCCAACCGGGTAACCAAAGTCTTTGGGTTCCGGGGGAGTATGGTTGCAAAGCTGAAACTGAAAGGAATTGACAGAAGGGCACCACCAGGTGTGGAGCCTGTGGCTTAATTTGACTCAACACGGGATACCTCATCCGGCCTGAACGTGGCTCACAGGTGCATGCGACTGAGGTGGTGTGTGGAAAATGAACAGTCAATGTGACTCATAAGTGCATGTGGACTGTACACAGACGAAAGCAATTCAGGTGAGGAGTTGGGGGCGGACACATGAGCAGACAGTGCGTACTGAACGATGACTAAGAGATGACTTAAGAAATCGGCAGACTAGAATGGCGGGGGCAGAAAGGGCGTCAGACGATCGAACTTGCCTATCTAGAGGATGTAAATGTCCTAACACGGGTTCTGTAGGTGAACCTGCGGAAGGATCATTACCGGTTGTGCCGACCCGTCGTTGGACGGTTAGGACCCGAAACCTCTCGGGCCCGCTTCCCCGCCGTTCACCCATCAATACATAATTATGCGGTGTATGCTATGCCGAGGGTTGGCTAGTATATATAAACTGCTCAAAAACTTAAAGGAACGCTTTGAAAACACATCAGATCTCAATGGGATAAAAAATCCTGCTGGCTATCTCTACTGCTATGGACTGATATGGTGATGTGTGAGGAACGAAAGGATGGAAATGAAAATAATGAACCGACAGAGAGAGGTCTGAACTCAAAGACACCCCGAAAATCAAAGGGAATCAATGATGGGGCAGGCAAGCGAGTTGCAGCAACTCCAAATCATGCGTAGTGGTTTGTATGCCCCCCCCCCCAGCCACCCCCCCATCCATGTGCTTGTATGCATGCCTGACAACGTCCTAATGAGATGACGGATGGTGTCCTGGGGGATCTCCTCCCAG
This sequence comes from Erpetoichthys calabaricus, assembly GCF_900747795.2. Lineage (NCBI taxonomy): Eukaryota > Metazoa > Chordata > Cladistia > Polypteriformes > Polypteridae > Erpetoichthys > Erpetoichthys calabaricus. Next base: position 294,101,983 of record NC_041396.2, on the reverse strand, counting down.
ATCTGGACCATCACTGAGCTCCTGGACAGTCTGAGGTGCTGGATGGACCCAAACATAATGTCTCACCCAGAGGTGTTCTATTGGATTGAGGTCAGGCGAGTGAGGGTTTGGGGGTGGGGGAACGGGGATTGTCGGGCACCAGGAGGCTCTGACAATGAGTCCAAGGATTTCATCCTGATACCTAATGGCAGTCAAGGTGCTGTTGTTTAGCCTGTAGAGGTCTGTGCGTCCCTCTATGTATTTGCCTCCCCAGACCATCACTGACCCACCACCAAACCGCTCATGCTGAACGATGTCACAGGCAGCATAACGTTCTCCACGGCTTCTCCAGACCCTTTCACGTCTGTCACAAGTGCTCAGGGTGAACCTGCTCTCATCTGTGAAAAGCACAGGGTGCCTGCCAATTCTGCTATTCTATGGCAAATGCCAATCGAGTTTTACAGTGCCCAGTAGAGGACGTCGGCCTTCAGGTCACTCCCATGGAGTCTGTTTCTGATTGTTTGCTCAGAGACATTCACACCAGTGGCCTGCCTGCCTGCTGGAGGTCATTTTGTAGGCTCTGCCAGTGCTCATCATGTACCTCCTTGGCCAAAGGAGCAGATACCGGTGGGTCCTGCTGATGGGTTTGAGCAGTATATATATTACATTATACATTCATTGCTCCGACTGACCTCCGACCTCATATATATATATAAATGAATGAAACTAACAGGGTACTAGTGAATGAATAAATGAATTGATTAATTAATTCAATACAACTTAATCTACCAGGGGACTGAATAATAAATGGATGACTTAATCAATCAATCAACCAATCCATCAGTCACACACACACGCACACACACACACATACACAGTGCCTTGTAAGCACATTCAGTTCTGTCGAAAGTGTCACTGCCATTCTCTGCATTTCAAAGATTCACACAAATATTCTGACAGTAAGTATTTTTAATGACAACCTAAGTCCTTAAATAGTGTATTTATTTTTAAAGCATAAAAAGTAAAAAAAAAAAAAGTATGAAAAGTACAAAAAGTTAAAGCCTGTCAAAAGTTTCTAAAAAAATAAAGAGAGAAACCCTGTTTTCATCCATCCATCCATTATCCAACCCGCTCTATCCTGTTTTCACAAGTGTTTAAACCCTTTAGGCTCCAAAAGCTTAAAGCGATAAAATATTTTTTATTAATAAAATGCATTGCATTTGTTATTCCAACAGATGGCATATCAGAAACATTAACACTGCGTTTCCATACAGTATCCCATACCAAATGGTATTGAAAATAGACATATGCACTGCATTTGTTAATCCAACAGTTGGTGCATCACAATCATTTCTAGTAATGCATGTTGATGTTAATGTGGAGGTCAAACTGAGTATGTGGATTTAGCAGCATTAACGTCTGCAATGTATTTTGTAATGCATGTAGTGATAAAATGAATTGTATTTGTCATTCCAACAGATGGTGCATCAGAAACATTAACACTGCTTTTCCATATCCCACACCAAATAGCATTGCAAAGAGACATATGCATTGTGTTTGTCATTCCAACAAATGGCACATCACAAACATTTCTAGTAATGCATTTTATTGTTAATGCTGAGGTCAGATTGTTTACTTAGATTTAACAGCATTCATGTTTGCAGTATCCCATCTACTGGAATGTATTTCGTAATGCACGTAGTGATGAAATGAACTGCATTTGTCATTCCAGCAGGTGGTGCATTACAAAAATTTGCTGTTATAAAATGCACTGCATTTGTATATTCCAAACAGATAGCGCTTAGGAAACATTAACACTGCTTCTCCATATCCCATACTAAATGGCATTGAAAAGAAACACATGCATTGCACCTGTCATCCCAAAAAGTGTTGCATCACAAACATTTCTACTAGTGCATTTTAATATTAATGCTGGGGTCATAAAAAGATTACCTAGATTTAGCAGCATTAATGTTTGCAGTGCCCCATCTACTGGGATATATTTTCTAATGCCTGCAATGATAAAATGCATTGCATGTCATTCCAACAGATGGTGCATCAGAAACATTAACACTGTTTTTTCCATATCCCACACCAAATAGCATTGAAAAGAGACATATGCATTGTGCTTGTCATTCCAACAAATGGTGCATTATAAACATTTTCTGTAATAACATCCATTGCAATTGTCATTCCAACAGATGGTACATCAGAAACATTAACACTGTTTTTCCATATCCCACACCAAATGGCATTGAAAAGAGATATGCATTGTGTTTGTCATTCCAACAAATGATGCATTATAAACATTTTCTGTAATAACATCCATTGCATCTGTCATTCCAACAGATGGTGCATCAGAAACATTAACACTGTTTTTTCCATATCCCACACCAAATGGCATTGAAAAGAGACATATGCATTGTGCTTGTCATTCCAACAAATGGTGCATTATAAACATTTTCTGTAATAACATCCATTGCATCTGTCATTCCAACAGATGGTGCATCAGAAACATTTACACTGTTTTTTCCATATCCCACACCAAATGGCATTGAAAAGAGACATATGCATTGTGCTTGTCATTCCAACAAATGGTGCATTATAAACATTTTCTGTAATAACATCCATTGCAATTGTCTTTCCAACAGATGGTGCATCAGAAACATTAACAGTTTTCCATATCCCACACCAAATCGCATTGAAAAGAGATATATGCATTGTGTTTGTCATTCCAACAAATGGTGCATTACAAACTTTTCTAGTAATGCATTATATAAACAGAATACCATATAATATCATTTCAGATAGACTTTATAATCCAAGAGGAAAATTTGTTTGCAACAGAAAAGTGCAACAAACCCTGGACCCTGTAAATGCAAGAAAACAACCCAAGGCACAATATATGACAGTAACTGTTACAATCAGTACCAACACCTCCGTGAGGCTGCAAGTATAAATAAAGACTTTTAACAGCACACAGTAATAATTCAGCAGGATCACCACAACGACTAGAATTCAAAATGCTTATCACACTGGGAATACAAAAGTCCTGAAATGTGTCGCTCTTTGCCCTTGGGCACCTGAAGCCCACAGTCTGACTATATACTTTACTTATTTATTATATTTATTTAATGGTGTGGATGTGGTATTTAACTTCTACTGACATTCTCAGCCTTCCTCTCAGTCCCGGTGCTCACAATGATACACGGGGTCACAAACTTCCTTATTTTCCATGATGTTCCCACATTTTGTATTTTTATTCTTGTTTATTGTTCTTTATTCTCTTTCAGTACTTTGTGTTTCCTGTATTTGGCGTTTGATACTCATTTTTATCTTGTGTTTCTCATTTGATCTTTTTCTGTTCTTTTAATCTTATTGTACTGTTCTGAAGGTATGATGCAATGTGAAGTGTTTTGGGTGCTACATTAAAATATATTATTATTATTGTTATTAAATTGGACAGGAGATCAAAACATCAGACCACTTTAAATGAGAACAAGACATGGAGCCCAACAAGCTCATCAATCCGATTTGTCTAACATCTCCAAAAATACATTCTACTCCATAAACCACATTCCATGTTTCTGTGGTTCCCCATGCAAATTCTTATTTGTGGGACAGTTCTCCTTAATAAATGTTCATCTGTGCCCCTTGTTGCTCGTTGCTTGTTGACACAAATTCCTAATCTGACTGACTAAAGGCCGTGGGAAGGTAGTGGAGGACATGAACCTAGACACCTTTCACCTACTGAGACTCCTGAAAGGTGGTCTTCCCCTTGAATTAAAATTTACTCCCAATAGACACATGCCATACATACAATATATACAATATTACAGACAGAGTGTTTTATTAAGAGCATTGTGCCGACCATGCGCAGCAAAAGGCGCTACATAATGACTCCCTGTCGAGTGCCACCTTGAAAAGTCCGGACTGGCATTCCAGTTGAGGGACTGGTGGGCGGTGGGACCTGAGCTGAGAAGCGTTTGCCACCTGGAGGGCAACACGTGACGGTTCTGGTTTATTCCCGTCAGGACTGGACCTCCCCTGTCAGCCAAGACAAACAACCTCGCTCGACTGTATTCTTTTACACAAGGACCTCTGAAACAAAAGTGTTTGTTGACATACTTGACATTTCTCCCAAACAAGAAATGCCGACCAGCAGATTTCCTGAGGGAGCCGCAGTGTTACGACACCAGAAGTCACAGAAACTGAGAGAGAAGATGCGATGACAGGCGCTCACTCCCGCACGCCTCGTCATATTCGCAGTCACACGTTCGTTGGACAGCTGATTTGAGGGCAATAAATAATCGGATCACAGAAGATCGCAGGGTGGAGGGCGAGGGTTCTTGTTAATCATTAAAAATGTTTCGCCTAGGCCCTATAAATGGACAGTGTCTATAAGGGGAAGCCGCTGGCAGCGCTTAAATGTCAGCTGCCTGGTAAGTAGGTGGCCAGCGCCGAGGATCTACACGACACAGCTTTTCTTTCTCCGCCAAGTGCGATCAACTTTTACACCAGCAGATACAGACTGTCACAAGCGCCCCAGTGGTCAAGGAGATCGCCGCTCGTCCTTCTTGCACGTCCCGCCGAAGGCCGATCTCTACTCACCAGTTCCCGGAGCCGACAATGCACACTTTTTTCGGCGTTCCCATCCTTACAGGTGCCAAGATTGCCCGCCTTCGTGGTCACTCACTTTTTGGGAAGACCAGAAAGACTGGCGAAAGCGATCCCAGTGAGTGCAGCGCCTGAACTGCAGTCGCTGCTATTTAATCAACACGTGGGGCGGGCGGGCGGTGGCCACGCCTCCCAGCGCCTGATTGGCTGTCGAATTGCTTGGAGGCCCACCCCCGACAAAGGCGCCGAGAACTGCAACCTGCTTTCTGTTAAAGGGAACTTCAGCCGAGCGAAATGGAAAACGCTGACGAAAAGAAAACATTAAAAGCAAAAAGCTGTCAAGTTCTGTCAAGTTAGTTTGCCATGCAATGATTGCTTTGAATTTGTACGGTAAATGTAATTGTACGAATGGGTGCAAAACTGAAATCGACTGACAGTGAAAACATGCAACGCGCACAAGTTGAACTCGCGAAAGGATGGATGAATAGAATAGCAGAGAAAGGTGAAAACAATTACAAGTCTTAGTAATGAGGTAAGTATTGTCATAGGGACTAAAAGTGACTGCAGACCACGAGCTCGACGGTTCAATGTCTCTGTCGCTGGGTCACAGTGACGGGCACAGACCTTCTGGTTGGCAGCGGTACTATACGGGGACAGCATTGGTTACATTTTGATGCTGGACTCAAATGTGTGCCATATACTCTTACTTGTGTGATTTTTATTTATTTTTTATGTAACTTCAGGGGCAAACTTTTGTCTACGATGTCTGATCATGTTGGACAAATAAAAGCTTCAGCCACAATTAGTGGGAGGAATTATTAAGGAAAAGATGGAGCAGCATACGTGAAGAAGAGAAGTTTTAGGGGGCAGTCAAGTTGGGTTCACATGGGGGTGGGTCATGTTTCACTAATATGCTGGTCACAGAGGCGATTCTGCTGGGTCCTGTGACAAAAAAGTCCAAGAGGACCACCCAACTCACTGTCCACTGAGTCTCGACGTGTTCAAATTTATTATCATTATTTTAGCGCAAAGTAGTAAGATCAACGGGGAAAACTTAACAACCACACATTATATAAATAAAACAAATAATAAACACAATGTGTGTATAGAAATTAGAAAAACAATCATAATAAAATCAATTTTAAAAATCAAAATGAGTGAAAAAGTAAATAAAATGCAAATAATGTAAGGTGCACATGGTAATATAAAATAAATACAAACCACACATTGCAGTATTTTAAATAAGAAGTAAAAAGTGAACACAATAGAAATATGGGGTGTGATCAGAAATATGGTACATGTTTAAGTAAAAAAATATATATATTACAGTAAAAGACACATTGCCATTAATCCCTCTCATTTCAAACACACTTACCCAAAATTCCTTGCCACTGTCTTTAGTTGCGCTGTCGTGGCGGGTCTTGTTCAGAAAGCGGACGCCACTTGAGACGGCCTTCCCCTCGCCCAAACACTAACCTTAAGGTCAATAAAATAGGTCCCTGATGTTAAGTCACTATTTTAGGGTTAAAATGATAACAGAAATGTGAAACATACTTATATACTTTTTATATACTTTTTAAACACTGATAAAACAGAGATGTTAAGTGTTGGAAGGAATGACGCTGATCACAACAATATTTTGTCATCATTTAACTCAGTTGGAATCCCCATTAATTTTACTGAATTAGTCCACAATCTAGGAGTTAACTTTGACCCGAGCATGTCATTTAAAGCGCATATTACAAAGTTGTCCAAAACATGTTTCTTCCATCTTAAAAATGTTGAGAAATTAAGGTGCTTTCTAAATAAGCAGGATTCTGAAAAATTAATTAATGCATTTACTTCTAGTAGGACTGACTACTGCAATGCGGTGTTCACTGGATGTTCAAACTGTTCTCTATACAGTCTCCACTTAATCCAAAATGTGGCTGCAAGAATTATTACAAGAACAAGAAAATACGAACACATAACTCCACTTCTTAAATCCTTACACTGGCACCCGGTTAAGTTTAGGGCAGATTTCAAAATCCTTCTTTTAACATATAAAGCATTAAATGGTCGAGGTCCGGCTTACTTGACTGAACTTATCATGACTTACAAACCAGAGCGCACATTAAGATCTCAAGATGCTGTTCTGCTTATGGTTCCAAGCATTAATAAAATAACAATAGGAGGTCGAGCTTTTATTTACAGGGCCCCTAAACTGTGGAATGGTCTGCCAGCTACTATAAGAGATGCCCCTTCACTCTCAGGCTGAAGACTCACGGCTTCAGTTTAGCACACCCTGACTAGAGCTGCTGATTAACTGTTCAGACTGCATCTCAGTTGTTGGTCATTAGCACTAAAACATAAGGAACATGACAGTTATAATTTGTTACTAACTCTCACTTATTCTGTTTCTCTTCTCGGTACTCAAATGTGGCACTTGGTGCCACGGCCCACCTGCCAAGTTGTTTTGCCTGCCTAAGGTAAAGTCATCTCTGATGGAGGATCGCAGGAATCGTGGGAAGGAGGGTCCTTTCATCGCATTAGCACTATTTCAGCTGTAGAATGGCCAAATGGGGGAGGCAGCTTGATGTATGAGGTCTCCAGGACTCTTAGCAAATCCAAATCATATTATGTGATATCATCTACTGTTAAATTCTACTCCGTACTTCTAAAATTTGCATTTTTATACTGTATTGAGGATTTGTTCTGTTCTATGTATTGTATTGTATTGTATTGACCCCCTTCTTTTGACACCCACTGCACACCCAATCTACCTGGAAAGGGGTCTCTCTTTGAAAGACCTTTCCTGAGGTTTCTTCCATTTTTTCCTTACAAGGGTTTTTTTGGGAGTTTTTCCTTGTCTTCTTAGAGAGTCAAGGCTGGGGGGCTGTCAAGAGGCAGGGCCTGTTAAAGCCCATTGTGGCACTTCTTGTGTGATTTTAGGCAATACAAAAAATAAATTGTATAGTTTTGTATTGTATATACCTAATCTTAATTATTATGAAACAACCAAGTGGCATCCGCTTTCTGAACAAGAGCCGTCATGGTTGCCTCCATGTCCTAAATTAATTCAAAATGTTTACCTTTCGTGGTCATTTTCGAACAAAAAAAATAGCTCAAAGTGCTTTACATAATGAAGAAAAGAAAAATAAAAGACAAAGTAAGAAATTAAAATAAGACAACATTAGTTAACATAGAATAAGAGTAAGGTCCGATGGCCAGGGGGGGACAGAAAAAACAAAACAAAAAAAATTCCAGACGACCGGAGAAACAAATAAAATCTGCAGGGGTTCCAGGCCACGAGACCACCCAGCCCCGTTTAGGCATTCTACCTAAAAAAAATGAATAGTCCTCTTTGTATTTAAGGTTCTCACGGAAGGACTTGGTGATGATGGTCATGCAGACTTCTAGCTTTTAATCCATCATTGTTGGAACATCACTGTGTTTTGATTAGGTGGTGGTGGTGCAAGCTACCACCAAAAGGACACCAAAAAAGGAAACAGAAGAGAGAGTAGGGGTTAGTACAGATTTTAGAGCCACCATGAATAGTTATTATAATGAAATTGGATATACAAAGTATCAAGATTAAATTACAGTGAAGTTATGAGAAGGCCATGTTAAAGTAATGTGTTTTCAGCAGTTTTTTAAAGTGCTCCACTGTATTAGCCTGGCGAATTCCTACTGGCAGGCTATTCCAGATTTTAGGTGCATAACAGCAGAAGGCCGCCTCACCACTTCTTTTAAGTTTAGGTCTTGGAATTCTAAGTAGACACTCATTTGAGGATCTGAGGTTACGATTTGGAATATAAGGTGTCAGACATTCCGATATATAAGATGGGGCGAGATTATTTAAGGCTTTATAAACCATAAGCAGAATTTTAAAGTCAATCCTGAATGACACAGGTAACCAGTGTAGTGACATCAAAACTGGAGAGATGTGCTCAGATTTTCTTTTCTTGGTTAGGATTCTAGCAGCTGCATTCTGCACTCATTGCAAATGATTTATGTCTTTTTTGGGTATTCCTGAGAGGAGTGCGTTACACTAATATAGTCAACTGAAAACAAAAGCGTGAACTAATTTCTCAGCATCTTTCAATGATATAAGAGGTCAAACTTTTGCTATGTTTCTTAATTAAAAAAATGCTGTCCTGGTGATCTGATTAATATGTGATTTAAAATTCAGATTACAGTCAACAGTTACCCCTAAGCTTTTTACCTCCGTCTTGATTTTTAATCCTAATGCATCCGGTTTATTTCTAATAGCCTCATTGTATCCATTATTGCCAATCACTAAAATTTCAGTTTTTTCTTTATTTAACTTGAGAAAATTACTATTCATCCATTCAGAAATACAAGTCAGACATTGTGTTAGTGAATTAAGAGAATCGGGGTCATCAGGTGCTATTGATAGGTACAGCTGTATGTCATCAGCATAGCTGTGGTAGCTCACGTTGTGCCCTGAGATAATCTGACCTAATGGAAGCATGTAGATTGAGAAGAGCAGCGGACCCAGGATAGAGCCTTGTGGAACACCATATAGGATATCATGTGTCTTTGAGTTGTAATTACCACAACTAACAAAGAATTTTCTCCCTGCCAGGTAGGACTCAAACCAATTTAAGACACTGCCAGAGAGGCCCACCCATTGACTAAGGCGATTTCTAAGAATATTGTGATCAATGGTGTCAAATGCGGCACTCAGATCTAAGAGGATGAGAACAGATACACGGCCTCTGTCTGCATTTACTCGCAAGTCATTTACTACTTTAACGAGTGCAGTTGCTGTGCTGTGATTTGTTCTGAAACCTGACTGAAATTTATCAAGAATAGCAGGTTTATTGAGGTGATCATTTAGCTGTATAATGACTACCTTCTCTAGAATTTTACTTAAGAAAGGCAGGTTAGAGATGTGTCTAAAATTTTCAAGAGCCGAGGGGTCGAGATTATTTTTCTTGAGCAGGGGTTTAACTACAGCAGTCTTAAGACAGTCTGGGAAGACCCCCGTATCTAATGACGAATTTACTATGTCAAGAACATTATCAATTAGCACTCCCGATACTTCTCTGAAAAAAATTGTTGGTATTGTGGTCAAGGACACAGGTGGAGGGTTTCAGTTGAGAAATTATTTTATGTAAATCAGGTAAATCTATCCTGGTGAAAGAGTTTAATTTGTTTATAACGGAATACTGGGGTTTAGCAGGATCCTTAGTGTTGGGGAGATATATTATGTTATTTCTAATATCATTAATTTTTTGTTCAGCTCAGTCATCCGGGAGGGGCTCAGAGTAGAGCCGCTGCTCCTCCGCATCGAAAGGAGTCAGATGAGGTGGCCCGGGCATCTGATCAGGATGCCTCCTGGACACCTCCCTGGTGAGGTGTTCCAGGCACATCTGACCGGGAGGAGGCCCCGGGGAAGACCCAGGACACGCTGGAGGGACTATGTCTCTCGACTGGCCTGGGAACGCCTTGGGATTCTCCCGGAAGAGCTAGAAGAAGTGGCCGGGGAGAGGGAAGTCTGGGCATCTCTGCTCAAGCTGCTGCCCCCGCGACCCGACCTCGGATAAGCGGGAGACAATGGATGGATGGATGGATTAATTTTTTGATTGAAAAATACAACAATAGCCTCACAGGTTTTACTGGAAGTACTTAGGAGGCATTCCTTTGCGTTACCTGGGTTTAACAGACGATCAATCGTCGAGAATAAGACTCTGGGATTACTAGCATTGTTATTTATAATCTTAGAGAAATAACAACGCCTCTCAAGATGGAATGTGTTATTGTATTCTGTTATTTTAACTTTTAATATCTCATAGTGGATAGTTAGTTTAGTCTTCCTCCATTTACGCTCAGCTCTACGGCATGTTCTCTTTAAATCAGACACTCTTTGGGTCTTCCAAGGTATAACAATGCTAGAAGATTTTTTAACTGTCTTTTCAGGTACAACTAAGTCAACAGCAGCCCTCACTTTAGTATTAAATCTTTCCACCTTACTATTTACATTCTCCTCGCTATTATAGTTGGCACTATAAACGGACTGATTGCTTAGAATGTTTGTAAGTTTTAAAGCTGCTGATGAGTCAAAGAAGCGTTTTTTAACAATATGCTTCTCATGAGTGTTTTCTATCATTATTTCTACATTAAATAATAGAAGAAAATGGTCTGATAGACCCGTATCAATGACCTGCTTTATATCAACTTTTAGTCCTTTAGTAATCACTAAGTCTAACGTATGACCTGCTTTATGTGTAGGCTGATTAACGAGCTGTCTCAAATCAAAAGAGTCCAGGAGATTCATAAATTCTTTTACTTTTTGGGCACACTGATTATCTATATGAAAATTAAAGTCGCCGACTATTAAGAGTGTGTCATCGTTAGTAATTAGAATTGACATTAAGTCAGAATTCCTCAAAGAAAGACGTGTTGAATTTTGGAGGTCTATACACGGATAATACTAGAACGTGAGAATCTCCATGGATAACAACGGACTTGAATTTACCAAAACTGACATCTTTACATTTTAACCGGCCTGAGTAAATGTTTGCTAGTCCGCCACCTTTCTTTCCATGGCGATCCGCACGAGTAAAACTGTAATCCGGAAGCGCAGATTCGATTAAAACATCTGAGTTAAGCCACATTTCACTTAGTGCAATAAAATCTATTTTTCTATCACTAATAAGATTGTTGATAAAAAACGTCTTGTTGGTTAAAGCTTTAACATTTAATAGAGCCATATTTAATGTTTCGGAGGGGCTGAGATGAATACTATGTGCGTTATTGATATTTGGAACAGGAAGTTATTTTTGTTAGCACCACTCTGTGTGTATTTTTAATTTAATCCATAGTCTGTTTTTATACTTTTAATACATTGTTCATCTAAAGTAGTAATTGTAATTAAATTATCGATGTTTATGCCGTATTGCCTAGATGTTCTACGTGCTTTGAGATTGGTTACTAGAGTATTAATGTTGTGCACTTTTATGGAAGATTTTGCTAAGCAATTATCATGTCCTAGCACAGCAGTAGCATTACGGAAGGGGTTAAGAGTAGACCATAGACCACTAGACCATAGATGGTGTCCAACTCCGGTCCTGGTGGGCCGCAGTGGCTGCAGGTTTTCATTCTAACCATCTTCTTAATTAGTGAGCAGTTTTTGCTGCTGATTAACTTGTTTGCCCTTCGTTTTAATTGACGTGACTCGGACCCCTTAAGTTGTTTCTTTTTCCTTAATGAGTAGCCAAACAATAATGAGACACAAAACAAGAGCAGCTCACCTGAAAATAAAGAAAGGTGAAGGTCTCGGTCGTGTTGGTCTGCTCAGGTCACCAAATCATCTTGATGGTGGTCTTAGAAAAAAACAAAAAATCAACAGTCTGCTGTGGCAGAACGAGAGCAGCAACAAGTCAGGATATTTTAAATAGCGGCAAGAATCGGCTTCTCATTAAGAAATTGGCTGGAGTGTGAAGCCCCAGTTTAGCTGGTCATCTGTCGGCTCGTTTGACGTTTCATTTCTGTTTGGCTGCCATTTCTTGAAGAAACAAATCAATTCGGAGCACTGAATCCTTAAAAACAGGGCTATTAAAATGAAGGGAAAGGAGTTCATTAGCAGTGAAAACTGGTCACTGATTGGGAAAATGGGTTAGAATGAAAACCTGCAGCCACTGCAGCCCACCAGCACCTGAGTTGGACACCCCTGCCCTACGGCATCGCTCTGAAAATCCACCAAGGCCACCTTCATTTTTAAAAGTGTTGCCCTCACCCTGTGGCTGAATTGATGCCCTGACTACAGTGGGAGACTGACTGAAGCCGAGTCAAAAATGGCTGAATTGTCTAAATAAACAGAGATAATCCAGTTTTTGCTACCAGACGGGTAAATCGTCTTTGTGCATTATGAAATCGGTGCTGATTACTAAAAAAGTCACTGCACTAAGTACTTATATAAGCGGGCACACAACCAGTTGGGGGCTCCAGGAGAATGCCTGCCTTGCCTGTTCTGTCGCTGCATCTCTGAAGCTGCAATTCTATGAGGAAATAACAAAAGGATACGATAAGAGAGGGGCATATGATAATAATTATCTTGATCCTTAGGAGGCTCTTGATAAAGTACCACATGAAAGGTCAGTCAATGATCAGACGGAAAGAAGTGGGAGTGCAGGGCGTGGTGTGTAGGTGGAGGGCAGAACTGGGTCAAACACAGAAATTCAGAGGGTGATGGCAAGGGGAACCTTATTAGAATCTGAGATGGACTGGCGCCCTGCCCAAGGTTAGTTTCTGCCTTGTGCCCTAAGCTAGCTGGGTTAGGCTCCAGCACCCCCTGGTGACCTTGTTCAGGACAGAAACGGACTGACTGAACTTATCAGAACTGGCTGACATCAAGAGTGGCGTACAGCAGGAGGCAGTACTGGGGCAGGAGCTATGTTTAACATAGAGAAATGATTTGGATAGGAATATAAGTAACAAGCTGGTTAAGTTTGCAGATGATACCAAGATAGGTGGATTGGCAGATAATTTGGAATCCGTTATATCATCACAGAAGGACTTAGACAGCAGACAGGCTTGGGCTCATTTATGGCAGATGAAATTTAATGTAAGTGAATGTAAAGGAAGTAAAAATGTGAGGTTTGAATACACAATGGGCGGTCGGAAAATCGAGAGCCCACCTTATGAGAAGGATTTAGGAGTCGTAGTGGACGTAGTTTGATATTCTAGATGGTGTTCCACAAGGCTCTATCCTGGGTCCGCTGCTCTTTTCGATTTACATGCTTCCGTTAGGTCAGATTATCTCGGGGCATAACGTGAGCCACCACAGCTATGATGATGACACACAACTGTATTTATCAATAGCGCCTGATGACCCCGACTCTCTTGATTCACTGACACAATGTCTCACTTGTGTTTCTGAATGGGTGAGTAGTAATTTTCAAACTAAATAAAGAGAAAACAGAAATTTTAGTGATCGGCAATAATGGATATAATGATGTTATTAGAAATATACTTGATGCATTAGGATTACAAGTCAAGACAGAGGTAAAGAATTTAGGGGTCACTATTGACAATGACCTGAATTTTAAATCACATATTAATCACATAACTAGGAGAGCATTTTTTCACTTAAGAAATATAGCAAAAGTTAGACCTCTTATATCATTGAAAGATGCTGAGAAATTAGTTCACGCTTTTGTTTTCAGTCGACTAGACTACTGTAATGCACTCCTCTCAGGACCACCCAAAAAAGACACCAATTGATTGCAATGAGTGCAGAATGCAGCTGCCATAATCCAAGCACATCACCTCAGTCTTAGCGTCACTACACTGGTTACCTGTGCCATTTAGAACTGACTTTAAAATCCTGCTGGTGGTTTAAAAAGCCTTCAATAATCTCACTCCATCTTATATTTCAGAATGTCTCTCACCTTACACTCCAAATCGTAACCTTAGATCCTCAAATGAGTGTCTACTTAGAATTCCAAGAACTAAATTTAAAAGAAGTGGTGAGGCGGCCTTCTGCTGTTATGCACCTACAATCTGGAAGAGCTTGCCAATAGGAATTAGTGTGAGTTAATATGAATTTTATCAATTTTATCACTGGCTCTGTTTGTAAGCCATGTTGCTGCAGGTACGTCTGACAGGCCATAGTTCCATCATCATGGGGGATGTTTGTGTATGATGCCTCCTAACATCCACTGTAACAAGGGAGGATTCCTCAGAAATGGTGTTAAGGGCAGCAGGTTTTTTAAGGAGGTGGGTGGTGTCCTGTACATAGCTGGGTGTGTTTCTGGCAAGGGGTTTGAGAATGCTTTCAACCCATCCTGAAATATTTTCCGTCGGTGTGCCAATTCCTGAGATTATTGGTCTTCCTGGTTTCCCATCTTTATGGATGTTGGAGAGTGTGTAGAAGTATCCCACTTTTGGATTCTCAGGGATTTGACTACTGATGTGCTCCTTGATGTTAACAGGTAAGATGCTTAACAATTTCTTCAGTTCTTTCATGCAAACATCAGTGGGGTCCTCCTGTAGTTTGCTGTATAAAGTGGTATTAGAAAGCTGCCTCTTTTATATAATCAGATGTGTTCATGATTACTAAGGCACCCCCTTTTATCGGCTGGTTTGACAATGATCTCTGTGTCATTTTGCACCCCACTACGCAAACTTATTCATGGCAAGATTAGAACAGGACTTCTTGTCAACATGTGCGATAAAACCAGTGCTTTACCTTCGCTACATAGATGACATTCTTATAATCGGGACTGCAAGTGAAAAAGTTGTTTGTTTCCATAGGAATTACAATTCATTCCATCCCAATATAAAACTTAAATTAAATTATTCACAAACAGAAATCAGCTTTCTGGACACTACCATTCACATAAAGGACGGTACCCTTATGTCTCTATTTTTCACAAACCAACAGATAGATGGACATATCTAAGAAATGACAGTTTCCACCCAAAGCATATTCGGAACTACATCATCTATAGCAGTGGTTCTCAAACTGTGAGGCGGGCCCCCCTAGGGGGGCGCAAAGATGTGAAAAAACGAAAACAAGAATCGAAAATATGAAAAATCCATCTATTGAAACCAAAACAAATTAACTTAAACTACATTCTGATACTAGAATTATGAATTTCCCCTTGGGATTAATAAAGTATCTATCTATCTATCTATCTATCTATCTATCTATCTATCTATCTATCTATCTATCTATCTATCTATCTATCTATCTATCTATCTATCTATCTATCTATCTATCTATCATTATATAGTGCCTTTCACATCTATCTATCTATCTATCTATCTATCTATCTATCTATCTATCTATCTATCTATCTATCTATCTATCTATCTATCATTATATAGTGCCTTTGACATCTATCTATCTATCTATAATTAGATAGATAGATAGATAGATATGAAAGGCACTATGTAATAGATAGATAGATAGATAGATAGATAGATAGATAGATAGATAGATAGATAGATAGATAGATAGATACTTTATTAATCCCAATGGGAAATTCACAAAAATTATATAGTGCCTTTCACATCTATCTATCTATCTATCTATCTATCTATCTATCTATCTATCTATCTATCTATCTATCTATCTATCTATCTATCTATCTATCTATCTATCTATCTATCTATCTATCATTATATAGTGCCTTTCACATCTATCTATCTATCTATCTATCTATCTATCTATCTATCTATCTATCTATCTATCTATCTATCTATCTATCTATCTATCATATAGTGCCTTTCATATCTATCTATCTATCTATCTATCTATCTATCTATCTATCTATCTATCTATCTATCTATCTATCTATCTATCTATCTATCTATCTATCTAGAAAAATAAATACAGAGTTAGATAAATGTTGATAAAAGTTAAGTAGGTATAATAAAATATGCATCTATGATATATCATTAATCGTAAAAGAACAAATGTTGTGTGGCACGGTGGCGCAGTGGGTAGCGCTGCTGCCTCGCAGTAAGGAGACTCAGGTTCACTTCCCAGGTCCTCCCTGCGTGGAGTTTGCATGTTCTCCCCGTGTCTGTGTGGGTTTCCTCCGAGTGCTCCGGTTTCCTCCCACAGTCCAAAGACATGCAGGTTAGGTGGATTGGCGATTCTAAATTGGCCCTAGTGTGTGCTTGGTGTGTTTGTGTGTGTCCTGCGGTGGGTTGGCACCCTGCCCTGGATTGGTTCCTGCCTTGTGCCCTGTGTTGGCTGGGATTGGCTCCAGCAGACCCCCATAACCCTGTGTTCGGATTCAGTGTATTTGGAAAATGGATGGATGGATGGATATATCATTAATCAAAAAAGAACAAATGTTGGGCAGCACGGTGGCGCAGTGGGTAGCGCTGCTGCCTCACAGTTAGGAGACCTTGGTTCATTTTCCGGGTCCTCCCTGCGTGGAGTTTGCATGTTCTCCCCGTGTCTGCGTGGGTTTCCTCCCACAGTCCAAAGACATGCAGGTTAGTGCCCTGTGTTGGCTCCAGCAGACCCCCGTGACCCTGTAGTTAGAATATAGCGGGTTGGATGATGGATGGATAAATGTCGATAAAAGTTAAGTAGGTATAATAAAATATGCATCTATGATATATCATTAATTAAAAAACAAATTGGTATTAGTGGACTCCTTTTCAAAAAAACGTTAGGGAGGCGCAATTAAAACTGTTATGAAAACTCAGGTTGCAAATACTTAAAGGTTGAGAAACGCTGATCTATAGCCAGGCAATACATTACAATCATATTTGCTCAGACCCAATGGATCGGGACACACAACTGCAGAAACTCAGGACAGACTTCATCAAACAAGGATACACTCCTAAGTCAGCAGACCTACAAATCAGGAGAGCTACGGTTATACCCAGAGAGAACCTTCTGGAATACAAAGGCACAGAATCCAAGAACCGGGTCCCACTTATCATCCACATCTGGAAACACTTTGCAAAATTATGAAAGAGCTTCAACCCATGGTACAGAAAAGACAATAAACTGAAGGATATACTCTTAGAACCTCCTCTCCTTGCATACAGACAACCACCAAACCTCAAACAGCTGATTTGTCTGAAACTCTATGTTGTGGCTCGGCAGCAATTGGCACATCTCTCTGCCTACAGAACAGGTGTGGCACCTGTGCACATATCTACATGACAGATCAGGTATAGTTATACCACATTGCCAGCAGGAGCATAAAATAAAGGGTTCATTCACATGCAAATCTGCTAAGGTGCTCAACCTAATCATGTGCATATGGTGCCCCGACACTGGACTGTATGAAGGGGAAACTGGTCAGACACTGCGCCAGCGAATGAACTCACACAGATTTCATATCAATCAGAACAGTGTTGATCATCCGGTGGCAGCACACTTTAAAAGTAATGGCCACAGCACAAAGGATCTGAGGGTCACTGTGCTTATGGCTAATTTCAAGACCCAACAGGAGCAGAGAGAATGGAAATGCAAACTTAATGCTTTAATTCAATATTCTACAAAATGGTCTGAATAGAGACAAGAGTTTAATGACCAGCTGACTACATCAGAGGCCACTTTTACAGACAATGCACTTCAAAAAAAAACCTTACAGGACTTTCTCTATTGATGATTATCTTATCTCCACATTTTATTAGTTTTTATTGTTCTCTTCTTTCAGTGTTAATTCATCTAAGGCTTATTAATTTTGCTAACATTTGAACAAAAAGGGTGTTAAGACGAACGAAAAAAATCACTTTGCTGTCCTAATATAAGCAAGAGTATTTTTCAGTTTCTTTGTTACAACTTGCCTGATGAAGGGGCCTGAGTTGCCACGAAAGCTTGCATTTGAAATCTTTTTAGTTAGCCAATCAAAGTGTCATTTCACCCTACTTTTTCCTGTATAAATCTATGGCTAACACGGCACCACACTCTACTGCTCCGAAGATCTTTAGGAAGCAAAATCTTCATTGTGCCAGGTCATCAGCAGTTGGAAACACTTTAAATATCCCACCATTGCTGTCCCTCTGAGACCCTCCAGGAGATGAGCTCTCACAGACGGACCCGCGGCTTTACGGTGCTTTGCTTTGCGGCAAATCCACTTGGGTTGAGAGGCAGAAATGCTCTGCGATGCAAGAAACGTTCACTTTTTAAATCGAATCGGCAGCAGCGGAGAGCCATAGCCATAAAAAGACAACTAGAGAAGCTACCACATTGATCTGTGCGGACATTACAGCTCTCTGTCTTCTACGTCATAACATTACACAAATGACACAATACACACTAATATTTATTATGCATTTAGTGGAATAAACAGCAATAACAACCAGCGCCAGCACTTTCTGTCCATTTGCGCTACTGACGAGCTTTAACGAGTGTCATCAGAAGAGATCAATTAGTCTCTAACGGGAGAACGGGGCGCCAGGACCAATGAGGGTGAAGGGGCGGGGCTTGAGCCACCTCAAGCCGGCCACTCTGTGTCTGCGGCGCCACCGCAGTGAGTCGCTTAAACATTTTCAATCAGATCACTCTGTACAGTGCCATTCATACTATGCGACATACAGCGAATACAAAAGGCTGTGGATCCCAAACCCCTGACATCGGTTCAAGTGGGTTTAAAAGTGGATGGAGATCAAAGTGAAATAATACCCTCCGTTCATTTTCCGAATTAACTAAATCAAACTATAAGTCACTATAGTGGGAGCTTTGGATTTCCCGTTATAAAGAACAGAGAAACTCGCGTTGTGTGTTAGTTGGCTGGCGCCCCATCTAAAAACTTGTAAGATAGGTGGGCTCCACATCTAATGGTGGGGGCCGGGGGGGACCAAGCCACATGTTGAATTACGGTGAAATGGAGTAGAGTCCTGAAAAGGTAGGAAGCCAACCCTGGGTGGCAAGGCAGTCCACAGGTGGACATGCTATGACACAGTTTGGTTTCCTTAGCATAATTCTTTCCATTCGTTATACTGAGCCCTCAGGCAAGTAGCAGACCCCCAACTCACATATAGACAAACAGTGGAGTGGGACCCCAAATTATATATATCAGTGGTGTGAAAAACTGTTTGCCCCCTTCCTGATTTCTTATTCTTTTGCATGTTTGTCACACAAAATGTTTCTGATCATCAAACACATTTAACCATTAGTCAAATATAACACAAGTAAACACAAAATGCAGTTTGTAAATGGTGGTTTTTATTATTTAGGGAGAAAAAAAAATCCAAACCTACATGGCCCTGTGTGAAAAAGTAATTGCCCCCTGAACCTAATAACTGGTTGGGCCACCCTTAGCAGCAATAACTGCAATCAAGCGTTTGTGATAACTTGCAATGAGTCTTTTACAGCGCTCTGGAGGAATTTTGGCCCACTCATCTTTGCAAAATTGTTGTAATTCAGCTTTATTTGAGGATTTTCTAGCATGAACCGCCTTTTTAAGGTCATGCCATAGCATCTCAATTGGATTCAGGTCAGGACTTTGACTAGGCCACTCCAAAGTCTTCATTTTGTTTTTCTTCAGCCATTCAGAGGTGGATTTGCTGGTGTGTTTTGGGTCATTGTCCTGTTGCAGCACCCAAGATCGCTTCAGCTTGAGTTGACGAACAGATGGCCGGACATTCTCCTTCAGGATTTTTTGGTAGACAGTATAATTCATGGTTCCATCTATCACAGCAAGCCTTCCAGGTCCTGAAGCAGCAAAACAACCCCAGACCATCACACTACCACCACCATATTTTACTGTTGGTATGATGTTCTTTTTCTGAAATGCTGTGTTCCTTTTACGCCAGATGTAACGGGACATTTGCCTTCCAAAAAGTTCAACTTTTGTCTCATCAGTCCACAAGGTATTTTCCCAAAAGTCTTGGCAATCATTGAGATGTTTCTTAGCAAAATTGAGACAAGCCCTAATGTTCTTTTTGCTTAACAGTGGTTTGCGTCTTGGAAATCTGCCATGCAGGCCGTTTTTGCCCAGTCTCTTTCTTATGGTGGAGTCGTGAACACTGACCTTAATTGAGGCAAGTGAGGCCTGCAGTTCTTTAGACGTTGTCCTGGGGTCTTTTGTGACCTCTCGGATGAGTCGTCTCTCCGCTCTTGGGGTAATTTTGGTCGGCCGGCCACTCCTGGGAAGGTTCACCACTGTTCCATGTTTTTGCCATTTGTGGATAATGGCTCTCACTGTGGTTCGCTGGAGTCCCAAAGCTTTAGAAATGGCTTTATAACCTTTACCAGACTGATAGATCTCAATTACTTCTGTTCTCATTTGTTCCTGAATTTCTTTGGATCTTGGCATGATGTCTAGCTTTTGAGGTGCTTTTGGTCTACTTCTCTGTGTCAGGCAGCTCCTATTTAAGTGATTTCTTGATTGAAACAGGTGTGGCAGTAATCAGGCCTGAGGGTGGCTACGGAAATTGAACTCAGGTGTGATACACCACAGTTAGGTTATTTTTTAACAAGGGGGCAATTACTTTTTCACACAGGGCCATGTAGGTTTGGATTTTTTCTCTCCCTAAATAATAAAAACCATCATTTAAAAACTGCATTTTGTGTTTACTTGTGTTATATTTGACTAATGGTTAAATGTGTTTGATGATCAGAAACATTTTGTGTGACAAACATGCAAAAGAATAAGAAATCAGGAAGGGGGCAAATAGTTTTTCACACCACTGTATATATATATATATATGGAAGAGAAGGTTTGTGATACGGTTTGCATATTTGCAGCTGGAGATCCACGAAGGGAGAAAAAATGAATCACGTATCATAAAGTAGTTTTTATTCCTGAGCTTTCAACCCCTACCAGCGTTCTTCATCAGAGGATAATGCTTAGACTTACAAGAATCAAAGACAATATATAGCAACACATTAAGTAGGGGTGGAGGTGACTAAGTCTGTATGATCATGGGGGGGATGGGGGGGTTGTGTAGTTTATTTATTATGAATATGTTCTCTTAACTTAGCATATGCTGGATTTATGTCCAAGTGTCCGTTGATGGCGTTTTCATCTGATAGCCAAGACTCGGCCAACTCTTTGGCACTTTTAGTACTGGCCTTAAATTTTATTTCACGTTGTCCCAGTTGAATGTGTGTCCTGTCGATTTAGTATGTGCATAGATCAAAGATAGTGCGTCCTTTCTTCTGACGGCGTTGCGATGTCCCTGTACACGTGTTGAGATTCTTTTTGAAGTTTGTCCTATGTATACTGCTGAGGAAGAATTGCATGGGATACTATGAACTGCGTTTCGTGTTTCTGCTGTCGATTTCTTGTTTTGCGGCACGGTGGCGCAGTGGGTAGCGCTGCTGCCTCGCAGTTGGGAGATCTGGGGACCTGGGTTTACTTCCCGGGTCCTCCCTTGCGTGGAGTTTGCATGTCCTCCCCGTGTCTGCGTGGGTTTCCTCCAGGCGCTCCGGTTTCCTCCCACAGTCCAAAGACATGCAGGTTAGGTGGACTGGCGATTCTAAATTGGCCCTAGTGTGTGCTTGGTGTGTGGGTGTGTTTGTGTGTGTCCTGCGGTGGGTTGGCACCCTGCCCGGGATTGGTTCCTGCCTTGTGCCCTGTGTTGGCTGGGATTGGCTTCAGCAGACCTCCGTGACCCTGTAGTTAGGAATATAGCGGGTTGGAAAATGGATGAATGGATGGATTTCTTGTTTTTAGCATTAAACAGGACCGTGCGCAGATTGTTCGTGGGTTTGTGTGCTATTCTGACGCACCCACGATGCCTTCTCATATACCCTCCACACTGTTATGCCCACCACCCATTACACTGCACATTTCCCCCAAACACCACACAGTCCCTTCTTACCAGTATTATTATCTGGCTGATGCCTTAGAACATTTGAGACATAATTTCTTTTTTTTTTCCCTAATTGGAGCACAAGCAGGTGAAATTACTCGCTCAGGGTCACACAGGGCTAGGAGTTCAAAGGCTTAACCACACGCCACACTACTATCCATTACCACCCTGGCAGCAAAAGCCCCATCCCTCACGCCCAACAGATCTCCGGCTTATCAATCGCAAGTCAAACATGCAGCACATGGAGTATAAAGGTCACCTGTGAACATCCAGCACGGTGCTCTTAGTGAAAGTCCCACCGGGGCTGGGCAGCTTCGCAAGGTTGCCAAATAGGTTTGCCGTCCTTGGAGAGAACTTTGGATTGTGAAATCCCCGGGTAGCTGTGTGTGTGTTGTGTGTTTTAGTGTTATCGCATATGTGCGGTGCCGTGGCGGCTGCTAATGAGTCAACTTAACAGTCCAGCCATAGCAGAACCCCCTCAATTCAAGTCTCTTGTCTTGTTTCCACTGTACTTGCATGTCTCCTCAGACAGCTGAGAAAAAAAATGCAATGTATTAATTAAACTAATACTTGACATGCGACGTCTGTCGATATTCTAAACCTGCTTCTGCAGAGCAGGGCCGATGGGTAGCAGCGATACACAGTGTGCGTTTGGATGTGTTATAAACTGTATGTATTCACGCTGTTTGTTATGTTACAATGCGCGAATTCTTATGATTGACTTGTAAGTATAAAATAAATAAATAAAGTACTGTAAAATGTGACAATAAATAAAAAAGAGCACGACATGTCATCATAAATAAATACATAAATAAATAAATAAATGTATCACGGAAAATGTCCCTTGATGCTTATTTATTTATTTATTTATTCATTCATTTATTTATTTATGGCTGTAATATTCCAACTTGCTGCGGGACGCGGGATGGGGAAGTGCCGGAGCTCGTGCGCTTGGGGGCGTGTGCAGATATAGGGCGGGGTTAGGATTTCAGATCCGCCCATGCAACGTTTCCTCCAAATGCAACATGAAATGCGGCTTGAATTTAAAACTGTCACTTTCACTCGTCAAAGATGGGAGGTCGGGCTCTGGCGAGTACCGTTTTTGATTGGTGAATCGTACACAGTGTGGGCGTATGTGCTTTTCTTGAATTGAGACGCATGTGGCTCCTGCGCATGCTCAAAGATGGCACTGTACGTATTAGAAACGAGGACAAGAAAAAGTTTCTCAGAAATCCTGCGCGAAGCAGCGACTTTAATGCTGTAAACTCCGAGTTCGTCATTAGGCGCTCTGCTGTTTGATGATTGAAGGTTTTTAAATCCGATATGCCGGCTATTCACCAATTAAATCAGAGCACTCACTACTAGAACATGCCCTCTGAGCTTTGACGAGTGAAAGTGCCAGTTTTAAATTCAAGCCGCATTTCATGTTGCGTTTGGTGGAATATCCATCCATCCATCCATTTTCCAGCCCGCTGAATCCGAACACAGGGTCACGGGGGTCTGCTGGAGCCAATCCCAGCCAACACAGGGCACAAGGCAGGAACCAATCCCGGGCAGGGTGCCAACCCACCGCAGGACACACACAAACACACCAAGCACACACTAGGGCCAATTTAGAATCGCCAATCCACCTAACCTGCATGTCTTTGGACTGTGGGAGGAAACCGGAGCGCCCGGAGGAAACCCACGCAGACACGGGGAGAACATGCAAACTCTATGATATCTCTGTGATATAAGATTAGAAGCGAACCTGGGTCTCCATACTGCGAGGCAGCAGCACTACCCACTGCGCCACTCGTTTGGTGGAATATTACGGACAAAATAGATAAGCAAAAAAGAAAAAAAAAACATGCAGTGGCAAATTTGTCTATTTACTCTTGCATGCCATACTCTTTTTATTTGTTGTCATATTTCACAGTACTTTTATTTACTTATTTACTTAGGTAGCTGCACTGCCCGTCTTAGGTAGTTGAAATCTAAACAATGATCATAGACATCAGAATTAACATTTGCAGTGCACCATGCAATGCAAATGTCTCTGTTATATGCCATTTGGTATGCGATTCAGCAGTGTTAATGTTTGTGGTGTGCCATCTGTTGGAGTGACAACTGCAATGCATTTTATTAATGCAAATGTGATGAAGATCAGAATGAAAAATGCAATGCACATGTCTTTTTATGTGGCATTGGAAATGGAAGTCATGAAAGCAGTGTTAATGTTTGTGATGCACCATGTGTTGGAACAAAAAATGTTTGTGAAGCACCATCTACTGGAATGATAAATGCAATGCATATGTCTCTTTTATATGGCTTTTATAATAATAATAATAATACATTTTATTTATATAGTGCCTTTCCCATGCTCAAGGCACTTACAGAATATAAGAAAGAACAGCAGGGTATACAGTATATACAGTATATAGCATTGTACAAACCAGATAAATAAATAAAGAAGATTACGACAGTGAATTCAGAGAAAGAAAGCCTAACAGACAACATAATTGATGGTCTCGCACACACATACAGGTTACATTAGCATCTTGACAGAGAAGTAAACTGAGAGAAAGGTAATAAAGTCAAGTAGAGCTAAAAGCCTTCCTGAACAGATGAGTTTTGAGTTGTTTTTTAAAAGAATTCATGGAGTCAGCTGACCTGATTCATTTCAGTAGGTCAGTCCAGAGTCTGGGCGCTATACAGCTGAAGGCCCTGCTGTCACCCATGGAGTGTAGATTAGTGACGGGCACAACAAGATTACCAGAATCAGAGGACCTTAGTGGGCGGGCAGGCACATAGTGATGGAGAAGGTCACTGATGTAGTTTGGCGCGAGGTTATTTAAAGCTTTGTAGGTTATTAGTAGGATTTTATATTCGATTCTGTAGGACACAGGGAGCCAG
The DNA here is from genome assembly GCF_900747795.2 of Erpetoichthys calabaricus. NCBI lineage: Eukaryota > Metazoa > Chordata > Cladistia > Polypteriformes > Polypteridae > Erpetoichthys > Erpetoichthys calabaricus. Next base: position 294,077,245 of record NC_041396.2, on the reverse strand, counting down.
TGAAGGCGGAGCAGGATGGGTGTGATGTGCTCGCTGCTGCTGGTTCGAGTAAGGACTCTTGCAGCTGAGTTTTGAATTAGCTGGAGCTGTGATATAAGATTAGAAGGGGCACCTGCCAGTAGGGAATTACAATAATCGATGCGGGATGTGATAAAAGCATGGACAAGTTTCTCAGCATTAGAGAAGGAGAGGAAGGAGCGAACACGGGATATGTTACGGAGGTGAAAGTAAGAAAGTTTCTTAATGTGATTTATGTGGGCGGAATAAGAAAGGGAGGAGTCAAAAATGACACCAAGATTTTTTACAGTAGAGGCAGGTCTGATGATATCACTGCCAAGAGAGACTGGGAAGGAGCTCATTTTATTAAGTTGCATTTTAGTCCCAGTTTGCAGGAGTTCAGTTTTATTTCAATTTAATTTTAAAGAGTTCTGCTCCATCCAGGTTTTAATTTCACTGAGGCAGGTTGTGAGCTGAGAAAGCTCTGATGAAGTTCCACTTTTAGCATTGAAGTAGAGTTGAGTATCATCTGCATGAAAATGATAACCCAGTCCATAGCTACGGATAATATGGCCAAGGGGAAGCATATAAATACAGAGAAGCAGAGGACCAAGGACAGAGCCCTGAGGGACTCCTTGTGTGACTGGCGCTGAGCTGGATCTGCTGTTGCCAAGACTAACAAACTCTTGCCTATCAGTCAGATAGGACTTGAACCACTGGAGGGCAGTGCCAGAGATACCCAGCATGTTCTCCTTTCTGGACAGTAGGATGTCATGTCTGATCTGAGTGTCAAATGCTGCACTGAGGTCTAATAGAATTAATATGCTGGTTTGTCCAGAGTCTGCATGCCATTTGGTATGGGACTCATGATAGCAGTGTTAATGTTTGTGGTACACCATCTGTTGGAATGAAAAATGCAAAGTATTTCATTACCATAAATGTTTGTGATGTGACATCAGTTGGCATGACAAATGTAATGTATATGTTTCTTCTTATATGCCATTTTGCATGGGATTCATAAAAGCAGTATTAATATTTCTGTGTCTATTGTAGTGACAAATGCAATGCATTTTGTTACTGAAATGTTTGTAATATGCCATCTGATGGAATGAAAAATGCAATGCATTATATTGCTAAAAATGCTTGTGATGCAGTATCTGTTGGAATGACAAAGGCATGTTTAGTGTAGGATTTGTAAAAGCAATGTTAATGTTCGTGATGCGCCATCTGTTGAGATGAAAAATACAATACATTTTATTACTGAAAATGCTTGTGATACGGCATATGTTAGAATGAAAAAAGCACTGCCTATGTCTCCGATATATTCCGTTTACAGTAGTACAGGATTTGTAAAAGCAGCATTAATGTTTGTGATGCGCCCTCTGTTGAAATGAATAGTGTAAAGCATTTTATAATTAAAAATGTTTGTGATGTGGCATCTTTTGGAACGACAGAGACATAGTAACCGGACAGACACACGCAGGCAGACACACAGACATGTACCCCTTTTTTAAGGTGGGTTTTGTCAAAAATATTCCTCCATTGGTACAAACTCCTTTGGTATTGTGTCTCTCTGGAAAATCCTTGGGTACCGCTGGTTTGACTTTGTGTTGCTCATGGAGTCCCGAATGAAGCACATGACCTGCATTGTGAGGGAGCGTCAGTTACAGCACTACGGCCATGTAGTGCATTTCCCCGAGGGTGATCCAGCTCGTAAGGTCCTCATTATTGGGAACCCGAGTGTCAGTCTTAAGTATGCTACGGCCATTTGCATACCACCGTTAAGAAATACATTAATTGCACCAATCAGCAAAAAGATACAGTGCATCCGGAAAGTATTCACAGCGCATCACTTTTTCCACATTTTGTTAAGTTACAGCCTTATTCCAAAATGGATTAAATTCATTTTTTTCCTCAGAATTCTACACACAACACCCCATAATGACAACGTGAAAAAAGTTTACTTGAGGTTTTTGCAAATTTATTTAAAAAAAAAAAATTGAGAAGCACATGTACATACAGTGGTGTGAAAAACTATTTGCCCCCTTCCTGATTTCTTATTCTTTTGCATGTTTGTCACACAAAATGTTTCTGATCATCAAACACATTTAACCATTAGTCAAATATAACACAAGTAAACACAAAATGCAGTTTGTAAATGGTGGTTTTTATTATTTAGGGAGAAAAAAAAATCCAAACCTACATGGCCCTGTGTGAAATAGTAATTGCCCCCTGAACCTAATAACTGGTTGGGCCACCCTTAGCAGCAATAACTGCAATCAAGCGTTTGCGATAACTTGCAATGAGTCTTTTACAGCGCTCTGGAGGAATTTTGGCCCACTCATCTTTACAAAATTGTTGTAATTCAGCTTTATTTGAGGGTTTTCTAGCATGAACCGCCTTTTTAAGGTCATGCCATAGCATCTCAATTGGATTCAGGTCAGGACTTTGACTAGGCCACTCCAAAGTCTTCATTTTGTTTTTCTTCAGCCATTCAGAGGTGGATTTGCTGGTGTGTTTTGGGTCATTGTCCTGTTGCAGCACCCAAGATCGCTTCAGCTTGAGTTGACGAACAGATGGCCAGACATTCTCCTTCAGGATTTTTTGGTAGACAGTAGAATTCATGGTTCCATCTATCACAGCAAGCCTTCCAGGTCCTGAAGCAGCAAAACAACCCCAGACCATCACACTACCACCACCATATTTTACTGTTGGTATGATGTTCTTTTTCTGAAATGCTGTGTTCCTTTTACGCCAGATGTAACGGGACATTTGCCTTCCAAAAAGTTCAACTTTTGTCTCATCAGTCCACAAGGTATTTTCCCAAAAGTCTTGGCAATCATTGAGATGTTTCTTAGCAAAATTGAGACGAGCCCTAATGTTCTTTTTGCTTAACAGTGGTTTGTGTCTTGGAAATCTGCCATGCAGGCCATTTTTGCCCAGTCTCTTTCTTATGGTGGAGTCGTGAACACTGACCTTAATTGAGGCAAGTGAGGCCTGCAGTTCTTTAGACGTTGTCCTGGGGTCTTTTGTGACCTCTCGGATGAGTCGTCTCTGCACTCTTGGGGTAATTTTGGTTGGCCGGCCACTCCTGGGAAGGTTCACCACTGTTCCATGTTTTTGCCATTTGTGGATAATGGCTCTCACTGTGGTTCGCTGGAGTCCCAAAGCTTTAGAAATGGCTTTATAACCTTTACCAGACTGATAGATCTCAATTACTTCTGTTCTCATTTGTTCCTGAATTTCTTTGGATCTTGGCATGATGTCTAGCTTTTGAGGTGCTTTTGGTCTACTTCTCTGTGTCAGGCAGCTCCTATTTAAGTGATTTCTTGATTGAAACAGGTGTGGCAGTAATCAGGCCTGGGGGTGGCTACGGAAATTGAACTCAGGTGTGATACACCACAGTTAGGTTATTTTTTAACAAGGGGGCAATTACTTTTTCACACAGGGCCATGTAGGTTTGGATTTTTTTTCTCCCTAAATAATAAACACCATCATTTAAAAACTGCATTTTGTGTTTACTTGTGTTATATTTGACTAATGGTTAAATGTGTTTGATGATCAGAAACATTTTGTGTGACAAACATGCAAAAGAATAAGAAATCAGGAAGGGGGCAAATAGTTTTTCACACCACTGTAAGTATTCACAGCCTTTGCCATGAAGCTCCAAATTGAGCTCAGGTGCATCCTGTTTCCCCTGATCATCCTTGAGATGTTTCTGCAGCTTCATTGGAGTCCACCTGTGGTAAATTCAGTTGACTGGACCTGATTTGGAAAGGCACACACCTGTCTATATAAGGTCCCACAGTTGACAGTTCATGTCAGAGCACAAACCAAGCATGAAGTCAAAGGAATTGTCTGTAGACCTCCGAGACAGGATTGTCTCGAGGCACAAATCTGGGGAAGGTTATAGAAAAATTTCTGCTGCTTTGAAGGTCCCAATGAGCACAGTGGCCTCCATCATCCGTAAGTGGAAGAAGTTTGAAACCACCAGGACTCTTCCTAGAGCTGCCCGGGCATCTAAACTGAGCGATCGGGGGAGAAGGGCCTTAGTCAGGGAGGTGACCAAGAACCCGATGGTCACTCTGTCAGAGCTCCAGAGGTCCTCTGTGGAGAGAGGAAAACCTTCCAGAAGGATAACCATCTCTACAGCAATCCACCAATCAGGCCTGTATGGTAGGGTGGCCAGACGGAAGCCACTCCTTAGTAAAAGGCACATGACAGCCCGCCTGGAGTTTGATAAAAGGCACCTGAAGGACTCTCAGACCATGAGAAAGAAAATACTCTGGTCTGATGAGACAAAGATTGAACTCTTTGGTGTGAATGCCAGGCATCATGTTTGGAGGAAACCAGGCACCGCTCATCACCAGGCCAATACCATCCCTACAGTGAAGCATGGTGGTGGGGATGTTTTTCAGCGGCAGGGAGTGGGAGACTAGTCAGGATAAAGGGAAAGATGACTGCAGCAATGTACAGAGACATCCTGAATGAAAACCTGCTCCAGACCGCTCTTGACCTCAGATTGGGGCGACGGTTCATCTTTCAGTAGGACAACGACCCTAAGCACATAGCCAAGATATCAAAGGAGTGGCTTCAGGACAACTCTGTGAATGTCCTTGAGTGGCCCAGCCAGAGCTCAGACTTGAATCCGATTGAACATCTCTGGAGAGATCTTAAAATGGCTGTGCACCGACGCTTCCCATCTAACCTGATGGAGCTAGAGAGGTGCTGCAAAGAGGAATGGGCGAACCTGGCCAAGGATAGGTGTGCCAAGCTTGTGGCATCATATTCAACAAGACTTGAGGCTGGAATTGCTGCCAAAGGTGCATCGACAAAGTATTGAGCAAAGGCTGTGAATACTTATGGACATGGGATTTCTCAGTTTTTTAATTTTTAATAAATTTGCAAAAACCTCAAGTAAACTTTTTTCACGTTGTCATTATGGGGTGTTGTGTGCAGAATTCTGAGGAAAAAAATGAATTTAATCCATTTTGGAATAAGACTGTAACATAATAAAATGTGGAAAAAGTGATGCGCTGTGAATACTTTCCGGATGCACTGTAAATAGTATCATTTATAAGACAGGCTCTATCTTTGTATATTTAAATGTTCAAAAATAGTTAAACAGATTAACAGTCTTGGGCAAACATCCCATCATTAAATAGAGACTTTTTATATACTGTAGATCCTTATAGAGAACAAAATAAATGCAATTGATTATAATTATCTCATCATCTCCATAGTAAACGGGCTGGAAACAAATGGTGGAGAATGTCTTAGTTTGACAGGCAACCATAGTCAGACACACTTCACAAACCCCCACAGAAAGCTTTGTGTAACAACACCGATCAGTTATATAGTGCCTGTCACACCCAAGGCACCGTTCATTTCTGTCTATCTTATAAAGCACTGTTCATGTTTCATATTATATAGCGCTTTCATGTCTATCTTTATTTCCCAGCTGTCTCTTATATCAAGAGGGTGGGAGCCCACAGTGACACAGCACATCGACACTCCGACCACACGACAAACCACCTCAGGATCCCAAATTAACAACCTGAGCGCAGCAGCACAGTGGTTTGAATGGAATGGCGTGAAGATTTTTACAGTGGCGCCCACCCTCTCTCTGTCTATTATATCGTTCCTTTAATAGCCGTCTGTTTATCATATATACAGTAGCACCCTTCATATCTATGAAAAAGTTCATTTCCTATCTAACTATTATAAAGCTGGCCTTTTCATGCCCACCTATCTATAATGTTATTTCATTTGTATCTGTTTATCTTGTCTTGTACAGCACCTTTCTGGTGTCATCACCCACTTTTTTCCATTTAAGTTTCTTTGTGACTGTGCTGTGGTCCCCATTAGATGATTGAGTATGAACATCCAAGTACGGGCGTGGGTTTTGTGTTCCCCCTTTGTCGATTGGAGTGCAATTGTCATGGGGGGGGGGGGGGGGTTGGGGTGTGTGTAGATCGAGCACAACTTTCATGAGTCAGTTGTGACCCACTGCCATTATAAACAACAGCAACTCGCAACCCACTGGCAGGAGCCTGCAACCCAAAAATGGATCACGACCCAGCGTTTGAAATGCACTGTTTTGTAGAATACCTTTTACATTTAATGATTATATTGTAGATAGATAGATAGATAGATAGATAGATAGATAGATAGATAGATAGATAGATAGATAGATAGATAGTAGTAGATCTGACAGACTCGGAGAATTAAATCAGTTCAGTCTCCATCGGTGGAGACTGTGTGGGGACCTTGTCCAGGTCTTCAAAATCCTCAAAGGCATCGATAAGGGAAATGCAGTAACATTCATTCAGCTTAAGGGTGAATCATATGTGTGGACACCTAGTGGAAATGAAGGGGAAGTATTGGCAGGAGGCACTTCGTTACGCAAAGAGTTGTGGGACTCGGGAACAAACTACCAAGACATGGAGTTGAAGCAGAAACCTTCATAATCTTTAAGAAGAACCTGGATGAGATGCTGGGACAGCTTAGCTAGAAAAACAGGCTTCATGGAATGAATGGTCTCCTCTTGTTTGTTAAATTTATAACCTTAATAATAACCTTTCATATCTATTGTACAGTTAAATATGTATTACAGTTAGGTCCATAAATATTTGGACAGAGACAACTTTTTTCTCATTTTGGTTCTGTACATTACCACCATGAATTTTAAATGAAACAACTCTGATTCAGTTGAAGTGCAGACTTTCAGCTTTAATTCAGTGTGGTGAACAAAACGATTGCATAAAAATGTGAGGCAACTAAAGCATTTTTTAACACAATCCCTTCATTTCAGGGGCTCAAAAGTAATTGAACAATTGACTCAAAGGCTATTTCATGGGCAGGTGTGGACAAGTCCGTCGTTATGTCCTTATGAATTAAGCAGATAAAAGGCCTGGAGTTGATTTGAGGTGTGGTGCTTGCATGTGGAAGATTTTGCTGTGAACAGACAACATGCGGTCAAAGGAGCTCTCCATGCAGGTGAAAGAAGCCATCCTTAAGCTGCGAAAACAGAAAAAACCCATCTGAGAAATTGCTCCAATATTACGAGTGGCAAAATCTACAGTTTGGTACATCCTGAGAAAGAAAGCAAGCACTGGTGAACTCAGCAACGCAAAAAGACCTGGACGTCCATGGAAGACAACAGTGGTGGATGATCGCAGAATCATTTCCATGATGAAGAGAAACCCCTTCACAACAGCCAACCAAGTGAACAACACTCTCCAGGGGGTCGGCGTATCGATATCCAAGTCTACCATAAAGAGAAGACTGCATGAAAGTAAATACAGAGGGTGAACTGCAAGGTGCAAGCCACTCATAAGCCTCAAGAATAGAAAGGCGAGATTGGACTTTGCTAAAGAACATCTAAAAAAGCAGCACAGTTCTGGAAAAACATTCTTTGGACAGATGAAACCAAGATCAACCTCTACCAGCATGATGGCAAGAAAAAAGTATGGAGAAGTTGTGGAACAGCTCACTATCCAAAGCATAGCACATCATCTGTAAAACACGGTGGAGGCAGTGTGATGGCTGCCAGTGGCACTGGGACACTCGTGTTTATTGATGATGTGACACAGGACAGAAGCAGCCGAATGAATTCTGAGGTGTTCAGAGACATACTGTCTGCTCAAATCCAGCTAAATGCAGTCACATTGATTGGGCGGCGTTTCATGATACAGATGGACAATGACCCAAAACATACAGCCATAGCAACCAAGGAGTTTATTAAAGCAAAGAACTGGAAAATTCTTGAATGGCCAAGTCAGTCACCTGATCTTAACCCAATTGAGCAGGCAGTTCACTTGTTGAAGACTAAACTTCAGACAGAAAGGCCCACAAACAAACAGCAACTGAAAGTCGCTGCAGTAAAGACCTGGCAAAGCATTAAAAAGGAGGAAACCCAGCATCTGGTGATGTCCAGGAGTTCAAGACTTCAGGCTGTCATTGCCAGCAAAGGGTTTTCAACCAAGTTTTAGAAATGAACATTTGATTTCCAGTTATTTAATTTGTCCAATTACTTTTAAGCCCCTGAAATGAAGGGATTGTGTTCAAAAAATGCTTTAGTTGCCTCACATTTTTATGCAATCGTTTTGTTCACCCCACTGAATTAAAGCTGAAAGTCTGCACTTCAACTGCATCGGAGTTGTTTAATTTAAAATTCATTGTGGTAATGTACAGAACCAAAATGAGAAAAAAGTTGTCTGTCCAAATATTTATGGACCTAACTGTATATAGGGGTGGGCAAAATTAGGTTTACAGTTGTTTGAATGGAAAAAGACCTGCAGGTTATGATTATTACAGCAACTTTATTAACTCAAAAGAATGTCTCAACAGGATGGTGCACTTGGGGAAAATCTCAGAAGTCCTCAAATTGCTGGCCTCGCATACTCACAACTTGTAAACCCACCCCTATGTAGTGCAATACCTTTCACATTTATCCATTAATTTACCTATTATATAGTGCACTTCACATCTACTGTATCCATCTATGTCTTATATACAGTAGTGCCTTTCAAACCTGACTCTCTGTTGAGTGTCGGTGGCCTGAGTGCCTCAGTTACTCAAACTGCTCGGCCCACATCCGTTTTAGTGGCGGAGTGGTGGCTCTGAGGCTAGAGATCTGCACTGGCAATCGGAAGGTTGCCGGTTCGAATCCCGTAAATGCCAAAAGGGACTCTGCTCTGTTGGGCCCTTCAGCAAGGCCCTTAACCTGCAATTGCTGAGCGCTTTGAGTAATGAGAAAAGCGCTATATAAATGCAAAAAATTATTATTATTATTAGTTGGGACCAACTCACTCTGCATGTTGTGAATCTCGGTTTTGAACCCTTCAGATCACATTTTTGTTTAGTGTTTTACTTGCGTGTTGGTGAAGGAGTCCAAAATTCACCACCAAGTTAAACTCAGATTCTGATTCTGTGATGTTCACAATGCAGAGTAAATTGGATTTTAGCATGGAGTCTGTGGAAAACCTATATCCAGTGATGACTTTGGAGTCCTCCAACAAGTAGTAAAAAGACCTTTGTCTTTTTAGCATCTCCGGGCCTCATCCACATTACCATTGGTCTGGCAAAAACAGGTCAGGTCAGGTCAGGTTGGGGAGCAGGCACTGGTACACCGTGTTGTCGCATCCACCACACGACGAAACAGCTCGGGATCCTGGTTGGCAACTCTCCAGGCAAACACGCATTCCATTCCCACCATCCGTAAATAATCCTCTATCTGCCACAGCCAGCTGTTACATGGGCATCCCCTTGGCCTGGTCCATCTGCTTGGATACTACGAGTCGGGTCACCCTTGGGGAATCGCGCCACATGGCCGTAGTGCTGTAACTGATGCTCCCTCGCAATGCAAGTCATGTGCCTCATTCAGCACTCCGTGAGAAACGTCAAACCAGCGGCAACCAAGGCTTCTCTGAAGAGACACAGTACTGAAGGAGTCCAGTCTTCATCTCAGGTCACTGGATATTGTCCATGTCTCGCAAACTGGAAGCATCAGGACTCTAAAGACTTGGACCTTCGTCCTATTGCAGAGATATCAGGGGCACCACACACCCCTTTACAGTGACCTCATGACCCCCCCATGCTCTCCCAATCCGTCCACTGACTTCATAGGAAGAGTCACCAGAGACGTAAATGTCACTGCCCAGGTAAGCAAACCTCTCGACAAGGTTGAAATTCTCACTGCAAACAGACACTCTGCTGATGGCTGTGCTTAAGAGGTCATTAAAGTCCTGGCTCTTGGTTTTTATCAGGACCCTCGTATGCCCAGATGCTCAGACTCCTCACTCAGTCTCTCGAGCTCCCAAATCAGAACCTCCATTGACTCCGCGAAGATCACAGCATCGTCAGCAAAGTTGAGATCAGTGAATCTCTCTTCACCCCACAGCTGCTGGACCCCACGACCCTGCCCAACAAACTTCCAGTCCATGCAAGCGTTGAACAGAGTAGGAGCAAAAACAGACCCCAGTCATGAAAGTCAAATATGTTTCTTCAGAACACTGAAAAGAATGTCAGGAACATTGAAGCAATTTTGAGAACAGGCCATTCAGCCCAATAACAAGTCTGCCATTACACAGCTAACTTCAACTGACTTTATAGGTTTAAAGGGTCCTTATTGTCAAAAGTACAGAATGGAAAGGAATTCTCTACTTGCATGTGCTAACAACATATAGTGAGAAATAATGAGCTTCTTCTTCTTCTTTCAGCTGCTCCTGTTAGGGGTCATCACAGCAGATCATCTTCTTCCATCTCTTCCTATCCTCTCCATCTTGCTCTGTCACACTCATCACCTGCATGTCCTCTCTCACCACATCCTTAGGCCTTCCTCTTTTCCTCTTCCCTGGCAGTTCTATCCTTAGCATCCTTCTCTCATTATACTCATCATCTCTCCTCTGTACATGTCCAAACCAACGCAATCTCGCCAACTTTGTCTTCCAACCGTCCAATCTGAGCCGACTCTCTAATGTCCTCATTTCTAATCCTGTCCATCCTTGTCACACCCAATGCAAATCTTAGCATCATTAACTCTGCCACCTCCAGCTCTGTCTCCTGCTTTCTGGTCAGTGCCACCGTCTCCTACCCATATAATGAGAAACAATGAGCTAAAATGAGTTATTTTTATTATATTCATACGTATGATAGGTGAAACTACAAATGATACTAAATTTTAGCTTTTATATCTGGGCAGTGGTTGACTTATAACAAACAATATTGGAAAAAAATGACATTTGTTGTGTTTAGTCTCCAAGAAGCATTAGGGGACAAATGACTGACGGGTGATTCTAATTGCTCAGCTGTCCCATATGCTCTAAGCTCAGAGCTTGTCAGGTTAGAACATGAGAACAACCTGGATGAGCACAGGCCATTCACCCCACCAAAGCTCGACAGTCCTGTCCTCTTAATTCTTCTAAAAAAACATCAAGTCGAGTTTTGAAAGTCCCTAAAGTCTTACGGTCTACCACACTACTTGGTCTCTTATTCCAAGTGTCTATCGTTCTTTGTGTAAAGAAAAACTTCCTGATGTTTGCATGAAAATTCCCCTTCACAAGTTTCCAACGGTGTTCTTGACAAACTCATTTTAAAGTCACCGTCTCGATCCAAAGGACTAATTCCCTGATTTTTAAACACTTCAATCAGGTCACCTCTTCATGTTCTTTTGCTTGCTTTTTGGGTTGGTTGAAGTCACTGGACTTTACATTTGGGCTTAAAAGGTACAAAACATGAATGACTGTGAGAGAAAAGCAAGCAATCTTGAGAATGTCAGTTAGAACCACCGGCAAACAACTCGGCATTCCAAACCCAACACTACGGGATATTTCAAAAACGAAAGAGAAACCCCTGGAAGGTGCAACAAAGTTTGCAACAAGCAGGCCGTCCCAGAAACACCATGGTAAGCTGATGACAGAAGACGTGAGGAGAAATCCTAAAGTGACATCTAAAGAAGAAAATGACAGACAGTTTAAAAGGGTGCAAGAGTCACTGGAGAGGAAAAGGAATACAGAAGCTGCATACACTACAACGTGCTGAACTCTCATCAGCCCTAAGAACAGAAAGTCCTGACTGGAATTTGCAAAGAAGTATGAAGATGAGCCGAAAGGGTCGAGGAACACAGTTTTCATGACAGATGAGGGAAATATTAACATTTAGCGAAGTGCTGGAAAAGGAAAAGTGTGGAGAAAGAGAAAGGCTGCATATGATCCTCAGCACACCTATGATGCACAGAGGAGGAAGCGTCACGGCTTTGCTGCTTCCAGAACAGACTCGGTGCTCTTTATTGATGATGCAAATGATGACGATGGTAGCAAAAACAATGTCTTCTCAAATCCAAATTAATGTCTCCAGTTGTTCTGGGCAAAGGCTCAGAACAAAGCAAGACAAAGGCCACAGACGTACTGCCTGCCTAACCAAAGGACTCAACAGCAAGAACAACCGGAAAGTTATGGACTGGCCAAGTTAGCCTCCTGATATGAACCCAATTGAGAAAGCGTTTTACCAACTGAATAGGAAACTGAAGTCAGAAAAGACCCAAATGAAGCACCAAGTGAAAGAGGCTGCCATAAAGGCTTGGCAGAGCCGGATAAATGAAGTTAAAGGGCCTGTTTATTGACCGGTTTGGTGGTGGGTCAGTGATAGTCTCGGGAGGCATATTCATGGAGGGACACACAGACCTCTACAGGCTGGACAACGACACCTTGACTGCCATTAGGTATCAGGATGAAATCCTTAGACCCATTGTCAGACCCTATGATGGTGCAGTGAGCCCTAAGTTCCTCCTGGTAAACGACAATGCCCGGCCTCATGTGGTGAGAGTATGCAGGCAGTTCCTGGAGGATGAAGGAATTGCTCCCATTGATTGGCCCCCCCATTCAATCCAATAGAACAGGGGTCCCCAACCCCTGGTTCGTGGCCCACTACCGGGCTGCAGCTCTCTGACAGCTGGGCCGCGAGAGAACTGCCGGCAACAGAGACTCACTCAGACTTTTCAGAACGCTTGGTGGGCACGGGCTTTGCAGCGGCGCAGAGAGAGGAGAGAGACCGAGGTGTGAGAGTATTAAAACAAAGTATTTTTATGGTCCCGACAGTTTCCCCATATGACACGAGTCTATAGAAATCGTGTTACCACGAAGTACATTCAGCAGATGCTTTCATTACAACGAAGTGACCTTGAAATGTTTGAACGAATCATCCACAGAGCAGTTAGATCTGTGGTCGCAGCTCAGATGTGCACGTTTGCACAACGATCCCCAAACAGAAACATTGTAAAAAAAAATCTCTTTCTTCGAACTTTCCTCGTACTGTTTTTTTTTTGTTTTTGCTGTTTTTGTTTTCTGTGGTTTTCAGTGATACCTTTTGCTTATTGCTTGTCAACATTTGTAAAACATCCATTGGAAATTAACTCATTGTCACCCTCCTATAGAAACGGCAGACACGAAAAAAAGATAGCAGTGTTAATGTTTGTGATGTGCAACCTGTAGGAATGGCAAATACAAAGCATGTCTTTGTTATCTGCAAAAAAAGAAGAAAAATCTCGGGTTGCAAACGTATGCAAACTGCTTAATAACTTAATAATAATAATAGAAATGTTATGCAAATTGTGTATAAAACTGACCCCCCCCCCCAAACCGGTCCGTGGAAAAAATTGCATCTAATAAAGTGGTCCTTGCTGTCAAAGAGGTTGGGGACCACTGCAATAGAACACCTCTGGATGGGACATTATGTTTCGGTCCATCCGATGCCTCAGCCTGTCCAGGATGCCCTGGTCCAGATCTGAGAGGAGATCCCCCAGGACACCATCCATCATCTCATTAGGAAGTTGTCAGGCATGCATACAAGCACGTGTGTGGTAGGGGTAAGGGGCATACAAACTACTGAGTACGATTTGGAGTTGTTGCAATGAAATTTTGGCAAAATGGACTATCCTGCCTGCCGCATCATTTGTTCACTTGAATTTGAATTCAGCCCTCAGTAGGTTGATCATTTTCATTTCCATCAAAGAATGTCACATCCTTTCGTTCCTAACACATTACCATATCAGTCCATAGCAGCAGAGATAGCCAGCAGGATTTTAATTTTTTTTTTCCTGTTGAGATCTGAGGTGTTTTCTAAGTGTTCCTTTAATTTTTTTTGGGCAGTTTATATTAGTATCATTACAAATAAAGGAGGGCGACATGCTGGCGCAGTGGGTAGCGCTGCTGCCTCGCAGTAAGGGGACATGGGTTCGCTTCCCCGGTCCTCCCTGCGTGGAGTTTGCATGTTGTCCCCGTGTCTGCCTGGGTTTCCTCCCACTGTCCAAAGACATGCATGTTAGGTGCATTGGCAATCCTAAATTGTCCCGTGTGGAAATTTTATAATCTTCAGGGGATTTCAGCATATGATTTATAAAGGATGATATCAACACGGGGGCGGCACGGTAGCACTGCTTCCTCACAGTAAGGAGACCTGGATTCGCTTCCCAGGTCCTCCCTGCGTAGAGTTTGCACCGTGTCTGTGTGGGTATCCTCTGGGTGCTCCGGTTTCCTCCCACAGTCCTAAGACATGCAGGCTAGGTGCATTGGCGATCCAAAATTGTCCCTAGTGTGTGCTTGGTGTGTGTGCCCTGCGGTGGGCTGGCACCCTACCTGGGATTTGTTCCTGCCTTGTGCCCTCTGCTGGCTGGGATTGGTTCCTGCAGATCCCCGTGACCCTGTGTTAGGACATAGCGGGTTGGAATATGACAGACTGACTGACAAATAAAGGAGTTGGACATCCCAGAGTAGGAGTCAAAGGTTTTGTGTACTGACTCCATAGTCCTGGAAAAGAAGATGGGATACCTGGTACTAACTCATACATTTCTGGCTAGCTCAGGTAAAGGCTTCTCACCTCAATGCTTCACAACTCCACACGTGTCAAGTTATCATTCACTCCGATTTTAAATTAAGGCTTTAAGAAGTATTGGGAAAGCTTAGCTATTAGCTAAACAAACAAGTTTGATGGACTGAATGGCCTGCTCTTGCTTGTCAATTTTTGACGTGGTAATGTGAAAATAACAGCTAATATACAGATTTAGTTCAGCCTTTATTTAATCAAATTAGATTTTTACTGGGGCAAAAGTCTAGCAATACCAAGTAACAGGTCTGTTTAAATAGCCTTTTAGATTACAGATATTGATGTCATGGCTTTGACAAGCTTGTGATTGGCCAATTGTCTTAATTGAGCTAACTGGCAGTGCACCTGTGGCTTTGGAAAAAATCCAAGCAACTCAGCCAAAACCTCTCAAGAAACTCTGTGGACCTCACCAAGTCCAGTTCCTCCTCAGGAGCAAATTTCCAAACAACTGGAGGTACCACAAGATCCTGTAAAAAACAGTTGTACACAACTCCAAATATCTAGGGACCCCAGAGACACACCACCATTCAGGCACAAATATGAACTTCCCGGGATGACTGGACTTGGCTGTGAAATTTTCAATTTAAATCCAAGACAACAACAAAAGAGTTGGAGGCATCAGGTACCAAAGTTTCTACATCTACCATTAAGATGGCCCTTCATCCCCATAGCAAGAGGCTTTCACTCCAACACTGACAAAAAAATAAATAAATACACACTAAAATTTGCAGATCACCAAAACTAAGAAACTGGTGATCTGGAGGAGTGTTCTGTGGTCAAATGAAACAAAAAACTGAACTGTTTAGCCATGATGACCACTACCATGAATGGTGGAAGAAGACTGAAGCTTTTAAGCCAAAGAACACTGTCCTAGCTGAGAAACACAATTAAGGGGACAGGGTGGGCAAGTTTTGCTGGAAAAGTTACATGGCACTATGAGGAAAGAAGGACCCATTGAACATTCTGAAGCAACGTCTCAAATCATCAGCCAGAAAATTTGCAAATGTGTCTTCCAGCAGGACAATGAAGCGAAGCATACTTGCAAAGTGAGGAAATGGCTTAAAGACAACAAGGTGAAAGTACTGGGGTGGCCATCACAAGGCCGTGAGTGGAATCTCACAAAATGTAGGAGCTGAATTGAAAATGAATGTCAGAGTAAGGAGGCCCACAAACCCAACTGCCTTGCTGTACAAACTTTTTACGCAGGTGTGAAAAAATGCTGTAAAGTAAGAATGCTTTCACAAATATAAATTCTAATTGTTTATGTTTATCAGTTTGCAAAATGCAAAGTGAGCTAACAGAACAACAATTTTAACTCCAATCAATATTTGGTGCAACTCCCCTTTGCCTTCAAACCAGCATCAAATCTTATAGGTACACTTGCACAAAGTCAGGGATTTTGTAGGATTCTAGTCAGACGTATGATTAACCAAATATACCAACCAGGTGCTAATCATCATTTTCATATGTAGACTGAAACAGAAACAGCTGAGTAGGAGGCTTAAAACTGGGTGAGGAACACCAAGGTGAGGTTGTAGAAGAGAGTTTCGTGTCACATAAATGCAGAGCAACAAGACACAAGGTCGTTAGACTACATCTGCAAGGTCCCAGGCAAAGATTTCAAAGCAGACTGGGGTTTCAAGATGTGCCGCTCAAACATTTTTGAAGAAGGAAAGAAGAAACGGGCAACGTTGAGGACCGCAGGCGCAGTGGTCGGCCAAGGAAACAGTGTGGCAGATGAAAGACACATCATGCTTACTTCCTTTCAAAATCCGAAGATGTCCAGCAGAGCTATCAGCTCAGAACTGGCAGAAACATGTGGGACTCTAGTACACCCATCTACTGTCCACAGAGATGTCTGGCCAGGAGAGGTCTTCATGGAAGAATTACGGCAAAAAAGCCATTCCTTTGATGTGAAAACAAAGCCAAGCGACTCATCTATGCACAAAAACATAAGAACTGGGGTGCAGAAAAATGGCAGTGGGTGCTCTGGACTGATGAGTCAAAATTTGAAATATTTGGATGTAGTAGAAGGCAGCTTCTTCGCCAAATTAGTGTCTGCAGGCAACAGTGAAGAATCGTGGAGGTTACTTGCAAGTTTGAAGCTGCATTTCTGCAAATGGAGGTGGGGATTTGGTCAGAATTATGGTATCCTCAATGCTAAGAAATACAAGCTGATACTTATCCATCATGCAATACCATCAGGGAGGCATCTGAGGGGCCCCAAATTTATTCTGCAGGAGGACGCCGACCCCAAAAATACAGCCAATGTCATTAAGATCTATCTTCAGCATGAAGAAGAGCAAGCAGTCCTGGAAGTGATGGTATGGGCCACACTGATCTCAACATCATTTGAGTGTGTCTGGGATTACATGAAGAAACTGAAGGAGCTGAGGCAGCCTATGTCCACAGAAGATCTGGGGTTAGTTCTCCAAGATGTTTGGAACAACTTACCTGCCGAGTTTCTTCAAAAACTGTGCAGATGTCAATCAAAAACTGTGCAAATGTCAATCAATTCAAAAAGAATTGATGCCGTATTGAAGGCAAAGGGTCGTCACACCGAATATTGATTTGATTTAGACTTCTGTTCAGTTCATTCATTTTGCATTGTTAATTGATAACTATTAACACTTCTATTTGTGTAAGCACTATTAGTTTACAGCATTTTCACACCTGCCTGAAACCTTTGCACAGTACTGTACATTAGTTCAGCCAGAAGGAATGGGCAAAAAAATCCAACTATGTGGAAGGCGACTAAGCGTTCGATTCAAAATTTAAAATACTAAAAGTATATGGGAACCTGCTGAAATTGTGAAGTAGTAAATAAAGCCTGACATGAGTGTCACTCAACTATTATTCTGACATTATTAACACTTAGGGAAATAAAGGAGATACCCTAATTGACTTAACAAAGGGAATGAATGATAACATAACATGAATGAAGTTGTGAAAAGTCTTTAGCCGAAGTATAAAGATGACAACTGCTTTTAGCACAGCTAACGAACCCTCAGCAGAAAATGTATAGCACATACTAGTCTGGTCCTTTCAGATTTTTTTTCTTTTTTATAAAATACTAGGGGGCACTGTGCCCTGCTCGCCAACACCTGGGCAGGTGCTACGCACTAGCCACTTCGTGGCTCTGCCCACTTGAGTATGGGGAAGCGGATGTACAATTTAAACAGATTGTTATTTTCATGGGAGTTGATATTTGATACCTGACTGAATTGTCGTAGCAGTGGTAGTGCTGCTGCTTTGCAGTAAGGAGTCTGTGGAAGACTGTGGGTTCGCTTCCTAGTTCCTCCCTGTCTGGATAGCGCTTTGAGTACTGAGAAAAGCGCTATATAAATGTAATGAATTATTATTATTAATTGTTGCAGGACCACAGATTCTCAGAGCATATGGTCCAGAATCGTGTAAATCTACGTTCTGAGCATTGAATGATGCGAACACGATCAGATTATTGTAGATTTGGATATTTTGCCTGTAGTGTTTGTGGATTTCACTTTCACCAAACAACAAATCTTTAAATTCTCTCAGACAGGCCTCTTCATTAGGAAGAAGCACTACTTTTTCCTAATGGCAATACGAATTAGACAATCTACAAGTCTCCGACTTAAACTTTAAAGCTGAATAATATCTACATACTTTTGTTATATCATCTACGTCCATGGAGTAATAATTTCCATAAGTTTGCGCTAATGAGCTCTTTATTTTCAGTTTTTTGAGACTTTCACATTTTATTCAGATAAAATAAATCTTCTTTTACTGGGAACTTTAAGTGAGGAAAACATAAAAATTCATAAGAGCTGAGAGCGCAGGAACTCACAAATTCACACAAATGAGAGGCGAGAAGACCGTGGGCGTGTGTTGTTAACGTGAAATGGTCGAGAGGAGGGTGGGACTTGAAAAAATCTCTTGGCAATAGTCTCAAGATTTTCTTTTATAATAGAGAGACATGGTTTCAGTCAAAGATGTCCCGGCCATGTTGCAGAACCCAAGGAAATTACAAATAACCACCTACAATCAAACAGGTCAATCCCACTGCAAATAATACTTTTAAGCATCTGCATCCCCAAAAATCTTTCCAGAAAAAGGGAGAGTCCTCCTTACACAGAAAAGCAATTAAGACCCAAGCAAAGACTTTAATGGTCGCCTTTATTAAAACATGGGTAACACATACAGCAAATACAAATCAGATGAAAAATAATTTGGTCCTTAAGTTTAGAAGGGGGGGAAAAATCTATACCTACAAATAACTCATAACTTTATAAATATGTAGACAGCAGGGGTTACAAATTGCCGACTTTTTTGAGTCCTACCCTATGCAGTGGCCTTCGTTGCCACACAAACTACCTAACTGGCCTGAACTAAACTGCTACTGGTTAAGAGAAGGTAGTTAGGATACTCAGCGGTTGACCTCACATTCATACTTTTTAGAGATGATACTAATAGTTTAGGGCTATTTGCAATAATTGGTGTAAAAAGCAGAAACGAAGTCTGATCTTATTGTATTGTTAGCTTTCATTGGTGTTGAAAGGTGGTGCCATTTTTCAGCAGCCACATAACACAAACGTGGGAGCAGTGAGCTGTGTGATGAAGGCTGATATGGAGATCAAAAGGGCTGCCAGAGCTTTTTGTTGGGGCAACAGGACAAATTTCTGTTAAATGTTTTCCACAAAGAGGAAAACTACTACTGTGATGACATTTTGACCCCCTGGCTTCTTGTCTGTGTCTCCTGTAAAGCATAAGACTCTGGGGGAAAAAGCTGCTTAAAAAACCAAAGGAAGGGGGGGCAAGGCTATAAAGAACTTTATTAGTTAATTAAAGGAGAAAGAAATTGGACATGTTAAGATAACTTTAAATAAGAATCTATGAGAAGTAATCCCCAATTAATGGGGATCCCATGTCAGTTTAACAAGTTTCATTCAAACTGCTTGCCCAGCAAGATTCTCACTTAGTGTCTACAGGATGGGGAGGGGGGTTTGGGGGATTGGGGATAAGAAGTAAGGGGACGCAAAAATTGTTCTGCAAATGTGAAGACATACAGTCTAGTGATAGGTCAACAAGCAGCAGCTACTAAAATACAAATAAAAATAAGGTAGAGGTAAGGCTGCTGTTCTTAGTACTTCTCCCTGTCATACAGCAGGCTACTGATCCTAGATGGAGCCACTTCTGCACAGACATCTGTGTGCAAGAGTGCCAATGAACGTGAACGTACTTCCCCTGGACCAAGCCACACCTGTGTGAACCACCACTGACCGAAGCCTGTGCAAATTTGCGTATCCCTGAAATGGTCCGTTCCCATGAATGACCGGCCGAGCCCCACTCTCTGGAGACCACTCTCCACCCATCGATTAGGGGCCAGGACACGTGTGCTATATGCTTATGTGTTTCTAATGCCCAGCGCCTGTTCCAGCTCTTGTCTTCGCTGCTGAACCTAAACAGGAAAACAAAGAGGAGGCGGTGAAGGCTAAATTGGGACATAATAGAGATGCATAGGCAGGACAGAACAGGATTTAGAGACAATTACATTAGCACTATAATGAGTGGAATTCTACTGAAGAGCAAGCAAAACCTGAGCACTGGCTATAAGGAAGCCTGGTGCTGTGACGTTACCTTAGAGTAGAAATATCTACAGACTGCTTCTTGAGCCCAAGGCTGGAAATAAAATTCAGCTCGACGCTCCTCCTCTGGGTTACCCACAATGTCAGTCATAGTCTGTGGAATTGATAAGATGGCACAAAACATCAGAAATAATGAAGTCATACTTCTTGAATGTTTAGAAAAATACCATAACTGCACCAATGATGCCTAATGCTTCTTTAAAGATGAAAACAGAACTCTAAAAGAACCCCCTAAATGAAGACCTGAGTGTTAAAATTAACTACTCCGTGAATCAAACTGTAAGAGCCAATCTTAGAAAGTTAATGCTTTAACTCTTTTAGGGCGGATGTTGACTTTTGTCGACAGGAGGGGTTGAAGGCTAATGTCGACAAAAGTCGACATCCAGGGATAGGGGGGCGACAATCAGCTGTTAACGGTGACAAATCTCACTGTCACGTTACAGGCATTCCCTCTGTGCTTGGAGGAATGCTAGACTCGTTGACTCGGCAACTAAACCTTGCGTGTGCGTGAGTTGCGAAATGTAAACAAAGGCAAGATGGCACCGACATGTGAAAAGGCAGCGAAGCAACTGCAGAAAAGAAAACACTCGGCAGACGATGTTTTGTGCATTATCGCGGAGTCGGACTCTTCATTTTTCAGAATCGGATTTTATTGGCAGTGATCAGGAGATCGAGCAAGAGAGTGAGAAGCAGGCATCAGCTGATCAGACACCAGCCGATGCTGCGCCAGCGGATCTGCTGCCAGTTGAGTGCCTTCGCGCAGCCGATGCATCTACGGCAAGGTTCACATGGGATAAATACACAGACATTGATCCGTTGAGAGCCGATCTGGCTACCGGAGTTTACAAGACGGCATGGCTTGCTGTTGGACACGACAGATCACCAGCTGCTGTACTTCAGGCTGCTCTCTCCTGATGCTGCTTTTCAGCTACTGTCAGACGAGACAAACAGGTAGGCAGAGATTTTTTTTGAATTGCGGGCTGCGTTTGCATCGCATTCTCGTTTTTCAAAGTGGAAACCCACAACGAAAGACGAGATGAAGCGCACTGTGGCATTAGAAATAGAGATGGGACAGAACTGGTGATATAACTTCAGGGAGCATTGGTCCAAACGTGTTTTGTCCCCTGGTGGCTTAGGTACGTGCTGCTGCAAAGTTTTATTCACTTCTGTAATACAGTAATCCCTCTTCCATCGCGGGGGTTGCGTTCCAGAGCCACCCGCGAAATAAGAAAATCCGCGAAGTAGAAACCATATGTTTATATGGTTATTTTTATATTGTCATGCTTGGGTCACAGATTTGCGCAGAAACACAGGTTGTAGAGAGACAGGAACGTTATTCAAACACTGCAAACAAACATTTGTCTCTTTTTCAAAAGTTTAAACTGTGCTCCATGACAAGACAGAGATGACAGTTCCGTCTCACAATTAAAAGAATGCAAACATATCTTCCTCTTCAGCGGAGTGCGCGTCAGAGAGAGAAAAGCAAAAAAATCAATAGGGCTGTTTTAAGTATGCGAAGCACCACCGGTACAAAGCTGTTGAAGGCGGCAGCTCACACCCCCTCCGTCAGGAGCAGAGAGAGAGAGACAGAGAAAAACAAAGTCAAAAATCAATACGTGCCCTTTGAGCTTTTAAGTATGCGAAGCACCGTGCAGCATGTCGCTTCAGGAAGCAGCTGCACAAAAGATAGCAACGTGAAGGTGTACGAACAGCCTCCCTGCTCACACCCCCCTACGTCAGCGCAAGAGAGAGAGAGAGAGAGAGAGAAAGTAAGTTGGGTAGCTTCTCAGCCATCTGCCAATAGCGTCCCTTGTATGAAATCAACTGGGCAAACCAACTGAAGAAGCATGTACCAGAAATTAAAAGACCCATTGTCCTCAAAAATCCGCGAACCAGCAAAAAATCCGCGATATATATTTAAATATGCTTACATATAAAATCCGCGATAGAGTGAAGCCGTGAAAGGCGAAGCGCGATATAGCGAGGGATCACTGTAAACAGAAGCAAATCCCATGGGGTGAGCCAGGCTATAATGCCATACATAAAGTTCATAAAGTTTCAGAAGATGAAAAGAGGTGACAATACGGCTTTCATGCAGGCAGAAAACTTGGTGGCAGTGGCATGGCACGATGGCAAATGGGTGACTTGTCTCTCTACAGTACACACTAACAATATATGTGAGAAAGTGCAGCAACAGACAATTGAAAAATAGGCACCAAAGCAACACATATTGTAAGGAGTGCAATGTGGCAATGACTGAAATTGGCTGCTTTGAGCGAGATCAGACTTTGCTGTGTAAAATGTATGTGATATGTATGTGAAATCATAGAGTATGCAGGCTCATACAACATGCAAGACAGTAACATTTGTCAAAAGTAAATATTTTTTGTTGATTTGATATGTTAAACAATTGCTTTGTGTTCTTTTTTAAAAAATGTTAGTTTTTGGAAAAATATTCAGCCCTGGGAGAAAAGAAACAAAAAAAAAATTAGCCCTAAAAGTGTTAAGTTAAAGTCATACTAGCGTTTGCTTAATTTGAATAGAATATAATCTTCTTTCATAGCTAAAGATTGTGGTATAGCCTTTCACCCCCTGTAAGTTAACAGGAGCTAGAACTTTCTTAGCTATATATACGATACAGTGTGTTAATTAAGTCTGTGTGTGTTTTGCAATAGTCCCATTGCTAGAATGGACAGAAAGACCCATTTGCAGTTTATAAATGGGATAGGCATACAGTTTTCTAACCGTTTAGAAATGGTTCAGCTGTATAAGGAAAACTTAAAGAAATGAAACAAGATATTTAAGCTTTAAACAGAACTTTTCTTTTCTTTGCTATATCAATTTTTTTTTCTCTATTTCTGTGTGAACTGTTTTACTTGGAAATTTTACTAAAGCTTTTAAAAACAAAGATATTTTGCCTGTGGAATCATTTCAAAGCGTCAAGTTATTGCCAGAATCCCATGAAGCAAACTAAAGTTGCAGAACTTTGGTAATTTGGATAAAAGCAGCTACACATACGTTTATTAAATGGAAGGCTTAATTGAAACCCTTTCACTTGCATAAAAAGTTCATGTTTAAAAATAACAAGCAAAACACATCATAAGAAAACAACGTATCACATTGTAAGTCTAATTAAATTAAATGACAACTCACAAGCAGGTTAAGAAATCACTCATTACTATGAAATCCAAAACATTGAACTTGGACAGTATAGTTTCTTAAAGGGAGAAATAAAAAGCAACACGGTAGAACGCTAGGAAATGTAGTCACTGTAGCTGCATTAAAAACAATCATTTGAACACGAGAACAATCTGGACGAGAACAGGCCATTCAGCCCAACAAAACTCACCAGTTCTATCTACTTCTTCTAAAAAAACATCAAGTCGAGTTTTGAAGGTCCCTAAAGTCCTTCTGTCTACCACACTATTTAGTCAATTATTCCATGTGTCTGTGGTTCTCTGTGTGAAGTAAAACTTCCTAATGTTTGTACAAAGTTTACCCTTCACAAGTTTCCAACTGTGTCCCCATGCTCTTGATGAACTCATTTTAAAGTCACTGTCTCGATCCACTGGACTAATTCATTTCATAATTTTAAACACTTCAGTCAGGTCTCCTTTTAATCTCCTTTGTCATAAACTGTAAAGGCGCAGCTCTTTCAATCTTTCCTCATAACTCATCCCCTGTAGCCCTGAATCAGCCTAGTCACTCTTCTCTGGACCTTTTCTAGTGCTGTTATGTCCTTTTAGTAGCCTGGAGACCAAAACTGCACACAGGACTCCAGATGAGGCCTCACCAGTGCGTGATACAGTGGATCTGTACTCCACACATCAAGGCACTATATAAGCGGACATTCTGTTAGCCTTCTTAATGGCTTCTGAACAGTGCCTGGCAGTCATTGTGTATTAAAATCTCACAATTTTACTTCCTAGTTGTTTTACATTTACTGATATTAAATTTCATCTTCAACAAATCTACCCGAGCCTGTATGCTCTCCAAGTCTCTCTGCGATGATTTAATGGATCCCAAATTATCTGATGGGTGACACCTGCAAATTTAACCAGTTTGTTACTTATATTCCTGTCCTATCAGTTAAACAAATTCTGCTCATTCGTCAATCCTTGATAGCAAAGTAATTGAATTCATGGTCCACATTGTTTCTGTTGTACCTTAATTTGCCTTTATCAAACTCAGCCCTGGTAACAACAGATCTCAACATGGATAAGTTCATTAAATGAAAAAAACAAGAGTGACTGAGACATATGACATAAGCATCAAAACTCAGGAAATGTCAGAGATTGCTTAGCAGTAGTAGCAGCTTTAAAATATTGGTACACCCATCAAGAAGTTACTCAACTATCATTTGAGTAAACTGATATTGGCATTTATAAATATCAAAATACAATGCAGGGCCTGAACTTTATTGTGTGATGGACATGGGGATTTATCCACTATAACAGCACATGAAGGAAATTTTATAATCTTGAGGGGATTTCAGCATAGGATTTATAAAGGATTGATATCAACATGGGGGCGGCATGGTGGCGCAGTGGTAGCACTGCTGCCTCGCAGTAAGGAGACCTGGATTCGCTTCCCGGGACCTCCCTGAGTAGAGCTTGCACTGTGTCTGTGCCAGTTTCCTCCAAGTGCTCCGGTTTCCTCCGACAGTCCAAAGACATGCAGGTTAGGTGCACTGGCGATCCGAAATTGTCCCTAGGGTGTGCTTGGTGTGTGGGTGTGTGTTCCCTGCGGTGGGCTGGCACCCTGCCCTGCGCCCTGTGTTGGCTGGGATTGGCTTCAGAAGGCCCTCCGTGACCCTGTAGTTAGGATATAGCGGGTTGGATAATGGATATCAACATGGACTATCCAATTTATCTTATAAAATTTATTCTGACATTTTCTCTGAACTCCCAACATTTCCCAACTGGTGAATTCCAACACAATTCAGGATACTGAACATTAGTTTGGCTTCAAAAGCAAAAGGAATGACACCGAATTAAGCGTTTGCATATCTGTATTTAGCAATGAGGCATGTTGTTTTCCCTGTCCTGCTGTCATATTTACAGTGCTTTGTGCTTCGAAGCACAAAATACATTTTATTTTGGCATTAAAAATTGGAGCAGCTCATTTCATTGCCAATGTAGACAAGCCAATTAGCCACTTCATTTAAAAACTGTCCTCAGCTTTTACTTGCTACAAGTTCAGTGTGCCAGTGCATGCAACATATTTTCTGCGACCACAAACTGTAAAAACTGGTTAGAAAATGGATGGATGCTTGTTTAATTCCATTATAGGACACGCATTAAAAAGAAATTCATCAGGCCATCACCATGTCTCCTCTTACAACATCATGACACTACAAGTTGAATGATTAAAACTTGCAACAAATCAGTCACATCATTGTGATTACAAAGCATCAATGAAGCTATTTATTAAATCTTTAAGGGCAGATGTTGTCTTTTGTCAACACAAGGGGTTGAGAATGGATATCAGAGGCAGAGGGCGACCCTCTTTGCTCGGAGGACTGTTAGACTCGACTTGACATTGAAACTCTGTGTGTGCATGAGTAACGTAGAGTAAGCTTCGTCTATAATGGCATCGACAAATGGGAGGAGAGAGTGAAGCAAATGCACAAAGTGAAATACTCTCTGTGTATTA
The DNA here is from genome assembly GCF_900747795.2 of Erpetoichthys calabaricus. Classification (NCBI taxonomy): domain Eukaryota; kingdom Metazoa; phylum Chordata; class Cladistia; order Polypteriformes; family Polypteridae; genus Erpetoichthys; species Erpetoichthys calabaricus. Next base: position 294,051,587 of record NC_041396.2, on the reverse strand, counting down.
TTTATTTTTTACGTATTATTGCTGAATAAGACTCTAACTTATCGAACTCCGATTTTGATACAAGTGATATGAATACAGAAAACAAAGGCAGGTACTTGCATCAGCTGACTGGTACCCGGCTGATCGTAGTGATGGACACACTCTTGTGCAGCTGACACACCTACAAAAACAATCACCTTGGGAGGACTACACAGACATCGATCTGTGGGAGACAAGCTAGCAACTGGACTTCACCAAACGACGCAGCCTGCTGGTGGACAAAGCGGATTAGCAGCCACTTGACTACTTCAAGCATTTTTTTTTTTTTTAATCAGAAATTGCCTTTCAGCTTATGAGTGATGGGACAAACAAGTATGTAATAAGTATGTGAATATGCCTATTGTAGGGGCTCCTACAACATAAAGAGTGACATTTTTCATAAATAAGTATTTTATGTTAATTTATATGTGAAACCTTTGCTTTGTGTACTTTTTTTTAGAAAACTTGAGTTTTTTAGAAAAATATTCAGCCCTGGGACAAAAGGATGTAAAAACAATTAGCCCTAAAAGAGTTAACTAAGTCCATAATGGAATAAAAGATATAATAGCGAAGGCCTGTTTTTCAGTTTTCGCTTTTTAAAAAGTAATGATAAGCACTATTCCCTTAGTCACATGCTTAAATTCTCCTGTGTTGAAGAAAAAGTATTTCTACGCATGACTTCTTTTTGACGTGGTGATGCGGTGCTGTACTACCATCACCTGAGACATTTTTATATGAAGTTCTTATTCACATTTTTCTGAGAGAGAGAGAGAGAGAGAGAGAGAGAGAGAGAGAGAGAGAGGGAGAGAGAGAGAGAGAGAGAGAGAGAGAGAGAGAGAGAGAGAGAGAAAGAGAGAGAGAGAGAGAAGTAATACTTTTTATGTATTACTATTCCCGAGTAATTAGACTCATGCATGATTGGCAAATAGACTAATACCGACTGTCACTCAGTACTACGGATAATGAAAAAAGTTAGAACCGTTATGTTTTTGGAAAATTGGTATTGGCTTATACCTAAAGTACCAGTACTTTTGACATCCCTACTCTAAACATTCTGTTCAGACCCACTCACATTAGCAGAAATAAATAAATAAAGACAAAGCACTCAAATAGTACACTCTGTTCTATGCCTGAACCACTTGACATCACTCTCCCCTGAAATACAAACCTTCAGATCCCGGCACTGTGACTGCAGCCAATCATTGATGAACCCTTGAGGATCCCTGGCAAAGCTCAGCATGAACTCCCTTTGGGTCTTCAGTTGGTTAATTGTTTCAATGGTCTCATGAATCTGGTAAAAGCAACAAAAATTATAGAATGACATGAGGGTTTAGAAACAAAAAACAAATTTGAAATAACAAATAATGCAACTACTTATTGTGTCCGATTATTTTTTTTATTGAATGAAAAGAAACTATTATAGCAGAGATCTTCACATTTTCCATCATGGTAGTTTTATGTTACCTATGGGTGGGGGTCGATGCAGTTTTACTGAAATGTGTACAACAGAATGCATTGCTTCTCCATTCCCGCTAACATCAGCAATACTACAGAATTCCTGATACAAACAGCACTGTCCGTATTGCAGTTAAGCAATTAAGTGTTCATAATGAAAAGAAAGTTTAATAAAAAAAAGTAATTTGCAAGCACTGTCCCAGGAATGTAACATGCTCCTCAAAACTTCAAACTAGGGCTCTCTGCACTTAAGGACTCTTTTTTCTGTTCCAGCAAGGACAATTACAAGAATTTTGCATAAAACAGTAGAGGGAGTAAAGGAGACTGAAAATACCACAGATAAAGTACCCTAGGTAAAAGTTTGTGTAAAACACTATCTTAAGATCAACACTTTAAGGCAGACCTGTTCATTACCAATATTTAGTCAATTACCTGTGTGAAATCATAAGGTACAGAATTAGGCATAAACAATGGCCCAAATGCGAGAGAGAGAGAGAGAGAGAGAGAGAGAGTCTCCATCCACCTGGACAACAAAGACACAGTCCATGAATCAGCCCAACTGCTGAATCTAAAAACCGTCCAAGGGGACTCCTACTGTATTCTTATACTATATACTATCTATATACTATTCTTCAGTTTCCAGATCTTTATTGAAAGTATTATTCAGTGAGACTTTTGACTATGAAGCAAAGATTGTTTTAAGACTGTACATCCAGACTTTACAGTTCCCTATTTTCTATTTAATTTAGCTAATTTGCTATTATTCCATTTAAAAAAAATAATGCTTTGCTTTTAAATTTCTATACTACTACTTCTTTCGGCTGCTCCCGTTAGGGGTTGCCACAGCGGATCATCTTCTTCCATATCTTTCTGTCCTCTGCTTGTTCAGTTACACCCATCACCTGCATGTCCTCTCTCACCACATCCATAAGCCTTCGCTTAGGCCTTCCTCTTTTCCTCTTCCCTGGCAGCTCTATCCTTAGCATCCTTCTCCCAAAATACCCAGCATCTCTCCTCTATACCTGTCCAAACCAACACAATCTCACCTCTCTGACTGTCTCCCAACTGCTCAACTTGAGCTGACCCTCTAATGTACTAATTTCTAATCCTATCCATCCTCGTCGCATACCCAGTGCAAATCTTAGCATCTTTAACTCCAGCTCTGTCTCCTGCTTTATGGTCAGTGCCACCATCCCCAACCCATATAACATAGCTGGTCTCACTACCATCCTGTAGACCTTCCTTTCACTCTTGTTGATACCCGTCTGTCACAAATCACTCCTGACACTCTTCTCCACTCATTCCACCCTGCCTGCACTCTCTTCTTCACCTCTCTTACACAACCCCCATTACTCTGTACTGTTGATCCCAAGTATTTAAACTCATCCACCTTCGCCAACTCTACTCCCCTCATCCTCACCATTCCACTGACCTCCCTCTCATTCTCACACATGTATTCTGTCTTGTTCCTACTGACCTTCATTCTTCTCCTCTCTAGAGCATATCTCCACCTCTCCAGGGTCTCCTCATCCTGCTCCCTACTATCGCTACAGATCACAATGTCATCAGCAAATATCATATTCCATGAGGACTCCTGTCTAATCTAGTCTGTCAACCTGTCCATCACCATTGCGAATAAAGGGTTCAGAGCCAATCCCTGATGTAATCCCACCTCCAACTGGAATGTATCCGTCACTCCTACCACAGACCTCACCACTGTCACACTTCCCTCATACATATCCTGTACAACTCTTATATATTTCTCTGCCACTCCCGACTTCCTCATACAAAACCACTGCTCCTCTCGAGGCACTCTGTCATATGCTTTCTCCAGGCCCACAAAGACACAATGCAACTCCTTCTGGCTTTCTCTAAACTTCTCCATCAACATCCTCAGAGCAAACATTGCATCTGTGGTGCTCTTTCTTGGCATGAAACCATCCTGCTGCTCGCTAATCATCACCTCACTTCTTAACCGAGCTTCCACTACTCTTTCCCATAACTTCATGCTGTGGCACATCAATTTTATTCCCCTGTAGTTACTGCAGTCCTGCACATCCCCCTTATTCTTAAACATTGGCACCAGTACACTACTTCTCCACTCCTCAGGCATCCAGACTGCCATCTCTCCTAAACACCTCCATGCTTCCATAAGTATGTCATTTGGACCAACGGCCATTCCATTTTCATCCTCTTCATACCTCTTCATTACTTCCTCCTTGCTAATCCATTGCACTTCCTGATTCACTATCTTTTAAATTTCTATACTGTCTGAGTATATTCTATACATTGAGTGTCTGAAATAATAAAGTACATATAGGACACCTGGAGTCGAAAGACTGAGACGGTCTTTCCTCACAAGGTTAGCAGGTTGAGGCAGGACACCCCCCGAACAGAAGGTAAAATCACCCAGGAAGGTTATGTTCATGCTGAAGCTAAAAAGTCCATGTTTGGAGCACTAAGGATTGTCAGGCTGTACAGGCATCTCTTATAATCACCATGTGTGTGTGTGTGTGTGTGTGTGTGTGTGTGTGCGCGAAGTAAGCTTAGTATGTGTGAGTAGACCAATCCATAACTAATTTGGTCAGCTCCACTCATTCATGACAGTATAGTACTTATATATGAGTTGAGACTTCACTTGTTCAGTTAGGGTTCTTACTGAGGAGTGGTGTTTTTCACATGAAAAGTGTACAGGAAAACATTCCACAAATTTCCTTTAAGATTTACACACTTCACTAATGTTAACATTAACTTACCTGAATAACAATATCTGTACCTTTTTGCTAATGCCTAGAGAGATGGGCAAATTCCTTTATCAATCATGTCAGAAAAAAAAATTAAATTCTAACACCTGGCACCTGGTTGGTCTTGAATGGTATCAGATCATTGTTATAACCTCTGACATCATCCTCATCTGACAAACTACAGTAAAACAGATTCACATGTTAAATATACCGAGAACCTCTATACCATCCACTGCTCAGGAAAACACACAGCCTATGTGGAAGAGTAATTTTAAGGTAACATAGCATTCATCTTTAAGAAATAGCATAAATAGATAGATAGATAGATAGATACTTTATTAATCCCAATGGGAAATTCACATTCTTCAGCAGCAGCATACTGATACAATAAATAATATTAAATTAAAGAATGATAATAATACAGGTGAAAAAAAAAAAAAAACAGACAATAACTTTGTATAATGTTAAATGTTAACGTTTACCCCCCCTGGTGGAATTAAAGAGTCGCATAGTTTGGGGGAGGAACGATCTCCTCAGTCTGTCAGTGGAGCAGGACAGTGACAGCAGTCTGTCGCTGAAGCTGCTCTTCTGTCTGGAGATGACATTATTTAGTGGATGCAGTGGATTCTCCATAATTGATAGGAGCCTGCTGAGCGCCCTTCGCTCTGCCACAGATGTTAAACTGTCCAGCTCCATGCCAACAATAGAGCCTGCCTTCCTCACCAGTTTGTCCAGGCGTGAGGCGTCTTTCCTCTTAATGCTGCCTCCCCAGCACACCACTGCGTAGAAGAGGGCGCTCGCCACAACTGTTTGATAGAACATCTGCAGCATCTTATTGCAGATGTTGAAGGAAGCCAGCCTTCTAAGGAAGTATAACCGGCTTTGTGCTTTCTTGCACAGCGCATCAGTATTGGCAGTCCAGTCTAATTTATCATCAGCTGCACTCCCAGATATTTATAGGTCTGCACCATCTGCACACAGTCACCTTTGATGATCACTGGGTCTATGAGGGGTCTGGGCCTCCTAAAATCCACCACCAGCTCCTTGGTTTTGCTGGTGTTCAGGTGTAGGTGGTTTGAGTCGGACCATTTAACAAAGTCATTGATTAGGTCCCTATACTCCTCCTCCAGCCCATTCCTGATACAGCCCACGATAGCAGTGTCATCAGCGAACTTTTGCACATGGCAGGACTCCGAGTTGTATTGGAAGTCCGATGTATATAGGCTGAACAGGACCGGAGAAAGTACAGTCCCTTGTGGCGCTCCTGTGTTGCTGACCACAATGTCAGACGTGCAGTTCCCCAAGACGCACATACTGAGGTCTGTCTTTAAGATAGTCCACGATCCATGCCACTAGGTATGAATCTAATCCCATCTCTGTCAGCTTGTCCCTAAGGAGCAGAGGTTGGATTGTGTTGAAGGCGCTAGAGAAGTCTAGAAACATAATTCTTACAGCACCACTGCCTCTGTCCAAATGGGAGAGGGATCGGTTTAGCATATTGATGATGGCATCTTCCGCTCCCACCTTCTCCTGATATGCAAACTGCAGAGGGTCAAGGGCGTGTTGAACCTGTGGCCTCAGGTGGTGAAGCAGCAGCCTCTCCATGGTCTTCATCACATGTGATGTCAGAGCAACAGGCCGAAAGTCATTCAGCTCACTAGGACGTGATACCTTTGGGACTGGGGTGATACAAGATGTTTTCCAAAGCCTCGGGACTCTCCCCTGTTCCAGGCTCAGGTTGAAGATGCGCTGTAGAGGACCCCCCAGCTCCGATGCACAGACCTTCAGCAGTCGTGGCGATACTCCATCTGGACCCGCTGCTTTGCTGGCACGAAGTCTCCTCAGCTCTCTGCTCACTTGCGCTGTTGTTATTATGGGTGGGGATGTTTTCCTATGCTGGTATCAGCAGAAGGATGTGTGGAGGGTGCAGTACTCCGAGGTGAGAGTGAGAGTGGGTTAGGGTGGTCAAACCTGTTAAAAAAGTTGTTCATTTGGTTTGCTCTCTTCACGTCTCTCTCAATGGTGGTACCCCGCTTCGAGCTGCAGCCAGTGATGATCTTCATCCCATCCCACACTTCCTTCATGCTGTTATTCTGCAACTTCTGCTCCAGCTTTCTCCTGTACTGCTCCTTCGCCGCCCTGAGTTGGACTCGGAGTTCCTTCTGCACGCGCTGGAGCTCTGACAGAGTGACCATCAGGTTGTTGGTCACCTCCCTGACTAAGGCCCTTCTCTCCCGATCGCTCAGTTTAGATGGCCGGCCAGCTCTAGAAAAAGTCCTGTTGGTTTTGAACTTCTTCCACTTATGGATGACGGAGGCCACTGTGTTCATTGGGACCTTCAAAGCCACAGAAATTTTTCTGTAACCTTCCCCAGATTTGTGCCTCGAGACAATCCTGTCTCGGAGGTCTACAGACAATTCCTTTGACTTCATGCTTGGTTTGTGCTCTGACATGAACCGTCAACTGTGGGACCTTATATAGACAGGTGTGTGCCTTTCCAAATCATGTCCAGTCAACTGAATTTACCACAGGTGGACTCCAATGAAGCTGGAGAAACATCTCAAGGATGATCAGGGGAAACAGGATGCACCTGAGCTCGATTTGGAGCTTCATGGCAAAGGCTGTGAACACTTATGTACATTTGCTTTCTCAATTTTTTTATTTTTAATAAATTTGCAAAAATCTCAAGTAAACTTTTTTCACGTTGCCATTATGGGGTGTTGTGTGTAGAATTCTGAGGAAAAAAATGAATTTAATCCATTTTGGAATAAGGCTGTAACATAACAAAATGTGGAAAAAGTGATGCACTTTTGTGGGTGTGTGGGTAGTGAATTCCTTCATATATTCTACAACTCTGTAATGGCCAGTATAATTTGTACACGGTAGTGTGCTGAGCAGATAACATCACTTCAACAGAGGCCTACCAAATCAACAAACTAATTAAAAGGGCAGGTCTCAGATATGGGACATAATGTTGACCCACTGGATGTAGTAACAAAGGACAGCATTAAAACTGAGTGCCTTTATGAGCAACGATGCACATCCTCTCTCTGACACACTAACACTGACTTTCAGCCAACAAATTATTCAGAAGAAGTGTGTCAAGAAGCATTATGGGGGGTCCTTCATGCCAACAGCAATATGCCTGCATAATGCCTCACTGTGACTTCCAAAATGGGGGTGGAAGCTCATTAAATAAAGTTTTTGTCTTACCTACCTACCTACCTACCTACCTACCTACCTACCTACCTACCTACCTACCTACCTACCTACCTACCTACCTACCTACCTACCTACCCACCCACCCAAACCCACCCCACCCACCTAAACCCACCCCACCCACCTACCTACCTACCCACCCACCCTTTGTTGTTTGTAATGATGATCTCATTTTTAGGGGAAAAAAATGATTATATTTAATGATACAGTGAGATTCAAAGTGGTGCCAGAAGGGGGCCAATACTGTGAGCACCAAACAATATTCATTAAAAAAAGAAGTTACTTGCGTCTCATACTCCACATCAGTTATCCAGCTGTATGCACACAATATTCAGAAATCAGAGCCGCGCACAAATGTGAAGAGATTTTAGCCAAAATCGAGCTTTTTGAATTGATCCATCCTTCATTACCTGGTCATGCCTTCAATTCAAAAGCTTGGTCCACAAATGTTTTCAAGTTTGTTTAGCAGTGTATGCCAAATGCCTCTCACTGGAATTTTAAGCAGGTGTATGTATGGGAGATAAATGAGGAAAAAAAATGCTGCCATCTGCTGGTGTAAGCTGGAATCACTAAAATGATATATAAACACAGAAGACTTTTCATCCATTTTCCTAACCTGTTTTATCCAGGATAGCTGAAGCCTATCCCAGCCATGGTCACCATTGGCTTGTATCATATCAAACTGTTATTTTGTTAGGGCAGACTGTGGCACAGAGGTAGTTCTGCTGCTTCATAGTAAGACGACCAGGGTTCACGGCTTGGGTCTCCCTGTGTGGAGTTTGCATGTTCTTCCATTGTCTGCATAGGTTTCTGCCCACAATCCAAAGACATGCAGGTTAGGTGAATTGGCATCTTAAATTGGCCCTAGTGTGTGGTTTGGGTGTGTGTCCTGGGTTTATTTCTGACTTGCGCCCTAGAATAGCTGATATAGGCTCCAGCAGACCGCCGCAACCCGATTCAGGATTAAGCAGGTTTGAAAATGACCGAGTGTAATTCTATTATTCATGAAAACATAAGATTAAAAATTTAACTTGGTCATCACTACAAAACATGTGCACCCAAGTAACAAAAATATTTTTGGGTGGAGTATACTTTTAACCAGTCTTGAATTGTTTTGTTTGGTCTAAAGCTCTTTACTCATGATAATCAATTGTGTAACCTTATCTTGTAACTCTTGAGTAAACATCAGACTGGGGACTGTTTGAAACAATAATGCTGACCTCTTTTGAAAGTCACTTTATATAAAAGCATCTGATAAGTGAATAAATTTAACTTTTAAACCTCCTAACAGGCAACATCGGTATGTGGGATTCAAATCAGATTAATGAGGCACCTTCTCTATTCACTGTACCACCCACCTATTTTTAAATATTTTTTCATCAATTTTTTAAAAAACAAATTACAATAAAGGCTGCAGCCCAAACCTAACCAAACTGTAAAAACAAATACAGCAGAGTAATTACTTCTGACGACAGTACACATCTATCACTCTTACAGCAGCAGATCCAGTCCATCGCCCTCATTAAATACAAACTTTTGTTCTCCTTACAAAGTAAATGGCAGTAGCAAAAAAAGTGACACGAGTGGTATGCTTATTTTACAGTTCAAGTAGCAGAGAACTAAAACACACATATACAAAAAACAGACAATCTGAGGCTGCTAAATTTATTCACTTGTTTGGCTCGAGTTTCATTTCCAACATCCTTGTTTTCACTGCTTTGCATCACAATTTGTATAGCTATCATAATGCAAAAGATAATTGGATATACAAGAGCAGGGGTCTCCAAATCGGGTTCTGCAGTGTTATTGTGGTTGAAGATTTTCATTCTAACCCCTTTCTAATTAGTGACCAGTTTTTACTTCTAATTATCTTATTTTTCCTTCATGATGTACACCAACAATCGGAAGGTTGCCGGTTTGAATCCAGTAAATGCCAGTAGGGACTCTGCTCTGTTGAGCCCTTGAGCAAGGCCCTTAACCTGCAATTGCTGAGCACTTTGAATAGTGAGAAAAGTGTTATATAAATGCAAATTATTATTATTTATAAATTCAGTCTTCTGATTTGCTTCTTTTTTTTTTTTTTTTTTTTAAACATCCAAACAGAAATAAGATGTGAAGTGAGCCAACAGATGACCAACTTGACTTCAAACAGCTTTCTTAATTAGAAGCCAATTTGTGTTAGCTAAACCTGTTTTTAATTCCACAGATTGTTGCTCTCATTCTGCCATAGCAGACATTTTTCTAAGAACACCATCAAGATGTTTTCTGGACCCAAGTAGATCAGTATTACAGAGACCATCACCCTTTCTTTATATTTAGATGTTTTATGATGTCATGTGTTGGCTTGTTTTACATCTCCTTACTGCTTTGGCTGCAAATTAAGGAAAAGAGAAATAATGAAAGGGCCCGAGTCTTAAATAACAAGTCAATTAAAATTACGGTAAAAGTTAATTAGCAGCAAAAACTGGTCACCAATTAAGAAAATAGCACAAAAACCTGAAGCCACAGCAGACCTCCATGGTTCAGAGTTGGAGAAAATCATACCTGAGAATAGTTCAAATAAGGAAAATGAAAAGCTGGGTATTCTGCTCAAAAATGTGAGTGTAGGTGTAATGCATCAAGATTACATAAAAAGAAAAAAGAAATCATTCGGCCAATTTATGCATTTTCATGATCGCAAGTAGTGCTGTTTCAAAAGCGTCTGAGGCCTCATCTTTTATATACAGACGGATTCAAAGAGTTAACACTTGAAATAGCAATATAAATTAATAGGCAAACTTTGGAGCTCCTTTCAAGGTGAATTCTACTCCAAAGTGCTACAGATAGGCTTGCAAAGTCTTCTTTAAGTAAAATTAGACTGACTGGCAAAGTGACTTCTCTGGGGTCACTGTTGGGTACCGGAACACCATAGCCACTGGGCGACTCTGATCCTACAGTAAGGCTGTGTGGTGATGGGATTAACGAGTCAGAAAGCAAACAAAACCACAAATTCAAACTTCACCAGTTGGAAAATGGATTTTATCCAAAGCGACTTAAAACCAAGTTTATTGATAAATTTAGTTAAGGGAACTTTCATCAGTTGTCTCAGGCAATAACTCTGCTAAGTGAGGCCATATTTAATAATTTTATACAAGAAAAAGTGCCTTGTGTGCTCCATAGGGGCACTATTATAGGTTTATAGGTATACTATCACCACATGTACACACCATAGTCACAGTCTTGCATTTCAGGTGGGGAAACAAGTGTTTTCCAGTCAGAAATTTCACGTCAATGTTCTTTGCCAAATTTGGACAATTCGAAGAAAACAGCTCTATCTGAACTCTTGAGATGTGATGCATTGCTGACTTTCACCTTAGTCAATACTGTAAAATAAAATCATAAAAAAGCCAGATATGGCATTTTTCTGATCAAATGGTATATGGAGTGATGCAATACACTTTTGAAGCATTTAATTTGCTCCTTATTGTCACTATAAAAATTAAACAGTCCAATTAATTGCTTTTTGTGCAACAAAACTGCCATCTCACATTCCTCCTAAAAATCCAACCAGAAATTCAGGTGAATGCAATTAAGTAGGAAGGTGAAATATAATTGGGGAGTCTGAAAACTCCCATCGCAGGTGATCGTACTGTAAGTATGACCTGGATAGAAATGTGCACCACTGCTCAATTTTGCCAGGGGGCAGATGACTTGCGATCCAAATTAAACAGGTCCATGTCAAAATAAAGGTTTCCATACATTGATCTAGAATCAGTGTTTCCCAAACTCGGTTCTGGGGACCTCCTGTGGCTGCAGGTTTTTGTTCCAACCAGATTCCTAATCAGTGACAACACCTGATAGCACTGATCTCATTTAATTAGCTGTTTTTTTTTTTCTTTTATTCGACATTCGGAAAAGCACAGCAGCATGGTTTTTACATTTATAAGACATTTAGAAATATTTCTGCTTTTGCTATAGATTTAAATGCTTAACTCTCTTTTGTTGATTTCATTATATTTTGCCTTTTCTCTGTGCAGTTTTCCTCTTCATTGTATCTTAATAATGAAAATTTAAAACGATCAGATCAGACACCCAGGCAAACAACACTGAAAAATCAATGTCTGCAACTACTTTAGAGTCAGACCCACTAATTAGTAAATAATGGATTAATTAAACAATTAGAAGACCTAGAAAAGTAGAATGTAAATCAAGATGAAAATACTGTTAAAAAGAAAAAAAAATACATTATCCCTATATAACTGCTTAGTATGTTTTAATATATATATTTTTTTTTAGCAAACTTAGTTTTCTAAATTTCTATATTGTTATTGTTCCCTAAACACAGAACTTGGGAAATATTAGTTCACTTAATTAGCCCAGGAGTACAATTAAAAACAGAATCTGGTTGGAACAAAAACCTGCATCCACAGGGGGTCCCCAGGACCGAGTTTGGGAAACACTGATCTAGATCTTCAGATTGGGCACATTAATTAAGAGCATACCTTAAATGTTCCTCCAACAATATGTTCTACTTTTACAAGATTTTATTACCACAAGATGCCTGGGCTTTTACCTAACTTCTCTTCTTCTTTACCTGCTACATTACCTTTACTTATAAAGCATGATTACTAGTAGATAACTTCCTGAAAACTAAACATTAAAATTACTTTGAGAGCAGCTGTGGAAGAAATTAAATTATCAACTAAACAGAAAAACGTATCCATTACTGGGACAAGTTTGATAAAGCCTCTTCGAGTCAGAAACCATGCAAGAGAAAACTTTTATCTCTTTAGTAAATGTTTAAAAAAGGAGCACTCATCACACCAGTCTATTATAAAATAATCAAAGAAATAAGGTCAGAGGTCTGAATTTACATAGTAGTGCTGATTAATGTATACAAATCCCTTGACATTTACTCGCATTGGTTTGCTGGCTTACACATGCCGATAACTTAGTAAATATATCTATTTTACCATATTCTTACTGTTCTTAAAAACCTTTAGGTTTAGCAATCACTATTGAAATTTCTGCATATGTGACAACTGTTCCAGTCTTGTTGTTTACAGGACATCTGATGATTTTAGTCATCTTTTAGGACATTTGGTGTATTACATCAACCTTGCTCTGGTACATCCTTGTCTTTTGTTGTTCGCTTGGCCTTTACTTGGTTTCTTGATATACTTAAACAGTATAAACGGTTAATGTCAGAAACCTGTTAAAGATGAATGTTACGTTACCCTAAAATTATTTTCTCACACAGCTCTTGCACTTGGCCAACTAAAATAAATGCTTATGCAAGTGCTGCTGGTGAGGCTGAGATTTGACTTGATACAATCGCATTGTGTTGTCGTCAGAGACCAGCTTCCAGCAAACAGGAATGTAGCTCTGAAAACCTTTTCCCAAAAAATAAAACTAGAACCAGCAAGCAAATACAGAATAATAAAAACAGACTAGTTTCATTAAAGTCACTTTGATTATTTAACTTCCTTAGATGCAAATTAATCACCTACCTATTGAAGTGTGACCTGAGAGATGAGACACTTTACCGATTTCAAGGTGCAAATACAGAAACGCACTGTCCCACTCACATAACTTAACTGGAGTACTGACGTCCACTAACCATAGCTTCAAAGTATTTGGATTATTGAGGAGAGTTCAATAGAAAGTATAAGCACTCGATTTTGCTTAAAAACCCTGAGTATGTACAATTACATGCCATTTGCAATACAGCTATTTTGTGCATAACAGCTCCAGACAGATCTTTAATTTCGGATTATCTCCAATTCCCCTATGACGGTGGTATCAAAATTAAGGACCGCAAGCCAGATCCGGGCCTTAAATCTAAAGTGACCGATTTCTTCAATATTCAAAATATGTTGCATGCTGCCCCTGAGGACCATTAGATATCACAAAGAATCACGTTAACATGTATTTAGTATATACATTATACCAGTTAGTAATTTAGCCAGAATACATTTATACATGGTATTGAAATATGTCTCGAGTGTCTGCTCATGTTTATCTGTGCAGCACAACACACTGAAGCTACTTGCATTTTCACTTGTGTTAAACGTGATCGCTATCAATTTCTGACCATCTCTGAATCTGGTCTATGAGATCCATAACCACCATGTATTTAGCGTGGTTAAGTGCTATCCCACCTATGATGTACATTAATGCACGTGAAAACTGATCTACTATATTCCGGCTACAAATTCTCACGTCTCCTTGCCTGCTGCCTCTCAACCTGACTTTATGCGCTGACCTGTTTTACCCAGTGTTGATTTTGGACCTGTGGCTGTTGGTAGCTTTCCTAACCTGCTGTAAATTCTAACAAATGAAAAGCTGACAAAGAGGGAAGGCAGCTTCATGAAGAGACTCGAGACAGAGTATAATGACTGTGGTGAATAGAGAGGTTACCTGTGTGTCTTGTCTCTAAAGAAAATGTATATAGCAGTAGTTTGTTGAGAAAATCTGGTCTGCTTTGGATATATAAAGTGTTGGCCCTCATTTAAATTGAGCTTGATATCCCTGCTCTACCAGAAATCACTTCCACTGTTTAAATGAAAGCTCTACTAGCTGCTCTGTTCTTAATTTACAACAACCTTTCGTTCAGAACTGAAAAGTACCAATAATACTCTATAAAACAGATTTTTGTTTTTTGTTGGCAAACAAACAGATTTGTTGGCATAGGTGCACTTCCGAAGACGACATTTTATGAAATCATGATCTTTGTTGCTTTAAATTTTACATACATATATAAGGCTTTTGCTTAATATTTGTTCGATTGCTTCATATTTATCTGCTATTTTAGGCCTCTACATAATTTTAACTTGCTCAATACAGCTTCACTTTACAACATTTTTCTGGGGCAAATGACAGCACCCTTGATTATGAAATCTTAACTTTACAAAAAGCCAGAATTATCCTTTATCTAGTGTTAAAACTTAAGTATGTTTGTAATATGGCTACCCTTGCCTTAATAATAAAAAATGATTGTTTCAGCAATTTGCAGTTCTATCCTCTGACTCAATTGTGTAATAAAACAGCAGTATGACTATATAATAGAGAAAATGAACAAATACATTTATTTATTTAGTCTTCATGATGAGTTCTGATGCAGGAAGACTTAAAAAAAAAAAAAAAAAAAAAATAGGGAAAAGATGATAATCACTCTGTATCTGGTATGGTCATCATAAAAATGAAGTAATTGGGTGGAAACACTCGAAGCAGGAGAAGAGTAAATTTACTCTGATGACGTTCCTATTCACTTCAGTTTATAGTCTGCACTCATTTTTGATTTATATAATTTTCAATTATTTGTTCCTCTTTCATAATAATGAACTGTTCTATAATCTTTAATACACTTTAATTTTAGTTTTTGTGTATAGGTTACGTAGACTATATTATCCCAGGGAGATATTTGTTCCACAAGGAAAGTACAAAAACAGGACATTGTTACAAAAATGTAAGAAAATAAGCCAAAACAACAACAACTGAAAACCAGTATTATCATAAATACTGTATACACCCTCAGGATTAGTACACAGAAGAATTACCTGTAATATGTACACAAAATAATTCAGAATGTTACAATTAGTAGCATCCCCACAAATCACAGAATTCAAAATGCTTGGGGAATAAGAGTTCTTAAATCTATTGCTCTGAAACTTAAATCTTCAGCTGAAACTTATAAAACAGATGATGGCTACTGACTGACAGAACTGAGTTGGCCTTTAATTCTAACCTGTTTGTAATGCAGCTCAGTGACAGGGGTTTGCTGCTAACCAATAACTTTACTGTTAAGTTTTTACAATGTTGTTAAGATAGCTTATATTTTTGTTGTTGAGGTTGCCAAACAAACAAATAAAAGCAAATGTAACAATCAATACAAGACTTAAAAAAGTGTCATTGTGGTTTGATTCACTTTAAAACTATTGAGTTTCCTAAGAAAGAAAAGCCATGCCTGCCCTTCTTACAAATTCACTCTGTTATGAATAAAGTTTGGCCTGTCATCAATGATTGTTCCTGGATTTTTACAGTGCTCCACCATGTCCACTGTCTCCCCTTTAATTAATGTTGATATAGTGCAAGGAAGTGACCATCTAAGACTTACAGCCATTCTTTGTGATGGGAGATATACAGCTGTAAAAAAAAGAACGATCACACAACTGAACAAACTCAACAACAGGTCCATAGCTGTCCTCCATATAAAGTGACTTAAGTGCTAGAAATATCCATTATTAGCAAAACAGCCTTATTTTACACAGTCCTTTTCAAGAAATTGAGGACCATGTCAAAGTACAATGTTTACAATTAGAATAAAAGTGTGCAGGTTACTTGAATTGCTGAGATTCACACTCTGATTTAGGAGACTGAACCAACAACCTTTAGGTTAAATGTCTAATGCTTTTTCAATTATACCACTACCTACCTCATACATAAATAAATCAATGCTAGTTTACCTATTACATTGAAGAAATGTAGAAATTAATCCATATTTGGGCACAAAGTGCAATTCGCATTTACATAACAAACCTTGTTGTCCAGAGCAGCAATCTCCTGTTGACTTGCAGTGGACAGCAAAAAGGAGTTCATCTGTGTTTTTAAGTGTGTCATCCACTTCCACATCAATGTCATAACAGGCAGTTTTCTTCTGATCATTGGGGTCGACACTAAAATAACGACCACAAGCAGAGTGTAAGAGACACAAAACAGCTATACATTTACAAAGATGTAATTTAACCTTTTAGGTACCTAATATGTGATATCAGCCTCCTCAATATTCTAAAGTCCCTTTAGATAATTTTCACTCAAGTAGCCTTGTTGCTCCTATTATTGGTAACTTTCTAAGTAGGACTGTCATTTAATTTCCAACTTGATGCTCTCCCTATCAGCATTAAGACTCCTGGATTTGCTTACAAACTGAGTTGCTAGAACAGGCTATATTAACCTTAAGAGCTGACAGCACTAATTTCATATTATATGTATATAATGTGTTGCAAAAAGTTGTAACTTTTGCTTTACATTTTCTTCTTTTGTATGAAAGACTGCTGCTTCACTGGCCAGCATTTGTTAATAAACCCTTAGCTCATATATGCGCCTTGTTGAAACTCGACCAGAAACACAGCCCAAACATGGGTGATTTGTTCTTGTGCCTTTATGAATAGGTTTAGTTCTTCATGTGCTGTATCCATCCACAACCTGAACTGCCAAAAGATATGTAGTATGAACACTAGCCACTGTGCCACCAGATCACACTGCTCTAACTCATCTATAGCAATAGCTGGACTGAAACTAAACTGACACTTTAGATGTTTCTGTTACTGGATTGCATGCAGCACACACTTTTCTGCTTGGCTACTGCAAGATTAAACCATGCAAACAAGTGGTAAAGTGGTTATCAAAATACATTTAGAGATTTCAGACAGATTGTTTCAACCAGGAGAATGAATAATGTGTTTTAAGGAAACTTCTCTTTGTGGACACTTCCACCATTTTTTACCAGCGGCTTCTGGATGTTTGTGTGTGAAGCTAATACATGCACAGGCTAACCAAGTGCAACAGACATGCGCAGACTACAGAATCCTTAAGTGCAACCCATTTAAGGGTTTACATGGCCAATTAATTGGGTTACTCGTACAAAAATGTGTGTGTGTCAACCCAGTTTCAAATATCCTGGTTTCTTTTACTGGAGTATGGATAAACATGACCTTTTTGAAACTGGGTTTCTGAGAATTGCTGTTTTATTAAAGCTCTGGTAGACACAGTTACTGTCATTTTTGTGGAGCTAGCTTCAGATGCTCTGTGATATGGCTGATTGGATACTCATTCTTCACAAATGTGACAAAACCCAACTTTTTTAATTTAAAATAAAATTTGAACAACTTAAACCACCCCCTTTAAATTGTTCCAACAATTTCCCCTGGACACCTTTGGGAGAGTTACAGAGATGCATAAATCTAACCTTCCAGCTGCATCCCCCAAATGGGAAAGATCACAATACAATGATAATCAAGTTAATTTTACGTAGGTAGTAATGCCAGAGTTGCTTTATTTGGTTGGTTTTGTAATCTCCATAGGGGATGACAGAACATTCATTATTAACAGACAAAAAAGTAACATTCACACCCCCCCCCCCCCCCCCCCCCCCCCCCCCCCCCCCCCCCCCCCCCCCCCCCCCCCCCCCCCCCCCCCCCCCCCCCCCCCCCCCTACCCCTGTCACTGCCTTATTACTTTTGAAGTGCATGAAAAGGCTGCAGTGATGCAAACCAGAATGAACAGTCATTTGAATGCCTCTTTCTGCCTTTTTTAATGTTATACTCAGATTTTATCTAAACAAAATCCAGCTTCGAAAGCACCTTTCCCAAAAACAGGTGTATAAATAACATCAAAACCATTAAATGATTATGGTGGTAATAATTATGAATGGCTGTTTTAATATTCGCTTTCTTCTCAGTATGCAGCTGTGACTCACGGTGCTATCGCTGCTCTAATTTTGTTATTCCCCCTAGCCTACTGGATGAGATGTCAGTGATTGGGAGCCAATGAAATGAAACATGACAGGCACAAAAATCAAATCATATAATTTGACCATAATACCAAACATTACCATGAAACACTGTGTACTGCGTAATGCCCAGGGAGGATCTGAGCAGGTCAATGCATTATTCACAATGATCAGGTCACAAACAGGTTGGCCTACAGAACTCTGCTTGTGAATGTGTGTTCTTTGAAATATGACCATAAATTATGACAGCTTCACAAAAAACTAAAGCAGGGATTATTGTATTTACATTTTATTAATTTATAATTGGCATATGCCTTCAAAATTTTGGAAGGGGTTATATTTTTCAATTTTTTTAATATACAGTGGATTCAGAAAGTAGTTTAGACTTTCACCTACTGTATTGTACATTTAACATGGAATAATGTGCCACTTTTGTCCATCAACCTGCAATCAATAACCCACAATAACAAAAACATCAAATTTATAAAGAAAAAAAAAATCAAAAAAGTGAAATCTCTCATTTATAGATGTAATCAGACCTCAATTCAGTACCTTGCAGAAGCCCCTTTGGCAGCAATTCCAGTTTCGAGTTTTCTTTGGTAAGTCTCAAACAGGCTTTGCATTACCTGGATTTGAGCTCGTTTATCCTAGCAGATCCCCTCCAGGACCATCAGATTAAATGAGAATTGCCTGTCCATCGTCAGCCTCTTCCACGCATGTTCTATAGGGTTTAAGTATGTCCTTTCACGGGGTCACTCAAAGACCACACAAGAGATTTGTCACAGAGCCCCTTGCAGTGTTGTCTTGGCCGTATGCTTTTGGTCATTGCTATGCTGAAGGGTGAATGGTTGCTCCAGTCTGTGGCGGCTGCATTCATCCTTCCTCAATTCTGACCAGGTCCCCCCTCTCCCTGTACCCCATTTTATGTTTCACTGCACGGCTGTATTAGTCGGGGGAATGAACAATGCCCTCGGTCTTTACCTGATATGCTGCTTGGAGTTCTACCAGTGTTCAATTTTTGTCTCATCAGACCTGATATTCCTTTTTCTTATGTTTTCAAGTCCTTCAGATCGTCATATGCCTTCTTCCCAAGAATGGCTTTGGTCTAGCCACTTCAACATAAACACCTGATTGATGGAGTGCATGCCCAGATGATCATCCTTCCATTCTCTCACATCACCAGAGGACTTCTGAAGCTCTGTTAGAATGACCCTAGGCATCACTGTCATCTCCCTGACCAAAGCCCTTTTTACCCTGTTACTTAGTTTGATCTGATGGTCAACTCTAGAAAGAGCACTGGTGGTTTCAAACATTACCTATTTCACAATGGTTTCTGAGAACACTCAAAGCTTTAGAAATGGTTTGCTCCCCTATACCCTAATATGTACCTCACCACAATTTGATTGAGTTCCTAGGACTTCTTGGCCTGGTGTTTTGCACTCACAGTTAATGTGAATTGTGGAACTTATAAACCCAGGTAGATAAGTGTCTTTTTAAACAATGTCCATTCAATTCAATTTGCCACAGGTGGACTCCAGTAAGTTCTTTATTGAGCAAATAACGGTATGGGTAACTTTAATGGACATCCACAACGGCCTCCCCCAAGCCTCTCCATGAGGTTGTAGAACCACATAGATATCTCCCAGCCAGACAGCGAACCTCAGTGGCCCAGAGCATTTCAAACTTCAGAATTTTTTCCGGAATTCATTAAGTATAGTTGTGTGCCCCTACCAACACCCACAACTACAGTCAGAACATTGAAAACGAACAATGGTAAGATGACAAAACTCGTACAATATATGAATAGTTGTGCTAAAATTTTGAGATGGCTGTTGTTTACGTATGATATCTAGAAATTAGTGAAATTTTTGGCATGAAAAATTAATTATATTTTATCATATGCTCCGCTTATCCAAGACTAGTACAAGTGACAGCAAGTCTATTTTTAGACATATATCCGATGTGTCTAGTAAGTCATACGTAGTGTATTGGTTTTACAAATAACGCATTATAATGTAGGACAATAGTAACTCAATAGTGCATTGGAAATTTGCCACAGGTTTGTATACCACCAAACACCGATTCTTCAAGGTCCGGCCACTGTCCAGCCCTCCCTGATTACTATCTTCAGGAGTGAGCAACAAGCAGTCTATGGATGAGGTCATGGTTGCCTACAAAGGCAGGGCAGTTGGCAAGTGGAGGAGTACATCAAAAATAAGTTGGACAAATAGGGCTTCAGTTGTCTTCCAGGGGCTTCTGAGAATGGCTTCATTCATGACATGCTTTACCAGGGAGCGAAAGACTACACTGGAGGCGCCAGTGTGTCCCCCTGATGCCTGAAAAAAAAAAAATGGGTGCCACAAGCTAGACAGTCTTTCTCGTGGCCAGCACTATGTCCTCCTCCACCACAACAGCTATCTTTGCAGACGACTTCTTTACCAGCCTAGAGATGATGTGGTACTTCAAGGACAAGAACTACAGGTACATGGGGACAGCCAGGGACAACTGAATTGGCAAGCCTCCACTCAAGTCCATCAAGGAGATGGAGATGAAGGCTATCCCTTGTGGTAAGTGTGACTATGTCAACAGTGATGATGGGCCCTCAGGTGGAAGGACAACAAAATCATCACTCTATTGTCAACAGACATGGGGGTGGAGACCATGTCCTCAGTCTACTGGTTTTGTACCGAAACTAAGAAGAAGGAACGAGTGAGCTACCTGCTGCAGGTCATTAAAAGCTATAATGCTAAACATGGGGGGCACTGACAAGAGCAACATGCTGTCCATCACTATTGTACTCACATGAAATCCAAGAGATGCTACATGCAGATGTTTACATATGCAACTGATGTTAGCCACACTAATGCCAGGGTCATCTACAGGTGGGACTTGCAAGGCTCTTGCTGTGGATAGCCTGTCACTAAAAAATTCAAGATCGAGGTGTTCAGGGGTGCCAGCAGTCAGAAGGCTGTCACCTCTCACCTCAATGCTGTGCACAACTGCTTCATCAAGTACCATAAAGCAGTTGCGTAAGTGACTGGACTGGACTTTGACACGTATGGAAATTTGAAAGAAAACAAGAAAAAATGTTCCTAAGAAAAAAATGTTCCTAAATAAATGTTACATTAAATGTATGTGCTTTTTCTTATATTTTTATATATACACTTTTTGGAAAATGTTTTACCCTAGCTGGTGAGAATCATATATAGGTAACTTTATTGACCTTGATAAAGCAACATAAAAATGAAAAACAGTCACAAGTCATCTTGTAAAGAGCACTTTGAGCTACACCATTTTAATGAAAATGTGCTATATAAATAAATGTTGCTGTTTTTACAGAGGATAGGCATGCTCATGCAGGGTCAATTTAGAATTACCAAATAGTATTGAAAGTTATTACACGACTTTATAACACTCTAGGGTCGAAATTTAGAATTTCCAAATATTTCAAATAGTGCCCTCTAGAGGTTTAATGATAATTAAAGCAAAACAGGATGCAAACCAACCACAATTTGGATTGCTGAGGCAAAAGGTCTGAAACATACATAATTGAGAAATTTTGGCATTTGATATGTTTTAAATAAATCTTGCAAAACCAGTCAGAAAGCACTTTTCACTTTGGTCTTCAAGTTATTCACTGTAGACTGGATGGGGCACAAATGGCAAATATTTTCTGAACCCACTGTACATGTGAATTTTCCAATGAGCTGTAAGACCATATGTTGATAAAAGTGCAATGAGGTTGAACTTGAAATAAACACCGATGAAGGAAGTGGAAATGAGGAAAAAACATTTGACCTTGAAACAATGATCAACTTTTTAAAATAAGTTCACTTTCCAATAATCGGGAAAATAATTACATAGCAAAATGCAAAATCACCTGATCACATGGTTTATGATGATGGGCTCTGGTGGCATCAACAGGGCATGGAGTCGTTGTGGAATTTCAGAAAACTTCATTCGCTGAGTCTCAAAAATCTGAAAAAGAATTAAAAGCTAAGATATTTAACAACATTATTTTCACATACTTATTTTGACAAACCATCTTTCATACCTGAGCGAGCGCTCATGTGAGTTTACAGCTTAATGGGCATAATCACACTAAACTCAATAAGTGGGCTAGAAAATGATATGAATGTATCACTTACAGTGAATACCATCTAAAAAGCACCTAACGGATACAGATATAATCAGATAACGGAACATATTTTGTTAATAGAGTAGTCAGCCAACCTGTGTAACATGATGAGCCTTACTGAGACCTTAACTGAAACTGTAAAAATTTCAGCCCATAATAAAAAATAAAAGAATGGAAGTAAATGCTGCGCTTTAATGCTGCTCTTACTTGATGGAGGTATTTGTCACAGTTGATGAACTCCCGCTCGTGGGGATCCTGCAGCTTATGAGTCTTAACATATTGCCACAAAGCCTGAATGATGACAGGTCTCGTTTGCGTGTGTGGATGCCAAGCACTTCGAGCAAGACGCGGGGTCCAACTTAAACTGGGAGGCTGTGGAAATGCAGAGGTGCAACAGAACAAGATTACAATGTGAAGAGATGACATTCAAAAGTATACTCTACTGATATATTGCAGAAAAATCTCAAGAACAAGATATTCAACCCAAATACCCCTGCTCTTCTTCTTCAAAGCAAATTACATTGGCACCATAAAGCAAGATAGTAACAGACACTTTTTTGCAAGTATATGCAGAAGAGTGATTTTATATATATTTGTACTCCTTATTGGTCAGATAAAAGCATCAGTAACCGACTGTTAAACCAGAGAGCTGACATAAAAAAGACTTGTATTCAGGAGAGTGGGGGTGGATTTCATATTCTTGGTCAAGAGTCACTTGCAAGAAATCAGTAAGGCAATTTTTTGTTCTATAAATAACCTGACCTTTTCAATGGATTTCTCTTATGCACAATAACCTGTGGAAATGTAGAATCTGTGATTATAACTAGCTCCCTAAAAATTGTGCAATTTTAAATATAATCCCAATGAACAACAAAAACAATCTATATCCCTTACAGATTAGAGAACAAAAGAATTAAAAAGCTTTGAATAGCCAGAACTAAAAGAGGGAAAGAAAGTCAAATTATATGGTAAAAGAACATTTAAAACAAAAAAGTAGATACAAGGTTCACTTAAACTAGAACTGAAGCCAAAATTGTCAACTTTGGCTGTTTTATGTGTAGAAGCTACAGCCTGTACAGCCCAGCTGTCAAGATTGAACATAATACAAATCTGATTGAAAACAACATTCAATAGTCAAAGAATGACCCTTTGTTTTATCTCACACTAATACTGGCACTGTGTTACTCCACACATGGTATGCTTCAATACTTCTTTTCCATATGTTTGGCACATCACTTTGAAGAGCAGCCTTTTTATAATGTTTGTTAGTTTGCATCATCATTTATAAAAACACTCTTTTACAAGCAGGTGAGCACGGCGAGTCTCCAGCACCCTGAGAGTATCCTTCTGCTCTTGATTCAGTTCTATTTCACTCTTGAATATGTGATCCCTGATTTACGGTTATATGTTAAAATTAATGAGCATTTACTGTGGTACATAAAAGCTGGTTTCCTTTCACATTAAACATAATGGACAATAATGGGCATCTCTCTAATTTTTCTTTTATTATTATAATGGCTTCAAAACTGCCATTTTAAAGAGCATTTTCAGTGTCAGGAAACCATACTTGGCTTCCTCAACCAATGCATGTCTTTTGAAAGCTGCTGGCTTGACACACAAGGGTGTAAAGAAACGTATTAAGGTTACATGTGGTATTTCTTGCTGAACTTTGAAAGGGGAAAAAGAATCCTCTATGTTATTTTCTGACCACAGGCACCCCACCATAGTACTTGACTGGAACCCGGCTCTACAAACTTTTATACAGTATGCACAGCAATCCAATTTGATATCTTTCACAAGCAGCTTTTACTTTATCTTTATTTTTTTTAACTATAACTTACGTTTCATTTTAAATTTTGCATTGTATTTTTCCTTAGTACCCAAACTTCTTAAGCTGCTGTGTTTGCCAAATAAAGTTAAAATATTATGATGTATTATCAGTAACTCCATTTGTAAAACATGCATGTATGTACTGTACTTCAACTTATACACTGTAAAATATTGATGGGCAATGACTTCATGTCTTTTGTAGTCAAGGACCAGAAAGGCAGAGTGTGGAGAGGAGGGCTGGAAGACGATGAAGAAAACTAAAGTAATGAGTGCATTAAACGTGTTTAAGTAATCATGAGCAATTTTATATGGGTTCCGTATTTCAATACGTCACTTTCCAAGCACAGAAAATGAAGGGATATGTTTTTCAAGTGAAGGCTGTGCCACTGCACGAGTCATAAGTGTGTCATGCTTTGCAGATGCACCGTAAGATAAAAATGCAAATAATGATAATGAAGCATACAAAAGTATAAACATGTGAAGTAGCACTTAACTCAATATTTAAAAGTAGATTAAAAGGTCTAATAGGAGTATTCAGATTCTATTTATTTATTTATTTTTTTATAATTTGACTGCCCTATTGCACAGCTTATATATTGATGGCACCATTGAGTAGTACTGCTGCCTTAAGAGTGCCTGGACCCCAGATCAGTACTGAGGTATGGTGAATGTGTAGAGATTTCACATTCTTTTAATTTTTTTCTCCCACAATTCAAACTATAAATTTACTTATGAAAGAATTGTAATCCCACAAAGTTTAAACATTTGAGTGTGCCCTGCCATAGACTGGTTCCTACTTTGCTTCCTCAGGTGCCGTGAAAGGCTCTGGGCTTTGTCACCACCTCTTAAAGAAAATTTGGAAAACATTATGGATACAGGAATTGGCCACACTGCCTTTTAGAGGATATATCTTATAATATGCTGATTTCTGTAACTTGTTCACATTTTGCTGTTCATAACTGCATGTGTGCACGATCAGAGTACCACTTCAGTGTTTCTCTGGAGCTGTAAATCGTGTTCATCCTAATTTTCATATTTAAAAACTGCTCTTGAAAACTAAAGATAAATGTTTGTTGATTTACCTGGTAATCCAGCATTAGCAGTACTGTGCACCTTACACTAACATCACCTGGTCTTTTGACCTGGAACCCATCAGTCTCCTGTGTTGTGGCTGTTCTGTGCCACTGCAGGGGCATGCAAGGTTAAGAAAAACAAAAAAGACAAAGTCAAATTTCCAATGCAATAGGACTGTGTTTGGTGAAGTTCATTATCTGAAACACATCACTTCTGTTTAGCTAAAGAGGCAATTACTTAGACCTTAAGCAGGATGGCCATGTAAAACACTCAGCCCTCCTCTACTTGCCTCCACCAGGTGGTTGTCTGGCCCATAAAGATCCTTGTCCAGCTCAATCACAAGAGACTTGAAGAAAGAAGAAAACTTCCGCTTCTGCTTTGTTGCATCATATTTAGAAACAGTCGTCTGTAATGAAGATAAACTCAGTTAGCATTTCTAGAATCATGTTAGTTGTATGAGGGCAATCCCAAAAGTAAGGTCTCCAAAGCGGTGGGGACGTAGAGAAACTGATCGTATGGCTGTTGGCCACACTGTTGTGATTGGTGCTTCCTCCACTCCCAAACAAGCATGCGCGGCTTCGCTGGGATGCTCAATCTTGGCTTGGCAGCCCTTGAAACTGGAGCTCCCGTTGAACGCTACCGCCAAGTGTGAAGTTCGCGCAGTTATTCAATTTTTTAATGCAAAGGGCGTTACACCGGTTGAAATTCATTGCCAATTGAATCAGGAATTCACTCTGGATGCTCTTTGCACCCAGTGACTACCACCTGTTACCTAAGTTGAAAGAACATTTGTCTGGAAGGCGATTCTGCTCCGACGAAGAGGTGAAAGATGAGGTTCAACGCTTCCTGAAGGACATGGCAGTGAGCTGGTATGACATGGGCATTCTAAAACTACCACAGTGTCTACAAAAATGCATCGACCGAAATGGCGATTATGTAGAAAAATAAATAATTCTTAAACCTTTAAAATGATGTAAATATTATAGAAGATAAACGGATGTTTGTATTTCTAAAAAAATAGGAGACCTTACTTTTGGGATTGCCCTCGTAGAAGGAATTAAGGAATCACTAAACCAGGATACAGAAAACCTTTACTAACACAGATATCTGAAATGTACACAAGTGCACAAAACTGAACAATACCACATTCATGGTCTGTTGAAATACTGTATGTTTATCGGACAAGATACTGTTCACCTCTGGAGTTCTTCAAAACTAAAGAAGCATTAAAGTCCATGAAAGTGCCAGCATGACATATCGGTGATCTTCTGATTGATCAACAGCCAAACTAAATTGGCCTATTTTCAATCCAATTTGTAATCGGTAAATTACCTGATCTGAAAAAAGTTTTTTTTTTTTTTTTTTTAGGTATTTGGTTCTCCAAGTCTTACATCAATTTTATTGAAGTGCTCCTTTTCCCAAGGTATTACGGTGCTGAGGAAGAACTTGTTGTAAACAGGAAGCAGCCAGGCAGACTTAAAAAGGGAGAAGACTGGAATTTTGACTTTTGCTATAAGGAAAGTGGAGTGATAGACTGAGGAAAAAGCAATCCAACAAGCCAGCCTGTGCATGAAAACGGACGACAGATGTATATGCTGTCTAGCTGAACTTGGAGTGGAAGAAAACACAGGTGCGTCTTTAGCAGAAAATACTTGTAAAAAGAGAAGCTACTTTACCAAATTCAGAATTTTTCACTTTGTCCATTGTTAAAACTGATGCTCCTTTCAGGAGTATAGATGGTAAGAGTATGCTTGTGTTTAGTATAGCAGTTAAAATTATCAGAGAAAAAAAAGGTAACAAAGACAACACTTCCATCGTTACTTAGTAACAGTCTTGCCAGCTTAAGAGCCACATTTGTCTATTTTACATTTTAACGTGTACAGCATGTTGTATCCTCTTGATGAACAACTTATGAACATTTAATTACAATTCCGGCTTGTATTCATGACAAGCATTTTCATATACGACACATATTTTACATAAATTTTGTGTACATGCTTTATTAGTTAAAACAAAGATGGATTTTAGTTATTTTACTATTTATGGTCACTTTATAATAAGCCTACAGAATTTTATTTTATTAATAAAAAAATGAGCTAGTAAGAGCTCTGTAGTTAAATTGTAAAAATACCAAAGTTAATACTTTAATGTATAGAACATGTAGCTTCTACACTATTTGTTATGCAGAAATCTCCCAATTCTAGCAACGTGAAATTGGTAATGGATATTGGTCCTAAAAATATGACATACAGATTACATGCCTCAAAATGGCCATTTGCAGGAGTTGTTTAGGAAAGCTGTCAACCCTCTACTTCTCAACAATACCCGTACTCACTCTGCAAGAGTTGCAAAACTGTGGATTTCAACAGACGCCATGACCACTCGAGTCTCCAGACTTCGCCTAACAGAATTAGCACCAGTTTTCTAACCTCAAGTCAGCAATAAAACAGCGGCTACAGAAGCAAGATAAAACACTAAGTGGCAAAGAAAAGCTTTGTAAACATTACATGTGTTTAAATAATTAAAATAACTATGTTAAAAAATAAAGTGTGTGGTTTAAGTGGTGTTTCTCTTAATAGGGTAAACTCAAAATATTTTGATCACCCCTCACATCAAGTCAGGAATTTTAGAATTTGCAAGCCAACAACAGGTTTATTTTATACTCTGTATTTCTAAGATTTCTAAACAAATTACAATTGTTTCAACATCAGTACGTAATTGAGTAGCTAATTGCATATCATTGAGTGAAACAAGTATTTGATCCCCTACAACCCAGCCAGCATTCTGGTTCCCATAGATTGGCTGTGTGCTACATCAATCAATAAATCACAGATACTCCCGATCTCAATTCGTGATGTGTATAAAGGACACCTGTCCACAGAATCCATTTCTTCCATTCCAACCTCTCCACCACCATGGGCAACACCAAAGAGCTGTCAAAGGACAGGTAAATCAATGTATAACTTTCATGTAACGTGTTTTTATTTGGATTTTTGGTTAATATTCTGTTTCTCTCCATTAAAATGAAACAACCATAAAAATTAAAGACTGTTCATTTCTTTGCAAGTGAGCAATTTTACAAATTCTTCAGGGCATCAAATAATTATTTCCCCCACTGTAAACTGTTGCCTTGTTTCTGACACACTCTGATACCTTACCTTGAATTAGGGGAATAATTTGCATTAACTAGAGAAAAGCAAAAAATGATAGTTTTGGTTTAAAAAAATAACAACCAGCAGCACTAAATGAATACTAAACCTATATGTTGTTTACCCCATGTGCTTTGTAGTGATGACTGAGAAAATTTTGTCACGTTTTCATGCAGAATGGGGGTAAAAATGTTTATGATATAATACAAGCCAATGGTGTCCAATGCTGAATAACGGCACAGGGGAGGAGCCGCGCACACACACACAGGCAGCGCCAGAGAGAGAGCCGCGCGCGAACGCACGCACGCACGCACGCACGCACGCACACACACACACACAGGCAGCACTAGCGAGAGAGAGGGCCGGACTCATAAGGTAGGAAGGCAGTTAAAGAATGCACTGGGCTTGATTTTGTTTTCACTTCTGTTTACAGCGATCGGTTCGTAGTGTGCACTGTTGCAATGTTACTTTTCTTGGTGGTTTATTAAATTACGGATTTTTTCAAATGTTCATTTTTTTCCCTGTGCTTAAAACTCATTAAAAAAAAAGTGTTTTTAGCCAGCAGTTGGTAGCGCTATAGCGCAAACTATTGCAGTGTTAGTTTTCTCTGTTGTTCAAGGTTTTCTCAGTGTTATTCAATGTTTTTACATATAGTTTAATATTACGCTGTGCATTCTATGGTTTGATTAACTATATTTGTGCTTAAAAACTTAAAAAAATATATATATTTACATATAGTTTGTATGGTCTGGAACGGATTAATTGTATTTACATACAATCCTATGGGGGAAATTGCTTCGGTTCACGACCAGAGTTTTGGAACGAATTATGGTCGTGAACCAAGGTTCCACTGTACTTGCATAATAATCGGAGCACATTATAATCAGGAAACGTAATTCACATGGCAATGTTTTTATAAAGACCGAACTCTTGAAAAATGAACGAGGAGAAGAGGTGGACTTCCATGTGCATTGGGCTATATGTTTACGATATGTGCCGATTTTTTCAGAAGTATCAATTTTAACAATATTATTGCAAAAAAATGGCATGTGTTTTGCATATGGTAAGAAAATGACTAGGTAACTGACAGGTGGATTATTTGACACAAGATTTTTTTTTTAGCCCCATGGATGTTTTTCATATCAACATTAGAGCAATCAAGACAAGAACAGGCCATTCAGCCCAACAAAACTCGCCAGCCCGATCCACTTAATTCATCTGTATGTGTATATTATATGCACACACACACCGTATATACTTGCGGATCAGTCGGGTCTTGAAACCCGAAAAATTGATTAGAAAATCAGAACCTGACTTATACACCCGTTCAAAAATACGACACTTAACTTTTTTTTTTTTTTACATCTTCTTGCTTCCTCCAATCTCGCATCAGTTTCTCCAACGCAGCGAATTTTGCTGCAGCAGCACAGGTACCAATTTCTTTTACCACTTCAACGACTTTTAATTTAAAACCAGTTTCATATTTTCTTCTGATCGAATGGTTCATCGTAGATAAGGGATGCTCTTACGATAAAGGTGTATGAGGGTGCGAGATACAAAAAATTGTGTGGTCACGTAGGCACAATACATAGGAAAAAAAAGGCAGTGTTGACAGTGGTGACTCTCTCAGGTGGGCATTAGCATATCATAATCTCTTGGACCAATAGCATGAGTTTTCCGCATTCGACTTATAAAACCAACATTATAAAATACCAGAAAGTATACTGTAAAAGCAAGCCCTGACTTATCTGCTGGGAATGGCCTCCTTGCTCACGTGTCAGCCTCAGGGCGTGTACCTTACCTCCACTTAGTTAGCGAATGAGAGAACTACTTAACAGACTTAAATTGGGTTTTTTTCTATAATTTCTTTGAACATTCCAGTTGATTTTGCGACTTCTCTTATCGTGCTAAGAATCATAGTTCGCTTGCAAGATCAATTTATTTGCACTAATCCGAGAGAGACGCAGCAGGCTGAGGGGAGGGGGAAGCATGACGTCAGGAGTACTTGTGCTTAGCTAGTGATACCTGTTTGTTTATTGATTTTTAAAGTTTGTCCTGTTTCACTACCGCGCAGGTAGTGGGGACGGCTAGTCTAAAATAACGTCAAGTTGAAATTTAGAAGTCCCTAAAATCCATTAGCTGTCATTGGTTTATTTATATTAAACTGTTATCTTTGTTGTGTATAAAAACACATTTTTCTTGGTCTTCACTACAAAACACATGGAATACTCCACACAAAAATGTTTTTCAATTAAGTACATTCAGTCTTGCATTATTATTAGTTAAAAGACCAACTTGCTTCTTTTCACTGGTTTGAGGAGATACTCCAGCAGCATGTGCTGCCCAGAAAGACTGAAAGCTGCTTTTTTTCCTAAATTGTTCACCACACGCTTGTGGACTTCACATTTACAAAGCATCTCAAAAACCCATTAAATGTCACTTGGGTGTCCATCTATTAAGCTGAAGTCAGAGTACAACCACCCAAAGCCCTATGGCCAGAGCACAATCCCTTCAAACTGTTCTAGGCAGCATACAATTCCCCTCTAGTACTCACATCCTCTAGGAGGCGCCCTTCAACTCGTAGCTCCCAAGAGGCTACAGTTCCCTCTCCGTCCTCTGCATCAGGCTTGGCCGGGTTAAAAGTGTTTGAGATGAAAATTCTGAGCTTTCTCTTTTGCTGTAAAACAGAGAGGAGAAAAAAAAGCAAAGTGAAATAATTGAGATTTGAACATTAAAGTGCCTCCTTTAAAATGGAAAAGGTATTTGCCTAGACTCAAATACCAGCAGGCATCACCAATTCTATTACATGCTCTTTTACACCTCAATTACCACTTCAAATTTCAGCTGTGCAAAATGGTCATTAGCCAGTAACAGACTTCCTACATCTAGTATTTCAATCTCTCTGTAAAGAATAATGGACACCAACCAGCAAAAATTAACACTAAAACATAAAAAAACTAAGATGCAAAAAAAATGTAAAATTAATTTGGCACTTTGAATGCTGATTTTCACATGAATAAAGTCAGGGTTAAAGGAAAATGGACTTGAACCAAGTTTTCTTTAAACTGTTTGTGTTTCATGTAAAATACACATTTGTCTTTTAAAACGGTTTGGTCCTCTGCCTGAAACACCCTTGACATAGTTTTCATCAAAAAAGATCTAATACTTCATTCCCTGGAAACATCAAGCACATAAAAGGCCTTCTGGCATCTAAGAGACCAAACTGCACCAAGGCACAAAATTAAGGCTACAATTCTTGCTGCAGCTCAATTCTGATTTTTTTTTTTTCACTCATATGTCATACAAATTTGTTGTTTTCAGAAAAATGTGAACAGCAAAACACACGTGGAATCTGAACTTTTCAAATTTACTTACACTACTTTAACATACAGTGGTGTGAAAAACTATTTGCCCCCTTCCTGATTTCTTATTCTTTTGCATGTTTGTCACACAAAATGTTTCTGATCATCAAACACATTTAACCATTAGTCAAATATAACACAAGTAAACACAAAATGCAGTTTTTTAAATGATGGTGTTTATTATTTAGGGAGAAAAAAAATCCAAACCTACATGGCCCTGTGTGAAAAAGTAATTGCCCCCTCGTTAAAAAATAACCTAACTGTGGTGTATCACACCCGAGTTCAATTTCCGTAGCCACCCCCAGGCCTGATTACTGCCACACCTGTTTCAATCAAGAAATCACTTAAATAGGAGCTGCCTGACACAGAGAAGTAGACCAAAAGCACCTCAAAAGCTAGACATCATGCCAAGATCCAAAGAAATTCAGGAACAAATGAGAACAGAAGTAATTGAGATCTATCAGTCTGGTAAAGGTTATAAAGCCATTTCTAAAGCTTTGGGACTCCAGCGAACCACAGTGAGAGCCATTATCCACAAATGGCAAAAACATGGAACAGGAGTGGCCGGCCGACCAAAATTACCCTAAGAGCGCAGAGACGACTCATCCGAGAGGTCACAAAAGACCCCAGGACAACGTCTAAAGAACTGCAGGCCTCACTTGCCTCAATTAAGGTCAGTGTTCACGACTCCACCATAAGAAAGAGGCTGGGCAAAAACGGCCTGCATGGCAGATTTCCAAGACGCAAACCACTGTTAAGCAAAAAGAACATTAGGGCTCATCTCAATTTTGCTAAGAAACATCTCAATGATTGCCAAGACTTTTGGGAAAATACCTTGTGGACTGATGAGTCAAAAGTTGAACTTTTTGGAAGGCAAATGTCCCGTTACATCTGGCGTAAAAGGAACACAGCATTTCAGAAAAAGAACATCATACCAACAGTAAAATATGGTGGTGGTAGTGTGATGGTCTGGGGTTGTTTTGCTGCTTCAGGACCTGGAAGGCTTGCTGTGATAGATGGAACCATGAATTCTACTGTCTACCAAAAAATCCTGAAGAAGAATGTCCGGCCATCTGTTCATCAACTCAAGCTGAAGCGATCTTGGGTGCTGTAACAGGACAATGACCCAAAACACACCAGCAAATCCACCTCTGAATGGCTGAAGAAAAACAAAATGAAGACTTTGGAGTGGCCTAGTCAAAGTCCTGACCTGAATCCAATTGAGATGCTATGGCATGACCTTAAAAAGGCGGTTCATGCTAGAAAACCCTCAAATAAAGCTGAATTACAACAATTTTGCAAAGATGAGTGGGCCAAAATTCCTCCAGAGCACTGTAAAAGACTCATTGCAAGTTATCGCAAACGCTTGATTGCAGTTATTGCTGCTAAGGGTGGCCCAACCAGTTATTAGGTTCAGGGGGCAATTACTTTTTCACACAGGGCCATGTAGGTTTGGATTTTTTTTTTTCCCTAAATAATAAACACCACCATTTACAAACTGCATTTTGTGTTTACTTGTGTTATATTTGACTAATGGTTAAATGTGTTTGATGATCAGAAACATTTTGTGTGACAAACATGCAAAAGAATAAGAAATCAGGAAAGGGGCAAATAGTTTTTCACACCACTGTATGGTACTAATTCTGATACAGACATGCAACATGAATGACACGTGCATTTGAAGGCTACAAGTGAAATTGTTTGGAAATTAACACTGGCCAATTAGTTTGTGAAATAGCAAATGTTAATCAAGGGGTCAGGTTTGTACTCCATTGCATAAATAATACAGAAGGCTTGTATGCTGTACAATAAAGTAGCTATGGAAATTACTATCAGTAAGGTTGCACAATTTTTCAAATATTAATCGAGATTATTATTATGAGTGCTGCAATATGCTAATTGCAAAAACTGCTAATTACTGCATTCCATTTAATACTCCCACTCTGTTAGAGATTGAGCTTTCCCAGTTACTGACCGCCTTAAACAGCAAATGAGTACTATAATCAATCACAGACACATTCATTCAGCACAAATGCACTGGCAAAATTGAGGAATTTGCATCATATTACTAATTACAGGTGACCATGCTGAACACACTTTTAGGAGTCTGATCCCTAACATCTTTTTAAAAGTGAATTTCTTTTGTTTCTGTTTGCAGCAGACTCCAGAAAAAACTGAGAAGTAGAAGTAATGTTGAACCCTTGAATTCTGATAACAGAAGTCACCATGTTTCATTTACCATAGGACAAGGCTCCTGTGTAAAACAAAGGTTTTAAAAAATATGATTAACATCCAGAGTAAGAATATGTCATCCCCTCCTATAATTAGTTAACCCAAGCAATGTTGTCTTTACTTTGTTCCAAAAGTCAAAGAAATTGAAATGGATCAAAGCAAGTGTTGCTTTATCTAATCACAACCAATGTGTGATTGAGAACACCTATTAAACTGGGTGGCAAGGTAAAAATCCAAATTTTAAAACAGTACAGGATTAGCATTTCACGATTTTCAGTCCTTTAAACGTCAGCTTTCCACTCAATCCCCTTCAACTAGCTATTTCAGTTGTGAAACAAACCTCCATTTTGTAGATTCACCAAAACAAAAAATACACAGTTCAACGTGATTGAAACTTCAGAGGGGAATAAGCTGATCTGGACCTGACTGGGTATAAACCCCAACCCTGCCCTTATTTCTTGGATGTGAACAGGACATCATGGGTATCTAGAAGGTAGAGGTGTGTGCTGCAGAGCACCTGGATTTTGGAGTCAGTTATTTGCTTTGGAACCGTTTTGTACGGAGGTGCCAAAGCTGGAATTAATACTGAAGTCAAAATTGTAGCATTGGTCCAACACATCTATGAAATATGCCGAGTTTAATGGTTTATGATACTAATACAGAATTTACACTGAAAAGCAGATGCTTGCAAACAGCATTCTTTCCAGGTAAAAAATGATGAAACTGCTCAAGAACAGAGTTACACTAGCTACCTGGAGCACGCAGGAGAAGGTCTTAACAATTACAGACAAGGTGGCAAATGTCATGAACAGCTGCTATCAATGATTGGAGCAGACTCCAGAGCTTTGGGTATAGGTTGTGCATAGAAATTGGTTTGCATCCTATGACATTTATGCTAAACACAAACACTGTGCATGTAATTGTAGCTGTACAGTTTCAATATTATAGTATCTTAAATAGGTGACAGATTATTGTCTGATCAGGGGCAAATACTACGTAAGCATTTGGTAAACTTGAAAAATATTTAGACATGGATTTTTTTTTGGGACTTGATGGTGGTGTATGAGCACTGCGGCCCATTATAACATGACAATCGTAGTATCATGTAACAATGAATTTCTAACTGAATACTCTGAGCTTACTATGCAGCAATATTTTTGCATCTAACACTTTTACATACCTACACAAAAGTACTATCAAGTTTGTGTTTACATTAACTTCTTAATCTTATATTACTGTCATTTAAAGCTTTACTCTGTGGTCTGATTTCACTTAAGAGACACAAGTTTTGTTTTCTTATTACAACGGAACCCCAATTTAACATTTCCCCATATTTATACATTTATTTTGCAAGGAAAAAAGCTTGTGTTATACTTATATTTAACTTTTATTTTAATATCAGTAATTTACAATATGTATTGTGATGCAAAAATAGTGAATAAAAAAAAATATTTTTTTAATTATTCCACTACTCCAGCATTTACCAATTTCACATTAAGTTTTGTAAATGGTTCCCTACAAAATGGACGTTTTACTGTACTGTATGTATACAGAAAACAGTCTACACAGTTGGCAACAAAAATGCATTAAGTTTAGTGTTATTAATCAAAATTAATTGCAATTATAAGGGTAATAAAAGTCAATTATAAATTCTGTGGTAACTGTACAACCCTTCTTTATCACTTGGAAATGCATATTTTAAGTTGATGAACTGCATCATGTACTGATACACAACCTGCAAGAAACAAAAAATAAGCATCTCACAGAAAAGCTGCTTTGTAGAACATACACACACTTGGGCAGTGAGTGCTCCTTATTAAAATGGCTATTTAATCATATACTTTGGTATTTGGTACACTGTATGCTGATGAAGTTCCAGCATGTAGTGATCCAATACACCACTAGGCCACAAACCAGAGCTACAGCTTAAGTCAGCCGAGAGCACAGAAGGCAAAAGGCACAACATTTTGCAGGTAAAGTGCTGTTTCCTTGCAACCTGCACATTGCTGGTATTACTGTGTCAGCAAACTCTGTCCTTTTAAGCTATCCACTGACCCAGTCTTCAAGATCACTTAAACTAAGCAATGCACTAGTGAGTGTTGCACTTTTTTCCCCTGAATGTTTTTACCCTTTTTCAAATTCTCTCAAGAAAACATCATTGCACTAATGCAATATTATTTGAAAACGAACAGCGTCAGATTGGGTGTAAATTTATGTTGGCGCTGTTAGGGTTAGATCAGGAAGGGGGGAGGGAGAACATGAATGTGACTGAGAGAATAAAACTGGAAAAAAAAGTTAACTTTTACATAGGGCTGGGCGATTTGGCCTAAAATCAAAATCTCGATTAATTGAACATTTTAACTCGATTACGAATAAGGAATGATTATTTTATTTATTTATTTATTTATTTTGCCCTCATAGTTCACTGACAAGTTTTGTACAGTAAATATGCTCACATATTACAAGTGAGAGATTTTTGAATGAAGGGTGCATTACTTGATTTTAAAATAATAGAAGATAGTGTGTTTCCTTCAATCTGTGATTATTTATTGAACATCAATGTTGAACAACTGAAATTAAAGCACACATTGCCTAAAACGAACAGTCACTTTGTTCTTATAAAAAAGTAAAAATAAATAACTTGCACTTTTGGAAACAAAATAAATTATTTTCAATGTTTTTCTTATTAAAAGTAGAAAATAAGCAGTATCTCTTCTAAATAAAATAACTCTTATATATCCTGTAAATAATATTTTAAACAGTGCATTTCTTGCATCTTCTGTAAACAAATATTTTAATGTTGTAATGAAAATAGAACTCTCTAAACACTGTTGCATGAGGTGATCTTGGCGATCTTGTCATGTCACTATATGAACATGAATTTACTCTAAGTTCTTACTAAGAAACACGAGCATGTTAACCTTTTCAGGTTTCAGGCAGGACCTGAGGCATGTAACAATGTTTCCGCCCGAACTGAAAACCCGCTCTGATGGGGAGCTAGTAGCTGGTATGCAGAGATACTTTTCTGCCACCTTACTTAGAGTGGGAAAGTGTACATGATGCTTCCTCCACCAGTCCAGTGGATTTGCCTCACTATCCAGCATGGGGGACACCAAATAGCTGCTCATCTCTGCTTCTAGCGATTGCTGAAGTGACAGAGTGGGTGTAGCTGAACTTGCTGAAGGTGTTGCCTCACTCCCTTTAAAAAAGCTTCCTAATGACCTCTTTTGCTTTTATGCTATTATATTTAATTAAGCTGACGTGTACTTACCAATTGCAAGGTGTAGGCGGTGTCCAAAACACTGCTGCCGTAACCATCCATTAAGCGCAGCAGCTTTGACAACATTAGCACCGTTGTCTGTTGTAATGGCTGAAAGTTTTTCTTCCGCGAGGTCAACATTCAGAAAGCATATCTTTCATACCTTGCGCAATCATATCTGCCGTGTGATCGGCTGGAAAATATGCCGTCTCGAGGCACCTCTGGCGCAGCTTCCAAACATCGTCAATGTAGTGCAAAGTAAGGCTCAAGAATGGGTCCATCGTCCTACTTGACCAGAGATCAGATGTGGCTGCAAAGTGTTGAACATTTTTCAGTTCAGCAGCTACATTTTTACAACACGTCTTGTACATGTCTGGAAGCGCAGTTTTAGAAAAATGTGATCGCGATGACACAGCACAGTGTATCTTCTGTCGAGAGTTTTAACGAGGTGTTTAAACCCGCTTCGCTCCACTGTAGCCAAAGGAGTCCTATCCTTTGCGATGTAATAAGAAATAGCGTTAGTTATTTCTTTCCATCTTCTTGAACTCTTCTCATACTGTGTGGCATTTGTGAACGCTTGTGTTATCGACATCTGCTTTGCGGAGGCACTTGTTGCTGGGCGCTTGTCAGTCTCATTTTGTTTTTT
Source organism: Erpetoichthys calabaricus (assembly GCF_900747795.2). Taxonomy (NCBI): domain Eukaryota; kingdom Metazoa; phylum Chordata; class Cladistia; order Polypteriformes; family Polypteridae; genus Erpetoichthys; species Erpetoichthys calabaricus. The sequence continues at coordinate 294,013,972 of NC_041396.2, read as the reverse complement.
TTGAGCCATGCACTGTTCATATTCAGTAAAGTGATTGTGCTTCAAGTGTTGAAACAAATTGGTGGTGTTACCTTTGGGCGTCGAGACTGTTTTTCTACAGTGTCTACATCTGACTTCATTTTGTTCGATGTCATCCTTACTGAAGCCAAAATGTGTCCAAATGACGGAGACTGCGTTTTTCTTTGGTACAAGCTGCTCTTGTTGCTCAGGTGTGTCCGTGTTTAAGCTCTCTATGCTCGACATGTCGGCGGAATAACGTAACATAACGGAGCAGGGTCACGTGACTCCACACGCGGTAGTGTTTTAAAGGGAAAGTAATCGAAATAATCGACCTGGAAAAATTTGATCGATTATAGGTTCTGAATGTCGATTTCGATTACTTCTCGATTAATTGCCCAGCCCTACTTTTACAGTTAGTACCATAAATTTACACCTGATCCGACGATGTTCATTTTCAAATAATATTGCATTAGTGCGATATTTTCTGATTGGTACTATTCAGGTCATGCAATGATTTTTTCAAAATTGTCACATATTTGTCTCTTTCTTTTTATCCCCCCAGTGCTGCATTGACATTGTGCACCAGAAAGTATGAGCTTATTCAGTGCGAGCAGGAGTGGGTGGCCGGTTGCTGTGTGCTATAACAACCTTGACCTGGCACCGATCAATGCACATGTACTATGCAAGGCATGCATGGGTCCACTGAGAAAAGAAGAGTGTTCTTTGCTCACCTTGCAGAGGAACTTAGTCATCACTTCTTACAAAAAAAGGCGATGGAAAAAGACAAGGAGGATGCAACATTGACAAGCTTCTGTTCCAAGACAGCTGCTTCCCCCAGGAAAGCAAACTCAGCCAGTGTCAGGTGCCCCTTCAATGTAATAGGAACCACAGCACAGGGAGAAGTGTGTACATTGCAACAGGAACACGTGGTAAATTTAGGAAGGACAGATCTTGGGTGTGTGGGAACTGTTAACATTTGAATTTGATGATTGTATATAGCGTGGAACTGACTTCTCTGTAATATTCTTTCCTCTGCATGTCCTGGAGTACAAAAGAAACACCACCATGCACCAAAAAGTGGAGACTGGGCAAGATCAGGAAAAAAAAACAAAAACAAAAAAACAAAAAACGTGGTCATTGATTACAACCGCAAGAAAGCATGCGAATGAATATGAATAACATGGATAATGTTACATCATTGCCTCAATGTTTTCCGAAATGTACTATACAGGTCGTAAAATTAATTATTCCAAATATCATATATACCTAGGTCTCTGTTTTTTGTCAGTGCGGCTTTGACATCATGAACCAGAAGGTGCATACTAATTCGGCGTGAGCAGGAACACTCAATAAAACTGAATAAAAAAAAATGCAAGTGACTGTGAAATACAAAGAAGGCAGATTCACCAGCATTTGTGTGTCAGCTTTAATCCCTCCAGATCAAAGAATTCCCAGTTTGTTGTCTCAAAACACCACTCACATCTATAGCTATTCCCAGACAGATCTGGGGCGAGGTGTGGGTGTTGTAGAGTGATCGTGACTGAGAGTTTAATATATAAAAAAAAATACTATAAATTTACACCGGCTGTTACAGAAACAAATCAATTGTATGTTTTTATTGTATAATATTAACAATAAGAGCAGCTCACTACTCAAAAAGGTAAATATACGAGGGAGCTGTTTTCAAACTCACGACCTCTGGACCATAAGTCAGCAGTTCTCTACCGCTGAACAATGGAGGCTGTTGTATTGTTCTTCTACCTTTTGTGAAACTGTTTATTTAATATTTGGACTTCAGGCTTCACACATTATATAGTTCATGTCTACATTTTGTCATTTATTACTAAAACATGAAAAACGTTTTTGTTTAAACGATGTGTTTACATAGATTGCTGTAGACACAGAACACACATGAAATTATTTGCCCTATACAACACTAGGTAGCTCACTCCTTAATAATCAAGGCTTGAACTGGGAGAACTTCTTGCCCTTTCTGTGGCAATGGGGGGATGGTATAGCAGGCTGCTTGCTGCTCGATTTGATCGAGACATTTACAAGACAAAAGATGCTGACGGAGAGATGTGAAGGGATTTAAGGTGGGTCGGGTTTTCGAGTTTTTTTGTAGGCTTTGGTAATTCTAGTGTTAATAAACAGCTGCGTTTGTGCTCTGTAAGTAACATAAAAATTTGGGTGGAGTATTTCTTTAAGGTAGGCATATCCTAAGTAAGAGCATTCTTGATTACACAGGAGTAGACTAAGATGTCAGTGCTTGGCTAAAACTGGAGCACCACCTGGGAACACCACCCACCACAGTAGGTCACACATTGACGAAGAGCCATATTTATCTACTATCTAGTTTATAATAGTCTGTGACTTAAAGATATGAATTACAAAAAAAAAAAAAAAAGATAAAATACCGGGCTATTCAAAATGAAAGAGATTTCAAAAATGTATTTCAAACAAACCGTATAAGACAGAAACATTCTGCAGATCACTGGATAGAGGAAAGTTCAAAGTTTAAAAGCCTGCCTAAAAGTACCAGTGAATGCCACTGTTTCTTGTTTATAGTAACATGGGCAATTTGTGAAGTGTCAGTCCATTGTTCAATTGTAACGTAAATTCTGCCGACATTTCAACAAACAGCCGCCTTGTCATAAGCAAATTGACGAGTGGCCTAAAAAATTCGTAGAAGAAGGTGGCATATGCAAATGTAAAAAGCACTGGTCGTCCACGGACGTCAGATGAAAATTCAGTAACGAGGGATCAGTTGACTCGTGGTGGCAAGAAATGGTCTACTGTATTGATGTTTGTCACGCTACACATGGTGCTCCTGTTGAGTGCATGCAACCTCAAGGACCATAGGACCAAACTTTGAACTTTCCTCTATCCAGGGATGTGCGGAATGTGTTTCTGCCTTATACAGTTTGTTTGAAATAAATCCATTGTTCAAGTGTAACGTAAATTCCGCCGACATTTCAACAAACAGCCGCCTTGTCATAAGCAAACTGACGAGTGGCCTAAAAAATTCGTAGAAGAAGGTGGCATATGCAAACGTAAAAGCACTGGTCGTCCACGGATGTCAGATGAAAATTCAGTAACGAGGGATCAGTTGACTCATGTGTGGCAAGAAATGGTCTCCTGTATTGATGTTTGTCACGCTACACATGGTGCTCATGTTGAGTGCCTGCAACCTCAAGGACAATAGGACCAAACTTTGAACTTTCCTCTATCCAGGGATGTGCGGAATGTGTTTCTGCCTTATACAGTTTGTTTGAAATAAATCCATTGTTCAAGTGTAACGTAAATTCCGCCGACATTTCAACAAACAGCCGCCTTGTCATAAGCAAACTGACGAGTGGCCTAAAAAATTCGTAGAAGAAGGTGGCATATGCAAACGTAAAAGCACTGGTCGTCCACGGATGTCAGATGAAAATTCAGTAACGAGGGATCAGTTGACTCATGTGTGGCAAGAAATGGTCTCCTGTATTGATGTTTGTCACGCTACACATGGTGCTCATGTTGAGTGCCTGCAACCTCAAGGACAATAGGACCAAACTTTGAACTTTCCTCTATCCAGGGATGTGCGGAATGTGTTTCTGTCTTATACAGTTTGTTTGAAATAAAGTTTTGAAACCTGCTCTTTCATTTTGGGTATAATTACGCATTAAAAACATAAAAAAATCAGAATTTCTTCTAAATGTAAATACTAGCTGAATTTTCAGTATGCAATATAAGAGAAGAAAAAGACAACTAAAGAAAAAACAGAAAATCAAGTTCACTAGGATACCCCAGAACTGAACTTGAGAACCACTGAAGTACTCTAAATTATTCTTATACAATGGGTTTTTCTTGCCTTTTGTGATATTATTGAAAGATACACAAAGAACATGTCATGCAATGTACTACACTAGTTTCTCCCAAACCAGTTTATCCCAGTAAATGACTTTGGGGCTACCAGAACATATCCTGGCAACATATGGCACAGAGAAGATGTTTGAAGAAAACTGGAGTACGTTTATTTTTGTGGGGGCTGGGGTTGCGGTATGGTTGGGTGAGATTCATACAAACACAAGGAAATTGTGCACACTCTACAAGGTCAACAACCATGCACAGGATCTATGGAGACAGTAGCATTAACCATTGTACCAAAGTGTTACCCACTTGATTGTCACTACACTTTGATTGGAATGTAGACTAATTGTAGCCTGATATGTTAAAAGATGTATGAGATTATCTCCAACTGGTAACCGTGTCATGCTTATGTAATCAGTTTTAGTAGCATGGTTAAAATACCAAGGTTAACATGTACCACAGTGAAATGGTTTTAAACTTCTGCATATATATATATTATGATCAGCTTGAGTAGCCCTTTCTTATTTGCAATGGTGATGGACAGGTTGACAGACTACATTAGACAGGAGTCCCCGTGGACTATGATGTTTGCTGATGATATTGTGATCTGTAGCTATAGTAGGGTGCAGGATGAGGAGACCCTGGAGAGGTGGAGATATGCTCTAGAGAGGAGAGGAATGAAGGTCATTAGGAACAAGACAGAATACATGTGTGTATATAAGAGGGAGGTCAGTGGAATGGTGAGGAGGCAGGGAGTAGAGTTGGTGAAGATGGAGGAGTTTAAATACTTGGGATCAACAGTACAAAGTAATGGGGATTGGGGAAGAGAGGTGAAAAAGAAAGTGCAGGCAGGGTGGGATGGGTGGAGAAGAGTGTCAGGAGTGATTTGTGACAGACGGGTATCAGCAAGAGTGAAAGGGAAGGTCTACAGGATAGTAGTGAGTCCAGCTATGTTATATGGGCTGGAGACGGTGGCACTGACCAGAAAGCAGGAGACAGAGTTGGAGGTGGCAGAGTTAAAGATGCTAAGATTTGCAACATTGGCAACATTTACAGAAGCTAGAGATAATCAAATTCTACCTCAAACTTTTCGTCAAGCATTAATCACCGTCTTTCCTAAACAAAATAAGGACTTGTTACAATGTGCATCATACAGACCAATTTCACTCCTGAATAATGATGTTAAGATTCTCTCAAAAATTATAGCTAGAACGATGGAGAAAGTGCCGCCTTCGGTAATATCACAGGATCAAACTGGATTTATTAAAGGCTGACACTTATCTTCCAATCTCAAGCAAGACTTGCATAGATGGTCAAACCTTCATCTCACTGTAGCCGGAAGAATTAACATTGTTAAGATGAATATCCTTCCTAAACTTTTTTTATTTCAAAACATTCCAATATATATCAATAAATCATTTTTTTAAGCAATTAGATTCAACTATAACCTAATTTATTTGGAACTCAAAACACTCACGTATCCGAAGAGCGACCCTACAGAGACCTCAGGCAGAAGGTGGCATGGCTCTACCTAATTTTCAGTTTTATTACTGGGCAGCAAACATACAAGCCATAGAAACCTGGACACAAATAAATCAACATACACAGGCTTGGTCCGCAATAGAAGTAAAATCCTGTAGTACTTCTTTATACTCCCTGCTCTGCGCTCCAATAAATGCAAGTTATCGCAAATATACTAATAACCCAATTGTGCTTTACTAACTCAGAATATGGAACCAACTTAGAAAGCATTTTAAGATGGAAAATCTTTTATCTGTGGCACCCCTGCAGGAGAACCATCTCTTTCAACTCTCGCAAACATATCCAGTTTTTAATACCTGGAAAAGATTTGGGATTAAATTGCTCAGATATCTTTATATAGACAATATCTTTGTATCCTTTGAACAATTACGTTCCAAATTCAACCTCCCAGCTACACAGTTCTTTCACTATCTTCAAGTTAGAAACTTTGTTAAACAGAAACTGCCCGATTTTCCTCATCTCGTACCCTCCATCATGCTGGAAAAAATATTGCTCAATTTCGAGGAATTAGACACAATTTCCGCATTGTATAAAATTTTATTAGAGTACCTTCCTTTCAAAGTTCCAAGAGGACAACGGGAAAAAGATCTCTTAATTAATATATCAGAAAAGGAGTGGAAGGTAGCATTGCAGAAAATTCACTTGAGCTCCATATGCGCAAAGCATAGAATTATTCAACTAAAAATCATATACAGTAATCCCTCCTCCATCGCGGGGGTTGCGTTCCAGAGCCACCCGCGAAATAAGAAAATCCGCGAAGTAGAAACCATATGTTTATATAGTTATTTTTATATTGTCATGCTTGGGTCACAGATTTGCGCAGAAACACAGGAGGTTGTAGAGAGACAGGAATGTTATTCAAACACTGCAAACAAACATTTGTCTCTTTTTCAAAAGTTTAAACTGTGCTCCATGACAAGACAGAGATGACAGTTCCGTCTCACAATTAAAAGAATGCAAACATATCTTCCTCTTCAAAGGAGTGCGTGTCAGGAGCACAGGCTGTCACAGAGATAGAGAAAAGCAAACAAATCAATAGGGCTGCTTTTAAGTATGCGAAGCACCGCGGCACAAAGCTGTTGAAGGCGGCAGCTCACACCCCCTCCGTCAGGAGCAGACAAAGAGAGAGAGAGAGAGAGAGAGAGAGAGACAGAGTTTGTTTTTCAGTCAAAAATCTTATTAGTTATAAAATCTTATTAGAGTCCCTACCTTTCAAAGATCCAAGAGGACATTGGGAAGAAGATCTCTTAATCAATATATCAGAAAAGGAGTGGAAGGTAGCAAAGCAGAGAATTCACTCGAGTTCTATATGCGCAAAGCATAGAATTATTCAACTAAAAATTATATACCGAGCTCATCTGTCTCGCTTAAAACTGTCCAAAATGTTTCCAGGCCAGGATCCAACCTGCGAGCGCTGCAACCAAGCTCCTGCCTCACTGGGTCACATGTTTTGGGCCTGCATCAAACTAACATCATTTTGGACAAAAATTTTTAAGTGCCTCTCAGACAGCCTTGGTATCACAATCCCTCCTAACCCATTAACAGCTGTGTTCGGTGTTCTTCCAGATGGACTTGAATTGGAGAAGGACAAGCAAACGGTGATTGCACTCACTACACTTTTAGCACGCAGACTTATTTTGTTAAATTGGAAGAATCCTAATTCTCCTCTTATAAGTCAGTGGGAAACCAATGTTTTATATTATTTGAAATTGGAAAAAATCAAATTTTCAGTTAGAGGATCTGTACAACATTTTTTCAAAACATGGCAGGATTTAATCAATATTATTTTAGAATAAGAGAAATAACTATTATTGCATTTAACTCCCTTCTCCATCTCTTATTTACATAGATATTTACTTCTGCCTTTCTTTTGTTTAATGTTGCCTTATTAAAAAGCCTATAGCAATTTTCCTTTAGCTAAGCTCTCCTTCTCAGGGGTGGGGTTTGATTAGTCTTCAAATTTGTTGGGTTATAAATTGATCTGCTTGTATGGAATGATTACAATGAAAATTAATAAAAAAAAAAAAAAAAAAAAAAAAAATCAATACGTGCCCTTCGAGCTTTTAAGTATGCGAAGCACCGGGCAGCATGTCATTTCAGGAAGCAGCTGCACAAAAGAGAGCAACGTGAAGATAATCTTTCAGCATTTTTAGACGAGCGTCCGTATCGTCTAGGTGTGCGAACAGCCCCCCTGCTCACACCCCCTAAGTCAGGATCAGAGAAAGTCAGTGCAAGAGAGACAGAGAAAAGTAAGCTGGGTAGCTTCTCAGCCATCTGCCAATAGTGTCCCTTGTATGAAATCAACTGGGCAAACCAACTGAGGAAGCATGTACCAGAAATTAAAAGACCCATTGTCCGCAGAAACCCGCGAAGCAGCGAAAAATCCGCGATATATATTTAAATATGCTTACATATAAAATCCGCGATGGAGTGAAGCCGCGAAAGGCGAAGTGCGATATAGCGAGGGATTACTGTATCAAGCTCATCTGTCTCGCTGAAAACTGTCTAAAATATTTCCAGGGCAAGATCCAACCTGCGAACGCTGCAACCAAGCTCCTGCCTCACTGGGTCACATGTTTTGGGCCTGCACCAAATTAACATCATTCTGGACCAAAATTTGTAAGTGCATTTCACACAGCCTTGGTATCACAATCCCTCCTAACCCATTAACAGCTGTGTTCGGTGTTCTTCCAGATGGACTTGAAGTGGAGAAGGACAAGCAAACTGTGATTGCATTCACTACACTTTTGGCATGCACTTATTTTGTTAAATTGGAAGAATCCTAAATCTCCTCTGATAAGTCAGTGGGAAACCGATGTTTTATATTATTTGAAATTGAAAAAAATCAAATTCTCAGAGTATCTGTACAGAATTTTTTCAAAACCTGACAGGATATAATCAATAATATTTTAGAATAAGAAGAAATAATTATTTCCACATTTCTTTTCCTTCTCCATTTATTTATTTATTTATATATTTTTTCCCCTATTAAAAAGCCCTAAGCAATTCTCCTTTGGCCATGCTCTCCTTCTCAAGGGTGGGATTTGATTTGTCTTCAATTTTTTTTTGGATTAATTGAGCTATTTGTATGGAATGATTACAATAAAATTAATAAATAAAATTAAAAAAAAAAAAAAGATTTGCACTGGGTATGATGAGGATGGACAGGATTATAAATGAGGACATTAGAGGGTCAGCTCAAGTTGGATGGTTGGGAGACAAAGTCAGAGAGGTGAGATCACGTTGGTTTGGGCATGTGCAGAGGAGAGATGCGGAGTATATTGGGAGAAGGATGTTAACAATAGAGCTGCCAGGGAAGAGGAAAAGAGGAAGGCCTAATTGAAGGTTTATGGATGTGGTGAGAGAGGACATGCAGGTGATGGGTGTAACAGAACAAGATGCAGAGGACAGAAAGATATGGAAGATGATGATCCGCTGTGGCAACCCCTAATGGGAGCAGCCAAAAGAAGAGGAAGATTAGGATCAGCTTGAGTTTTTTTACTCTCTCAATGGTTAAAACATATTTCACTGTTGATTCTCAAAAAGTTTTTTTCTCCCCACCATCTGTCTGATGCTACACGGATAGGCTAAGGCACTCCAGATCCTAAAAGGTATTAACCAAGTTTGACAATATTCGGTTTCTTTGATTCAGAGAAGTTTACATGAGAATACTTTCTGCATACAAGACAGAAAAACCTCTCTAATTGTCCGCTTTATTGTTGATACCAGAAGATTACCAACAATGGTAAAACCTTTCTTTACTACAATATCAGTGGTGTTTGTTTGTCCCAGAGGAGTATATTTAAAAATGCTAAGTCCAACTATTGTTGTTCATTATTATATTTTTAAGAATACCATCTTAGCTGGATGACATTTTTTGTCCATTCACTTAGCAGGTCTAAAAAAATAACACTAACCATAACCAAATGGTCAGAAAGCAACATACATACAGATGGAAGTTATGGTGGCACCATACCTTAATAGGCCGTTTGAGGGCCTCTTGAATGTCAAGTCTCTTGCGCATGATTGTTTGGTCCAGTTTTCTTTCAAAAGCTAAAAGGTCCATGTAAGCCTGGGATTCAGGGACCAGTTCTCTGATCTGTAAATGGAAGACAACAGTAAACAGATTAAAAATGAGACATATATGAAGCTTAAAGGTTCCTTTTTACTCCTAAGTGAAATGTGAAGATCTCATAAGGTTAATTTTTGGTTTAAATATTTATTTACTTTCTGACAGAACTTGAACATGACAAATGTACTGTACAACATTATACAACTATGTCAAATAAATAAAACAGGTATATATAATGAACTAAAATCTTAATTCTGACAAGTCAAAAGCTTCAAGTGTTACAGGAGAACACACTCAAAATGCACAACTAAATTCTTTGGTCAATTCCAAACAAATAAAATAGGTAATACAAAATAAAACAAGTCTCAATTCTGACCAGTCAAAAGTTTTCAAATTTTACAGAACACACTAAATTTGTTGGTCAACTCCAAACAAATAAAATCTTAATTCCAAAATTCTAAAATCTAAAACTAAATTAAAGCTTTCAGGTTTTACAAGAGAATACAAAGTAAATTCTCCTGTCAGTTCCAAATAAATAAAGTAGGTATTAATATAAAATCTCAAAAACTACCTCTATACTGTATTCTTTCCTTTGTAAAGTTTCAAACTGTTTTAAATGGTTGGGAAACAAACTCATAAATACAATCCTCAGTACAAATTCAAGCCGCTCTCGAATATAAACGAAGGAGAATATAAATGAAATTGACATATTCTCTCAATTGTGGTCAGCTTATGCTCTGAGGTAGACGTCTGCACTGCAGGACTCATGGGACCCAATGCAATTGCTTGTAACATGGGAGTGATTTTCAATTTTGCGGGGGGGGGAGTGGGCAGTTCACGCCCATGTGCAGGCGTTAACACGCAGGTACTACAGTATGGGAAATTAAAATCGAATGTTTTTTCATTTTATCACATACATATATCTGTCTATCTATATACATATACGTACGTACGTGTTATTAAAAAATAACATTTTGTTAAAAGCCTTATTCCAAAATGGATTAAATTCATTTTTTTCCTCAGAATTCTACACACAACACCCCATAATGACAACGTGAAAAAAGTTTGAGATTTTTGCAAATTTATTACAAATAAAAAAATTGAGAAAGCACATGTACATAAGTATTCACAGCCTTTGCCATGAAGCTCGAAATTGAGCTCAGGTTCATCCTGTTTCCCCTGATCATCCTTGAGATGTTTCTGCAGCTTAATTGGAGTCCACCTGTGGTAAATTCAGTTGACTGGACATGATTTGGAAAGGCACACACCTGTATATATAAGGTCCCACAGTTGACAGTTAATGTCAGAGCAAAAACCAAGCATGAAGTCAAAGGAATTGTCTGTAGACCTCCGAGACAGGATTGTCTTGAGGCACAAATCTGGGGAAGGTTACAGAAAAATTTCTGCTGCTTTGAAGGTCCCAATGAGCACAGTGGCCTCCATCATCCGTAAGTGGAAGAAGTTTGAAACCACCAGGACTCTTCCTAGAGCTGCCCGGCCATTTAAACTGAGTGATTGGGGGAGAAGGGCCTTAGTCAGGGAGATGACCAAGAACCCGATGGTCACTCTGTCAGAGCTCCAGAGGTCCTCTGCGGAGAGAGGAGAAACATCCAGAAGGACAACTATCTCTGCAGCAATCCACCAATCAGGCTTATATGGTAGAGTGGCCAGACGGAAGCCACTCCTTAGTAAAAGGCACATGGCAGCCCGCCTGGAGTTTGCCAAAAGGCACCTGAAGGACTCTCAGACCACGAGAAAGAAAATTCTCTGGTCTGATGAGACAAAAATTGAACTCTTTGGTGTGAATGCCAGGCGTCACATTTGGGGGAAACCTGGAACCATCCCTACAGTGAAGCATGGTGGTGGCAGCATCATGCTGTGGGGATGTTTTTCAGCGGCAGGGACTGGGAGACTAGTCAGGATAAAGGGAAAGATGACTGCAGCAATGTACAGAGACATCCTGGATGAAAACCTGCTCCAGAGCGCTCCTGACCTCAGACTGGGGTGACAGTTCATCTTTCAGCAGGACAACGACCCTAAGCTCACAGCCAAGATATCAAAGGAGTGGCTTCAGGACAACTCTGTGAATGTCCTTGAGTGACCCAGCCAGAGCCCAGACTTGAATCTGATTGAACATCTCTGGAGAGATCTTAAAATGGCTGTGCACCGACGCTTCCCATCCAAC